>NC_138761.1:113358208-113958208 GCF_965113315.1 Podarcis vaucheri
TGGAATCATCATGCAAATATGTGCTTTGTGTTTTTTTTTGCATCGGGATTAAAATATATGGATTCTGAAATAAATTTTAGTTAAACCAGAAGACAGAGCCAACCCAGGAAACAATGGCAAAATGGAATGCTGATTTGAAATGCAGATACCAGCGCTGATAGAAATGGCTAGAAATTCCACAAAAAGGTCTTATGGACAGATTCCTGCACTCTTCTTACTAGATTCAATAAGCCATGATTTGAAAGGGGAGGGGAGGAAATGTGTCTGTGTCTTAACATGCCATCCATTTGCTTACTGTATATGCTGTCTGCCTGTACACGGCAGAGTTGAATTTGACTTGCTTAATAGCTTTAGATTTTCCCACGACATTGCACAAGTGCTAGGGCAATGCTGTAGTTAAGGGGGTTACATAAATAAGCCATTGGGAAACAAATTAATTGATTTCCTCGACGGAGAGAGTCATGGTAATTTGGAGATTGCAGGATAACTCGCTCTCCTTTTGAAGCTGCCTGACCCTTCAGTTCCCCCTCTTCTCCTTCCCCACCACCCCTAAAACATTTTTAAAATAATTTCAAAACACGTAGGAGGATTGCACATGTCCAATATGGCATTGGGTGAACTTCCTGAAAGTATTTGACTGCCTAATGAGGAAAAGATGGAAGGCAAAGCAGGGCAGGGGCTGGACTGTAAAGCAGTTTTACGGCACACTGTTGTGCCATATCAAAATAAGCTTTGGAACCAACCCAGTTCGCTATCATGTGACTTACGAAGAAAGCTCTTTCTATGAGCACACTGTGCTCCTGGAGACTCTTAGGCAATTGATACTACCCTTGTCTGTTACAGCCATGCCAATTATGCCATAGAATGTGGTCCAGGCCAAACTATGGGGCCTGTCTGTGCATGAAGACAGGGAAATATTTAGAATTCTTGGCTTTTGTAGTATTAAATTAAACCCATTTGCAAGCTGCGAGTTATCCCATTCCATTTGGGGGAGGATTTTCTGGACAGTCTTTATTGTGGGCTGGTTATCAGGGCAGCTAAAGTGGATTATTATTTATCAAAGTGGCCCCCTCCCTACCGATGCTGAAGGCAGCTAGCGAAAAGCAATATACATATAAAATGGCGTCGTAAAAACTAGTCAAAATATTGCGCGCATCAGAATAACACAACTGGGGAGGGAGGTGGGGAATCATTTTTGAACCCTCCTATTAAGCAAAGTAGGGACGTGGGTGGCGCTGTGGGTTAAACCACAGAGCCTAGGACTTGCCAATCAGAAGGTCGGCGGTTCGAATCCCCACAACGGGGTGAGCTCCCGTTGCTCAGTCCCTGCTCCTGCCAACCTAGCAGTTTGAAAGCATGTCAAAGTGCAAGTAGATAAAGAGGTACAGCTCTGGCGGGAAGGTAAATGGCATTTCCGTGCACTGCTCTGTTTCGCCAAAAGTGGCTTAGTCATGCCGGCCACCTGACCCGGAAGCTGTACGCCGGCTCCCTCAGCCAATAAAGTGAGATGAGTGCCGCAACCCCAGAGTCGGTCACAACTGGACCTAATGGTCAGGGGCCCCTTTACCTATTCAGCAAAGTGGGCTCCAGTTGGCCCATTTAAATGCCTTCCTAAAGGCATTTTTATAGTACTTTCTAATGGTAAGGGATTGAAACCAGTGTGGTGTAATGGTTGGACCAGGGCCTGGGAGAGCAGGGTTCAAATCTGGACTTGGTAGTGTAGCAAAATGGATTCCCTTGAGTCAGTCCAGTTGCTTCTCCATGGCCTCTCCATGGCCACTGCTGCTGGTCTCCTCCTTTGGGCAGCTTGTAGCAGCTGCTGGAGAGGGGGAAGGTGGAAAATCTGCTTCTGAGGGGCAGGCAGAGGACAGAACCACCCTGGACAGGAAGAATGGGGGAGCAGAGCAGAGCTCATGGAGCCTTCTTTTGATATCCGTATATCTGCTGGCCTACCCCTTATTTTATACTTGAATGGAAAGGGATGCAGGTTGCGCTGTGGTCTAAACCACTGGGCCTCTTGGGCTTGCCTATCGGAAGGTTGGTGGTTCGAATTCCCATGACAGAGTGAGCTCCCGTTGCCCTGTCCCAGCTCCTGCCAACCTAGCAGTTCGAAAGCACGCCAGTGCAAGCAGAGAAATAGGTACCGCTGTGGTAGGAAGATAAACGGCGTTTCCATGCACTCTGGTTTCCATCACGGTGTTCCATTGCACCAGAAGCGGTTTAGTCATGCTGGAACATGACCTGGAAAGCTGTCTGTGGACAAACACCAGCTCCCTCGGCCTGAAAGCGAGATGAGCACCGCAACCCCATAGTCGCCTTTGACTGGACTTCAAGATGAGCACCACAACCCCATAGTCGCCTTTGAGTGGACTTAACTGTCCAGGGGTCCTTGACCTTTTTACTTGAATGGGGCAAAAGCATGGTTGCTGAGATCGCATTTAGCCAGACCCTTCAACTATTCATTTTAATCTTACATTGGGCTTCTGTAGTTACGTGGTAGAAACTGTGGCTGTTTTTAAATCCTCTTCTAGATAGTTCAGTGTAAAATCTTGCATTTCATTAGGCAAATGTTTAAAATTATTGAGCTTTTTTTGAGCTGATATAAAAGAAGTGCACATCCTCGTGGACTTTTTGGTTTTTTAATAAGCATTCCTGAAGCTTGATTTACCACGTCACATGAATATGGGGATGGATCTGGAACATTAGAGCTGCTTTTTGGCTTGCTTCGAAATGTCGCTGCTGGCTTCAGAATCTCAGCACTGAAGATGATGCCAAGGTTTGGGCCTCTCAATAATATTAATAATAAAAAGCACCAGATTATAATTAACTACATAAGTCATATTTCTTGCCATTCTTATTGGTCAACTGCTTACAACTGAAAAGCCTGGGATGTTTCCAGGCAGTTTATAGTTAATGTTTTTATAATGGATCAAAGTGAATATATAGGTTTGTTTCCTTGTTCAAACAGCATCAATCATATCACAGCATCTCTTAATCCACAGTTCAAGACATCTTTCTGGCACCCACGTTATTACATCTGAGCCTTGCGATAAGTTGGGAGAATTATGCAGTGGAGTTCGATAACAACTATACACAAATTTAATCACTGTCATGACTTGCTGCGACATGCTAGATCTCAAATTATCTCATTCATCGTTTAAATAGCAGATAAGGAGATAGTTTCATTCCCTTTCTGCTTCTTCTAACGTTTGATGTAGCGACCTCCTGAAGGACTAGAAAGGTTGGGCTTCTGTAGTTACGTGGTTGAACATCATATCCCAGCAGTGAACCTGGCCGTTCTCTTGTCTTCTTTTTAAAATGCAACTTTTTGGAAGAAGCTACAACCCCACACTCCATGAAATCACAGTGAAGTTCTATGCGTGTTTATTCATGCCATGAACTCTGCAGAAGGTTGCGGTGGGTTCAAGAAATGTGAAGATTGATTCTTTTGCTTCGTATAAGCTTAGGAGAGCAAACTGGCCTAGCGATCAAATGCAGCGATGCTCCATGTCTCTCTATCTGGATCTCAGTATGCTTCCCACCAGGGCCAAACACCCTCTCCCCAAGCCATGTTCCTAGCATGTTCCTGCTATGCGCTCTTCTTGGGTGCTTTTTCTAGCCTAGAATGAGTGCTTGAATTGCAATACAGTGGTGCCTCGCAAGACGAAATTAATTCGTTCCGCAAGTTTGGTCGTCTTGCGATTTTTTTCGTCTTGCGAAGCACGGTGTCGGGAAAGTTTTGGAAAAGCTTCAAAAATCACCAACGGCTTTAAAAACCTCAAAAAAGGCTACCACACCACGTTCTATGAGTTGCTCCTCGAAGTCAAGTCGCAACTGTATTAACGGTGTTAACAAAAAGGAAACAAACTTGCAAGACGTTTCCATCTTGCGAAGCAAGACCATAGGGAAAATCGTCTTGCGAAGCAACTCAAAAAACAAAAACCCCTTTCGTCTAGCGAGCTTTTTGTCTTGCGAGGCATTCGTCTTGCGAGGTACCACTGTAATACCTCTTGTCTGCCTAGATGGAGAACAGAGAGATGAATATATGTGTCAGGGACTGGGCCGAGGAGGAATGGTGGAGACCACCTCCCCAGCCTGACCCAGAGGAGGAGAAAACAGTTCAGAATTATAACAGGGGTTTAAGGGAGGTCACCGTTCAGAGGAAGATGAGGGGGAAAGGTGGGAAATAATGGGAGAGGAGGAAGAGGCAGAGCTGGAGCAGCTGGCTGACACATTATCACGAGAAAGTGTTCCAGACCCACCATCTCCCAGGACCTGGCAAACCTTAAAAGTAGGAGAGCAAAGAGCTTGGAGACAGATGGCCCTAAGCAGCAACCATATGGGGGGGGTGCTGTTGACGAATGGGGAAGTGGGAGAAAAAGTGGGTGGAGATTTACTCAGGAGAACACCATTATTCCAAGAAGCTGCATTCTCAAACCTCTCTCTGCAAAGATGGTTAGGACTTTTCTTTGTCTTATCCATTCCTGGCAACCTGCCATGGGGGTTGGCTCCTCTGCTGTCTGTGTATTAGAAAACTCTGGTTATTTTGTGGCTGGAATGATGCTTACAACAGAAAAGCAAGAACCACATCAGTTGCTTCCTGTGGTCTCTGGAAGATGGCACATGGGGGAGAGCATGGCAGGGGAGGGAGTCTTCTACATCCCTACTCTAGAGTAATGCGTTTAATGCTGCCATCCTAAACAATAGGGAATAAGTGCTACTGAACACAGTGGGGCTTATCTCCAAGTAACCATGCCTAGGATTATGCTGCAAAAGGACTGATCCTTAGGCTGTAACGGCCTGAAATCACCTTCATCTGCCTGCAATAAAACATGCCTCTCCCATATTGGTCTCTACAGCCACAGCAGGCACTGTAACTCTACAACGGTTTGACTTTACCCCTCATGGCACCCTCTTCCATTGTCCCTCGAGGCAGACGGATGCTAACAAAACCTGTAGCTACACTTGACCTCCCAGCTGCAGAGTCACTGCTGCTAAGCAGGGGAGAGAGGGGGAGCGGTGAACCAGGGCCTTCTTGACACTGGCTCCGGCCTGGTGGAACGCTCTGTCTCATGAGACCAGGGCCCTGCAGGATCTGATTTCTTTCTGCAGGGCCTGTAAGACAGAGTTGTTCTGCCTGGCCTTTGGCTTGGAATCAACTTGATCCCCTCCCCCTCTTTCCTTTTTCCTTTCTTCTTCTGCGATGGAACTCCTATTTGGGGACTTCCCTGGCTTTTTTCTGGCCCACGTAGGACCAGTCTGGATAGGTGGCCTTGGTGAAGATTTGACGTTTTCATCGCCCAAAAGTTTTTGATTTGAGTTTCTACTGAAATGATGCTGCATTTTTATGTTGTATTTTAATCTTGTTTTTAAGTTGTATTTTAATCAATTGTTTTTATACCTGCCCTGAGCCTGGTCTTGGCTGGGGAGGGTGGGGTACAAATAAAATTTATTATTATATTATTATTACTGCTCTTCCTCATCCAGCCAGTCCTTGACACAAGAGCTCCCACTGATGAACCTGCCTCCCTCTTGCCTTAGCCTACTTCCAGCAAATGATATACCATATACGATATCTTTATTGTCATTGTTCCATGCAGAACAATGAAATTGAAAAACTACATAAAACTACTACAAAACTACATAAAACTACTACAAAACTACATAAAACTACTACAAAACTGCATATAACATTCAAAACCCCCTAAAAACTCTGAAACCCCATTTTAAAATACACTATACTATAAAGACCCCTTATGCTGTGTTTAGAACCAGAATTGCATTTGCGTAGAAACTGTTTCTCAGGCGGCTAGTCCTGGCCTTTATAACTCTATACCTTCTTCCAGAAGGCAGAAGCTGAAAAAGATCATTTCCGGGGTGCGTACTATCCTGCACTATCTCTGCCGCTTTCTTATGGCACCTGGAAGCATAGATTTGATCTAAGGTGGGAAGAGTGCACCCAATTATTCTCTCTGCAGTCTTTACAACCCTGGACAGCATTGTTTTTTCCCTGGCCGTGCAGCTCCCAAACCACACACACAGACCATAAGTTAATACACTCTCCACAATGACAGGGACTCCACGGCCAGGAGGTCAGGTATGAGGGTCCTGCCCCTTCTCACCAACTGCTATTGTCTTAAGTGAGACATATGACTGGGGTAACTACAATATTAGGCTCTTTGTACAGACTAGTGTTATGTGTCTTTCCCATTACTTGGATATGGCACCAAGTTTTCTTTGCTACCATTTCAGATGTAAGATTTGGCACCACCTTGAAAGTTGGAAATGTTTGGCTTTTCATAAAATAAAATTGGTATTCCCCCCCCCCCCAGATATGTTTGTGACTGAGAAGGGTGCTGGATTTTTGAGTGAGGAAAATACAAATGACTAGATGTGGCAGAATAGTTGTGTGCACATGAATTCTGCATTTGGAAGCAACATACAGGTTTCACAATTTGTTTTTACTTAAAATAATTAGAAATAAATGACTTTCTGGTGGCTTAATTAAATAAGCAGTGCCACTCAATGCTGATTTCAGAATATGCCTAGTCTTGGTCTTTGGCAAATCTTCAGACATTCAGGCTTTTAAATACTTTTAATCTTGCAAATGTAGGGAATAATCCAGCCAAATTTAAACACTTTCCAAATCCAATTAATCAGAGAGATTTAAGCATGTGTTTAACTTTCACATTGAAATCAATGGGACTCGAATGTGATTAAATGTGGTTGTATTGAGCCCATAAACTCTCTATAATTTATTAGTAGATTTTTGGACTATGTAGAAAGATGTGGCTGCAGCGCTTTGAGCCAAACACTGAAACACAAGCAGCAACAGCAAAAACAGTAGGCAAAAAAAAATTAAAGGGGGGGATGACATAGCTCAGGGTATATAAGGCCCCACTTCCAATCTTGAGTCCTAGGTTCAGTCCCTGGTATCTCTAGTTTGAAACATCTCAGGTAGCAGGGCTGACCATGGACGGTTTAGAGGGCATATTGGTCAGGAGGAAAGACAAGAATGTCTCCAACAAGAATAAGATAGACACAGGAAGCTGCTGATCCCTCTCACATACAACACAATGCCATCTAGTGTCTATATAATAATAATAATAATTTATTATTTATACCCCGCCCATCTGGCTGGGCCTCCCCAGCCACTCTGGGCGGCTTCCATAAAAACCAAAAATACAATAAAATATCACACGTTAAAAACTTCCCTGAACAGGGCTGCCTTAAGATGTCTCCTGAATGTCAGGTAGTTGTTTATTGCTTTGACATCTGCTGGAACCACCACCTTCAGATCCTGGAAAGCTTTGCAGGCCCCACTGACCATCTGTTCATCAGTGCCTGCAAACCCCTTTTGGCCCCAGCATATCTATACATGGCCTGTGATTTCAGGGGTGGGGCAGGTGGACTTGGCTTGGCTAAAGTGGCCTTGTGGGTCACATGGGGAAACCTGATGGGTCTAGTTAGGTCCATGAGTCTGAGGTTTTGTACTCCTGTGCTAGATAAACCACTGGTCTTCTGGCTCAGGTAAAAACGTTGAACAAAAATTGAGCACCCCCAAACTCGGCCCTCCAGATGTTTTGGGACTACAACTCCCATCATCCCTAGCTAACTGGACCAGTGTTCAGGGATGGTGAGAATTGTAGTTCCAAAACATCTAGAGGGCTGAGTTTGGGGGTGCCTGTTCTAGACCTATTCATTATGAAAGAATGGCGGGGGTGGGACATATCAGCCCATGGGGAATTTTTCCTGGAAGCACAACATCTTAAGAGGAAATGGGGCAATATCCCAAGCAGTGGGATATTTTACAGAATAAAGCAAAGGGCCTTGACCCAAACATTTCATCTCCCTTTTGTTTTCACCAAGTTGCCCCACGATATGTTTTCCTAGAAGACACACTCCAGGACTCCAATAAATAATATCATTGGCTTGCCTTTCCCACCTCCAGCTTAGGACTATTCCAAAAGAATATCATATGTCTGTCTACATGGCATTACTGAACAGGATTTGTCTTTATGCAAAGCCCCCTTCAGGTGTTTCTAAGACTTGCTATTTCAGGTTGAGGACTGAATTCTCACAATAGCATAAAGCCCATAGACAATGAAGAGAATGGATAACAAGGATCTGGGAAATGAATCATTTCATGGGTCCGCTTAGCTGCTGGACTGCATTCAGTTGTTGTAGCAGTGTGGCCAATAGGATAAGTTTTCAGTTCAGAGGCATCAGCGCTCGTAATATTTATTTCTTGTTAGTCAATTATTTCATATAAGTTGTATCCTGCTGTAGAGTCTAGGGCAATGTACATAGGGTGTCTATGCAAGCTCCCATGTAGACACTGACTGGAGCCAGACCAGCTAAGCTCCATCTCACCAATGTAATTCAATTTTTGAAACTGTATTAGCAATGGTAATATATCTAGTACATGTATTCAGGAAATATTTATTGAAGCTGGGGTGAGTAATTACATTCCCATGCTTATGTGATGTAGAATAAAGGATGCTGAGGATGATTTGGGGAGGCTGTTAGCTTCAAGTATGATACCCAAGAACAAGATGTCTGTGGACCTGAAGATCCCTGCCATTTATCAGGACTCCAGTAGTTTCCATAGCTTTCTACATGACTATTTTCCAGTTGGGTTTCTTAAACCACTATAGTTTGGAACAGTGGAAGAATCTGATCCACGTTCAATCTTAAAGCCAAATGTCAGGAACCAAATGTAGTGGATCCCACCCCTGACACCAAAGAGTAGAAGATCCCACTGCTCTGTCACCTATTGCAGCAAATTCCATCCATACTTACACTGTATATAGCCACCATGGGTTATCATGTGGTTTTTTAATCCAAAGTGTTGCAGTAAAAAAACAACAACCACATAATGCATACATATGTATAACAGGCAGCATATTTTTTAATAGATATTTATTAAAATTTCAGAAATTATATACAAAAAACAAACAAAACACAGACAAAAAACAAGTATAATTTCCGTCCCTTATTTTCTTATCCTTACTTCGCTGACCTCCTCCTACCTCCCCTTTCTGTATTCCAATTTCAAAATATTTATTCAGCAAGTCCTCTCCCTTAATTTCATTTAGTTTTAACCATTCCTTTCTTTTAACTTAAACATTACTGCTATAAACCACTTAGCTTCTAGACCATCATCATTCTAACATTTATTAATTTTGCCGTGTTTCTCAACCCTTTCTTCATCTTTGGTAATCTTATTTTCATTTGGTTTAGTTCATTTAAAAAAGAAAAATCCAGTTTTACCTTATCCAAACTTAATCATCGAATTCATACCTCAGTTCATATTCTTAAAACATTTTTTCTAAGGTCGACCAAGGTTCCCTTCCACGAATTTCCCAGTTTACATAGCAATAATATAAGAAAATGAAAACAACAAAATAAATTATAATTATGAACCCTTTGGATTCCCTAACTCCTCCCCCCCCCTTTCCGGTTTCAGCCCCGTATAACAGGCAGCATATTGAGAACAGGTTTCCCTTCTTGTGAGAGTGATGGAAGGATGCTTCTTCCAAAATGGCACCTGACGTCTGCAGTGTTTGCAAAGGTGCTCTATTAAAATAGTGCATTGCCATATCAATCTGAAACACTTTTCAGCAGATCAGAAGGCAATTAAATGATTAACCTTGTTAATTAAGCAATTTAATACTGTGGCTCTCATGTGAAGAAGCTTACTGCTGAAGTGGCCAGTCACAGGACTTGCTTATTGTGCCTTTGGGATGCAAAGTTGGCTTCTGTAATATTTGTGCTGGACATCTGGAAGAGCTGCGCTTCCAAATCTGAGCAGATGTGCACAGCGGTTTCCTTTCCCTTCCCAGCAACCAGAGTCGTGTTGCACAAACATTGCTCTTCTCGAGAAGAGGGACCACACCGAGCAAAATGAGTTTTCTCCTTTGCCAGGGCACTCTGTTGCCTGCTGCTGCATCCGTTGCCTAATGTACACAGCACTCCGCCACGAAGCATAGGTTTGTGTTCATGGAAAAGCATCTCAAAAAACCCAGTGGGCACATGCATAGCTAATTGCTCTCCTTGCTTATATGGAACACAACAGATCGTCTTCTTGGTAGCATGGCTTTGATGGTTGTACAAAGAATTAAATATTTTTTCTAAAGAAAAACTTGTTGCCATGAATCTTCAGGGCTAGTATTCCAGTGAAACAATAGTATTCTTCCTTGTTAACTAACCAAGCAGAACAGCTAGCAAAGGGATCAATCTGCAATATAGACATTAACACAATTGCATAATCAATAGTCTCCACAGTAAGACAAATCAGTTTCTTCTCTCATTTCTTTTTCTTGAACTTGACCCTCCCCTCCCCCAAAGAAACTCATTCCTTCCAACTGATTACAGCTACAAAAGCTGAACTCTTGGACTGGTATATTGTTTAGGGTGGGAGTATTGCAGGCTTTTGTTTCTGTTCTTGATATTCCATTTTTGTATCTTCATTTTTAGACCTTATTATGAATTTAGGTGGGAATAGTTCAGTTTGGTTGTGTACTTTTGGATGTGTTTAATTTATTTGTTTAATTAATCCAGTAAATCCGTAAATCTAAAGCTCTGGCTCTCTGCCACAATGCTTATATCAGCCTCCAACTTCCTCCAGTCATTCAGTTCCTCAGCTTTGTTCAGGAATAGTCAATATTGAGAACTATTTGCCAAACATGTAGAAGTTAGTACCTCCTTTTGCATTCAGCTACATTTGGTAAATATGAACTTGGCAGACATTGATTTTCACTAAATGGTCTTTCCTAAAGCTGAAGATATATTTCAGGAATGTCTTCAGGCACACTTTAGGGTCCTTAAATAGCTGGACTCTTTAATGGAGACCAGCAGTTCAATTAATAATGTCTTTTGGAATTTACCAGAAGGGAGACAATTTAACTAATTGCTTCAAGGTTCGTATAATTCCTCCACGTCCTCCGGACATGGATCGAAACCCTTGGCGCATGCTACTTTTTGTTAGCAACAGCATTCCTGTTTTTATAGCATCAGTTTCCAGCTTTTTAGTCGAGCAAGATTAACAAGGTTTGAATGGCAGCGGGGGGGGGCACATGGTGGCACAATGTTGACCTCACTTAATTCTGGCTCTTTAATATTCAGTGGGAAGCATTGCCAAGTAAAACAAAATGCCTGTCCCTGGGCAAATTTATAGATAGTCTTTCCACCTGCAGGTCAGCAGGTCACAGGTTTGTTTGAAATGCTGCTAAAAGCTCAGCAATGTACAATTGCGAACTCTTTATGAAAAGGAACTGTTTTGGGTGATGACAGACCTTTTAAACGTGAGGTCAAGCAACTTGTTGTGAATGGAGACACTGGAAATAAACCATTGGGTGGAGGTCTTCAGTCAAAGGTGTCAGGAAGAAATTACATACCATATTCACAACCAGAGTCAGTTCTAAATTCTGCTTGAAGGACATATTACATTTAATTTATAACACTCCTGTTAACGTCTCCTTCAGAGGCGGATGTTTTGAGGCACCGTTTAGAAACTGGGTGGGTTTATACAATCAGCATGTGTATAGGAATGTCAAGGCAGCCTTCCCAATGTGGTAGTAAAGGTAAAGGGACCCCTGACCATTAGGTCCAGTCGTGGCCGACTCTGGGGTTGCGGCGTGCATCTTGCTTTATTGGCCGAGGGAGCCGGCGTGCAGCTTCCAGGTCATGTGGCCAGCATGACTAAGCTGCTTCTGGCGAACCAGAGCAGCGCACGGAAACGCCGTTTTACCTTCCCACCGGAGCAGTACCTATTTATCTACTTGCACTTTTTGGCGTGCTTTTGAACTGCTAGGTTGGCAGGAGCAGGGACCGAGCAACGGGAGCTCACCCCGTCACGGGGATTCGAACCGCCGACCTTCTGATCGGCAAGTCCTGGGCTCTGTGGTTTAACCCACAGCGCCACCCGCATCCTCCCAATGTGGTACCCACCAGATATTTTGGACTGCAATTCCCATCAGCCCTGGCTAACATGGCTGCAGATAATAAGCTGCAGAGGGCATGCAGATTGCTACCATGACAGACCTTGGGATCTCAAATCTCAGCAGTACCCTGTGCAGCTTGAAAACTCGGCTCCCCTTACCCCCCTTGCCTCTCGCCTTCCATTCTACATCATAGTTGCAGCACTCCCTGCAGTTCCCCCAAGGCTTTGTGCCCAGTGTAACCGAACCGGTCGTGCTCCCTAAATTCACCTCTGTTGCTACTCTCTTGTGTGTCAGAATATAGGCTGAGTCAAACTGAGCTGCACTGCAAACAGATTATTAGCGTTTCTTTTTTAAATTCATAAATTACTTCCCAAACTTCAGGTAGCGCGCTTCCTTACCAGCAGGGAGATACTATGGCCGTATGTGCTCCAAAGAATAAAAGAAACCAGTGAAATATAGTTTTGTAACTATTTCTCCTTTTTTATTCCCCCCCCCCGATATTATGCCTACGCATCTCAGTTTAATCTCTCCCCACCTCTCTGCCACAACCACCCACAGGTTTCTAGCATTCGCTTGCTTGCCTCTCCTCCCCACCCTCTTGTTGGGTTTGGAACCAACATTATACAGTGGTACCTCAGGTTAAGTACTTAATTCGTTCCAGAGGTCCTTTCTTAAACTGAAACTGTTCTTAACCTGAAGCACCACTTTAGCTAATGGGGCCTCCTGCTGCCACCATGCCGCCGGAGCACGATTTCTGTTCTCATCCTGAAGCAAATTTCTTAACCTGAAGCACTATTTCTGGGTTAGGGGAGTCTGTAACCTGAAGTGTATGTAATCTGAAGCATATGTAACCTGAGGTACCACTGTATAGGTTAAAACTGACAGTTATGAACAGTTCTGGATTATTTTCTCTGTGGATTTGTTTTCAACTCAGAGCTCACCCACACTTCCTTTGTTCCGTGATTTCTTATATATTTGGTTCATGGCACAGATGTCCGTCCTCAGAAAACCTGATTGACATTTGCTCTGGTTCAGCAGCAAATGATGAGATTTCTTGGGCAAAGCAGCAGGACCAAAGAAATGTCTCTTGGAGTCGTGCCTAGAAGTCAAGGACCCAACGGAATTGTGGGTGAGCCCCCAAACCAGCACTGGGAAGACTTTGTCAAGGTTGAGAAGCCTGTGGTCCTTCAGATATTGCTAGACTCTAACTCACATCCAGGATGATGGAAGTTGAATTCAGCTACTTCTAGAGGGTCACCAGTTTTCCAGGTGTGGTAGTAGAAAGATGGGTGGAAGATGCAATTCAGTCATTTTCCCTTTGGTTCCTTTTCAGGTGAAAACCATTCCTCTCAAACTTCCCTTTCCCCTGTGAGGAGAAAGATACAGGGATGCTCCAAGACCTCTATATTTTAATTCTGTGGATCCAAGAGCTGCTTGTGGAAGGGAATAGGCATCTTTCCACAAGATCTTCCCAAGCTTCAATTCACAGGTTTTGCTTTTCAACTGCAAATAACTTTGCGATGCATGGTTTGCTCCTAAGTATTCCTGAGAAAATCTGGTGTTTTTCAAATTAATCTCCATGTGAGCAGAATAATAATCTAATATAAGCAGAGGCCTCCCTCTGTGATACATGAAGAATATGCCTTCATTAGTGTCATCTTCTGCAAGCTGGCTGGCAAGACCTTGAGGTGAAATCAAAGACAATCAAACATGAATAAGCAGACAGCGGTCTTTCTTGCTAACATGGATATATTTAAAAGTGTATCTGAGTGGCTGGAGCATTTTTCCAATTTACACTGTCTTGCTAATGAAGACCAAATTGCCCTTTTGCAGCACTCCTGAATAACTAATAACCTTTAAAAGCTTTTTCCATGCCACTGCTTAGTTGCTTGTCAATTATTGGAAAACCCCTAGGAGCTTAAGAAGAAGAAGAAGAAAAATTCAAGATTTTAGGGGGGAAACACGAACTTCCTGCATCACACACACACACCTCATTTCAAAGCACACTTACTGTTCAAGGAAGAATAGCTTGACCTTTGAAAAGAGTTGATAGGAACTAAGAGTCATTAAAAACGCTTACACAAAATAGCCTGCTGTGACACCAACTTGGCTCAAAAGAAGCAGCTTGCCAAGAGCATCCCTACCCGTGACAGTGTGTGCAGAATGAACTGTCGTGGTCCAGTCTTTCAAGGAACTCATCCTTAAAAGTTCAGAAGCAAATTCTGCATAGTAAGGTTCTTACCGACGACAACACAGCTAGCGATAGCTCACCAATGGAAGAAGGAGCCTGAGATGGCCCTAAATAGGTCTTGCCCCACTGACTCTGATCAACCCATTTCAATCCAAATGGAAAACAACACTATTGATGAAATTGCAAGATCTGGGCTTCTCAACGAGAATGGGCCTTCTCTGCAGTGGCTCTCCATCTGCTCTCCCCAGGAAAGTTCACCTGGCACCTTCAGTATTTAGGGAGCCAGTGTGGTGTAGTGGTTAAGAGCGGTGGACTTGTAATCTGGTGAACTGGGTTCGCGTCTCCGCTCCTCCACATGCAGCTGCTGGGTGACCTTGGGCCAGTCACACTTCTTTGAAGTCTCTCAGTCCCACTCACCTCACAGAGTGTTTGTTGTGGGGGAGGAAGGGAAAGGAGAATGTTAGCCGCTTTGAGACTCCTTAGGGTAGCGATATAGCAGGATATCAAATCCAAACTCTTCTCTTCTTCTTTAGGCACCAGGCAAAAAGGTTCCTTTCTAACCAGGCCTTTGGTTGATCTGATTGACATCCAATGCCCTTTTAAAATGTGTTGAGGCTAAACATGGATTAATAGCCATATAAGCAAACTTAGGAGTGTCAGTTGAGAGTAGTGTCAGTTCGGTGCTGGTGGTTGCTAGGTTGTGGAGTTCCTTGTGACACGCCCTTCATTGTGACACCTCCCTCTGCTGGCTCATTGGTTGCAGAGTTCAGTGGCCAGGTTCCTCACCGGAGCAAGACGGTTTGAGCATACTACACAGATCCTGCTCCAACTGGACTGGCTACCAATTAGTTTCTGGGCCCAATTCAAAGGGCTGGTTTTGACCTATAAAGCTTTAAACAGCTCAGGACCGCAATACCTCAAGGACCGCCTCTTTCCATATGAACCTACCCAAACCCTGAGATCATCTTCTGAAGCCCTTCTTCGTGTGCCTCCTCCTTGAGAGGTCCAGAGGGTGGCAACACAAGAACAGGCCTTCTCTGCAGTGGCCCCCATCTGTGGAATGTTCTCCCCAGGGAAGTTCACCTGGCGCCTTCATTATACACCTTTAGATGCCAGGCAAAAACATTCCTTTTTAACCAGGCATTTGATTGATCTTATTGACATCCTATGCCCTTTTAGAATGTGTCGGGGGGGGGGCTATTGCGTTGTTCTTTGTATTTTTATTAGGTATTTTGTGGTTTTATATCTTGATTTAATTCTGTGAACCACCCTGAGACCCCCAGGTATAGGGCGGTATAATAATAATAATAATAATAATAATAATAATAATAATAATAATAATAATAAATGGTTTATTATTAAAACTAAAGTGGTTTTAAATAAATGGTTTATTATTAAAACTATTATTAAAACTAAAGCTATTATACAACAAATCAGAGACAATGAATTACAAAATCACCTGAGACTGAGTGCACACCATCTCAAATACAGGGACATTTATAATGCAAAAATATATGTCAAATTCATCAATCCCCAAATACGGGAAAGCTTTTATGATAACCAGATTAAATGTTTTACCTTCTGTGCTCCTTGAAGACAGACATAATAAGATCCCTGTTTGAGAGCGGTTCTATCCCTGTGACACATGGGAAGTGTGGAAACTGAAGCCCAGGTACTATTCCATTGCCCTTTTTATCATGACCTGCATAAACAGCTCATTACCCCAATCCTTTTAAAAAAGAAGAAGAAGAACAGGAAGAACTGAAACATTCTATTTAAAATACTTATTATCATATCAGATAGAAATCTTCTGACACACAATGTAGCACGATTCTGTGCATCTGCTATAACCTGCAATTAAATCATGATAAATCAAGGACAGCAAGCCTTACAGAGGCATTATTATTCAGTTTATGAAATCTTGTGCTTCAGACACACGATTCTTTTTCGTGCCCAAGGTTCAACTGGGCAAAGCTCTAGTTGGTTAGCGACTCCTGTTTCTCTGCTTTTTTCCAGCATATATATATATATATATATATATATATATATATATATGCTTTCGTAGATTTTCACGGGTACAGGAATGCAGGTTTTGGTGTCTTCGGGTGTCTTCCCGTGTAAGAGTCGGGGTGTCTGAGCGACGTTTCGACGAGGTCTCACTCGTCATCTTCAGGCTGGTGCTTTCGGCTTCTTGTTACTGGAACAGAGCAGAATCTGGTGTTTGAGTTCCTATAAATACTGTTGAGGGGTGTGGTGTATAGCCTCCAACGTTCTGGGCAGAGAGGAAGTTCCTCGATTAGTGTGCCTTTTCTTCTTTTGTTCCTTAATTACTTGAGGGATATCTTGAGTGATTTCATGAGTGATATTCTGAATACCACTGGGTGGGTCATTAAGTGTAGATTAGTTGCTAAAGCTTTCGTGTCTTGACCTCTTGAGCTTGTGAAGAGTTTTTCTGAGAAGATGGCTGTGCTGCATTTAGTTGTGCTCTGGCTTGGCTTCGTGTATAGGGGCGAGCTGTGATTTTGTGCCTTGTGCCAGCCAGATCTGTGTAGGGATTGCAGGGGGGTGCAGCATCCGGAGGTGCCACTATAGTTTGGCTACTGGATGGAGTCTGTAATATGTCTGTGGAGAGGGTCTGGGTTTGGGTCTGGTGTGGTTGATTGGTGACGGCGTTCTGTGTGCCTCTGGTTCTGGTGTCGGTTTTTGTGGGGAGGGCTAATTTCCAGATGTCTGGCAGGCGGGACGTGTCGTCACGCTTGTTCATGTTGTGAGGGTGTTTCTCTATCTTGATGGCTTCCATGATTATTCTCTTGTGGTGATGTTCCATGTTAAAGAGCAATTTGGAATCTGCAAAATTAATTTCGTGTCCTGTTTCTTTCATGTGTTGGAAAAGAGAGGAAGTTTTTTCTTATTTTTTGACGGCATTCTTGTGTTCTGCGATACGTGCATTTATTCGTCTGTTTGTTTGTCCAATGTACGTGGCTGGGCAGACTTTGCAGGGTATTTCATAGACCCCTTGGTTTTCCAGCTGGATTTTGTCTTTTGGGTTTCTGAGGATATTGGCTATTTTTTGGTTGGTGCAGAAGGCTGTTTTGATATTGTGTTTATGGAGGATTTTGCTAATTTTGTCTGTAGTGCCCTTGATATAAGGAAGGAGGGCCATGCCATTGTTTTCTTCTGTGTCTTGGTTTTTGGGGGGTGTTTCTTTTTGGATTAGCTTCGTAACCCTGTTTTTCTGGTATCCATTGGCGATTAACACATTTGAGAGATTCTGTAACTCAGTAGTCAAGTGGTCTTTGTCAGCCAGGCGTTTGGTTCTGGAGATGAGAGTCTTGGCTACGGAGTTTATTTGTGCAGGGTGGTGGTGTGATTGTGCGTGTAAGTAGCGGTTGGTGTGTGTTTTTTTCCGGTAGATAGTGTGTCCTAGGGAGCCATCAGGTTTTTTTAGATTAGGACGTCAAGAAAGGGGAGTTGGTTGTTGTCTTCTATTTCCATAGTGAATTGTATTTTGGGGTGTAGGCTGTTGAGATGTGTGAGGAAGCTATCTAGTTTTTCTTTCCCGTGTGGCCAAATTACAAAGGTGTCGTCAACATATCTGAGCCAAAGTTTGGGTTTGTGTTCTGACTTGTCTAAAGCATTGGTTTCAAAGTGTTCCATGTACAAATTTGCGATGACCGGTGAGAGGGGTGATCCCATAGGTGCTCCTTCTATCTGTTTGTATCTTTGTCCATTGTGGATGAAGTACGTGTTGGTTAGGCAGTGGTTGGTCAGGTCCAGGATGTATTTGGGGGGATTGTATTTGTTTTGGATGGCTGTCAAGGCTTCATTAATGGGTACTTGAGTGAAGAGAGATACAACATCGATAGTGAAGAGTGAGCTTCGATGTTGTATCTCTCTTCACTCAAGTACCCATTAATGAAGCCTTGACAGCCATCCAAAACAAATACAATCCCCCCAAATACATCCTGGACCTGACCAACCACTGCCTAACCAACACGTACTTCATCCACAATGGACAAAGATACAAACAGATAGAAGGAGCACCTATGGGATCACCCCTCTCACCGGTCATCGCAAATTTGTACATGGAACACTTTGAAACCAATGCTTTAGACAAGTCAGAACACAAACCCAAACTTTGGCTCAGATATGTTGACGACACCTTTGTAATTTGGCCACACGGGAAAGAAAAACTAGATAGCTTCCTCACACATCTCAACAGCCTACACCCCAAAATACAATTCACTATGGAAATAGAAGACAACAACCAACTCCCCTTTCTTGACGTCCTAATCTACAAAAAACCTGATGGCTCCCTAGGACACACTATCTACCGGAAAAAAACACACACCAACCGCTACTTACACGCACAATCACACCACCACCCTGCACAAATAAACTCCGTAGCCAAGACTCTCATCTCCAGAACCAAACGCCTGGCTGACAAAGACCACTTGACTACTGAGTTACAGAATCTCTCAAATGTGTTAATCGCCAATGGATACCAGAAAAACAGGGTTACGAAGCTAATCCAAAAAGAAACACCCCCCAAAAACCAAGACACAGAAGAAAACAATGGCATGGCCCTCCTTCCTTATATCAAGGGCACTACAGACAAAATTAGCAAAATCCTCCATAAACACAATATCAAAACAGCCTTCTGCACCAACCAAAAAATAGCCAATATCCTCAGAAACCCAAAAGACAAAATCCAGCTGGAAAACCAAGGGGTCTATGAAATACCCTGCAAAGTCTGCCCAGCCACGTACATTGGACAAACAAACAGACGAATAAATGCACGTATCGCAGAACACAAGAATGCCGTCAAAAAAGAAGAAAAAACTTCCTCTCTTTTCCAACACATGAAAGAAACAGGACACGAAATTAATTTTGCAGATTCCAAATTGCTCTTTAACATGGAACATCACCACAAGAGAATAATCATGGAAGCCATCAAGATAGAGAAACACCCTCACAACATGAACAAGCGTGACGACACGTCCCGCCTGCCAGACATCTGGAAATTAGCCCTCCCCACAAAAACCGACACCAGAACCAGAGGCACACAGAACGCCGTCACCAATCAACCACACCAGACCCAAACCCAGACCCTCTCCACAGACATATTACAGACTCCATCCAGTAGCCAAACTATAGTGGCACCTCCGGATGCTGCACCCCCCTGCAATCCCTACACAGATCTGGCTGGCACAAGGCACAAAATCACAGCTCGCCCCTATACACGAAGCCAAGCCAGAGCACAACTAAATGCAGCACAGCCATCTTCTCAGAAAAACTCTTCACAAGCTCAAGAGGTCAAGACACGAAAGCTTTAGCAACTAATCTACACTTAATGACCCACCCAGTGGTATTCAGAATATCACTCATGAAATCACTCAAGATATCCCTCAAGTAATTAAGGAACAAAAGAAGAAAAGGCACACTAATCGAGGAACTTCCTCTCTGCCCAGAACGTTGGAGGCTATACACCACACCCCTCAACAGTATTTATAGGAACTCAAACACCAGATTCTGCTCTGTTCCAGTAACAAGAAGCCGAAAGCACCAGCCTGAAGATGACGAGTGAGACCTCGTCGAAACGTCGCTCAGACACCCCGACTCTTACACGGGAAGACACCCGAAGACACCAAAACCTGCATATATATATATATATATATATATATATGTTTTGGTGTCTTCGGGTGTCTTCCCGTGTAAGAAGACACCCCGACTCTTACACGGGAAGACACCCGAAGACACCAAAACCTGCATTCCTGTACCCGTGAAAATCTACAAAAGCATATATATATATATATATATATATATATATATCTTGTATCTTGTTCTCATGATTGTTGCATTTCTAGCCATTTTAAAGTAGTAAAATGAGTAGTCTATGGCCGGGTAGCGCTGTGGTCTAAACCACTTAGTCTCTTGGGCTTGCCAGTCAGAAGGTTGGTGGTTCGAACCCCCGTGATGAGGTGAGCTCCCATTGCTCTGTCCCAGCTCCTGCCAACCTAGCAGTTTGAAAGCATGCCAATGCAAGCAGATAAATTGGTACCGCTGCAGTGGGAAGAAAAACTGCATTTCTGTGCGCTCTGGTTTCTGTTGCAGTGTTCCATTGTGCCAGAAGCGGTTAGTCATGCTGGCCACATGAGCCGGAAAGCTGTCTGTGGACAAATGCCGGCTCCCTCAACCTGAAGCAAGATGAGCACCACAACCCCATAGTCGCCTTTGACTGGACTTAACCATCCAGGGGTTCTTTACCTTTTACCTTTACCTATGACCGTAATAAATGGATGGATTTAACTGATTGACAAAGAAACCTGGTAAGATACGCTTTTAATTTGCAAGCATGCCCTGCGACATTTTTAGAATGATATCGCTAATAACGTTCTAATAACGTTAATTAGGTAAGTGTAGATCCAGCCTATGTCTCTGGATACCACTTCTTGGGAATCACAAGCGTGGCGAGTGCTGTTGTTCACATTCACTTTGATTTGGGGAAATAATCCTTGCTGTTTGCAGGTAGTCACACACCCTTAACTTATTTTTCTGTGGTGTGGTGACCAACAGATGGACAGTGAGAGTGGTCCCTGTGAACCCTTATGGTTGCAAAGAGAATTACAGTGATACCTCAAGTTACAAACGCCTCAGGTTACAAATGCTTCAGGTTACAAACTCTGCTAACCTGGAAGAGTTACCTCGAGTTGAGAACTTTGCCCCAGGATGCGAACGGAAATTGTGTTCCAGCGGCGCAGTGGCAGCAAGAGGCCCCATTAGCGAAAGCACGTCTCTAGTTAAGAACAGTTTCAGGTTAAGAATGGACTTCCGGAACAAATTAAGTTCGTAACTAGGGGTATCACTGTATACTGAAAGGTTGGAAGGATAAATACCCAACATCTCCCACTCCGCAGTCTGAATTCTCACTGCATTTTCTGTGTTTGAAGTTATAACTTATAAGAGCCTATATCATTCGGACATAAGGACTGCCGATATAAATTTATAATTTTCAAATCAGGAACAATGGACTATTCTTACTGTTGGCAGTAGCTGACAATGTCTCTTTTTTTCTGTTACATTTCCAAAATTAAAAGAGTGCTGTTGTGCTCAAACTTGTTTCCTCTATATATCTGGTTGGCAACTGTGGGAGTAGGCTGTTGGAGAAGATGGGCTTCTGGCCTGATCTGGCAGGGCTTTTTCTCATGTTTTATGTCCTTAATATAAAAATCTGGTGTCTATTGCTTGAGCATGTGTATGTTACACTGTTACAAAATTAACTGGTCTGCTCAGAGCCAAAGGTTCCACCCATATGTGCAAGCAAGTAATGAGTTCCTGCCAAACATGCCCCAAGGCTTACAGAAGCATTTCCTCCTTCCTCGCCAATACAGCTGCACCTCCTAAGAGTAGCAAGCTCAGTCCTCGAGGACTTCCCACAAGCAAATGCTTGATCCCAGATGCCTGCTATTTTATTTTATTTTTGCAATGATAGGCGTCACATCCATCCTCATCACGAAAGCTTGCACAGCTTCGTTTTAGTCACAAACTGTGATGCGTGAGCTCTGTGCGTGGCTTTCACACCCTTACCGATCTCATCTGTGTGTTTGAGACACGTTTGCCGGGCTCTTCCCACAAGCTCAAAGCAGACAATAGATAAAACACAACCGGCAAAGCAAAACCCCCAGCACCAAACAAAGCCTATGTGGAACGACGAAAGATAACAGCATCCATTAACTCGCAACTCACCCATTTCTGGGCGTAGCCCTCAATCAGACAAGCCAAAAGCTGGCTAGAACAGGAACATTTTGCAACCCTTCCTAAAAGCAGGCAGAAAACCACAATCTTGCAGATCATTCCACAGTTGCTGTGGAGAGAGGCGGTTTTAGGGTGGCACGATTCGTGCAGTCTCACTGGGCGCCGCATTGCTGGGGCCGTCAACACAATGCTGTAGAATGGAGCGTGAGAGGCAGGAGGCACCAAATTTTAACACAGGACGCCACTGAAAATTGAGATCCCAAAGTCTGCCACCGCTGTAAAGGCCCCGCTCCTACCAGCTGAGGTTCTCTCCTGTCTAACCCGCAACGTGCAAAGTGAACAAACACAGTTTGTGTGATTATGTTCCTACCTTATCCCAATGAGCTTACGGAGACAACCGTTATTATTTTCATTATATCGATGTGTATTTGTATCAGCAGTCGTGATCCAGCCAAAACGAAGCAAGTTTAAATGGCTTTCAACAGGATGGTTAAGCATATTTAAATATTTTGCATTGAAAGCAATGAGACTTTTAAAAGTTTTCGACTCTGATAGGATCTTGCCCAAACACAGGTTGGCTGCCTAGTGGTCAGACACTACTAGACAATTGAGGCAATCGATAATTTTTTGAGATGATGAAAGTGCCAGGTTTTCAGCATCCATCTGAAACTGTTCCTCATCCTTAGCAGCAGAAATGTCAGGATTGGCACATTTTAGAATGACATGGAAAGATTTGCAAAATCTAGCACTTGTTATTAGTGCTCCAGCTTTATATCAATTCTGGAACCTTGGCTTTAGTTTTTTCTGAATACAGGGAGGGGAACACTACCATTTCTACCTTTGAAGTTGTGATGATAGGAAGATTGCCAAAGTGTGACATGCAGAGTGGCTGGAATGAAAACAAAACAAGGCCAGAAATACAGTGGTACCTTGGGTTACATACACTTCAGCTTACATACACTTCAGGTTACAGACTCCGCTAACACAGAAATACTGCTTCAGGTTAAGAACTTTGCTTCAGGATGAGAACAGAAATCGTGCTCTGGCCGCATGGCAGCAGCAGGAGGCCCCATTAGCTAAAGTGGTGCTTCAGGTTAAGAACAGTTTCAGGTTAAGTATGGACCTCCAGAACGAATTATGTACTTAACCCGAGGTACCACTGTACCTACTTTTTAGTCTTCTAAGGTACATAAAGCCAGTTCATTTGAGGCAGTGTTTCTAAATCCCATAATGGTATGTAGAAAAACATCTATTATTCAGGATCTGATCCTGCATTGGAGTGCCAATTTGGCTTGCATCACCAAGAATAAGGCTATAAGAGAATCTGGCAATGCTGGGGTTCTGGAGGAAACTCTTCCCCTGATGTTCACATTGGTCCGGGCAGCTCCGACCAGGTGCATCCAGTTTGGAATCATGATTCCCTGGATTCCTCCCCCAGCCATAATTCAAGGCCTTTTAGTTTTTGAGAGTGCACATCACCCAGGGAGGCACACTTCTCCCTGTCATTCAAACAGCCGCAGTTGCTTAGCTCCTGCTGGTATTTCTTGTGCACAAGTAGGAGGAACCAATGGGGTGATGCAGCTGACTGGCAGCAGGAGGCCGGTACAAGAGTGTAATATTCAAGGATGCTGAGATCAAGGACACAGCAGTGGAACTCTGTGCTGCTATTGAGGTTTATGGGCACAACAGCAAGAGACTTGGGTCTCCAGAGATTATGGAAGCACTGGTGCTCAATCCCAGGGACATAAAACAAGTATTTAAAGGACATTTATCACTCCTACCCAATAATATAGCAGGGACCTGGGTGGCGCTGTGGGTTAAACCACAGAGCCTAGGACTTGCCGATCAGAAGGTTGGTGGTTTGAATCCCCGCGACGGGGTGAGCTTCCGTTACTCAGTCCCTGCTCCTGCCAACCTAGCAGTTCGAAAGCACGTCAAAGTGCAAGTAGATTAATAGGTACCGCTCCGGCGGGAAGGTAAACGGCGTTTCCGTGCGCTGCTCTGGTTCGCCAGAAGTGGCTTAGTCATGCTGGCCACATGACCCGGAAGCTGTACACCGGCTCCCTCGGCCAATAAAGCGAGATAAGAGCCGCAACCCCAGAGTTGGTCACGACTGGACCTAATGGTCAGGGGTCCCTTTACCTTTACCCAATAATATGTACATGTGCTATACTGCCAGGTCTAGCTATAAAATACTGTTATGCTCTCCTCACTTCTCCAAGCAGTTAAAAGTCCCAGGTGCGAAGCACTTTCCCAGGTTTCCTTTGGGAGGAGGCTACAAGGGGCTTGTGGTGTCTTTTAATGCAGTATTCAATTGATTCCCAAATATACAGATTGAGAATAGGTGGAGGCACAGCTTAAACCCTCTGATATAGCCAAAGCCTGCCACTCCCACATCACATCTCCGGAGCTGATAGCTTGCAGAGCCTTAATTCACATCTCTCTCTCTCTGGAGAGATAACCTGGGGAGATAAGCCAGAAGCAAAAGCACTTGGGAACCATGAATGTAAACGATACCTTTGTACAGTCTGGTCCCTACACAAAAACATACATTCCTCTCTGTCTTCCATCCAGGAAAGCAAGAGGCATCACAGGTAGCTCAGTAGGTTAGAACATGGTGCTGATAACACCAAGGTTGCAGGTTCGATTCCTATATGGGACAGGTGCATATTTCTGCATCTCAGGGGGATGGACTACGTGGTTCTCAGGATCCCAGCTCTACGCTTCTATGATTCTATTATCAGAGTTCAAGGAGACAGTCCAGCTAGGCAAAAACATTCAAGGAGTGTGTTAAAGGAGCTGGTAAGGAGAAGGGGTATGGCAGGGGAGAGTCTCAGGGGCCAGATAAAGGTCTGGAGGGCTGCATGTGGAGGGACCCCAGACCCCAGATTCCACATCCCTTTCCTAGTCATTTATAAAAGCATTTCCAAGCTGCCAGTTCGTTAATAAAAAAGAATCATTCAAAAAACTATGGCGGTGAACAGAAAAATTAAATAACATTCTATAAGGCATTATGAAGACCTAAGGAAGATCTACTGAGAGCAACCAGACAATCTCTCTCACAAAAGAGGCAGTCTCCGGCAGTAGAGTCGTATCTCCTTGACATCAGATGGGAGGGAGTTCCACAGGGTGGGTGCCACCACCGAGAAGGCCCTCTGCCTGGTTCCCTGTAACTTCACTTCTCGCAGTGAGGGAATCACCAGAAGGCCCTCGGAGCTGGACCTCAGTGTCCAGGCTGAAAAACAGGTGTGGAGACACACCTTCAAGCTTTAAAGTTCAGCACCAACTCTTTGAATTGTGCTCAGAAACATGCTGGGAGCCAGTGTAGATCCTTTAGGACTGGTGTTATATGGTCCCAGCAGCTGCTCCCAGTCTCCAGTCTATTTCCTCCTGGTGATTAGTATATAACCTGCGTCTTCCCCAACCTCAAATCATTCTGTGAGTTTATTTTTTTGTTTTTAAGGCTTTAGACCAGCAAGAAAGACTCGCTTGTTTATTATGAGTTTGCGAAGCTGATCTGTTTATTCATAAATTTGCCCAGTGGGTGGAAATTATGCTCCCATCTCTCCCACGGGCTGGGATTACTTTGGGGAGTCAGTTGAAATGTTGTAGTTATTAAAACTGAGCCATCTTGATTCAGTTAGCAGTTTTATGCAGCAATACAGACCTTTGGTTTTCAGCAACAGTTAAATATTATAAGCTCATAATGGAAAATATGTCCAAAATCATTACTGCTCCTTTCAAAGAGCGAAACATCTTAAGACCTTTGCTCTGTTCGTCTTTTTCATGTAAGACAGTTCATGCTTTATGTGGTGCAGTGATAGATCCGGGTATTTAAGAGCTCTTCCATCAACCCATTTATCTTTCTGATCACTCTGTAAACAGCTTTTGCTCAGCTTCATTATACCCACCCATAAAACAGAGCTGATAAATGAACTTGCATAATCTCCTTTCAAACTCTGGAGATAAGGATGCTTTCTCCCTTGTCCTGCTTCTTGCTTTTCATTATAAGAAGTGAGGATTGAAAAGAAGCAAAAGGCTGAGGGTTAACTGGGCACTATTCGATGGCTGCTTTTGCGTCACCAACAAAGACGGCAAAAGAAGCCACAGATTTGCATATAATTAGCATATGCTAATTTATATGTGCAGATGCAAAATTATGAATAATTGGTATACTTCAAAGAGAAAAACAGAACATCCATAGTGGGGGGAGACCATGAGCAGGTGACCTACATGCCTGTTCATTTTGAACAACCACGGATGGTGCAAAGATGCTTAAAGCAACAGGGGCTATGGTTGCACTTCACAAATTGATTGAAATTTCAGCAGACTTGGGGGTGAATCCCCTGAGACCCATGGCTAGCACCCTGTGCCCAATTCTGTGCCTTGGCAAGAAGATGGGCTCTATCCAACCTGTCTCCAATAATTGTCCTAGCAGGTGTCAAGCAACACAGCCAAAGACTCTGAAGTTCAATATCCCAATTCAGCACTCAAGGGTTGCATGCTGGCGGAAGTTCTCCTCGTACCAGAGGCAAACACCAACCCTTCTTGAACTCCAAAGGCTTTAAATGCATTGACTCCTGAGTTCCTCATACTTGCTCACACTCACAATAGATCCGTTCACATGTAACACTAAAATCATGGATGATTCTCAGTAAGCCGAACTGAAGAGTCAGACTCACATGCTCCTCAGCAACTCCTCCTGGTATTTTGCCACCAGGAGAAGACCTTCTGTCAAGTTTAGTTTTACTTAATGTTCTATTCAAAGCAGGAATCCTGGTTTAAAAGCAATGGGTAATTTACTAAAGCAGATGCATAACCCATGATTTGAAACTGACTTATTATGAAACGAGCCAGAGTTTGTTTTAAACCAGGATCCTTGGGTGGAACATCATGTTAAAGAATGGTTCTTTAAAGTGAAACTAAACTCAGTGGAAGTCATCCTCAGAGGGTTTAATGTTCCATTTGAACACAGTATGTACCACACTCAGGGCCTACATCTCATCACAGATTTCCCTCAACAAATCTTCCAACATCTTTTACTACTCCTAAAACCAGTAAGGTTAGCAATTTGGATTGCAGCTGCTGCATACTTGAGGAAAGGGAAGTTAACCCTTGCTCCCCCGCACACCAAATTAGATTACTGCAATGAGCTATACATGGGGCTGCCTTTGAAGCCTGTCCAGAAACCACAGCTGGTGCAGACTCCTAACATGGACCAGGTGGTATGAAAATATAAAACATCAGTTCTGATCTGGCTGCGTTGGCTTCCAATAGATTTGCAGGTGTAATTCAAAGGGGTGGTTTTGACCCATAAAGCCTTACATGGCTGGAGACCTTGGTAGCTTGTGTGGTGTCTCATATGAAACTGCCCAGAACCTTAGGCCATTGCCAGAGGTCCTCCTCTGAGTGCCCCCTCCAGCAGAACTGCAAAGGTTTGCTATAAGTGACAGGTTCTTTTCAGTAATGGATCCTTAGCTATAGAATACTCTCCCCAGGGAGGACTGCTTAGCACTGACAATACAATATTTTCAGTGCCAAACCTAGTATTTCGCAAGACATCATTTTATTATTAGCTCTCTCTTCTGTTGCTTGCTAGTTGTTGTTGTTGGTAGTGGCGGTTGTTTGCTGTTTTGATGTTGACCATACTGAAGAACTTAGGGAAGGCAGGGTAATTGCTTGGAATTATTACATTTATTTTATGTTAGCTTTTAAATTTTATTTCTTTGCATTTGTTAGTTCCCATTAGTTCTTTGTGGTATATGGCAACTAATAAAGGAAGGAGAAGCAGCAGCAAAATTGCAGCAGCCCACATAAATTCTCCAAATATTGGTACAAATATTCCTGATGAAGATTTTGAAGGACTAGATTCTTTGAATTCTTTGGTTTCTTTGAAGTTTGTGGAACTGTTGTGGAATTGTTACTTGGATGGAATCAAATAATCTGTGGCTTTTCATATCAATGACTTTGTATGGTAGCTGTTCTTTAAAAATTGTGTGCCTTAAAGTCCTTCTATATATCATAAACATTTAGCTATTCTAGTGTTGTGCCATACAGTGGTACCTCGGGTTAAGAACTTAATTCATTCTGGACGTCCGTTCTTAACCTGAAACTGTTCTTAACCTGAAGCACCACTTTAGCTAATGGGGCCTCCCGCTGCCGCCGCGCCACCACTTCACGATTTCTGTTCTCATCCTGAAACAAAGTTCTTAACCCGAGGTACTATTTCTGGGTTAGCAGAGTCTGTAACCTAAAGCATCTGCAACCTGAAGCATCTGTAACCTGAGGTACCACTGTACTCAAATACTTGGAGCAAAATCCTTTGTGTTTACCCAAATCAAAACCTAAATGTTTTCAGTGGTGCTTACACCACCATCCCAAACATGTATGGATATGACTGCAGTGTTGTCTCTGGGTTCCCTGCTCCACCTTTTGTGGTTTGAGTCTTTTTGGAGCAGAGAGTACATGAAGTAATTCCTTTGATATTCATGCCCCTCGTGCCCCTGTGTCATATCATGATTTCTTATATCACACAAACATTCCTGTCTATAAAACAATTTCGCACAGCTACAGTTCTATGTAGGAACATAGCAAAATAAGAAGCTGCCAAATACAGAGTTAGCGGGTGGTGCTGTGGTCTAAACCACTGAGCCTCTTGGGGTTGCTGATCAGAAGGTCAGCGGTTCGAATCCCCACAACGGGGTGAGCTCCCGTTGCTCAGTCCCAGCTCCTGCCAACCTAGCAGTTCGAAAGCACACCAGTGCAAGTAGATAAATAGGTACCACTGCAGCGGGAAGCTAAATGGCATTTCTGTTCACTCTGGTTTCTGTCATGGACAAGCATACATATGGATCTCTGCTTATAATGAATTTCAACCACTCTCTCCTAAGACCCAACAACAGCCATATGCTACAGCTCCACCAAACCCACACATAGTGCTGTGCATGCTATTTGCTATTGCCATTTATGGAACTATCTCATTGTAACCAAGTATAGATAGTGGACGTTAACCCAGCTAGGGACGCAAGTGGCGCTGTGGTCTAAACCACTCAGCCTCTTGGGCTTGCTGATCAGAATGTTGGCGGTTCAAATCCCCACAACAAGATGAGCTCCCGTTGCTCTGTCCCAGCTTCTGCCAACCTAGCAATTTTAAACCATGCCAGTGTAAGTAGACAAATAGGTACTGGTGCGGCGGAAAGGTAAATGCCGTTTCTGTGCACTCTGGTTTCCATCATGGTGTTCCATTGTTCCAGAAGCAGAAGAAGAAGAAGAAGAAGAGTTTGGATTTGATATCCCGCCTTTCACTCCCCTTCAGGAGTCTCAAAGCGGCTAACATTCTCCTTTCCCTTCCTCCCCCACAACAAACACTCTGTGAGGTGAGTGGGGCTGAGAGACTTCACAGAAGTGTGACTGGCCCAAGGTCACCCAGCAGCTGCATGTGGAGGAGCGGAGACACGAACCCGGTTTCCCAGATTACGTGACTACCGCTCTTAACCACTACACCACACTGGCTCGCAGTTTAGTTATGCTGGCCACATGCCCCAGAAAGCTGTCTGTGGACAAACGCCGGCTCCCTCAGCCTGAAAGTGAGATGAGCGCCACAACCCCATAGTCGCCTTTGACTGGACTTAACCGTTCAGGGGTCCTTTACCTTTACCTTCCTGGCCAGTATTTTATATGAGTTTTAAAGCTGCTAAGCAGAGAAGGGGGAGAGAAGATGGGTTAGTATAATTCCAAACAAGCAAAATGCTAAATAAAAGAGGAATCACGTGTATATCTCCAAAAGTGCATGCAGTTAAGATGAGGAAGTTGCAGAGTGGTATTTAAAAGGTGCAGTACTAAGGCTGTCCTTTGATTTTCTGGACGCTTGTTTCTCACACCATCTTTATACACCCAAGAGACATTTATTACATATCTTACTGCTATAATTGCCTTTTAGGAATTTTGCAGCGTACCCTCTGGCAAGTGATAAAAACTTTTAAGTGACACCTAAAGAACTGTTAAGCTACTATGTCCCATGGAGGCATCTGGAAGTGATTTCTTTCTCTTTGCATGGATACTTGGGAGAGAATGTCCATTTATTGCTGTTTCCTTCCCACCCCACCTCCCCTCTAAGTTATTAATAAAATGAGGTGAAAGGTAGCCCCTCTAAAAACTGTAAAAATAAATATATGCACAATTCATTGCATGTTATATTTACTATTTGGTGGAATCAAGAGAAATAATGGCCACTAACCAGTGCTTGACATTCATAATTATTGTTTCATCTGCTGTAAAGTAAAAAATCTGATACATTAAAAAAAGTGGTTAGCTTTTCATGACCCCTGAACATTGGGCCATTCCGGGGGTTCCCTCCCTTGGGTCCCCTCCCTTGGGTCCCCTCCCTCCAGGTTTGCACTTCTGCAAGCTTTGGGGATGCCCCAATCCTGCTATTGCCTCCCTCTTGTTCATGGATGGTTCTGTTTTCACTACATAAGGATCCATCCTTGGACAACGACTTTCCTGCTAAGTACGTAGCCTGTTTATTGTCTTGCAAAGAGTAGCACAAGATTCTAAGGGGGTCAAAGACAACTGAACAAGCCGAGATATATCTATGCAGCAGAATGATGTGGGGGAATGCGATGGCAGACCCTTGTGGGAGAATGGACTGTATCCATTTTTAAAGTGTTGTATTGTATTTTGAGGGTGGGATGAAAACTTGAATAATTTAACACATGGTATAATCAAACCAAGCCTACAAAAGTCAGTGCTTCCAGAACATGTACTGCCTGCAATTCATTCAGGAGGAAAGGTGTTTTACAGCTCCAGTTAGTGTGGCCGATGTTCAGAGATGATGGGAACTGTAGTTCAAAGACATCTATCATGCTGAAGGTTTCCAATCACTGTTTTACAGCAGTAAGGTGGCAACTTCAAAGCAATGTTCAAGGGGCACTCAGTGTTGATAAAATCTACATCCATTTGCTCTGAAAACACTGAAAAATTTAAACTATGGGGTTTTTTAAAAGCACCTAGACACTTTGTGGATCACATCAAAACTTTTTTGGATTCCCTTGAAATTTCTCAGACATTGAAGATGAAACTCCTGAATTTAGTTTTGAATTCTTTTGTTGCCGGTGTTGTTTCATTGTTAGTACTGTACCACTTTTATCTATATATATAGTGGGAGGAATCCGACACTGCAGTCTTCTAATAGTTCCACCACTCTTCTCCCCATGTGCTGTTTTAAGGGGGTGCATAAGGCAGAAGATGGGGGGAAACCCTCTTGTGTGAGCAGAAATCCTTGTGCAGGGCTTCTGCTGTCAAGACCTATGCACAAAATTCCCTGGACTAATTTTGTGGTGCGTAAAGATGCAATGCAGCTTCTGCTCACAATTCTAATTGTTGTTTTGATTAAGTTTAAGGTGATCAAGTGAGACATGGTGACATCTGATCTGTATGCTTAAACCTGGATCTCCCCCAATCATGAAGTCTAGAGGATGAGTTCTGGTTTCTTTGAGTGCTACAGGTAACATTTTCATTATTGTATGGGTGTTAGTTTGCCGCGAGGTGGTTGTTACTCAGTTTTGCTTATTGATTCTTCTTTATGAGAAGAGCTATAGTCTTCTTGGCTGCCTCTCTGGGGAGCTTTCTCATTTCCAAATGTTGGGTGATGCCTGCTGACTCTTCACTGCCTCCCAGCTTGCTAGAGAAATGACTGGCAGCAGACAGAAGTGGACATAATGCAGAAAGATGCTTTCGTTGGCAGCCAGCAGATGTTAGAGTATGGTTACCAGACATCCCTGTTTCCCGGGGACAGTCCCCGGATTTACAAATCTGTCCCTGGACATAATCCGTCCCTGGAATGTCCCCGGATTTCATTTAATGTCCCCGGATTTATATTTTAAGTGTTGTAGATTTATTAGTAGGGAATGAATGTTGTGTGATTGGTTCAACGGCACAAGACACATCATATGGGGACTTCCGGCAAGGCAAAATGGTGGGCACCACAGCAGCGAGCAGCTGAGGCTGCCGCTGACACTGACCCTGCCAAGGGGGAACCGGGGACACCCAGCGCATCAACTGGGGGAATCGCTGACCACCACCCCCTGCAACCCAAATCAAGCCAGGAGTGAGAGTGCCTGGCCACCCAGCCAACTGCCCAGTGGCGGTCCGGGGCCAGGAAAACCCTGGAGCCGATGCAGGGAGGAAAGGAGAAGGAAGAGAGAGAAAGAGGAAGGAGAAAAAAGAGGGGAGTGCCAACCTTGCTGCGCCGCTGCCACCGCCGCAGAGGAGGAGAAGTAGGAGAGCACTAGGAGGGCAAGGACACTTAGCCAAGCCCAGACCCAAGCTGAGCCCACTCCACGGCGGCTAGCGCTCCAGAGGAGACTACAGAAGGGAAGATATTACATTTTTTTATAAAAAAAGCAACTTTTTAAAATAACTTTTTTTTCTCTTAAAAAAGAAAAGTGTCCCCAGATTCTTTGAAAAAAATCTGGTAACCTTATGTTAGAGGTCAGTCATCTCATCCTCTGGAAAGCCTTGATGGATTGTGTGGCCTTACCTGCCTGCCAGGTGAGATGTGACACTTGCGTTTCAGAGGATGGGAAGGTTAGCTAGGAGGTTAATCACCCCCTGTTTGCTCCAGGATGCAAAGAGTGACTTCCTTGTAAAAAGTGGTTGGCAATACATTAAAGTGACTTTGGGCGGAGGGGACAACATCATAGACTCATAGAATCATAGAGTTGGAAGAGACCACAAGGGCCATCGAGTCCAACCACCTGCCAAGCAGGAAACACCATCAGAGCACTCCTGACATATGGTTGTCAAGCCTCTGCTTAAAGACCTCCAAAGAAGGGAATGAATGTTGTGTGATTGGTTCAACGGCACAAGACACATCATATGGGGACTTCCGGCAAGGCAAAATGGTGGGCACCACAGCAAAAGGAGACATGGGTTAGTCAAGCAGGCAGGATCACCATGAGGTCACAGTTATCAGTCGCTCTCCCCTTCAGGCAGCCATCATCAGCATATGTCACAATGGCTGCTTGCTCTCCTTTATCCTGGCAACATCAGTGTGGGGTCACAATACCTGGTCTCCCTCCTTCAAGTGGGCAGCATTAATAGCCAACCTCCTTCCTTCAGGCTGGCAGTAGCAGGATGAGGTCACAAAGACTGGTCTCTTTCCTTCAGGTGATGACCATCAGCAATCAGCATGAAGCTTTTTTTGTCCATCCCCACCCTTCGCAAGTGTTGCTCATTGTGTGGGAATGGGAGATAGGGCTTTCTAAGTAATGGCGTCCCAGTTATGGAATTCGCTTCCCATCACAGCCCAGGAAGATACTAGACCCTCCAAGTGTCCCTACTTTCCAGAGACAGTCCCAGATTTAGAGAAGCCGTCCTGGTTTCTGATTTGATCCTGGAATATCCCGCTTTCCCTTAGGGATGTCTCTGTTTTCATCGGAGAAATGTTGGAGGGTATGGAGTTACACAACCACCAAGCCAAGGAGGTAAGCAACTAAAGAACCTTTAGAAGACGTCTGAAGGCAGCCCTGTATAGGGAAGTTTTTAAAAATGTTTTATTGTGTTTTTAAATATGTTGGAAGCTGCCCAGAGTGGCTGAGGCAACCACGTCAGATGGGCGGGGTAGAAATGATAAAATTATTATTACTACTATCATGGAATAGGACGTCCCTATCTTCATCAAAACTGGGAAAGGAGTACGACAAGGCTATATATTGCCTCCCTGCTTATTTAACTTATATGCAGAATTCATCATACGAAAGGCTGGGCTGGATGAATCCCTAGCCGGAATTAAGATTGCCGGAAGAAATATCAACAACCTCAGATATGCAGATGACACAACCTTGATGGCAGAAAGTGAGGAGGAATTAAAGAACCTTTTAATGAGGGTGAAAGAGGAGAGCGCAAAATATGGTCTGAAGCTCAACATCAAAAAACGAAGATCATGGCCACTGGTCCCATCACCTCCTGGCAAATAGAAGGGGAAGAAATGGAGGCAGTGAGAGATTTTACTTTCTTGGGCTCCATGATCACTGCAGATGGTGACAGCAGCCACAAAATTAAAAGATGCCTGCTTCTTGGGAGAAAAGCAATGACAAACCTAGACAGCATCTTAAAAAGCAGAGACATCACCTTGCCAACAAAGGTCCATATAGTAAAAGCTATGGTTTTCCCAGTAGTGATGTATGGAAGTGAAAGCTGGACCATAAAGAAGGCTGATCGCCGAAGAATGGATGCTTTTGAATTATGGTGCTGGAGCAGACTCTTGAGAGTCCCATGGCCTGTAAGAAGATCAAACCTATCCATTCTTAAGGAAATCAGCCCTGAGTGCTCACTGGAAGGACAGATCCTGAAGCTGAGGCTCCAATACTTTGGCCACCTCATGAAAAGAGAAGACTCCCTGGAAAAGACCCTGATGCTGGGAAAGATGGAGGGCACAAGGAGAAGGGGACGACAGAGGACGAGATGGTTGGACAGTGGTCTCGAAGCTACCAGCATGAGTTTGACCAAACTGCGGGAGGCAGTGGAAGACAGAAGTGCCTGGCGTGCTCTGGTCCAGGGGGTCACGAAGAGTCGGACATGATTAAACGACTAAACAACAACAATCTTCATTAGAGAAATGTTGGAGGGTATATTATACCTCACTGATGAGCTTCCATTGCCTCTTCAAAACATTTCTATTCTTCTTCGCCTTGTAGACACACAACATTGGTTAGCCAATGGGAAAGAAAATTGAGAAATGGGGTTATGCCCATGTCAGATATGATGGGAAGTACCATTGTTGTCCAATATTTTTACTCCCCCCCCCCCCTGTTTTTACCCTGCTTTTCATGGGAATTTTCCAAGGCAGCTTTTATGAGCAGTAAAAACAAAAGCAGAGAAATATTAAAAGGCACATTGGGGAATACATCAGCACAAAAGTATTACTACAGTATCCAGGAGTCAGCACAGACAGAAGCCTCTTGTTCGTAGAAAACCTTGCAGTCTGATCTTCACAGCTAATTTTTTCATTAAATATTCAGCGTCTATTCCCCAACAAACTCACAGAGGAAATCACTGAGGAGAATTTGGGGAGCATTAAAAAAAAAAAAAATCTTTGAGGAGAGGAAAATGCTGGTTTTAGTCTCACTCTTCCACAGAGGCTTTTGTTAATTGCTAAGCTAGGCCCTTAATCCCTCGATGAGGGCAGAAGCCTTTTGAAGGCTCCCACATCAAGGTGCTATTATCAAATATATGCTTCTAATTTAACTTCCCATGATATATTAAAGTACCCTAAGGCAAGTGTTGGTGTTGGGTTTGTGAGAAAAGCCTAGTGTTGGTGTTTATCTGATGACCTTTTTTTGCAAAGGGCAGTGTTGAGGTTATCCAACACACATACACACACAAAAAAGGAGGAAAAAATTGGGGCAGCAAGGGGGGGGGTGCGAAATTGAGACCACATGTAAGCCAGGCTTTCTTGTTCTTTCTTATAACTATTTCTTTGCAGAACAGCCCAAATAATTGACTTTTCCTCAAATACATGAGGTAGTAGCCAAGTACACTACATCACATGTTGAAAGCGTATTTCATGCACACCACTTCCCACCAAGAATCGTGGGAATTTACTCCTCACAGAGCTACAATTCCCAGCACCCTTCGTGAACTACAGTTTCTGGGATTCTTTGGGGGGAAGTTATGTGATTAAATGTATGGTGTACATAGAGTCTGAAGCTCTGGTGATCAGAGTGCATTTCACATTGGAGCCAGTCCTCAAAGGGAAGGATCCTGCCGTTGCGGGGCCATGAAGGATTCTCACCATTCAAACACCAGCTCCATGCAGGAGACTTTGTGGATATTTAAGTTATAATTAGAAAAATCTTAATAATTATTCATAAAGGAAACAGTTTATAAGAAGTAAATAAGGAGGCCAGATACAGCATAAAGGAAGTCTTTTATTTCATTGTTTGTATTGTTGTATGTTATGTTCACTGTATGTTATGTTCATGTTTAATGAGGGTGGATTGTGTACTGGGGGGTGGGGGTTTATGTTATGTTGTAAATAAAATTCCGATAAAAATTAATTAAAAAATCAAATACCAGCTCCATAGGAGTTATTTTCCTCAGCATAGCTGTAGGGAAGAAGTTAAATGCTACAACTTCCCCTGGATACTACAGGCCTTGGTGATACAGCATCATTATCAGAGATAATTAGATGGGAAAATATGAGTGGCAGTTAAGACAGCCAGCGGTTATATGCAGCTAAGTTATACTCAGAGGAGTCTCAGTGAAATCAATAAATCTAATTTCATCATGTCCATGGGTTTTCTCAGAGTGGGACTAAATCTAGGTATAGCCCCATATAGAGGATAGGCTTACATTTGAAGGACTCTTCTACTTGAAGAGATGCCCAGTCAAAGTCCTATTTTAAATATATAGAGCCATATGGAGGGAGAGCAGGAGCCTTGAAGCCATCAACATTTATATATTTGCTGTATTTTTTCCTCCACTTTTCAGGCCATCATAAGCTCCCAAAGCAGCTCACATAAATTCAAGGAGAGGGAAATGCTGTATTAGCAGACCTACATAAACACACAAGGGGAGTGGATGGAAAAAGTAGAGGGTGCACATGAGTTCTTTAAGGGATGATTTATAAGTATGGATGGAGGAGGGATTCAGTTCAATTCAAAACTACATCTGCCTAATTCACACAAATCAAAACACAGCCACCGTCAAAATTCACACTTCTCTGAATTTTACAGTGTTGTTCTCCAGCCAAGCAATGTGTACAAAATGCAATTACTAGGGTAAATGTGTATGAGAATGCATATATTAGTTAAAATAAAGTGTGACGATGCATTCTATTAGTGGGAATTGCTTTGCAAAAATGTGTATATTAGGCAAAATTGCAATAATGTGTACCTTAGGAGAAATTTGCACTGAAAGGCAAATGAATTTTCATGAGGACTTCAAAACACAATTCACAAGCTGACGTGGAAATGTTGAGAACTGAATTAAGATTGGGAAAATGAAAAACTGAAAGAAACCAAAACTGAAAGCTGGCATTTATATCCATTTGCGGCCGATCTTCCCTGCAGGAATCATTTTGCACACATGAAACAGAAACTGTTTAGTTCCTACCAGACAAGCATAGTTTTTCAACCATATTTTACCAGGCTTTCAAACTGACATCTTACCCTTTCTTTGTAAAATATCCCCTGGAGGACGTTGGTGCTAACATGTCAGTTATATACTGACAGTCACACAGACTGTTACCAGATAATTACAGCTATAGAACTGTTAGTCAGATTTGGACCTCACAGAGACTAGTGCTGTAATTCTGCATATATGTACTTGGGAGAAAGCAACTCCACTAAATCCAATGGGACAGTTTTTAATAGCCTGATCCTCTGTGTGATTATTACCTGGAAGTAAGTCTCACTGAACAGGGGTAAGATCAAAGCAAAAAATCAGCTTCCAGCCTCAACCTGGATATTGCACTTTGCAAATCTCATTGAAATTGTGCTCGCATTGAAATTGTGGCTTTGTGCCATTCTTGTGTATTTCAATAGCACTTCTCAGGAGAACCTCCTAGTGTTTTGTGCTTTAAACAGTAATTCTTACGCCACTTAACAATGGCCATTCTCTGGGGTGCGCCAAGTATCACACCCTCTAATAGCGAGAAGTTTGGGACTGGAACCAAAGCAGAGTCCCAGAGGAAAAAAGAGGGAAATCTCATAATCTTGAGTAGAACTCCAAGAGAAGAAGAAGAGGAGGAGGAGGAGGAGGAGGAGGAGGAGGAGGAGGAGGAGGAGGAGGAGGAGAAGAAGAAGAAGAAGAAGAAGAAGAAGAAGAAGAAGAAGAAGAAGAAGAAGAAGAAGAAGAAGAAACCCAAGTATGGCTAAAGAGCCATAAAGCTTATTCCAATGATGCTCAGTAGTCACAGAATGTTGAATGTCAGCTAGAAAAGAAAAACTGAAAACTTTAATGGGATGAATTAGCTGGCTGGCTGAAATACTGAATTAAACTAAAGGTGCAGTGATCTTGTTGCAATTCTTACACTGTCATCTTCCTCCCTGAAATGAGCAAGTTCTGCCTGCTTAATTTTTACCCATCCTATTTTAGACACATCCATCCAACTAGGCTCTACAGTGTGTCTTTAAACAGGCCCACCCCATTATTTTATAGCAAGGTTATGCCTGGCAGAATATGCTTCTCTTTATGTACCAACAGTTACTGACATATCCCTGCCAGGTTATGAATCTTTTATGAATAGTTATTTTATTTTGGACAGAGCGATGGAGAAATTTCTGAAACAACAATGGGATATTAGCTCCACCCAAGGCATGATGGAGAAAAGCAGGCATAGGCAAACTTGGCCCTCCAGATGTTTTGGGACTACAACTCCCATCATCTCTAGCTAACAGGACCAGTGGTCAGGGATGTAGAATTGTAGTCTCAAAACATCTGAAGGGTTTATAGCTATGTTTGCCTATGCCTGGAGAACAGCAACAACCGGGAAAAGATAGACATAACATTTTATAAAGACAGGAAGAAACAACATGGACAGAATAATTGCCACACACAGGAAGAACAAGGATATAGTTTGAGTGCCTCACCTGTAGTTCTTTGGGGAACCTGTATTTTGTAAAGGGTGCTGGGAATCATAGCTCTGCGAGGAGCACAGTTCTGAGAATTCTTTGGGATGTGTATTAAAGTGGTATAAAAGTGCTTTAAATGTATTGTGTGGATGTGACTTCAGGTAATGACGGTTTCATCCTCTTGAGAATACAGTGAGTGAGCTAGACTTAAAAAGCATGGTGCTGGGATGAAATCATTAATTTCACCAAGTTCTTGGTGGGCTCTGAAGTAGACCCTTTATTGTAACTGACCCTCCTCTCTTGAATGTGTTAGTCAGTCCCAAAGGCAATTTAATGGCTCAAAAACATCAGCCGATCAACCTTCAGCCAACCTAACCCCTGTCATTTAAAATCAGCTCTGCATCTGAAAGTGCAAAAATTCAGAATTGGTTATTTATTCATTTGCTCCATTTTTATATTAACATCCCATCTTTCCTCTCAAAGGATGAAAAGATTCTTGAAGCCAAGATGGAAGAAGATGTGAAGAGACATTTCCTGCACCCTAGCCCTAGGGAGAAAATAAGCAGAAAAATATTGTATTTTCCAAAGACCAGTGTCATTTGCTCTGAGCGACAAGAATGCAAACATGATTTCAACTGAGAAGTCAGTTGTCTTGAGGCTACTTGAAGGGAGAATTATCAGTCAGAAATCATCTGTCCTAGACTGCATGTTAGTTGACAGAATGTTCCTCTTTCTGCCTACATCTGCTTCTACCAACATCTGAAAGCTTTATGGCAAGACACTCTCCTGTATAACTTAGCAAGATGAATGGCAGTTATGTATATTTTGCTTTTGACAGGACAGTTGTTCAGAGAAGGCTCTGAATGAGTCAGATGAGCCAGCCACAGGTGCCATACAGCAGTGGGTAATTTCAGGGGCCTTCCCCATTTTGTTACAGCATAGTGAAGAATTGCATCTCCAAAGAGGTTCAAGCACAATCCTTAAGGACATGTGGTTATCTAAACAAAACAAAACAAATCCTTCCAGTAGCACCTTAGAGACCAACTGGAAGGATTTTTATTATTATTATTTTATTTGGCTATGGCAAACCAACATGGCTACCTGTAACTAGAAGTGTGGTTATCTGATGACTATGTTCACTTTTTTGTTCCCATGAAGCGCATGTGACCTTGGCTGAAGAGGATATACATTTCATACCACGGATGGTAACATACCATGAAGATAGCTCCTTAAATGAGCTCATGAAAAGTCAGGCTTTACATTGACTGTGACATTCTTTATCAAGTAAAATTATCATATCAACCAATGGCATAGATGTTCTGGTCAACATGTGGGTTGAAGACCGCTTGTAGTCGAATCATGTTTTAAGAGAAAAATAATGATGATTTGAGGTGTGTGATATCTGGGGGATCATCCCTGTACAAATTGTTCCCTGGATTTCACCAGATGCAACTACCAAACAGACTTTTTGAGAAATAATAGGGTTCATCTTTAGAAGATGACATCCTCCTTTTTAGGGAGAGAGAGGGACACAGCTCCCACACTAGGACCACTGCCAGTTGGGGACACTCTTACCTGTTGTGGTGGACCAGGAAGAAAAGCTAATTCCTCTTCTTCTGGCCCTCCAAAGGTCCTTTCCCTCATAATTCAAAAAGCTGCAAAGGAAGGGTTGAGAGATCCACAGAAGTGTACAAACCAAAAAGCTGGTCTCACTTGAACAAGATCAAATAGATGGGAGACTTGTGGCTCACCAGGTATGTTTCTTATTCAGCAGAAAATACCGCTGAGGATATGGGATTCAGCATAGAGTTAGAGAATCCATGGTAGAGATGCAGGTGGCGCTGTGGTCTAAACCACTGAGCCTCTCAGGCTTGCCGATCAGAAGGTTGACAGTTCGAATCCCCGTGACAGAGTGAGCTCCCGTTGCTCTGTCTAAGTTCCTGCCAACCTAGCAGTTCAAAAGCACACCAGTGCAAGTAGATAAATAGGTACCACTGCGGCAGGAAGGTAAATGGCACTCTGGTTTCCATCACGGTGTTCCGTTGCACCAAAAGCGGTTTAGTCATGCTGGCCACATGACCCAGAAAGCTGCCTGTGGACAAACATCAGCTCCCTCAGCCTGAAAGCGAGATGAGTGCTGCAACCCCATAGTTGCCTTTGACTGGACTTAACTATCTAGGGGTCCTTTACATTTTTACCTTAGATAAGCCATTTAGAGTTTTCCTATTTTGATGATCATTATTAAGATGAAGCAACAGTTGAACTTCATGCCCTGACTTCATTCCAGGGACAGGGACCGAATTTTGATTACATATAAAGGAAGGAAGTAGCAAGACTGAATGGTTAAGGGATTTCCAAATATATCCCAGGCAGTCAGTGTTGACACAGTAAGAGGATTACCACATAAGATTACTACCATTGATTTTACATGTCTAATACTTCTAGACCAAATATCCAAGGAGGAACAAACAGGTAACATTGTACTATGTGGCTACTGCTTCTCTGCCTCAATCGATTGGGAGATAGCTTTTCCCAAACATAATTAATACTTGATGATATTGGGAATATTTAGGACAATTCAGTATACGTTTTCATGGACTTATGCCCCCTCTTTTTTAAAAGGTCATTTTGGGGAACTGTGATAGCTTTGAAGACTCTATTGCTTCCACTGAAGAATCTCATGCCTGATTTAATTTAATTACTCCTGGTTCCTTAGCCATTGTATTATATTGATGTGTGAGAGGAGAGAAAATATCAAAACACACTTTAAAGCTCAAGACGAAGGAGGCATATGTCAAGACAAGCTCCTGCCAGCAACAGACGGTACAAAGAATGATTGTATACCAACATTTTTTTCCAAGTAGTTCAAAGACAAAATATATTATTAAATGGGCTACCCGTGTCCCCAAAAAGTTAATTAAAAGAACAGCTCACTGGTGTTATGGATTAGCAGAATGTAAGTGTTCAGAGCTACAAAACATTTTTGGTACGGTGGTTGTTGCTGTCATGGGTGTTGAAGTCATTATTATTATTATTATTATTATTATTATTATTATTATTATCATCATCATCATCATCATTATTAACAGTATCAAATTGCCTGGCTTCATATGGTAAATAAATGTTCATGAAATATAGAACGAACACACCTTTGAGTCTTTATTTCCCCCCATTTCTCATAGCTTGCATGTTTTATTTGATTTTAAACAGTTTTGTGAAATGGCCATTAAATAAAAGCTGATTTGGCAGGGTTGCCTCTTAAGAAAGTCTGTGACAAAGATCTATCACTGCACAAGTTGGTGGAAGAAGGGGGAGCCTGCCTGAATGGCAATATTATCCCAAGAGTGTGATAGTGTCACTGCAACCTATTGGACTGAACAAAGGGGCATCACAATTCCATTTTTAGCATAGGAAGAATGATTCATATATTTCAGATTCTTCTAATATTAAGGGGTGTGATATAAAAAATTACGATGCAATTAAATTCATGTTAAGAGGCCAACAAGCCTCCCAACTGAGCAAACAAAATCTAGCAGTAGCTGCAGTTTCTAAACTAATGACCAGAATAAATATACATTAATAGCACAATCTGATACACACTTGCCTAGGAATAAGCCCCAAAGGGTCTACCTCTGAAAAGGGATTACCGAGACATGGGAGAAGAGATAGTGGAAGAGGACTGGAAGAAATTTAAAGACTATTTGCAAAAGTATTGTAAACTGTATGAATGTTAGAATTTTTGAGAGGAGTATGCAAAATAGAACAAAGCTGAAATTTGAACAATATTATGTCAAGCTCAAATAATATAAAGGGGATAAAGTTGGAGACATAATAGTTGAAATGTAAAATATAAAACAAGATTTGAAAGAAGGTGAAGTTTTGCTGAATAAGATCCTGTAAATGAGAACACAGAAAAGGGAGATGTGAGGGAGTCAAGAAAGAGGGTTAGGGAAATAATACTTAAGAAATTGAATTTTTTCTTTTTCATGCCTTTTTTAATGCTTTTTTCTGTTTTTCTGTATGTTTTGTATGTTTTTTTTGTATTGACTGTGATGGTGTTTTTTCTTTGGTTGTGAATGTGAAGTTGATTATTGTTTAAAACCTTTAATAAATATTTTACAAAAAATAAAAAGGGATTACCTCCAGCAAAATAATGTGCACCTAACATACCTGTCAACTTTTCCCTTTTCTTATGAGGAATCCTATTCGGAATAAGGGAATTTCCCTTAAAAAAAGGAAAGTGTTGACAGCTATGGTACCTAAATGCATATACAGTGTGCCTCGCAAGACGAAAAGAATCCGTTCTGTGATTCTCTTCGTCTAGCGGTTTTTTCGTCTTGCGAAGCAAGCCCATTGACGGATTAGCGGATTAGCGCTATTAGCGGCTTTTAGCGGCTTATCTGCTGATCGGATCCGCTGATAAGCGGCTTAGCGGCTTAGAAAAAGGGGGGGACAGCAGGAACTCGCAAGAGATTGTCGTCTTGCGAAGCAAGCCCATAGGAAAATCGTTTTGCGAAGCACCTCCAAAACGGAAAACTCTTTCGTCTAGTGAGTTTTCCGTCTTGCGAGGCATTCGTCTTGCGGGGCACCACTGTACAGTACTAGCATAAACTGTGCCTATAAATGCATATATTTGTGAAAAATTTATACACAACACGTTGCCTAAGGGGAAATTGCTTTGCAAAAATGTGAATATTAGGGTAAATGCACACTAAAACACTGATTAATTTTTATGAGAACTTTTATAAAATGTCAACTGGTGTGGAGATTTTGGAGAGCTGAGCTTAAGAACAGAAAAATGAGCAACTGAGAGAAACCAAAGTTGACATAGTCTCCCATCCCTACCACCAACAGGCCTCTTTACTTAAGGGGGTGGAGAAAACATTGCTGCTACCACCCTTAAGTTTGTGACAATATGGAAATAAACTAATGGAATTGTACTTCTGTTCAATGTCTGTGAAAACAGCTTTGGATCGGTCATTAAGGACTTTAAAATGCATGATTTACAGTGAAACCCAGTCTTAACATAAGATCTGGGGCGCTTGTCTGCCTCTTATCTGAGCCAGTAGCTTCTTTCATCTTAATGTTTTGTGTATTTTGTTAGGAGGCACTAACCCGATATGTAAGTAGAGACGGAAAAGTGGCCTTTCAGTGGTGCTCAAGTCACAGAACAGCAAAAAAAAAAGGCGGATCTAAGCAGAAGAGCTAATCTGCCAGAAATCTCAAAGAAAACTGATCCGCTGTTGCCCTCTGCTGGATACCTCACTACACTTTCAAGTAATTCACAAATAGGTTTTTAAAAAGAAAATCTCCATCAATTCCTTTTGTTAAAAAAAAGAATATTCTCAACTCTATTATACAAGTGGCACATAGCACACAATTATACCTAGCTACTGAGTATATAGGCCAATGGTATGAAATTGCATTTGCCATTCGCCTTACAAGCTAATTGACTAAAAGTGTTGCTGCAACTTGAGATAGATAATAATAATAATTTATTATTTATACCCTACCCATCTGGCTGGGTTTCCCCAGCCACTCTGGACGGCTCCCAACAGAATATTAAAAACATGATAAAACATTAAACATTAAAAACTTCCCTAAACAGGGCTGCTTTCTGGTCATGTTGTTGTTTATCTGTTTGACATTCTGACAGGAGGGCGTTCCATAGGTGCCACTACTGAGAAGGCCCTCTGTCTGGTTCCCTGTAACCTCACTTCTTGCAGTGAGGGAACCGCCAGAAAGCCCTCAGCACTGGACCTCAGTGTCCGGGCAGAACAATGGGGTGGAGATGCCCCTTCATGTATACTGGGCTGAGGTAAATGTCAAATACTACATTAATCAAAGTTTCGTGCTATCAGCCTTAAAAGAAACATTGAACTGGAAATGGCTAGTGAATCCTCAGGTTACAGGTCCTGTATCTCAAAATGGCATGTCCTGGTCCTAAACCATAAAGCAGAGAGAGGATGTTGGTGGATGACAAACCCCTACATCTCTCATCATCCTTCTCAGGTGGCCATTTTGGCTGAGACTGATGGGACTTGGAATACAGTTACATTTGGAGGGCTACAGATTCCTCATCCCTGATCTAAAGCCCTCTTCCTTTGCCAGTCTCTGGCCCTTCCTTTGCCACAATTTGCACATTGGTGCTTTATAGATGGTCTCTCTGCTGACACTTTAGCTTGCAACTCAAATGGGAAATTTAAATTTGTTAGAACTGGCGTGAGACCATAAAACAACTCCGCCCCACTCAGCAACCTCCTATAGTTAAGACCAGGGGTCACCAACCTAAGGCCCATGGGCCGGAAGCAGCCCGCAGAGGTCATTTGACCGGCCCATGAGTTGCCCCCAAACCAAGCTGCCCGCTCGTGCACTGCACTACACCGGCGCAGCATGGTGCAGGGACTCGTTTCTGTTGGATTTGCGTTTGACCGAGCAACTCTTCCGGTCGAGGCCTTCGTTCTCTCCTCCGACGATAATTAATGACCTGAGCCTTTGATGAGGCTCCAAGCACGTTCCCCCATTATGCAGAGTATCCAGCACGCAGGGAAGGAGCTGAGACAGTATGAGCCACATGGCTAAGAGATTTATTCCTAACTACGCAGACAGAAAAGAAACATTCCCCCCCCCTTGTAAGAGCAGAGAGCAACTGTAAAACAAAGGAACATGTTAAGTTGTGGGTGAACATATCAGACGACACAGCGATTCTTCAAACAGCTCTTGTTTATTCACAGGCCAGAACAGAACTGAACTGAAGGGTTCAGCCAGCCTGCTTATATAGAGCTCCACTAGAACGCAACAGTAACCATTTTCTGTAACTGTCCAATCACTGAACGTCACTTTTGATCCCTTATTTGCATATGTGGACCTGAACTATCTACAGTATCCCCCTGCTAGCCCAGGGTGAGAACTTCAGTACGTAACACCCCTCCCCACCAAGATAAGGCATTAATTACAATAGTAATAGTTTCCTTATATACAGCACTACACGTAATGGTTCAATTAGGCACAAAAGCATATCGGTTACATTTCACCTGCTTCCATTAGACCGACAGTATTACATGTCCAACAACGTAGTCCTTTAAATAAGTTGGGCGCTTGGAAACTCTGCCAGACCGCCAGGGAGCACTACCCAGGTCCAGGAGGCCGCCTGATTCTTGCTGAGGCTGTGGCGCAACCCTAGATGGCATTGAAACCAAGTCCCCTGGATCCACTGCTGTGGGTGGAACATCCGCAAGTGGAGTTGGCGGAATGTCAGGCACAGCAGTGGTCTGAGTCTGTGATAAGTCTGGCAGACCCTCTGAAGCTGCTTAGTTCGGCTCCACGCCTGCAGTTTGTGAGAGAGGTGTAGGTGGAGCCTCGCCATCTGTAAGTGTCTGTTCCGGAGCCACAAGCGCAGTTGGGGGCATTGTGGTAGTGTCCAAGTCCCCAACCCTGCGCCTAAGCTGGTCTATGTGCCAGCACCACAAATGTCCGTTTTCGAGTGCCACCTGGTACGAGCGAGGTCCAGTGACTCCCACTACTGTGGCTGGCACCCAAGGAATGTCCCCCACAAAGTTCCGGGCAAAGACCTGGTTTCCTGGAAGAAAGGACCATGGCGCATTGGCACAGCCTGGGGGTTCAGCCACGGCAAAGTCTGGGTGTAGCCGCTCAAGCAGAGATCTGAGGCGGTGGCCCATAAGCAGTTCAGCAGGACTCCGCCCTGTGGCCGCATGAGGGGTGATGTGTTGCACGAATAAGTATTCGGTGACCCGCTTGTGCCAGTCCCCTGGTCCAGGCGCGCCAGTGCCTCTTTTGCCGAGCGCACCATTCTCTCCGCTTGCCCATTGCTGGATGGATGAAATGGTGCCGTTAGGGCATGGCAGATGCCCAGTCCCAAAAGGTATCACTCAAAAGTGCCTGAGGTGAACTGTGGTCCGTTGTCGGAGACGAGGACATCAGGACACCCATGCGTTACAAAGAACAGTAACATCACATCCGTCTCCTGTCTTCCATGAGACTTCCAACAGTATGGAATCTCTGGAATGTAAACAGAGTCTTGTGACTCCAAGCAACTGCACAGTGGCAACACACAGAAACTAACAGTTTCCATGGTGCCGGAAATCACGTCTGCGCACACTCACACGTGCACACGATCTGACCCACAGAGGGATCTCCACAGGACCGATCCAGCCCAGGCAAGATAAACCTTGATGACCCCTGGTTAAGACCATGTGGTACTCAGGAATATTTAGATATCCAGAAGTTTGCTCTTGTTTTCCATGGTCTTGGAATAGATGGATCTCTCTTGAAATCATTGACAAATCAGAGAGGCTGTGATTGAATCAAAGAGCTTTGCAACTAGCCATTCTACTGCTTCCCTCTCAAGATTGTGGGTGTATGGTTTTTAACATATGTGTATAGGTTAGTTGTTGTTTTAACCAGCCTACTGAATATTGGCATCATGGATATTGGCACATTCTCGGTAATGTAAATTATACTAGAAGATCTGTAGGTGATGTTTTGTTTGATATAATAAGTTCAGCATGCTCTTGAATGTACCTTCAATAAACACAGGTGATGGAGGGTTTGGATTCACAAGGATGCCATGACTGATCAGTGGTTTAAGTACAGACGTTATAAGCCCATGATCTCCTGACCTGGGTTGACACATGGATAACATTATTGCTCTTCTGTTGAGGAGCAGACAAACTCAAGTTGCTAACCTGTGGTTCTCCAGATGTTTTTTCGGAGGCCTCCAGTTTCCATCAGCCCCAGCCCACAAGTTACCCACCCCTGACCTAGTGCAATTACCCCACAAGGATAAGGCAACTACTGTATTTGAGCAATGATGGGTGTTGCAGTTTTAAGAACCTGCCACAAGATGGACAGTAGATTCTCTTCTCTCGCAAGCTCACCGTTGTTCACTGCTAAGAGGTCCCCTGATCACTTTAATCCTGATCTATAATATGGATTCAAGAATTAAGTGGCAATGGCCATTATATTTTAAGCCGCACAAGGGTGTTGCATCTATAAAGAACACTTGGTTTGTTGCTTTATCACACTGCTGATATATGTGCACGAAGCAAACTTATGCAGCTCTACTCTGCCATAACTTGTGTAGGGATGGTGCTATATTTCTCCTTGCTATACAGCAGCGGGGAAGATGTCAGGGGCCCTCCAACCCTCCCTATCTGATCCTTTCAAGCCACATCTTCTCTTTTTAGGTCACACTGCTAACTGGCCCTGCCTTGCATCCTCCTTGAATCACATATGACATCAGATGTGGGGCTGGTGGACATTGTTTAGGAAAAACAGCCTCAACGGTTTCATTGGGACTTGTGGCAGGCCTAATTTGGCTGGCAAGCTGGAAGTCGCCCCCCCCCCATTTAAAGCATTTTCACGACACTCCTTATCCCCAAAGCTTCCCAGAACAGTCTACAAATCAGTAAACGAAATGAAGCAAAGATCTACCAAACACTGTAGAACTTCATGGATGTAAAACTTCATTGATGTATAGCAGATTGCAGATCACATTATTGAAGCAACCTCATGGGAGGGGCATTTTTAACACCAAGGTGAAACTGTCCAAACCCCCTTGTCCTTTCTACAGGTCAGTTACATTTGGTTTGAGACACTGTTGTCAAAGGCAATGTGAGGGTTGGTTGGGGGTGAATCGGAGCAAGAGAGTGGGAAGAAAGAAGGGGGGATAATGATCTTTCATTCTTTTGTAGAGCTTTTGTGTCAGCATCACGAGGATAGGTTATTTATTTATTTGATACTGTTTATTTTGAAATTATTCACTGTTCTCTTTGTGCTGTGATGAGCAAAATTTTTGCTGTTGTTGAAAGGCAGCATACAAATAACACTGCAATGATGACGACAGTGACTATGAAATGGTGTGTCTTCAAAATTTGGATGCTCATAAGTATTAGGTGGGACGCGGGTGGTGCTGTGGGTTAAACCACAGAGCCCAGAACTTGCCGATCAGAAGGTTGGTGGTTCGAATTCCCGTGACAGGGTGAGCTCCCGTTGCTCGTTCCCTGCTCCTGCCAACCTAGCAGTTCGAAAGCACGTCAAAGTGCAAGTAGATAAATAGGTACTGCTCCGGTGGGAAGGTAAACGGCATTTCCGTGCGCTACTCTGGTTCGCCAGAAGCGGCTTAGTCATGCTGGCCACATGACCCGGAAGCTGTATGCCAGCTCCCTCGGCCAATAAAGCGAGATGAGCGTTGCAACCCCAGAGCCGGTCACGACTGAACCTAATGGTCATGGGTCCCTTTAAGTATTAGGTAACATTCTATATGCAAAGACATTAGTATTCCTTTAAAAGTACCAGAAGATCATATTAAGCATTGCTGTTGTACAAGTTCAGCCTAGCATGAATAGACCCTCAACACCAATTGGTAACCAGAATGTACAGAACAGGAGGATATTTATAAATAAGGTGAAAACAGATGGGAGATGCCTCCAAGCAGAGGAAAGTCGTGTGTGATAGCAGAAAAATCTCGTGTTCAGCTGGTGGAATGGTTTCAATGAGCATACGCTGTGTTGAACCAGCAAATGAGTACAAAGCTGGTTATTATTCTTTCCACAAGTCTAGTTGGTAGCAGTAAGATTATCACATCTCTCCCCTTTTCTCTTTTTGGGGTTTCGTAGCAGAAAGGAAGGATACCGGAGCCAATAAGAAATGTTGTACTAATGTCTCCTTTGTACATATTCCAAGTATTGTTACTTTCATTTGGAACTTGGCCACTTATGTATATTTTAGGGACAAGAATCAACATTTGGTGCTTAATCCCCAAAGTTTTTTTCTTAACAGAGTCTGATACCAGAATTAGATTTCAAATATGTCTCAGAATCGGAAGAATCAAGCTGTTCACATTTGACGCTTAGAAATGCTTTCTAAGTAAAAGTTTGCAATCCAAATTCCCTCCATATCTGGAGTTTGTGTTTTTAAGGCGTCAAAAAGCAATGCCATTCTCCAGCGTGCAGAATGGAGTGGATGTCAGGTTGTTAAGCTGAGACAAAGTTAGTCCCTACAAAGTTTTTCCGCAAGTTCAGACATCGAGGGCTAATTCTGTTTCCGATGACAAAAACCCTTCTGTTTCTCCCAAAAAACATTTCAGGTGAACATTTGAAACAGTTTGGCACATCTTTGAGTGAATTGCAGAACGTCAGATTTTTGCTGAAATTGTGACCACGCGGCTTAGAGATTATTTCAAAAAAAGGTTTTTGTGCAAGTTCAGACGTCGAGGACTAATTCTGTTTCTGATTATAAAAACCCTTCAGTGTTTCCCGAAAAACCTTTCAGGGGAGAATTTGCAAGAGTTTGGCACCATCTTTGAGTGAGTTGGAGAATTTCAGATTTTTGCTGAAATAGTGACCCCGGGGCTTAGAATTTTTTTTTTTCACAGGTTATGTCTTCGAAGCCTGATTTCATGTCCTATGATAAAAGGCCTTCTGTTTCCACCGCCAAACCTTTCAAGGGAGAATTTCCCGCACTTTGGCACCATTTTTGAGTGAAATGGTGAATTTTGGATTTTTGCGGAAATTGTGACCCCGGGGCTTAGAAAATTTTTTCTCCACAAGTTAAGTTGCTGAGGGCTGATTTCTTGACCTATGATAAAAAGCCTTCTGTTTCCCCACCAAACCTTTCAGGGGAGAATTTGCAACAGTTTGGCACCATTTTTGGAAATTGTGATCACGGGGCTTAGAATTTTTTTTCCCTACAGGTTGTGTCTTCGATGGCTGATATCATGTCCTATGATAAAAAGCCTTCTGTTTCCAACGCCAAACCTTTCAGGGGAGAATTTGCAACAGCTTGGCACCATTTTTGAGTGAATTGGAGAATTTCAGATTTTTGCTGAAATTGTGACCCCGGGGCTTGAAAATTTTTTCCCCCACAGGTTAAGTTGTCGAGGGCTGATTTCTTGGCCTATGATAAAAAGCCTTCTGTTTCCACGCCAAACCTTTCAGGGAAGAATTTGCAACAGTTTGGCACCATTTTTGAGTGAATTGGAGAATTTCAGATTTTTTCTGAAATTGTGACCCCGGGGCTTAGAAAAACAAATTTTCACAGGTTAAGTTGTCGAGGGCTTATTTCTTGGCCTATGATAAAAAGCCTTCTGTTTCCACCACCAAAACTTTAAAGGGAGAATTTGCAACAGTTTGGCACCATCTTTGAGTGAACTGGAGAATTTCAGATTTTTGCTGAAATTGTGACCCCGGGGCTTAGAAATTTTTTCCCCCACAGGTAAAGTTGTCGAGGGCTGATTTCTTGGCCTATGATAAAAAGCCTTCTGTTTCCACGGCAAACCTTTCAGGAGACAATTTGCAACAGTTTGGCACCATTTTTGAGTGAATTGGAGAATTTCAGATTTTTTGCTGAAATTGTGACCCTGCGGCTTAGAAATTTTGTTTTTCACAGGTTATTTTGTCGAGGTGGAAAAGATGGATTTCCGGGAAGATGGCGCCGAGGCAAGTCACGCTCTCTGGCACTCATTTTTATTCTTTTAAAACCTTATCTTAATTGCCCTCCGGATGCCAATTTCTAACAAACGGAAAACATTTTAAAGACTCTGAGCTTTTTATAACTCCTGTTTGCTCTGCGAGCTTCAGCTTGTCCCAGCTTGCCTTCAGCTTGTCCCAGCCTGTTCCCTCCCTCCTTATCAGCTGCCCGGTCAAGGCTGCCAGAGAGGAGAGAACGCTGTTGCTTGAACTGAGAGCAGAGAGAGAAGAGGTCTAAAGACAGAACTGTGAACAGCTTACCCGACCAACGGTGCTTGGAGAAGGAGGGTAAGGAGAGATACGACTGTGAGCCCTGCTTTGAGACTGGCCCATAGACACCCAGCTCTGCTGAACACAGAGAAAGATAAAGCTTGGAGATTCGGGGGTTAACTGAACTGACTGACCCCCGCCCAACTGGGGAGCTGTGTGAACTAGCTGGGGACAACATTCCTCCTTCGCAGCTGAAGAGGAAGTGTAGTAGCTGGTTGCAGCTTTTGTGAAACAGCGCTGGTCGCATGTTTGAGGTGAAAACTTCAGGCTTAAGACAATTGTCAAGATCTAAAAGCAGAAAACTCAAATTAGAGAAATATATTGAGGCTGTTGATGAGCACATCAGGAAGCTGCTGCAGAGAGCAGGTGGGAATATATATAGATTGATACCTCCACTTGCCCCCCAATTTAAGGCAGTCGCACCCGGGGTAAACTGCCCTCTCTCTATATCAAGACAACTTCTACCATGGTTTTTACTAGAAGAACATATAAGGAGTTGGGTATATTGCCTGTCTCGGCAATCAGCCCCCCGTGCCCTGGTAAAAGACAAAGCAAAATCACAAATTACTTTCCCAAGATGGAGGAGGGCAAGAGTCCACAAAAAGAGTTAATTCCTGATGAAGTAATACCCCCCTCTCTTACTGTTCTTGATTGGACGTCTTATTTTAAAGAGATATATCAAGATACTGGAAATATTAACTCCCAATGCAGCCTAGCACAAGAACTAGCTTTAGCCGAGGAACTTCAGGAGGGAAATACCTCTATTACTAAGGAACAGCTGCCCACGGAAGAAATTACATCAACCCATCAAAACCAGATACCTATTCCAAAATACTCTCAAACAGAATTGAGCGACGGCCGCCCTTTGGATTATTCCCTAGCAATAAGTACTGATCTAGCCAACATAAAAAATTATCTAACAATAACAAATGGGCTACTGCTGACGTTAGTAGAAAATTTCACACCTCAATCAAAGGAGATAAAATTAAATGATATGTCACAAGAACATAAAACAGTTGAGCTAGTGGGGACGAACAAACCAGTAATAAAGGAGAATCTGCAAAGACATAACTCAAGGGTAAAAGTGAAGAAAAGTAAAAATATCAAAACAACAAGGAAAGCCAAGTACACCTGCAGTAATCGAAACATCCATTGGCAGAAATTGTTTAAACTCCTTCCCTCGGCCCCAAATAAATCGACCACTCGGAGCAGCAAAAAGAAGTGTAAAAAGAGAGAAACAAAGATAGTTATACAGCAACCGGCTAAGGAGGACTCGCCAAGGCTGACTCCAGTAGCAAGTGAGAAGGCAGAAGTAACAATTCAGTCCCTGGATAACCAACTTTTTAATAAACTTGATGCTGCGGAAGTAGAGGCCTCTACCTATGAAGGCAATAAAGCACTTAGCAAATCGAACAGCGGGGAAGAGGAAGTGTTTAGTAGAGATGATACCCCCCTTCAGACCTGGCAAGCCTCCAGTCAGGAAAGAGATTGGAATTTGATCCTAAATCCCCCAAAACTGGTACTCACGAACTTCCCAAAGCCTAAGGGCTTCCTTACAGGGAAACAGTGAATAATGAACTTTGTATCTAGTCTAAATGACATACTGCCAGGAATGGTTAATTCTAATGATATCACCTCGGTGGAATATCTACATTATGATGGTGACTCAGTGAGAGCACTGACCACTTTTAGGGATCAGAACCTGGCCAAGTTCATTTTTAGGTCAAGACCTGCCTTTTTAAAAGCACGGATAACAATACTTAGGCTCTTTGAAAATAAGGCTCCTTTGAGCCCCCTTTTAAAAACTAAGCAGGCAAATCTTAGAAAGGGGAAACAACTCTCAAAATTCTGGCCTGACAAACAGAACCCGCATTGCCTTGCAAGCAAAGGTGAGGACTTCTTTACTATGGAAGAAAATATCCTAATTGACCAATTCTGGATGTTCCCACCATTAATACAAACTGACATCTTGGGAAGACTAGACAAGCAAGAGACAAGCTGACCGAGAGAGCTTCAGGCAACGAGGTTATTAAGGGGGACCAAAAAAAGTCCACAACACGTAACCTTCAGATTAAAACAGAGATTAACTTTCCACCAAGAGAGAAAGTGCCACCCTTCAAGGAGAGCACTCCATCACCCCCCCGAAGGAGAAATATCCTTAAGGTGACCCCACCAGACGTATGGGACAAAATGAGATACCTAGATGAAACAGAATTGGGCCAAAATCAGGCCGCAACAGAATATCCACAGAAGGAATTTATGCATAATAAAGACCCGGTGTTCACAAACGTGAGCACTTTGCATCCACCTATTGAAACCATAGAACGGCTGGATAGCCCGCCATACAAAGACGATAGGCGACCGATACACAAAGCGACAAACCCTAAAAGTACGTTAGCTAATAATTGACAAAGACTCGATTGTGATAAAGCCAATCTTAAATTTTTATCATGGAACATTGCTGGTTGGCTCAATAAGGCGACTGACCAATCATTTGTCAACTTTATTCAAGAGCATGATATAGTCTTCCTGCAAGAGACATGGCTAACAGGGGATTTAGATGTAAATGGTTTTGCCTCATTTTCGCTCGCAGGTTCACCAAGCAACAAAGGGGAACGAGTTAAGGGTGGGCTAGGCATTCTAATATCCACAAGGCTGAGAGCATCTTTCGTCGAGCTGGAGCCTCTGAGCAGTGTGGCCATGGCATTATTAATGAAATGCAGATATTGCACACTTCTTTTGATTAATATATATGCCCCTCCCCAAAGAGGCAAGCAGCCTATTAAAAATCTCTGGCATAGGATAGAATCATATGTCGATGAGCTAATGAATCAAACTCCTGCAGCGGCAGTGCTGCTGGCTGGGGATTTAAATGCCAGAATTGGCCAATCAGACGAAGCGTTAGATGCTCATTTTCATGACGTACCTCCCATTTCTGAAGAAGCCCATTCTATTCCCCCAAGGCTCTCAAAAGACAAGGGCTGCAACTACGCAGGCCTATGTCTTCTACGTTTTTCCAACAATCTGGATCTGACTGTATTAAATGGTCGTGTCAACAGAGAACCCAGTGGGGAATTTACATTTATGTCCAACATGGGAGCCTCCACTATTGATTACGTCCTGGTGTCATCTAACCTTTTGAGCAGAGCACGGGAATGTAAAGTGGTGGAGAGGGTTGACAGCGACCATCTACCGCTCTTTTTAATACTGGATGTAAGAAAAGATTTATTATGCTCTGATAAACTTGTAGCCCCATGTTTTGAAAACATGGACCTAAGATACTCACGCATTAAATGGTCCAGCAAATTGAGTGATGAAATATCGGAAAGACTTCACTCAGATACTTTTCTTGCTAGAAAGGAGAACCTCGTTAATTCCCCAACTCCTGAGGCTAGATTAGACATGTTCCGGGAACTGATTTCGTCTCTACAACCTTACCTGACTGTCAGGGGTTCAGGAGCAGAGGCGAGGGCAAGGGAGGAAACAGAGAGCGAGGGGGAGGAGTCCGAAGAAAAGATGAGTGACGACGATGACCCGAGATCTCCGAGTCTGTCCAGTGAATCAGAAGATTCACAGAAAGGAGCGCCAGTGGCCAGAGCAAGGGGGGAGCTTAGGGGGACACCCCAGGAAGAAGGGTCCAGAGAGGGTTCAGAGGGCAGCAGTTGGAAATCGGGGCCAGCGTCACCAACAGAGCGCAGTGGGGAGGAAAGGCGCCAGGTATCGAGCTCTGGCAGCTCGCAGCAGGGGGGAGGGCATGAGTCAGGAGTGGCCACACCTCCATCGGAGAGCGAAGAAACGGTCAAGCGGAAAGTGGAAGGTTGGGCGCGCGCGCCAAGTTCAAATGCACAGGAAGGCGGCGCAGTAAGCAGCCCGGAAAGGGAGCCAGGTCCTAAAGCCCGACGCAAGGAGACAGGAGGGTCCGGGGGGTCAGCGTCAGAAGAGTCCAGGAAGGAAGAGACCACGGGGGGCAGAGGGACCCAGAGAAGAACGGTCAGGCGGAAAAGGTGGAGTAAGGCTAGGATATTAAGTTGGTGTACAAGGGGCGGAGACTCAGACGGAGCTTCGCCGGTCTAGCTTATAAGACGTAGAGCTGCACGCAGCAGCTTGGAAATGGAAACTGTAACTCAATAAAGACTTTTATAAAGTGAACGCTGGCTAGCGTGATCCTCTGTGAGCTAGGATCTGGGAGCAGCTCTGACACTGACCAACAAAAAAACGCCATGGCAATCTCTACACTCTCATAAATCCAAACCTTGGTTTGACCAAGAATGCATAGCTATGAAACGCCTCCTGCTGGATAAGTACAGGAACTATAGATCAGCGAACTTACCTTCGCTTCCATTAGACTGGTTTGAGTTAAAACGCAGCTATAAAGCTTTGATTAACAAGAAAAAGCTCCAGGCGCAAAGGGAGGAATGGCAGTGCCTAGTGGAGGCCTCCCAAAGGAAAGATTCTGCTACGTTTTGGAAAACAATTGCAAAAAGCTGGAGAGACTCCCCAATTGAAATTGAATACTCTATACCCGCTGGAGCATGGGAGGCCTATTTCCTTTCATTATATTCATCATATCAACTGGCCCCAGTTCTGCTTCCTGCTTCAAGCGAATTTGGCAAGGAATGGCCCCCTGTAACCATAGAAGAAATTACTGACCTTATTCAATCTCTTAAATCAGGAAAAGCCCCGGGTGCTGACAATATCCCACCAGAAATTCTTAAGGCAAACGTTGAATGGTGGGCCCCTGTGCTAGCCGCCTTGTTCACTAGTATAAATCAAGCGGCTATTATCCCCGAGGATTGGGGTTTAGCCATTATCATTCCAATATTCAAGAAAGGAAGCAGAACTGAGCCAGCTAACTATAGACCAATCAGTCTATTAAGTATTATTAGCAAACTGTACGCTGCTCATTTATGTGATAAATCAGTGGAGTGGATGGAAAGAGAGCATATTCTATCAGAAGCTCAAGCTGGTTTTAGAGCAAAGCGTTCAACCATAGACCAGGTCCTTACCCTTCAACACCTGGCAGATAAATACTCTAGAAAAGGGGGGTCTTTATATGCAGGATTTGTGTATTTTAAATCGGCTTTTGATCTAATACCAAGGGACAAACTCTGGGAAAAGCTTGGCGCTATAAACATAGATAAACGCTTATTACTCCTTATCCGTGGAGTATACGAAAACACCAGGGTGAGGGTAAGATGCGATCGGTCAGGCCATCTAACCAAAGAAAATCAAACGCTTTATGGGGTTAAACAAGGATGTGTCCTCGCGCCAACGCTATTTAATTTTTATATCAACTCTCTAGCAGTAAATATGGCGAAAGAAAATGCCCACCCTCCCAAACTGGCAGGTATGCCCCTCCCGGTGCTTCTGTATGCGGACGATGCAGCCCTACTCTCCTTTTCCTGCGTTGGCTTGAGGAAGCTTTTGAGATCACTTGCTGACTATTGTCAAGCAGAACAACTAGCAATAAATTACAGCAAATCCAAAATTATGGTGTTTTCAAAAAAAAGAAGGAAACACAAATGGAGAATTAACGGTCAACTTATTGACCAGGTAGCAACTTTAAAATACCTGGGAATAACTTTTCAGGAAAGGGTCTCGTGGCATCAACAGATGAAAAACGCCATTGCCAACGCAGGAAGGGCGAATAAAGCCCTTACAAGATTTTTTCATGGGAAAGGGGGTAAATACGTTCCGGCGGCCTCCCAGGTTTTTGCTGCAAAAATACTCCCACAACTTACTTATGGATCCCAGGTTTGCAGTTTTAAAAATTTTGTGCCTATGGAGGCATTTCAAACAAAATTCTATCGGTGTTTATTGGGGACCCCCCCCCTGTGTATCTAATATAGCTGTCTGCTTAGAAGTTGGACAACCACCCGTTAACACGCGGTTGTGGATACTAAAGATACACTACTGGTTAAAACTTATTTTCTCCCCGGTCGGTTTGGCTCCTTTAACACTCTTAGACACCTTTCACTACACCTGGAAAGCTTCCCTGTTTGAAAAGATAAAAAGCTTGGGATTCTCCCCGCAGATCTTGATTGCGGCAGGATATGAGAGAGCCAGAAGTCAAGTGCTTCAACACATTAGGGACATAGAGCTGCAATGTCATATGGGCAAAATGGAGAAACATGCCACAATTAGAGACTTTGGAAGAGGGTTTTCACCTGCAAATTATCTGGCTGATTTACAAATATCCAAGTACAGACACTCCTTTACCCTGGCCAGATTTAACGTTCTGCCCTCTGCCCTGTTGCTAGGCAGATATGAGGGCAAACCATATGCGTCACGCGTTTGCCCATGTGGCTCATCGGAAGTGGAAACAAGTCTGCATGTATTGCTGCACTGTAGTTACTACGAGGATCTACACCTGACCTTTATTGCCCCAGTTCTACAAAAGCGTAAAAATGAACCAGAACTCCAACGTATGAGAGCCTTGATAGAAGATAAGGCTCCTGAAATTACGACCAATGTGGCCAAATTTTGTGTAGCCGCTATTAGGCGCAGGAAACAAGAGCTTTCTAATGTCAATACGCAGGCGAAGGCAAATACTTAATTTTATGTATGTTGTCTAATTTTAAATTACTGTTATGGCCTAATCTGTATTGAAATTGTCCTGTTTTTTCTGGTGTTATGCTTCACTGACTAGCTGTACGAGTTAATGTGGTCTCTGACCGTTTAATAAAATTTGATTTGATTTGTCGAGGTCTTATTTCTAGGCCTATGATAAAAAGCCTTCTATTTCCACCGCCAAACCTGTCAGGGGAGAATTTGCAACAGTTTGGCACCATTTTTGAATGAATTGGAGAATTTCAGATTTTTGCTGAAGTTGTGACCCCAGGGCTTAGATTTTTTTTTTCCACAGCTTGTTGTCGATGGCTGATTTCTTGGCCTATGATAAAAAACCTTCTGTTTCCACCGCCAAACCTGTCAGGGGAGAATTTGCAACACTTTGGCACCATTTTTTGAGTGAATTGGAGAATTTCAGATTTTTGTTGAAGTTTGACCCCGGGGCTTTGAAAAAAAAAATTCACAGGTTATTTCTTTGAAAGCTGATTTGATGTCCCATGATAAAAAGCCTTCTGTATCCACCGCCAAACCTTTCAGGGGAGAATTTCCCGCATTTTGGCATCATTTTTGAGTGAATTCGTGAATTTCGGAATTTGCGGAAATTGTGACCACGGGGCTTAGAATTTTTCCCCCCACAGGTTAAGTTGTTGAGGGCTGATTTATTGGCCTATGATAAAAAGCCTTCTGTTTCCACCACCAAACCTTTCAGGGGAGATTTTGCAAAAGCTTGGCACCATATTTGAGTGAATTGGAGAATGTCAGATTTTTGCTGAAATTTTGACCACGGGGCTTAGAAATTTTTGTCGCCACAGGTTAGTCTTCGAGGGCTGATTTCTTGGTCTAGGATAAAAAGCCTTCTGTTTCCACCCCCGAACCTTTCAGGGGAGAATTTGCAACACTTTGGCAGCATTTTTGAGTGACTTGGAGAATTTCAGATTTTTGCTCAAATTGTGACCCCGGGGCTTAGAATTTTTTCCCCCCAGATAAAGTTGTCGAGGGCTGATTTCTTGGTCTATGATAAAAAACCTTCGGTTTCCACTGCTAAACCTTTCAGCGAGAATTTGCAACAGTTTGCACCATTTTTTGAGTGAATTGGAGAATTTCAGATTTTTGCTGAAATTGTGACCCCGGGGCTTATAAATATTTTCCCCACAGGTTTAGTTGTCGAGGGCTGATTTCCTGGCCTATGATAAAAAGCCTTCTATTGTCCACCGCCAAACCTTTCAGGGGAGAATTTGCAACAGTTTGGCACTATCTTAGAGTGAATTGGACAGTTTCAGATTTTTGCTGAAGTTGTGACCCCAGGGGTTAGAAATTTTTTTTTTCACACGTTACGTCTTCGAAGGCTGATTTCATGTCCTATGATAAAAAGCCTTCTGTTTCCACCGCCAAACCTTTCAGGGGAGTATTTGCAAAACTTTGGCACCATTTTGGAGTGAATTGGAGAATTTCAGATTTTTGCTAAAGTTGTGACCCCGGGGCTTAGAAAAAAAATTTTTCACACGTTATGTCTTCGAAGGCTGATTTCATGTCCTATGATAAAAAGCCTTCTGTTTCCACCGCCAAACCTTTCAGGGGAGTATTTGCAACACGTTGGCACCATCTCTGAGTGAATTGGAGAATTTCAGATTTTTGCTGAAGTTGTGACCCTGGGGCTTAGAAATTTTTTTTTCCACAGGTTAAGTCGTCGAGGGTTGATTTCTTGGCCTATGATAAAAAGCCTTCTGTTTCCACCGCCAAACCTTTCAGGGGAGAATTTACAACAGTTTAGCACCATTTTTGAGTGAATTGGAGAATTTCAGATTTTTGCTGAAGTTGTGACCACGGGGCTTAGAATTTTTTTTTTTCACAGGTTAAGTTGTCGAGGGCTGATTTCATGTCGTATGATAAAAAGCCTTCTGTTTCCACAGCCAAACCTTTCAGGGGAGTATTTGCAAAACTTTGGCACCATCTTTGAGTGAATTGGAGAATTTCAGATTTTTGCTGAAGTTGTGACCCCGGGGCTTAGAATTTTTTTTTCCCACAGGTTAAGTTGTCGAGGGCTGATTTCATGTCCTATGATAAAAAGCCTTCTGTTTCCACCGCCAAACCTTTCAGGGGAGAATTTACAACAGTTTGGCACCATCTTTGAGTGAATTGGAGAATTTCAGATTTTTGCTGAAGTTGTGACCCCGGGGCTTAGGATTTTTTTTTTCCACAGGTTAAGTTGTCGAGGGTTGATTTCTTGGCCTATGATAAAAAGCCTTCTGTTTCAACAGCCAAACCTTTCAGGGGAGAATTTACAACAGTTTAGCACAATTTTTGAGTGAATTGGAGAATTTCAGATTTTTGCTGAAGTTGTGACCCCGGAGCTTAGAATTTTTTTTTTTCACAGGTTAAGTTGTCGAGGGCTGATTTCATGTCCTATGATAAAAAGCCTTCTGTTTCCACCGCCAAAACTTTCAGGGGAGTATTTGCAAAACTTTGGCACCATCTTTGAGTGAATTGGAGAATTTCAGATTTTTGCTGAAGTTGTGACCACGGGGCTTAGAAATATTTTTTTTCACAGGTTAAGTTGTCGAGGGTTGATTTCTTGGCCTATGATAAAAAGCCTTCTGTTTCCACCGCCAAACCTTTCAGGGGAGAATTTACAACAGTTTAGCACAATTTTTGAGTGAATTGGAGAATTTCAGATTTTTGCTGAAGTTGTGACCACGGGGCTTAGAAATTTTTTTTTTCACAGGTTAAGTTGTCGAGGGCTGATTTCATGTCGTATGATAAAAAGCCTTCTGTTTCCACAGCCAAACCTTTCAGGGGAGTATTTGCAAAACTTTGGCACCATCTTTGAGTGAATTGGAGAATTTCAGATTTTTGCTGAAGTTGTGACCCCGGGGGTTAGAAAAATTTTTTTTCACACGTTACGTCTTCGAAGGCTGATTTCATGTCCTGTTATGAAAAGCCTTCTGTTTCCACCGCCAAACCTTTCAGGAGAGTATTTGCAAAACTTTGGCACCATCTTTGAGTGAATTGGAGAATTTCAGATTTTTGCTGAAGTTGTGACCACGGGGCTTAGAAATTTTTTTTTCCACAGGTTAAGTTGTCGAGGGCTGATTTCATGTCCAATGATAAAAAGCCTTCTGTTTCCACAGCCAAACCTTTCAGGGGAGTATTTGCAAAACTTTGGCACCATCTTTGAGTGAATTGGAGAATTTCAGATTTTTGCTAAAGTTGTGACCCCGGGGCTTAGAAAAAAAAATTTTCACACGTTACGTCTTCGAAGGCTGATTTCATGTCCTATGATAAAAAGCCTTCTGTTTCCACCGCCAAACCTTTCAGGGGAATATTTGCAAAATTTGGCACCATTTTGGAGTTAATTGGAGAATTTCAGATTTTTGCTAAAGTTGTGACCCCGGGGCTTAGAAAAAAAAATTTTCACACGTTATGTCTTCGAAGGCTGATTTCATGTCCTATGATAAAAAGCCTTCTGTTTCCACCGCCAAACCTTTCAGGGGAGTATTTGCAACACGTTGGCACCATCTCTGAGTGAATTGGAGAATTTCAGATTTTTGCTGAAGTTGTGACCCTGGGGCTTAGAATTTTTTTTTTCCACAGGTTAAGTCGTCGAGGGTTGATTTCTTGGCCTATGATAAAAAGCCTTCTGTTTCCACCGCCAAACCTTTCAGGGGAGAATTTACAACAGTTTAGCACCATTTTTGAGTGAATTGGAGAATTTCAGATTTTTGCTGAAGTTGTGACCACGGGGCTTAGAAATTTTTTTTTTCACAGGTTAAGTTGTCGAGGGCTGATTTCATGTCGTATGATAAAAAGCCTTCTGTTTCCACAGCCAAACCTTTCAGGGGAGTATTTGCAAAACTTTGGCACCATCTTTGAGTGAATTGGAGAATTTCAGATTTTTGCTGAAGTTGTGACCCCGGGGGTTAGAAAAATTTTTTTTCACACGTTACGTCTTCGAAGGCTGATTTCATGTCCTGTTATAAAAAGCCTTCTGTTTCCACCGCCAAACCTTTCAGGAGAGTATTTGCAAAACTTTGGCACCATCTTTGAGTGAATTGGAGAATTTCAGATTTTTGCTGAAGTTGTGACCCCGGGGCTTAGGATTTTTTTTTTCCACAGGTTAAGTTGTCGAGGGTTGATTTCTTGGCCTATGATAAAAAGCCTTCTGTTTCAACAGCCAAACCTTTCAGGGGAGAATTTACAACAGTTTAGCACAATTTTTGAGTGAATTGGAGAATTTCAGATTTTTGCTGAAGTTGTGACCCCGGAGCTTAGAATTTTTTTTTTTCACAGGTTAAGTTGTCGAGGGCTGATTTCATGTCCTATGATAAAAAGCCTTCTGTTTCCACCGCCAAAACTTTCAGGGGAGTATTTGCAAAACTTTGGCACCATCTTTGAGTGAATTGGAGAATTTCAGATTTTCCGGGGGTTAGAAAAAAATTTTTTCACACGTTACGTCTTCGAAGGCTGATTTCATGTCCTATGATAAAAAGCCTTCTGTTCCCACCGCCAAACCTTTCAGAGGAGAATTTACAACAGTTTAGCACCATTTTTGTGTGAATTGGAGAATTTCAGATTTTTGCTGAAGTTGTGACCCCGGGGCTTAGAAAAAATTTTTTTCACACGTTACGTCTTCGAAGGCTGATTTCATGTCCTATGATAAAAAGCCTTCCGTTTCCACCGCCAAACCTTTCGGGGGAGAATTTACAACAGTTTAGCACCATTTTTGAGTGAATTGGAGAATTTCAGATTTTTGCTGAAGTTGTGACCCCGGGGCTTAGAAAAAAAATTTTTCACACGTTATGTCTTCGAAGGCTGATTTCATGTCCTATGATAAAAAGCCTTCCGTTTCCACCGCCAAACCTTTCAGGGGAGTATTTGCAACACGTTGGCACCATCTCTGAGTGAATTGGAGAATTTCAGATTTTTGCTGAAGTTGTGACCACGGGGCTTAGAAATTTTTTTTTCCACAGGTTAAGTTGTCGAGGGCTGATTTCATGTCCAATGATAAAAAGCCTTCTGTTTCCACAGCCAAACCTTTCAGGGGACTATTTGCAAAACTTTGGCACCATCTTTGAGTGAATTGGAGAATTTCAGATTTATGCTGAAGTTGTGACCCCAGGGGTTAGAAATTTTTTTTTTCACAGGTTAATTTGTCGAGGGTTGATTTCTTGGCCTATGATAAAAAGCTTTTTGTTTCAACCGCCAAACCTATCAGGGGAGAATTTACAACAGTTTAGCAGCATTTTTGAGTGAACTGGAGAATTTCAGATTTTTGCTGAAGTTGTGACCCCGGGGCTTATAATTTTTTTTTTTCCACAGGTTAAGTTGTCGAGGGTTGATTTCTTGGCCTATGATAAAAAGCCTTCTGTTTCATCCGCCAAACCTTTCAGGGGAGAATTTGCAACAGTTTGGCACTATCTTAGAGTGAATTGGACAGTTTCAGATTTTTGCTGAAGTTGTGACCCCAGGGGTTAGAAATTTTTTTTTTCACACGTTACGTCTTCGAAGGCTGATTTCATGTCCTATGATAAAAAGCCTTCTGTTTCCACCGCCAAACCTTTCAGGGGAATATTTGCAAAATTTGGCACCATTTTGGAGTTAATTGGAGAATTTCAGATTTTTGCTAAAGTTGTGACCCCGGGGCTTAGAAAAAAAAATTTTCACACGTTATGTCTTCGAAGGCTGATTTCATGTCCTATGATAAAAAGCCTTCTGTTTCCACCGCCAAACCTTTCAGGGGAGTATTTGCAACACGTTGGCACCATCTCTGAGTGAATTGGAGAATTTCAGATTTTTGCTGAAGTTGTGACCCTGGGGCTTAGAAATTTTTTTTTTCACAGGTTAAGTTGTCGAGGGCTGATTTCATGTCGTATGATAAAAAGCCTTCTGTTTCCACCACCAAACCTTTCAGGGGAGAATTTACAACAGTTTAGCACCATTTTTGAGTGAATTGGAGAATTTCAGATTTTTGCTGAAGTTGTGACCACGGGGCTTAGAAATTTTTTTTTTCACAGGTTAAGTTGTCGAGGGCTGATTTCATGTCGTATGATAAAAAGCCTTCTGTTTCCACAGCCAAACCTTTCAGGGGAGTATTTGCAAAACTTTGGCACCATCTTTGAGTGAATTCGAGAATTTCAGATTTTTGCTGAAGTTGTGACCCCGGGGGTTAGAAAAAAAATTTTTCACACGTTACGTCTTCGAAGGCTGATTTCATGTCCTGTTATAAAAAGCCTTCTGTTTCCACCGCCAAACCTTTCAGGAGAGTATTTGCAAAACTTTGGCACCATCTTTGAGTGAATTGGAGAATTTCAGATTTTTGCTGAAGTTGTGACCCCGGGGCTTAGGATTTTTTTTTTCCACAGGTTAAGTTGTCGAGGGTTGATTTCTTGGCCTATGATAAAAAGCCTTCTGTTTCAACAGCCAAACCTTTCAGGGGAGAATTTACAACAGTTTAGCACAATTTTTGAGTGAATTGGAGAATTTCAGATTTTTGCTGAAGTTGTGACCCCGGAGCTTAGAATTTTTTTTTTTCACAGGTTAAGTTGTCGAGGGCTGATTTCATGTCCTATGATAAAAAGCCTTCTGTTTCCACCGCCAAAACTTTCAGGGGAGTATTTGCAAAACTTTGGCACCATCTTTGAGTGAATTGGAGAATTTCAGATTTTTGCTGAAGTTGTGACCCCGGGGGGTTAGAAAAATTTTTTTTCACACGTTACGTCTTCGAAGGCTGATTTCATGTCCTGTTATAAAAAGCCTTCTGTTTCCACCGCCAAACCTTTCAGGAGAGTATTTGCAAAACTTTGGCACCATCTTTGAGTGAATTGGAGAATTTCAGATTTTTGCTGAAGTTGTGACCCCGGGGCTTAGGATTTTTTTTTTCCACAGGTTAAGTTGTCGAGGGTTGATTTCTTGGCCTATGATAAAAAGCCTTCTGTTTCAACAGCCAAACCTTTCAGGGGAGAATTTACAACAGTTTAGCACAATTTTTGAGTGAATTGGAGAATTTCAGATTTTTGCTGAAGTTGTGACCCCGGAGCTTAGAATTTTTTTTTTTCACAGGTTAAGTTGTCGAGGGCTGATTTCATGTCCTATGATAAAAAGCCTTCTGTTTCCACCGCCAAAACTTTCAGGGGAGTATTTGCAAAACTTTGGCACCATCTTTGAGTGAATTGGAGAATTTCAGATTTTCCGGGGGTTAGAAAAAAATTTTTTCACACGTTACGTCTTCGAAGGCTGATTTCATGTCCTATGATAAAAAGCCTTCCGTTTCCACCGCCAAACCTTTCGGGGGAGAATTTACAACAGTTTAGCACCATTTTTGAGTGAATTGGAGAATTTCAGATTTTTGCTGAAGTTGTGACCCCGGGGCTTAGAAAAATTTTTTTTCACACGTTATGTCTTCGAAGGCTGATTTCATGTCCTATGATAAAAAGCCTTCTGTTCCCACCGCCAAACCTTTCAGGGGAGAATTTACAACAGTTTAGCACCATTTTTGAGTGAATTGGAGAATTTCAGATTTTTGCTGAAGTTGTGACCCCGGGGCTTAGAAAAAATTTTTTTCACACGTTATGTCTTCGAAGGCTGATTTCATGTCCTATGATAAAAAGCCTTCCGTTTCCACCGCCAAACCTTTCAGGGGAGTATTTGCAACACGTTGGCACCATCTCTGAGTGAATTGGAGAATTTCAGATTTTTGCTGAAGTTGTGACCCCGGGGGTTAGAATTTTTTTTTTTCACAGGCTAAGTTGTCGAGGGCTGATTTCATGTCCTATGATAAAAAGCCTTCTGTTTCCACCGCCAAAACTTTCAGGGGAGTATTTGCAAAACTTTGGCACCATCTTTGAGTGAATTGGAGAATTTCAGATTTTTGCTGAAGTTGTGACCCCGGGGGTTAGAAAAAAAATTTTTCACACGTTACGTCTTCGAAGGCTGATTTCATGTCCTGTTATAAAAAGCCTTCTGTTTCCACCGCCAAACCTTTCAGGAGAGTATTTGCAAAACTTTGGCACCATCTTTGAGTGAATTGGAGAATTTCAGATTTTTGCTGAAGTTGTGACCCCGGGGCTTAGGATTTTTTTTTTCCACAGGTTAAGTTGTCGAGGGTTGATTTCTTGGCCTATGATAAAAAGCCTTCTGTTTCAACAGCCAAACCTTTCAGGGGAGAATTTACAACAGTTTAGCACAATTTTTGAGTGAATTGGAGAATTTCAGATTTTTGCTGAAGTTGTGACCCCGGAGCTTAGAATTTTTTTTTTTCACAGGTTAAGTTGTCGAGGGCTGATTTCATGTCTTATGATAAAAAGCCTTCTGTTTCCACCGCCAAAACTTTCAGGGGAGTATTTGCAAAACTTTGGCACCATCTTTGAGTGAATTGGAGAATTTCAGATTTTCCGGGGGTTAGAAAAAAATTTTTTCACACGTTACGTCTTCGAAGGCTGATTTCATGTCCTATGATAAAAAGCCTTCTGTTCCCACCGCCAAACCTTTCAGGGGAGAATTTACAACAGTTTAGCACCATTTTTGTGTGAATTGGAGAATTTCAGATTTTTGCTGAAGTTGTGACCCCGGGGCTTAGAAAAATTTTTTTTCACACGTTACGTCTTCGAAGGCTGATTTCATGTCCTATGATAAAAAGCCTTCCGTTTCCACCGCCAAACCTTTCGGGGGAGAATTTACAACAGTTTAGCACCATTTTTGAGTGAATTGGAGAATTTCAGATTTTTGCTGAAGTTGTGACCCCGGGGCTTAGAAAAATTTTTTTTCACACGTTATGTCTTCGAAGGCTGATTTCATGTCCTATGATAAAAAGCCTTCTGTTCCCACCGCCAAACCTTTCAGGGGAGAATTTACAACAGTTTAGCACCATTTTTGAGTGAATTGGAGAATTTCAGATTTTTGCTGAAGTTGTGACCCCGGGGCTTAGAAAAAATTTTTTTCACACGTTATGTCTTCGAAGGCTGATTTCATGTCCTATGATAAAAAGCCTTCCGTTTCCACCGCCAAACCTTTCAGGGGAGTATTTGCAACACGTTGGCACCATCTCTGAGTGAATTGGAGAATTTCAGATTTTTGCTGAAGTTGTGACCACGGGGCTTAGAAATTTTTTTTTCCACAGGTTAAGTTGTCGAGGGCTGATTTCATGTCCAATGATAAAAAGCCTTCTGTTTCCACAGCCAAACCTTTCAGGGGAGTATTTGCAAAACTTTGGCACCATCTTTGAGTGAATTGGAGAATTTCAGATTTATGCTGAAGTTGTGACCCCGGGGGTTAGAAAAAAAATTTTTCACACGTTACGTCTTCGAAGGCTGATTTCATGTCCTGTTATAAAAAGCCTTCTGTTTCCACCGCCAAACCTTTCAGGAGAGTATTTGCAAAACTTTGGCACCATCTTTGAGTGAATTGGAGAATTTCAGATTTTTGCTGAAGTTGTGACCCCGGGGCTTAGGATTTTTTTTTTCCACAGGTTAAGTTGTCGAGGGTTGATTTCTTGGCCTATGATAAAAAGCCTTCTGTTTCAACAGCCAAACCTTTCAGGGGAGAATTTACAACAGTTTAGCACAATTTTTGAGTGAATTGGAGAATTTCAGATTTTTGCTGAAGTTGTGACCCCGGAGCTTAGAATTTTTTTTTTTCACAGGTTAAGTTGTCGAGGGCTGATTTCATGTCTTATGATAAAAAGCCTTCTGTTTCCACCGCCAAAACTTTCAGGGGAGTATTTGCAAAACTTTGGCACCATCTTTGAGTGAATTGGAGAATTTCAGATTTTCCGGGGGTTAGAAAAAATTTTTTTCACACGTTACGTCTTCGAAGGCTGATTTCATGTCCTATGATAAAAAGCCTTCTGTTCCCACCGCCAAACCTTTCAGAGGAGAATTTACAACAGTTTAGCACCATTTTTGTGTGAATTGGAGAATTTCAGATTTTTGCTGAAGTTGTGACCCCGGGGCTTAGAAAAATTTTTTTTCACACGTTACGTCTTCGAAGGCTGATTTCATGTCCTATGATAAAAAGCCTTCCGTTTCCACCGCCAAACCTTTCGGGGGAGAATTTACAACAGTTTAGCACCATTTTTGAGTGAATTGGAGAATTTCAGATTTTTGCTGAAGTTGTGACCCCGGGGCTTAGAAAAATTTTTTTTCACACGTTATGTCTTCGAAGGCTGATTTCATGTCCTATGATAAAAAGCCTTCTGTTCCCACCGCCAAACCTTTCAGGGGAGAATTTACAACAGTTTAGCACCATTTTTGAGTGAATTGGAGAATTTCAGATTTTTGCTGAAGTTGTGACCCCGGGGCTTAGAAAAAATTTTTTTCACACGTTATGTCTTCGAAGGCTGATTTCATGTCCTATGATAAAAAGCCTTCCGTTTCCACCGCCAAACCTTTCAGGGGAGTATTTGCAACACGTTGGCACCATCTCTGAGTGAATTGGAGAATTTCAGATTTTTGCTGAAGTTGTGACCACGGGGCTTAGAAATTTTTTTTTCCACAGGTTAAGTTGTCGAGGGCTGATTTCATGTCCAATGATAAAAAGCCTTCTGTTTCCACAGCCAAACCTTTCAGGGGAGTATTTGCAAAACTTTGGCACCATCTTTGAGTGAATTGGAGAATTTCAGATTTATGCTGAAGTTGTGACCCCAGGGGTTAGAAATTTTTTTTTTCACAGGTTAATTTGTCGAGGGTTGATTTCTTGGCCTATGATAAAAAGCTTTTTGTTTCAACCGCCAAACCTATCAGGGGAGAATTTACAACAGTTTAGCAGCATTTTTGAGTGAACTGGAGAATTTCAGATTTTTGCTGAAGTTGTGACCCCGGGGCTTATAATTTTTTTTTTTTTCCACAGGTTAAGTTGTCGAGGGTTGATTTCTTGGCCTATGATAAAAAGCCTTCTGTTTCATCCGCCAAACCTTTCAGGGGAGAATTTGCAACAGTTTGGCACTATCTTAGAGTGAATTGGACAGTTTCAGATTTTTGCTGAAGTTGTGACCCCAGGGGTTAGAAATTTTTTTTTTCACACGTTACGTCTTCGAAGGCTGATTTCATGTCCTATGATAAAAAGCCTTCTGTTTCCACCGCCAAACCTTTCAGGGGAATATTTGCAAAATTTGGCACCATTTTGGAGTTAATTGGAGAATTTCAGATTTTTGCTAAAGTTGTGACCCCGGGGCTTAGAAAAAAAAATTTTCACACGTTATGTCTTCGAAGGCTGATTTCATGTCCTATGATAAAAAGCCTTCTGTTTCCACCGCCAAACCTTTCAGGGGAGTATTTGCAACACGTTGGCACCATCTCTGAGTGAATTGGAGAATTTCAGATTTTTGCTGAAGTTGTGACCCTGGGGCTTAGAAATTTTTTTTTTCACAGGTTAAGTTGTCGAGGGCTGATTTCATGTCGTATGATAAAAAGCCTTCTGTTTCCACCACCAAACCTTTCAGGGGAGAATTTACAACAGTTTAGCACCATTTTTGAGTGAATTGGAGAATTTCAGATTTTTGCTGAAGTTGTGACCACGGGGCTTAGAAATTTTTTTTTTCACAGGTTAAGTTGTCGAGGGCTGATTTCATGTCGTATGATAAAAAGCCTTCTGTTTCCACAGCCAAACCTTTCAGGGGAGTATTTGCAAAACTTTGGCACCATCTTTGAGTGAATTGGAGAATTTCAGATTTTTGCTGAAGTTGTGACCCCGGGGGTTAGAAAAATTTTTTTTCACACGTTACGTCTTCGAAGGCTGATTTCATGTCCTGTTATAAAAAGCCTTCTGTTTCCACCGCCAAACCTTTCAGGAGAGTATTTGCAAAACTTTGGCACCATCTTTGAGTGAATTGGAGAATTTCAGATTTTTGCTGAAGTTGTGACCCCGGGGCTTAGAAATATTTTTTTTCACAGGTTAAGTTGTCGAGGGTTGATTTCTTGGCCTATGATAAAAAGCCTTCTGTTTCAACCGCCAAACCTTTCAGGGGAGAATTTACAACAGTTTAGCACCATTTTTGAGTGAATTGGAGAATTTCAGATTTTTGCTGAAGTTGTGACCCCGGGGCTTAGAAAATTTTTTTTTCACACGTTATGTCTTCGAAGGCTGATTTCATGTCCTATGATAAAAAGCCTTCTGTTCCCACCGCCAAACCTTTCAGGGGAGAATTTACAACAGTTTAGCACCATTTTTGAGTGAATTGGAGAATTTCAGATTTTTGCTGAAGTTGTGACCCCGGGGCTTAGAAAATTTTTTTTTCACACGTTATGTCTTCGAAGGCTGATTTCATGTCCTATGATAAAAAGCCTTCCGTTTCCACCGCCAAACCTTTCAGGGGAGTATTTGCAACACGTTGGCACCATCTCTGAGTGAATTGGAGAATTTCAGATTTTTGCTGAAGTTGTGACCACGGGGCTTAGAAATTTTTTTTCCCACAGGTTAAGTTGTCGAGGGCTGATTTCATGTCCAATGATAAAAAGCCTTCTGTTTCCACAGCCAAACCTTTCAGGGGAGTATTTGCAAAACTTTGGCACCATCTTTGAGTGAATTGGAGAATTTCAGATTTATGCTGAAGTTGTGACCCCAGGGGTTAGAAATTTTTTTTTTCACAGGTTAATTTGTCGAGGGTTGATTTCTTGGCCTATGATAAAAAGCTTTTTGTTTCAACCGCCAAACCTATCAGGGGATAATTTACAACAGTTTAGCAGCATTTTTGAGTGAATTGGAGAATTTCAGATTTTTGCTGAAATTGTGACACCGGGGCTTTGAATTTTTTTTTCCCACAAGTTATGTTGTCGAGGGCTGATGTCATGTCCTATGATAAAAAGCCTTCTGTTTCCACCGCCAAACCTTTCAGGGGAGTATTTGCAAAACTTTGGCACCATCTTTGAGTGAATTGGAGAATTTCAGATTTTTGATGAAGTTGTGACCCCGGGGCTTAGAATTTTTTTTTCCCACAGGTTAAGTTGTCGAGGGTTGATTTCTTGGCCTATGATAAAAAGCCTTCTGTTTCAACCGCCAAACCTTTCAGGGGAGAATTTACAACAGTTTAGCACCATTTTTGAGTGAATTGGAGAATTTCAGATTTTTGCTGAAGTTGTGACCCCGGGGCTTAGAATTTTTTTTTTTTCACAGGTTAAGTTGTCGAGGGTTGATTTCTTGGCCTATGATAAAAAGCCTTCTGTTTCCACCGCCAAACCTTTCGGGGGAGAATTTACAACAGTTTAGCACCATTTTTGAGTGAATTGGAGAATTTCAGATTTTTGCTGAAATTGTGACCCCGGGCGTTAGAAAATTTTGTTTTCACACGTTACGTCTTCGAAGGCTGATTTCATGTCCTATGATAAAAAGCCTTCTGTTCCCACCGCCAAACCTTTCAGGGGAGAATTTACAACAATTTAGCACCATTTTTGAGTGAATTGGAGAATTTCAGATTTTTGCTGAAGTTGTGACCCCGGGGGTTAGAAATTTTTTTTTTCACACGTTACGTCTTCGAAGGCTGATTTCATGTCCTATGATAAAAAGCCTTCCGTTTCCACCGCCAAACCTTTCAGGGGAGTATTTGCAACACGTTGGCACCATCTCTGAGTGAATTGGAGAATTTCAGATTTTTGCTGAAGTTGTGACCACGGGGCTTAGAAATTTTTTTTTTCACAGGTTAAGTTGTCGAGGGCTGATTTCATGTCCAATGATAAAAAGCCTTCTGTTTCCACAGCCAAACCTTTCAGGGGAGTATTTCCAAAACTTTGGCACCATCTTTGAGTGAATTGGAGAATTTCAGATTTTTGCTGAAGTTGTGACTCCGGGGCTTAGAAAAAAATTTTTTCACACGTTATGTCTTCGAAGGCTGATTTCATGTCCTATGATAAAAAGCCTTCTGTTTCCACCGCCAAACCTTTCAGGGGAGTATTTGCAAAACTTTGGCACCATCTTTGAGTGAATTGGAGAATTTCAGATTTTTGCTGAAGTTGTGACCCCGGGCGTTAGAAATTTTTTTTTTTCACACGTTACGTCTAAGGCTGATTTCATATCCTATGATAAAAAGCCTTCTGTTTCCACCGCCAAACCTTTCAGGGGAGTATTTGCAACACTTTGGCACCATCTCTGAGTGAATTAGAGAATTTCAGATTTTTGCTATAGTTGTGACCCCGGGGCTTAGATTTTTTTTTTTCACAGGTTAAATTGTCGAGGGCTGATTTCATGTCCTATGATAAAAAGCCTTCTGTTTCCACCACCAAACCTTTCAGGGGAGTATTTGCAAAACTTTGGCACCATCTTTGAGTGAATTGGAGAATTTCAGATTTTTGCTGAAGTTGTGACCCCGGGGCTTATAATTTTTTTTTTTCCACAGGTTAAGTTGTCGAGGGTTGATTTCTTGGCCTATGATAAAAAGCCTTCTGTTTCAACCGCCAAACCTTTCAGGGGAGAATTTACAACAGTTTAGCACCATTTTTGAGTGAATTGGAGAATTTCAGATTTTTGCTGAAATTGTGACCCCGGGGCTTAGAAATTTTTTTTTTTTCACAGCTTAAGTTGTCGAGGGTTGATTTCTTGGCCTATGATAAAAAGCCTTCTGTTTCCACCGCCAAACCTTTCAGGGGAGAATTTACAACAGTTTAGCACCATTTTTGAGTGAATTGAAGTATTTCAGATTTTTGCTATAGTTGTGACCCCGGGGCTTAGAATTTTTTTTTTCACAGGTTAAGTTGTCGAGGGCTGATTTCATGTCCTATGATAAAAAGCCTTCTGTTTCCACCGCCAAACCTTTCAGGGGAGAATTTACAACAGTTTGGCACCATCTTTGAGTGAATTGGAGAATTTCAGATTTTTGCTGAAGTTGTGACCCCGGGGCTTATAATTTTTTTTTTTCCACAGGTTAAGTTGTCGAGGGTTGATTTCTTGGCCTATGATAAAAAGCCTTCTGTTTCAACCGCCAAACCTTTCAGGGGAGAATTTACAACAGTTTAGCACCATTTTTGAGTGAATTGGAGAATTTCAGATTTTTGCTGAAATTGTGACCCCGGAGCTTAGAATTTTTTTTTTCACAGGTTAAGTTGTCGAGGGTTGATTTCTTGGCCTATGATAAAAAGCCTTCTGTTTCCACCGCCAAACCTTTCAGGGGAGAATTTGCAACAGTTTAGCACCATTTTTGAGTGAATTGGAGAATTTCAGATTTTTGCTGAAGTTGTGACCCCGGGGCTTGGGAAATTTTTTTTTTTCACAGGTTAAGTTGTCTAGGGCTGATTTCATGTCCTATGATAAAAAGCCTTCTGTTTCCACCGCCAAACCTTTCAGGGGAGTATTTGCAAAACTTTGGCACCATCTTTGAGTGAATTGGAGAATTTCAGATTTTTGCTGAAGTTGTGACCCCGGGCGTTAGAAATTTTTTTTTTTCACACGTTACGTCTAAGGCTGATTTCATGTCCTATGATAAAAAGCCTTCTGTTTCCACCGCCAAACCTTTCAGGGGAGTATTTGCAACACTTTGGCACCATCTCTGAGTGAATTAGAGAATTTCAGATTTTTGCTGAAGTTCTGAGCCCGGGGCTTAGAAATATTTTTTTTTCACAGGTTAAGTTGTCGAGGGTTGATTTCTTGGCCTATGATAAAAAGCCTTCTGTTTCCACCGCCAAACCTTTCAGGGGAGAATTTACAACAGCTTGGCACCATCTTTGAGTGAATTGGAGAATTTCAGATTTTTGCTGAAGTTGTGACCCCGGGGCTTATAATTTTTTTTTTCCAACAGGTTAAGTTGTCGAGGGTTGATTTCTTGGCCTATGATAAAAAGCCTTCTGTTTCATCCGCCAAACCTTTCAGGGGAGAATTTACAACAGTTTAGCACCATTTTTGAGTGAATTGGAGAATTTCAGATTTTTGCTGAAATTGTGACCCCGGAGCTTAAATTTTTTTTTTTCACAGGTTAAGTTGTCGAGGGTTGATTTCTTGGCCTATGATAAAAAGCCTTCTGTTTCCACCGCCAAACCTTTCAGGGGAGAATTTGCAACAGTTTAGCACCATTTTTGAGTGAATTGGAGAATTTCAGATTTTTGCTGAAGTTGTGACCCCGGGGCTTGGAAAAAATTTTTTTTTCACAGGTTAAGTTGTCGAGGGCTGATTTCATGTCCTATGATAAAAAGCCTTCTGTTTCCACCGCCAAACCTTTCAGGGGAGTATTTGCAAAACTTTGCCACCATCTTTGAGTGAATTGGAGAATTTCAGATTTTTGCTGAAGTTGTGACCCCGGGGGTTAGAAATTTTTTTTTTCACAGGTTAATTTGTCGAGGGTTGATTTCTTGGCCTATGATAAAAAGCTTTTTGTTTCAACCGCCAAACCTATCAGGGGAGAATTTACAACAGTTTAGCAGCATTTTTGAGTGAATTGGAGAATTTCAGATTTTTGCTGAAATTGTGACACCGGGGCTTTGAAATTTTTTTTTCCCACAAGTTATGTTGTCGAGGGCTGATGTCATGTCCTATGATAAAAAACCTTCTGTTTCCACCGCCAAACCTTTCAGGGGAGTATTTGCAAAACTTTGGCACCATCTTTGAGTGAATTGGAGAATTTCAGATTTTTGATGAAGTTGTGACCCCGGGGCTTAGAATTTTTTTTTTCCACAGGTTAAGTTGTCGAGGGTTGATTTCTTGGCCTATGATAAAAAGCCTTCTGTTTCAACCGCCAAACCTTTCAGGGGAGAATTTACAACAGTTTAGCACCATTTTTGAGTGAATTGGAGAATTTCAGATTTTTGCTGAAGTTGTGACCCCGGGGCTTAGAAATTTTTTTTTCACACGTTACGTCTTCGAAGGCTGATTTCATGTCCTATGATAAAAAGCCTTCTGTTCCCACCGCCAAACCTTTCAGGGGAGAATTTACAACAGTTTAGCACCATTTTTGAGTGAATTGGAGAATTTCAGATTTTTGCTGAAGTTGTGACCCCGGGGGTTAGAAATTTTTTTTTTCACACGTTACGTCTTCGAAGGCTGATTTCATGTCCTATGATAAAAAGCCTTCCGTTTCCACCGCCAAACCTTTCAGGGGAGTATTTGCAACACGTTGGCACCATCTCTGAGTGAATTGGAGAATTTCAGATTTTTGCTGAAGTTGTGACCACGGGGCTTAGAAATTTTTTTTTTCACAGGTTAAGTTGTCGAGGGCTGATTTCATGTCCAATGATAAAAAGCCTTCTGTTTCCACAGCCAAACCTTTCAGGGGAGTATTTCCAAAACTTTGGCACCATCTTTGAGTGAATTGGAGAATTTCAGATTTTTGCTGAAGTTGTGACTCCGGGGCTTAGAAAAAAAATTTTTCACACGTTATGTCTTCGAAGGCTGATTTCATGACCTATGATAAAAAGCCTTCTGTTTCCACCGCCAAACCTTTCAGGGGAGTATTTGCAACACTTTGGCACCATCTCTGAGTGAATTAGAGAATTTCAGATTTTTGCTGAAGTTCTGAGCCTGGGGCTTAGAAATATTTTTTTTCACAGGTTAAGTTGTCGAGGGTTGATTTCTTGGCCTATGATAAAAAGCCTTCTGTTTCCACCGCCAAACCTTTCAGGGGAGAATTTACAACAGTTTGTCACCATCTTTGAGTGAATTGGAGAATTTCAGATTTTTGCTGAAGTTGTGACCCCGGGGCTTATAATTTTTTTTTTTCCACAGGTTAAGTTGTCGAGGGTTGATTTCTTGGCCTATGATAAAAAGCCTTCTGTTTCATCCGCCAAACCTTTCAGGGGAGAATTTACAACAGTTTAGCACCATTTTTGAGTGAATTGGAGAATTTCAGATTTTTGCTGAAATTGTGACCCCGGAGCTTAGAATTTTTTTTTTCACAGGTTAAGTTGTCGAGGGTTGATTTCTTGGCCTATGATAAAAAGCCTTCTGTTTCCACCACCAAACCTTTCAGGGGAGAATTTGCAACAGTTTAGCACCATTTTTGAGTGAATTGGAGAATTTCAGATTTTTGCTGAAGTTGTGACCCCGGGGCTTGGAAAAAATTTTTTTTTCACAGGTTAAGTTGTCTAGGGCTGATTTCATGTCCTATGATAAAAAGCCTTCTGTTTCCACCGCCAAACCTTTCAGGGGAGTATTTGCAAAACTTTGGCACCATCTTTGAGTGAATTGGAGAATTTCAGATTTTTGCTGAAGTTGTGACCCCGGGCGTTAGAAATTTTTTTTTTTTCACACGTTACGTCTAAGGCTGATTTCATGTCCTATGATAAAAAGCCTTCTGTTTCCACCGCCAAACCTTTCAGGAGAGTATTTGCAAAACTTTGGCACCATCTTTGAGTGAATTGGAGAATTTCAGATTTTTGCTGAAGTTGTGACCCCGGGGCTTAGAATTTTTTTTTTCACAGGTTAAGTTGTCGAGGGCTGATTTCATGTCCTATGATAAAAAGCCTTCTGTTTCCACCGCCAAACCTTTCAGGGGAGAATTTACAACAGTTTGGGACCATCTTTGAGTGAATTGGAGAATTTCAGATTTTTGCTGAAATTGTGACCCCGGAGCTTAGAATTTTTTTTTTCACAGGTTAAGTTGTCGAGGGTTGATTTCTTGGCCTATGATAAAAAGCCTTCTGTTTCCACCGCCAAACCTTTCAGGGGAGAATTTGCAACAGTTTAGCACCATTTTTGAGTGAATTGGAGAATTTCAGATTTTTGCTGAAGTTGTGACCCCGGGGCTTGGAAAATTTTTTTTTTTCACAGGTTAAGTTGTCGAGGGCTGATTTCATGTCCTATGATAAAAAGCCTTCTGTTTCCACCGCCAAACCTTTCAGGGGAGTATTTGCAAAACTTTGCCACCATCTTTGAGTGAATTGGAGAATTTCAGATTTTTGCTGAAGTTGTGACCCCGGGGCTTGGAAAATTTTTTTTTTTCACAGGTTAAGTTGTCGAGGGCTGATTTCATGTCCTATGATAAAAAGCCTTCTGTTTCCACCGCCAAACCTTTCAGGGGAGTATTTGCAAAACTTTGCCACCATCTTTGAGTGAATTGGAGAATTTCAGATTTTTGCTGAAGTTGTGACCCCGGGGCTTAGAAATTTTTTTTTTCACAGCTTAAGTTGTCGAGGGCTGATTTCTTGGCCTATGATAAAAAGCCTTCTGTTTCAACCACCAAACCTTTCAGGGGAGAATTTACAACAGTTTAGCACCATTTTTGAGTGAATTGGAGAATTTCAATTTTTTGCTGAAATTGTGACCCCGGGGCTTAGAAATTTTTTTTTTCACAGGTTAAGTTGTCGAGGGCTGATTTCATGTCCTATGATAAAAAGCCTTCCGTTTCCACCGCCAAACCTTTCAGGGGAGTATTTGCAAAACTTTGGCACCATCTTTGAGTGAATTGGAGAATTTCAGATTTTTGCTGAAGTTGTGACCACGGGGCTTAGAAATTTTTTTTTTCACAGGTTAAGTTGTCGAGGGCTGATTTCATGTCCAATGATAAAAAGCCTTCTGTTTCCACAGCCAAACCTTTCAGGGGAGTATTTCCAAAACTTTGGCACCATCTTTGAGTGAATTGGAGAATTTCAGATTTTTGCTGAAGTTGTGACTCCGGGGCTTAGAAAAAATTTTTTTCACACGTTATGTCTTCGAAGGCTGATTTCATGTCCTATGATAAAAAGCCTTCTGTTTCCACCGCCAAACCTTTCAGGGGAGTATTTGCAACACTTTGGCACCATCTCTGAGTGAATTAGAGAATTTCAGATTTTTGCTGAAGTTCTGAGCCCGGGGCTTAGAAATATTTTTTTTCACAGGTTAAGTTGTCGAGGGTTGATTTCTTGGCCTATGATAAAAAGCCTTCTGTTTCCACCGCCAAACCTTTCAGGGGAGAATTTACAACAGTTTGGCACCATCTTTGAGTGAATTGGAGAATTTCAGATTTTTGCTGAAGTTGTGACCCCGGGGCTTATAATTTTTTTTTTTCCACAGGTTAAGTTGTCGAGGGTTGATTTCTTGGCCTATGATAAAAAGCCTTCTGTTTCATCCGCCAAACCTTTCAGGGGAGAATTTACAACAGTTTAGCACCATTTTTGAGTGAATTGGAGAATTTCAGATTTTTGCTGAAATTGTGACCCCGGAGCTTAGAATTTTTTTTTTCACAGGTTAAGTTGTCGAGGGTTGATTTCTTGGCCTATGATAAAAAGCCTTCTGTTTCCACCGCCAAACCTTTCAGGGGAGAATTTGCAACAGTTTAGCACCATTTTTGAGTGAATTGGAGAATTTCAGATTTTTGCTGAAGTTGTGACCCCGGGGCTTGGAAAAAAATTTTTTTCCACAGGTTAAGTTGTCTAGGGCTGATTTCATGTCCTATGATAAAAAGCCTTCTGTTTCCACCGCCAAACCTTTCAGGGGAGTATTTGCAAAACTTTGGCACCATCTTTGAGTGAATTGGAGAATTTCAGATTTTTGCTGAAGTTGTGACCCCGGGCATTAGAATTTTTTTTTTTTCACACGTTACGTCTAAGGCTGATTTCATGTCCTATGATAAAAAGCCTTCTGTTTCCACCGCCAAACCTTTCAGGAGAGTATTTGCAAAACTTTGGCACCATCTTTGAGTGAATTGGAGAATTTCAGATTTTTGCTGAAGTTGTGACCCCGGGGCTTAGAATTTTTTTTTTCACAGGTTAAGTTGTCGAGGGCTGATTTCATGTCCTATGATAAAAAGCCTTCTGTTTCCACCGCCAAACCTTTCAGGGGAGAATTTACAACAGTTTGGGACCATCTTTGAGTGAATTGGAGAATTTCAGATTTTTGCTGAAATTGTGACCCCGGAGCTTAGAATTTTTTTTTTTCCACAGGTTAAGTTGTCGAGGGTTGATTTCTTGGCCTATGATAAAAAGCCTTCTGTTTCCACCGCCAAACCTTTCAGGGGAAAATTTGCAACAGTTTAGCACCATTTTTGAGTGAATTGGAGAATTTCAGATTTTTGCTGAAGTTGTGACCCCGGGGCTTGGAAAATTTTTTTTTTTCACAGGTTAAGTTGTCGAGGGCTGATTTCATGTCCTATGATAAAAAGCCTTCTGTTTCCACCGCCAAACCTTTCAGGGGAGTATTTGCAAAACTTTGCCACCATCTTTGAGTGAATTGGAGAATTTCAGATTTTTGCTGAAGTTGTGACCCCGGGGCTTAGAAATTTTTTTTTTCACAGCTTAAGTTGTCGAGGGCTGATTTCTTGGCCTATGATAAAAAGCCTTCTGTTTCAACCACCAAACCTTTCAGGGGAGAATTTACAACAGTTTAGCACCATTTTTGAGTGAATTGGAGAATTTCAATTTTTTGCTGAAATTGTGACCCTGGGGCTTAGAATTTTTTTTTTTCACAGGTTAAGTTGTCGAGGGCTGATTTCATGTCCTATGATAAAAAGCCTTCCGTTTCCACCGCCAAACCTTTCAGGGGAGTATTTGCAAAACTTTGGCACCATCTTTGAGTGAATTGGAGAATTTCAGATTTTTGCTGAAGTTGTGACCCCGGGGCTTAGAAATTTTTTTTTTTTCACAGGTTAAGTTGTCGAGGGTTGATTTCTTGGCCTATGATAAAAAGCCTTCTGTTTCAACCGCCAAACCTTTCAGGGGAGAATTTACAACAGTTTAGCACCATCTTTGAGTGAATTGGAGAATTTCAGACTTTGCTGAAATTGTGACCCCGGAGCTTAGAATTTTTTTTTTTCACAGGTTAAGTTGTCGAGGGTTGATTTCATGTCCTATGATAAAAAGCCTTCTGTTTCCACCGCCAAACCTTTCAGGGGAGTATTTGTAAAACTTTAGCACCATTTTTGAGTGAATCGGAGAATTTCAGATTTTTGCTGAAGTTGTGACCCCGGGGCTTAGAAATTTTTTTTTTCACAGGTTAAGTTGTCGAGGGCTGATTTCATGTCCTATGATAAAAAGCCTTCTGTTTCCACCCCAAAACTTTCAGGGGAGTATTTGCAAAACTTTGGCACCATCTTTGAGTGAATTGGAGAATTTCAGATTTTTGCTGAAGTTGTGACCCCGGGGCTTAGAATTTTTTTTTTCACAAGTTAAGTTGTCGAGGGCTGATTTCATGTCCTATGATAAAAAGCCTTCTGTTTCCACCACCAAACCTTTCAGGGGAGTATTTGCAAAACTTTGGCACCATCTTTGAGTGAATTGGAGAATTTCAGATTTTTGCTGAAGTTGTGACCCCGGGGCTTTGAATTTTTTTTTTTCACAAGTTATGTTGTCGAGGGCTGATTTCATGTCCTATGATAAAAAGCCTTCTGTTTCCACCGCCAAACCTTTCAGGGGAGTATTTGCAAAACTTTGGCACCATCTTTGAGTGAATTGGAGAATTTCAGATTTTTGCTGAAGTTGTGACCCCGGGGGTTAGAAAAATTTTTATTCACACGTTAAGTCTTCGAAGGCTGATTTCATGTCCTATGATAAAAAGCCTTCTGTTTCCACCGCCAAACCTTTCAGGAGAGTATTTGCCAAACTTTGGCACCATCTTTGAGTGAATTGGAGAATTTCAGATTTTGCTGAAATTGTGACCCCGGAGCTTAGAATTTTTTTTTTCACAGGTTAAGTTGTCGAGGGTTGATTTCTTGGCCTATGATAAAAAGCCTTCTGTTTCAACCGCCAAACCGTTCAGGGGAGAATTTACAACAGTTTAGCACCATTTTTGAGTGAATCGGAGAATTTCAGATTTTTGCTGAAGTTGTGACCCCGGGGGGTTAGAATTTTTTTTTTTTCACAGGTTAAGTTGTCGAGGGCTGATTTCATGGCCTATGATAAAAAGCCTTCTGTTTCCACCGCCAAACCTTTCAGGAGAGTATTTGCAAAACTTTGGCACCATCTTTGAGTGAATTGGAGAATTTCAGATTTTTGCTATAGTTGTGACCCCGGGGCTTAGAATTTTTTTTTTTCACAGGTTAAGTTGTCGAGGGCTGATTTCATGTCCTATGATAAAAAGCCTTCTGTTTCCACCGCCAAACCTTTCAGGGGAGAATTTACAACAGTTTGGCACCATCTTTGAGTGAATTGGAGAATTTCAGATTTTTGCTGAAGTTGTGACCCCGGGGCTTAGAAATTTTTTTATTTCCACAGGTTAAGTTGTCGAGGGCTGATTTCTTGGCCTATGATAAAAAGCCTTCTGTTTCAACCGCCAAACCTTTCAGGGGAGAATTTACAACAGTTTAGCACCATTTTTGAGTGAATTGGAGAATTTCAGATTTTGCTGAAATTGTGACCCCGGAGCTTAGAATTTTTTTTTTTTCACAGGTTAAGTTGTCGAGGGTTGATTTCTTGGCCTATGATAAAAAGCCTTCTGTTTCCACCGCCAAACCGTTCAGGGCAGAATTTACAACAGTTTAGCACCATTTTTGAGTGAATCGAAGAATTTCAGATTTTTGCTGAAGTTGTGACCGCGGGGCTTAGAAATTTTTTTTTTCACAGGTTAAGTTGTCGAGGGTTGATTTCTTGGCCTATGATAAAAAGCCTTCTGTTTCAACCGCCAAACCTTTCAAGGGAGAATTTGCAAAACTATGGCACCATCTTTGAGTGAATTGGAGAATTTCAGATTTTTGCTGAAGTTGTGACCCCGGGGCTCTGAAATTTTCTTTTTCACAGGTTATGTTGTCGAGGGCTGATTTCATGTCCTATGATAAAAAGCCTTCTGTTTCCACCGCCAAACCTTTCAGGAGAGTATTTCCAAAACTTTGGCACCATTTTTGACTGAATTGGAGAATTTCAGATTTTTGCTGAAGTTGTGACCCCGGGGGTTAGAAAAATTTTTTTTCACACGTTACGTCTTCAAAGGCTGATTTCATGTCCTATGATAAAAAGCCTTCTGTTTCCACCGCCAAAACTTTCAGGGGAGTATTTGCAAAACTTTGGCACCATCTTTGAGTGAATTGGAGAATTTCAGATTTTTGCTGAAGTTGTGACCCCGGGGCTTAGAAATTTTTTTTTTCACAGGTTAAGTTGTCGAGGGTTGATTTCTTGGCCTATGATAAAAAGCCTTCTGTTTCAACCGCCAAACCTTTCAGGGGAGAATTTACAACAGTTTAGCACCATCTTTGAGTGAATTGGAGAATTTCAGACTTTGCTGAAATTGTGACCCCAGAGCTTAGAATTTTTTTTTTTCACAGGTTAAGTTGTCGAGGGTTGATTTCATGTCCTATGATAAAAAGCCTTCTGTTTCCACCGCCAAACCTTTCAGGGGAGTATTTGTAAAACTTTAGCACCATTTTTGAGTGAATCGGAGAATTTCAGATTTTTGCTGAAGTTGTGACCCCGGGGCTTAGAAATTTTTTTTTTCACAGGTTAAGTTGTCGAGGGCTGATTTCATGTCCTATGATAAAAAGCCTTCTGTTTCCACCCCAAAACTTTCAGGGGAGTATTTGCAAAACTTTGGCACCATCTTTGAGTGAATTGGAGAATTTCAGATTTTTGCTGAAGTTGTGACCCCGGGGCTTAGAATTTTTTTTTTCACAAGTTAAGTTGTCGAGGGCTGATTTCATGTCCTATGATAAAAAGCCTTCTGTTTCCACCACCAAACCTTTCAGGGGAGTATTTGCAAAACTTTGGCACCATCTTTGAGTGAATTGGAGAATTTCAGATTTTTGCTGAAGTTGTGACCCCGGGGCTTTGAATTTTTTTTTTTCACAAGTTATGTTGTCGAGGGCTGATTTCATGTCCTATGATAAAAAGCCTTCTGTTTCCACCGCCAAACCTTTCAGGGGAGTATTTGCAAAACTTTGGCACCATCTTTGAGTGAATTGGAGAATTTCAGATTTTTGCTGAAGTTGTGACCCCGGGGGTTAGAAAAATTTTTATTCACACGTTAAGTCTTCGAAGGCTGATTTCATGTCCTATGATAAAAAGCCTTCTGTTTCCACCGCCAAACCTTTCAGGAGAGTATTTGCCAAACTTTGGCACCATCTTTGAGTGAATTGGAGAATTTCAGATTTTGCTGAAATTGTGACCCCGGAGCTTAGAATTTTTTTTTTCACAGGTTAAGTTGTCGAGGGTTGATTTCTTGGCCTATGATAAAAAGCCTTCTGTTTCAACCGCCAAACCGTTCAGGGGAGAATTTACAACAGTTTAGCACCATTTTTGAGTGAATCGGAGAATTTCAGATTTTTGCTGAAGTTGTGACCCCGGGGGGTTAGAATTTTTTTTTTTCACAGGTTAAGTTGTCGAGGGCTGATTTCATGGCCTATGATAAAAAGCCTTCTGTTTCCACCGCCAAACCTTTCAGGAGAGTATTTGCAAAACTTTGGCACCATCTTTGAGTGAATTGGAGAATTTCAGATTTTTGCTATAGTTGTGACCCCGGGGCTTAGAATTTTTTTTTTTCACAGGTTAAGTTGTCGAGGGCTGATTTCATGTCCTATGATAAAAAGCCTTCTGTTTCCACCGCCAAACCTTTCAGGGGAGAATTTACAACAGTTTGGCACCATCTTTGAGTGAATTGGAGAATTTCAGATTTTTGCTGAAGTTGTGACCCCGGGGCTTAGAAATTTTTTTATTTCCACAGGTTAAGTTGTCGAGGGCTGATTTCTTGGCCTATGATAAAAAGCCTTCTGTTTCAACCGCCAAACCTTTCAGGGGAGAATTTACAACAGTTTAGCACCATTTTTGAGTGAATTGGAGAATTTCAGATTTTGCTGAAATTGTGACCCCGGAGCTTAGAATTTTTTTTTTTTCACAGGTTAAGTTGTCGAGGGTTGATTTCTTGGCCTATGATAAAAAGCCTTCTGTTTCCACCGCCAAACCGTTCAGGGCAGAATTTACAACAGTTTAGCACCATTTTTGAGTGAATCGAAGAATTTCAGATTTTTGCTGAAGTTGTGACCCCGGGGCTTAGAAATTTTTTTTTTCACAGGTTAAGTTGTCGAGGGTTGATTTCTTGGCCTATGATAAAAAGCCTTCTGTTTCAACCGCCAAACCTTTCAAGGGAGAATTTGCAAAACTATGGCACCATCTTTGAGTGAATTGGAGAATTTCAGATTTTTGCTGAAGTTGTGACCCCGGGGCTCTGAAATTTTCTTTTTCACAGGTTATGTTGTCGAGGGTTGATTTCTTGGCCTATGATAAAAAGCCTTCTGTTTCAACCGCCAAACCTTTCAGGGGAGAATTTACAACAGTTTAGCACCATCTTTGAGTGAATTGGAGAATTTCAGACTTTGCTGAAATTGTGACCCCGGAGCTTAGAATTTTTTTTTTCCACAGGTTAAGTTGTCGAGGGTTGATTTCATGTCCTATGATAAAAAGCCTTCTGTTTCCACCGCCAAACCTTTCAGGGGAGTATTTGCAAAACTTTAGCACCATTTTTGAGTGAATCGGAGAATTTCAGATTTTTGCTGAAGTTGTGACCCCGGGGCTTAGAAATTTTTTTTTTCACAGGTTAAGTTGTCGAGGGCTGATTTCATGTCCTATGATAAAAAGCCTTCTGTTTCCACCCCAAAACTTTCAGGGGAGTATTTGCAAAACTTTGGCACCATCTTTGAGTGAATTGGAGAATTTCAGATTTTTGCTGAAGTTGTGACCCCGGGGCTTAGAATTTTTTTTTTTCACAAGTTAAGTTGTCGAGGGCTGATTTCATGTCCTATGATAAAAAGCCTTCTGTTTCCACCACCAAACCTTTCAGGGGAGTATTTGCAAAACTTTGGCACCATCTTTGAGTGAATTGGAGAATTTCAGATTTTTGCTGAAGTTGTGACCCCGGGGCTTTGAAATTTTTTTTTTCACAAGTTATGTTGTCGAGGGCTGATTTCATGTCCTATGATAAAAAGCCTTCTGTTTCCACCGCCAAACCTTTCAGGGGAGTATTTGCAAAACTTTGGCACCATCTTTGAGTGAATTGGAGAATTTCAGATTTTTGCTGAAGTTGTGACCCCGGGCGTTAGAAAAATTTTTATTCACACGTTAAGTCTTCGAAGGCTGATTTCATGTCCTATGATAAAAAGCCTTCTGTTTCCACCGCCAAACCTTTCAGGGGAGAATTTACAACAGTTTAGCACAATTTTTGAGTGAATTGAAGAATTTCAGATTTTTGCTATAGTTGTGACCCCGGGGCTTAGAATTTTTTTTTGCACAGGTTAAGTTGTCGAGGGCTGATTTCATGTCCTATGATAAAAAGCCTTCTGTTTCAACCGCCAAACCTTTCAGGGGAGAATTTACAACAGTTTAGCACCATTTTTGAGTGAATTGGAGAATTTCAGATTTTTGCTGAAGTTGTGACCCCGGGGCTTGGAAAAAATTTTTTTTCACAGGTTAAGTTGTCGAGGGCTGATTTCATGTCCTATGATAAAAAGCCTTCTGTTTCCACCGCCAAACCTTTCAGGAGAGTATTTGCAAAACTTTGGCACCATCTTTGAGTGAATTGGAGAATTTCAGATTTTTGCTGAAGTTGTGACCCCGGGGCTTAGAATTTTTTTTTCTCCACAGCTTAAGTTGTCGAGGGTTGATTTCTTGGCCTATGATAAAAAGCCTTCTGTTTCAACCACCAAACCTTTCAGGGGAGAATTTACAACAGTTTAGCACCATTTTTGAGTGAATTGGAGAATTTCAATTTTTTGCTGAAATTGTGACCCCGGGGCTTAGAATTTTTTTTTTTCACAGGTTAAGTTGTCGAGGGCTGATTTCATGTCCTATGATAAAAAGCCTTCTGTTTCCACCGCCAAACCTTTCAGGGGAGTATTTGCAAAACTTTGGCACCATCTTTGAGTGAATTGGAGAATTTCAGATTTTTGCTGAAGTTGTGACCCCGGGGCTTAGAAATTTTTTTTTTCACAGGTTAAGTTGTCGAGGGCTGATTTCATGTCCTATGATAAAAAGCCTTCTGTTTCCACCGCCAAACCTTTCAGGGGAGTATTTGCAAAACTTTGGCACCATCTTTGAGTGAATTGGAGAATTTCAGATTTTTGCTGAAGTTGTGACCCCGGGGCTTTGAAATTTTTTTTTTCACAAGTTATGTTGTCGAGGGCTGATTTCATGTCCTATGATAAAAAGCCTTCTGTTTCCACCGCCAAACCTTTCAGGGGAGTATTTGCAAAACTTTGGCACCATCTTTGAGTGAATTGGAGAATTTCAGATTTTTGCTGAAGTTGTGACCCCGGGGCTTAGAAATTTTTTTTTTCACAGGTTAAGTTGTCGAGGGTTGATTTCTTGGCCTATGATAAAAAGCCTTCTGTTTCCACCGCCAAACCGTTCAGGGGAGAATTTACAGCAGTTTAGCACCATTTTTGAGTGAATCGGAGAATTTCAGATTTTTGCTGAAGTTGTGACCCCGGGGCTTATAATTTTTTTTTTCACAAGTTATGTTGTCGAGGGCTGATTTCATGTCCTATGATAAAAAGCCTTCTGTTTCCACCGCCAAACCTTTCAGGGGAGTATTTGCAAAACTTTGGCACCATCTTTGAGTGAATTGGAGAATTTCAGATTTTTGCTGAAGTTGTGACCCCGGGGCTTAGAATTTTTTTTTTTTCACAGGTTAAGTTGTCGAGGGCTGATTTCATGTCCTATGATAAAAAGCCTTCTGTTTCCACCGCCAAACCTTTCAGTAGAGTATTTGCAAAACTTTGGCACCATCTTTGAGTGAATTGGAGAATTTCAGATTTTTGCTATAGTTGTGACCCCGGGGCTTAAAATTTTTTTTTTCACAGGTTAAGTTGTCGAGAGTTGATTTCTTGGCCTATGACAAAAAGCCTTCTGTTTCAACCGCCAAACCTTTCAGGGGAGAATTTACAACAGTTTGGCACCATCTTTGAGTGAATTGGAGAATTTCAGATTTTTGCTGAAGTTGTGACCCCGGAGCGTAGAATTTTTTTTTTTTCACAGGTTAAGTTGTCGAGGGTTGATTTCTTGGCCTATGATAAAAAGCCTTCTGTTTCCACCGCCAAACCGTTCAGGGGAGAATTTACAACAGTTTAGCACCATTTTTGAGTGAATCGGAGAATTTCAGATTTTTGCTGAAGTTGTGACCCCGGGGCTTAGAAATTTTTTTTTTCACAGGTTAAGTTGTCGAGGGCTGATTTCATGTCCTATGATAAAAAGCCTTCTGTTTCCACCGCCAAACCTATAAGGGGAGTATTTGCAAAACTTTGGCACCATCTTTGAGTGAAATGGAGAATTTCAGATTTTTGCTGAAGTTGTGACGCCGGGGCTTTGAAATTTTTTTTTTACAAGTTATGTTGTCAAGGGCTGATTTCATGTCCTATGATAAAAAGCCTTCTGTTTCCACCGCCAAACCTTTCAGGGGAGTATTTGCAAAACTTTGGCACGATCTTTGAGTGAATTGGAGAATTTCAGATTTTTGCTGAAGTTGTGACCCCGGGGCTTAGAAATTTTTTTTCCCCACATGTTAAGTTGTCGAGGGTTGATTTCTTGGCCTATGATAAAAAGCCTTCTGTTTCAACCGCCAAACCTTTCAGGGGAGAATTTACAACAGTTTAGCACCATTTTTGAGTGAATTGGAGAATTTCAGATTTTGCTGAAATTGTGACCCCGGAGCTTAGAATTTTTTTTTTTCACAGGTTAAGTTGTCGAGGGTTGATTTCTTGGCCTATGATAAAAAGCCTTCTGTTTCCACCGCCAAACCGTTCAGGGGAGAATTTACAACAGTTTAGCACCATTTTTGAGTGAATCGGAGAATTTCAGATTTTTGCTGAAGTTGTGACCCCGGGGCTTAGAAATTTTTTTTTTCACAGGTTAAGTTGTCGAGGGCTGATTTCATGTCCTATGATAAAAAGCCTTCTGTTTCCACCCCAAAACTTTCAGGGGAGTATTTGCAAAACTTTGGCACCATCTTTGAGTGAATTGGAGAATTTCAGATTTTTGCTGAAGTTGTGACCCCGGGGCTTAGAAATTTTTTTTTTTGACAGGTTAAGTTGTCGAGGGTTGATTTCTTGGCCTATGATAAAAAGCCTTCTGTTTCAACCGCCAAACCTTTCAGGGGAGAATTTACAACAGTTTAGCACCATCTTTGAGTGAATTGGAGAATTTCAGACTTTGCTGAAATTGTGACCCCGGAGCTTAGAATTTTTTTTTTTCACAGGTTAAGTTGTCGAGGGTTGATTTCATGTCCTATGATAAAAAGCCTTCTGTTTCCACCACCAAACCTTTCAGGGGAGTATTTGCAAAACTTTGGCACCATCTTTGAGTGAATTGGAGAATTTCAGATTTTTGCTGAAGTTGTGACCCCGGCTTTGAATTTTTTTTTTTCACAAGTTATGTTGTCGAGGGCTGATTTCATGTCCTATGATAAAAAGCCTTCTGTTTCCACCGCCAAACCTTTCAGGGGAGTATTTGCAAAACTTTGGCACCATCTTTGAGTGAATTGGAGAATTTCAGATTTTTGCTGAAGTTGTGACCCCGGGGGTTAGAAAAATTTTTATTCACACGTTAAGTCTTCGAAGGCTGATTTCATGTCCTATGATAAAAAGCCTTCTGTTTCCACCGCCAAACCTTTCAGGAGAGTATTTGCCAAACTTTGGCACCATCTTTGAGTGAATTGGAGAATTTCAGATTTTGCTGAAATTGTGACCCCGGAGCTTAGAATTTTTTTTTTTCACAGGTTAAGTTGTCGAGGGTTGATTTCTTGGCCTATGATAAAAAGCCTTCTGTTTCCACCGCCAAACCTTTCAGGAGAGTATTTGCAAAACTTTGGCACCATCTTTGAGTGAATTGGAGAATTTCAGATTTTTGCTATAGTTGTGACCCCGGGGCTTAGAATTTTTTTTTTTCACAGGTTAAGTTGTCGAGGGCTGATTTCATGTCCTATGATAAAAAGCCTTCTGTTTCCACCGCCAAACCTTTCAGGGGAGAATTTACAACAGTTTGGCACCATCTTTGAGTGAATTGGAGAATTTCAGATTTTTGCTGAAGTTGTGACCCCGGGGCTTAGAAATTTTTTTATTTCCACAGGTTAAGTTGTCGAGGGCTGATTTCTTGGCCTATGATAAAAAGCCTTCTGTTTCAACCGCCAAACCTTTCAGGGGAGAATTTACAACAGTTTAGCACCATTTTTGAGTGAATTGGAGAATTTCAGATTTTGCTGAAATTGTGACCCCGGAGCTTAGAATTTTTTTTTTTCACAGGTTAAGTTGTCGAGGGTTGATTTCTTGGCCTATGATAAAAAGCCTTCTGTTTCCACCGCCAAACCGTTCAGGGGAGAATTTACAACAGTTTAGCACCATTTTTGAGTGAATCGAAGAATTTCAGATTTTTGCTGAAGTTGTGACCCCGGGGCTTAGAAATTTTTTTTTTCACAGGTTAAGTTGTCGAGGGTTGATTTCTTGGCCTATGATAAAAAGCCTTCTGTTTCAACCGCCAAACCTTTCAAGGGAGAATTTGCAAAACTATGGCACCATCTTTGAGTGAATTGGAGAATTTCAGATTTTTGCTGAAGTTGTGACCCCGGGGCTCTGAAATTTTCTTTTTCACAGGTTATGTTGTCGAGGGCTGATTTCATGGACTATGATAAAAAGCCTTCTGTTTCCACCGCCAAACCTTTCAGGAGAGTATTTGCAAAACTTTGGCACCATCTTTGAGTGAATTGGAGAATTTCAGATTTTTGCTATAGTTGTGACCCCGGGGCTTAGAATTTTTTTTTTCACAGGTTAAGTTGTCGAGGGCTGATTTCATGTCCTATGATAAAAAGCCTTCTGTTTCCACCGCCAAACCTTTCAGGGGAGAATTTACAACAGTTTGGCACCATCTTTGAGTGAATTGGAGAATTTCAGATTTTTGCTGAAGTTGTGACCCCGGGGCTTAGAAATTTTTTTATTTCCACAGGTTAAGTTGTCGAGGGCTGATTTCTTGGCCTATGATAAAAAGCCTTCTGTTTCAACCGCCAAACCTTTCAGGGGAGAATTTACAACAGTTTAGCACCATTTTTGAGTGAATTGGAGAATTTCAGATTTTGCTGAAATTGTGACCCCGGAGCTTAGAATTTTTTTTTTTCACAGGTTAAGTTGTCGAGGGTTGATTTCTTGGCCTATGATAAAAAGCCTTCTGTTTCCACCGCCAAACCGTTCAGGGGAGAATTTACAACAGTTTAGCACCATTTTTGAGTGAATCGAAGAATTTCAGATTTTTGCTGAAGTTGTGACCCCGGGGCTTAGAAATTTTTTTTTTCACAGGTTAAGTTGTCGAGGGTTGATTTCTTGGCCTATGATAAAAAGCCTTCTGTTTTAACCGCCAAACCTTTCAAGGGAGAATTTGCAAAACTATGGCACCATCTTTGAGTGAATTGGAGAATTTCAGATTTTTGCTGAAGTTGTGACCCCGGGGCTCTGAAATTTTCTTTTTCACAGGTTATGTTGTCGAGGGCTGATTTCATGTCCTATGATAAAAAGCCTTCTGTTTCCACCGCCAAACCTTTCAGGAGAGTATTTCCAAAACTTTGGCACCATTTTTGAGTGAATTGGAGAATTTCAGATTCTTGCTGAAGTTGTGACCCCGGGGGTTAGAAAAATTTTTTTTCACACGTTACGTCTTCAAAGGCTGATTTCTTGGCCTATGATAAAAAGCCTTCTGTTTCAACCGCCAAACCTTTCAGGGGAGAATTTACAACAGTTTAGCACCATCTTTGAGTGAATTGGAGAATTTCAGACTTTGCTGAAATTGTGACCCCGGAGCTTAGAATTTTTTTTTTTCACAGGTTAAGTTGTCGAGGGTTGATTTCATGTCCTATGATAAAAAGCCTTCTGTTTCCACCGCCAAACCTTTCAGGGGAGTATTTGCAAAACTTTAGCACCATTTTTGAGTGAATCGGAGAATTTCAGATTTTTGCTGAAGTTGTGACCCCGGGGCTTAGAAATTTTTTTTTTCACAGGTTAAGTTGTCGAGGGCTGATTTCATGTCCTATGATAAAAAGCCTTCTGTTTCCACCCCAAAACTTTCAGGGGAGTATTTGCAAAACTTTGGCACCATCTTTGAGTGAATTGGAGAATTTCAGATTTTTGCTGAAGTTGTGACCCCGGGGCTTAGAATTTTTTTTTTTCACAAGTTAAGTTGTCGAGGGCTGATTTCATGTCCTATGATAAAAAGCCTTCTGTTTCCACCACCAAACCTTTCAGGGGAGTATTTGCAAAACTTTGGCACCATCTTTGAGTGAATTGGAGAATTTCAGATTTTTGCTGAAGTTGTGACCCCGGGGCTTTGAATTTTTTTTTTTTCACAAGTTATGTTGTCGAGGGCTGATTTCATGTCCTATGATAAAAAGCCTTCTGTTTCCACCGCCAAACCTTTCAGGGGAGTATTTGCAAAACTTTGGCACCATCTTTGAGTGAATTGGAGAATTTCAGATTTTTGCTGAAGTTGTGACCCCGGGGGTTAGAAAAATTTTTATTCACACGTTAAGTCTTCGAAGGCTGATTTCATGTCCTATGATAAAAAGCCTTCTGTTTCCACCGCCAAACCTTTCAGGAGAGTATTTGCCAAACTTTGGCACCATCTTTGAGTGAATTGGAGAATTTCAGATTTTGCTGAAATTGTGACCCCGGAGCTTAGAATTTTTTTTTTTCACAGGTTAAGTTGTCGAGGGTTGATTTCTTGGCCTATGATAAAAAGCCTTCTGTTTCAACCGCCAAACCGTTCAGGGGAGAATTTACAACAGTTTAGAACTATTTTTGAGTGAATCGGAGAATTTCAGATTTTTGCTGAAGTTGTGACCCCGGGGGTTAGAATTTTTTTTTTTTCCACAGGTTAAGTTGTCGAGGGCTGATTTCATGGCCTATGATAAAAAGCCTTCTGTTTCCACCGCCAAACCTTTCAGGAGAGTATTTGCAAAACTTTGGCACCATCTTTGAGTGAATTGGAGAATTTCAGATTTTTGCTATAGTTGTGACCCCGGGGCTTAGAATTTTTTTTTTTCACAGGTTACGTTGTCGAGGGCTGATTTCATGTCCTATGATAAAAAGCCTTCTGTTTCCACCGCCAAACCTTTCAGGGGAGTATTTGCAAAACTTTGGCACCATCTTTGAGTGAATTGGAGAATTTCAGATTTTTGCTGAAGTTGTGACCCCGGGGGTTAGAAAAATTTTTATTCACACGTTAAGTCTTCGAAGGCTGATTTCATGTCCTATGATAAAAAGCCTTCTGTTTCCACCGCCAAACCTTTCAGGAGAGTATTTGCCAAACTTTGGCACCATCTTTGAGTGAATTGGAGAATTTCAGATTTTGCTGAAATTGTGACCCCGGAGCTTAGAATTTTTTTTTTTCACAGGTTAAGTTGTCGAGGGTTGATTTCTTGGCCTATGATAAAAAGCCTTCTGTTTCAACCGCCAAACCGTTCAGGGGAGAATTTACAACAGTTTAGAACTATTTTTGAGTGAATCGGAGAATTTCAGATTTTTGCTGAAGTTGTGACCCCGGGGGTTAGAATTTTTTTTTTTTCCACAGGTTAAGTTGTCGAGGGCTGATTTCATGGCCTATGATAAAAAGCCTTCGGTTTCCACCGCCAAACCTTTCAGGAGAGTATTTGCAAAACTTTGGCACCATCTTTGAGTGAATTGGAGAATTTCAGATTTTTGCTATAGTTGTGACCCCGGGGCTTAGAATTTTTTTTTTTCACAGGTTACGTTGTCGAGGGCTGATTTCATGTCCTATGATAAAAAGCCTTCTGTTTCCACCGCCAAACCTTTCAGTAGAGTATTTGCAAAACTTTGGCACCATCTTTGAGTGAATTGGAGAATTTCAGATTTTGCTGAAATTGTGACCCCGGAGCTTAGAATTTTTTTTTTTTCACAGGTTAAGTTGTCCAGGGTTGATTTCTTGGCCTATGATAAAAAGCCTTCTGTTTCCACCGCCAAACCGTTCAGGGGAGAATTTACAACAGTTTAGCACCATTTTTGAGTGAATCGAAGAATTTCAGATTTTTGCTGAAGTTGTGACCCCGGGGCTTAGAAATTTTTTTTTTCACAGGTTAAGTTGTCGAGGGTTGATTTCTTGGCCTATGATAAAAAGCCTTCTGTTTCAACCGCCAAACCTTTCAAGGGAGAATTTGCAAAACTATGGCACCATCTTTGAGTGAATTGGAGAATTTCAGATTTTTGCTGAAGTTGTGACCCTGGGGCTCTGAAATTTTCTTTTTCACAGGTTATGTTGTCGAGGGCTGATTTCATGTCCTATGATAAAAAGCCTTCTGTTTCCACCGCCAAACCTTTCAGGGGAGTATTTGCAAAACTTTGGCACCATCTTTGAGTGAATTGGAGAATTTCAGATTTTTGCTGAAGTTGTGACCCCGGGGCTTAGAAAAATTTTTTTTCACACGTTACGTCTTCAAGGGCTGATTTCATGTCCTATGATAAAAAGCCTTCTGTGTCATCCGCCAAACCTTTCAGGGGAGAATTTACAACAGTTTAGCACCATTTTTGAGTGAATTGGAGAATTTCAGATTTTTGCTGAAGTTGTGACCCCGGGGCTTAGAAATTTTTTTTTTTCACAGGTTAAGTTGTCGAGGGTTGATTTCTTGGCCTATGATAAAAAGCCTTCTGTTTCAACCGCCAAACCTTTCAAGGGAGAATTTGCAAAACGTTGGCACCATTTTTGAGTGAATTGCAGAATTTGAGATTTTTGCTGAAATTGTGACCCCGGGGCTCTGAAATTTTCTTTTTCACAGGTTATGTTGTCTAGGGCTGATTTCATGTCCTATGATAAAAAGCCTTCTGTTTCCACCGCCAAACCTTTCAGGAGAGTATTTCCAAAACTTTGGCACCATTTTTGAGTGAATTGGAGAATTTCAGATTTTTGCTGAAGTTGTGACCCCGGGGGTTAGAAAAATTTTTTTTCACACGTTACGTCTTCAAAGGCTGATTTCATGTCCTATGATAAGAAGCCTTCTGTTTCCACCGCCAAACCTTTCAGGGGAGTATTTGCAAAATTTTGGCACCATCTTTGAGTGAATAGGAGAATTTCAGATTTTTGCTGAAGTTCTGACCCCAGGGCTTAGAAATATTTTTTTTCAGAGGTTAAGTTGTCGAGGGTTGATTTCTTGGCCTATGATAAAAAGCCTTCTGTTTCAACCGCCAAACCTTTCAGGGGAGAATTTACAACAGTTTAGCACCATTTTTGAGTGAATTGGAGAATTTCAGATATTTGCTGAAATTGTGACCCCGGGGCTTTGATATTTTTTTTCCCACAGGTTATGTTGTCGAGGGCTGATTTCATGTCCTATGATAAAAAGCCTTCTGTTTCCACCGCCAAACCTTTCAGGGGAGAATTTGCAACTGTTTAGCACCATTTTTGAGTGAATTGGAGAATTTCAGATTTTTGCTGAAGTTGTGACCCCGGGCGTTAGAAATTTTTTTTTTCACACGTTACGTCTTCGAAGGCTGATTTCATGTCCTATGATAAAAAGCCTTCTGTTTCCACCGCCAAACCTTTCAGGGGAGAATTTACAACAGTTTAGCACAATTTTTGAGTGAATTGAAGAATTTCAGATTTTTGCTATAGTTGTGACCCCGGGGCTTAGAATTTTTTTTTTCACAGGTTAAGTTGTCGAGGGCTGATTTCATGTCCTATGATAAAAAGCCTTCTGTTTCCACCGCCAAACCTTTCAGGGGAGTATTTGCAAAACTTTGGAACCATCTTTGAGTGAATTGGAGAATTTCAGATTTTTGCTGAAGTTGTGACCCCGGGGCTTTGAAATTTTTTTTTTCACAAGTTATGTTGTCGAGGGCTGATTTCATGTCCTATGATAAAAAGCCTTCTGTTTCCACCGCCAAACCTTTCAGGGGAGTATTTGCAAAACTTTGGAACCATCTTTGAGTGAATTGGAGAATTTCAGATTTTTGCTGAAGTTGTGACCCCGGGGCTTAGAAATTTTTTTTTTCACAGGTTAAGTTGTCGAGGGTTGATTTCTTGGCCTATGATAAAAAGCCTTCTGTTTCCACCGCCAAACCGTTCAGGGGAGAATTTACAGCAGTTTAGCACCATTTTTGAGTGAATCGGAGAATTTCAGATTTTTGCTGAAGTTGTGACCCCGGGGCTTAGAAATTTTTTTTTTTCACAGGTTAAGTTGTCGAGGGCTGATTTCATGTCCTATGATAAAAAGCCTTCTGTTTCCACCGCCAAACCTTTCAGTAGAGTATTTGCAAAACTTTGGCACCATCTTTGAGTGAATTGGAGAATTTCAGATTTTTGCTATAGTTGTGACCCCGGGGCTTAGAAATTTTTTTTTCACAGGTTAAGTTGTCGAGAGTTGATTTCTTGGCCTATGACAAAAAGCCTTCTGTTTCAACCGCCAAACCTTTCAGGGGAGAATTTGCAACTGTTTAGCACCATTTTTGAGTGAATTGGAGAATTTCAGATTTTTGCTATAGTTGTGACCCCGGGGCTTAGAAATTTTTTTTTCACAGGTTAAGTTGTCGAGAGTTGATTTCTTGGCCTATGACAAAAAGCCTTCTGTTTCAACCGCCAAACCTTTCAGGGGAGAATTTACAACAGTTTAGCACAATTTTTGAGTGAATTGAAGAATTTCAGATTTTTGCTATAGTTGTGACCCCGGGGCTTAGAATTTTTTTTTTCACAGGTTAAGTTGTCGAGGGCTGATTTCATGTCCTATGATAAAAAGCCTTCTGTTTCCACCGCCAAACCTTTCAGGGGAGTATTTGCAAAACTTTGGAACCATCTTTGAGTGAATTGGAGAATTTCAGATTTTTGCTGAAGTTGTGACCCCGGGGCTTTGAAATTTTTTTTTTCACAAGTTATGTTGTCGAGGGCTGATTTCATGTCCTATGATAAAAAGCCTTCTGTTTCCACCGCCAAACCTTTCAGGGGAGTATTTGCAAAACTTTGGAACCATCTTTGAGTGAATCGGAGAATTTCAGATTTTTGCTGAAGTTGTGACCCCGGGGCTTAGAATTTTTTTTTCCCACAGGTTAAGTTGTCGAGGGCTGATTTCATGTCCTATGATAAAAAGCCTTCTGTTTCCACCCCAAAACTTTCAGGGGAGTATTTGCAAAACTTTGGCACCATCTTTGAGTGAATTGGAGAATTTCAGATTTTTGCTGAAGTTGTGACCCCGGGGCTTAGAAATTTTTTTTTTTCACAGGTTAAGTTGTCGAGGGTTGATTTCTTGGCCTATGATAAAAAGCCTTCTGTTTCAACCGCCAAACCTTTCAGGGGAGAATTTACAACAGTTTAGCACCATCTTTGAGTGAATTGGAGAATTTCAGACTTTGCTGAAATTGTGACCCCGGAGCTTAGAATTTTTTTTTTCACAGGTTAAGTTGTCGAGGGTTGATTTCATGTCCTATGATAAAAAGCCTTCTGTTTCCACCACCAAACCTTTCAGGGGAGTATTTGCAAAACTTTGGCACCATCTTTGAGTGAATTGGAGAATTTCAGATTTTTGCTGAAGTTGTGACCCCGGGGCTTTGAAATTTTTTTTTCACAAGTTATGTTGTCGAGGGCTGATTTCATGTCCTATGATAAAAAGCCTTCTGTTTCCACCGCTAAACCTTTCAGGGGAGTATTTGCAAAACTTTGGCACCATCTTTGAGTGAATTGGAGAATTTCAGATTTTTGCTGAAGTTGTGACCCCGGGGGTTAGAAAAATTTTTATTCACACGTTAAGTCTTCGAAGGCTGATTTCATGTCCTATGATAAAAAGCCTTCTGTTTCCACCGCCAAACCTTTCAGGAGAGTATTTGCCAAACTTTGGCACCATCTTTGAGTGAATTGGAGAATTTCAGATTTTGCTGAAATTGTGACCCCGGAGCTTAGAATTTTTTTTTTTCACAGGTTAAGTTGTCGAGGGTTGATTTCTTGGCCTATGATAAAAAGCCTTCTGTTTCAACCGCCAAACCGTTCAGGGGAGAATTTACAACAGTTTAGCACCATTTTTGAGTGAATCGGAGAATTTCAGATTTTTGCTGAAGTTGTGACCCCGGGGGTTAGAATTTTTTTTTTTCCACAGGTTAAGTTGTCGAGGGCTGATTTCATGGCCTATGATAAAAAGCCTTCTGTTTCCACCGCCAAACCTTTCAGGAGAGTATTTGCAAAACTTTGGCACCCTCTTTGAGTGAATTGGAGAATTTCAGATTTTTGCTATAGTTGTGACCCCGGGGCTTAGAATTTTTTTTTTTCACAGGTTAAGTTGTCGAGGGCTGATTTCATGTCCTATGATAAAAAGCCTTCTGTTTCCACCGCCAAACCTTTCAGGGGAGAATTTACAACAGTTTGGCACCATCTTTGAGTGAATTGGAGAATTTCAGATTTTTGCTGAAGTTGTGACCCCGGGGCTTAGAAATTTTTTTTCTTTCCACAGGTTAAGTTGTCGAGGGCTGATTTCTTGGCCTATGATAAAAAGCCTTCTGTTTCAACCGCCAAACCTTTCAGGGGAGAATTTACAACAGTTTAGCACCATTTTTGAGTGAATTGGAGAATTTCAGATTTTGGTGAAATTGTGACCCCGGAGCTTAGAATTTTTTTTTTTCACAGGTTAAGTTGTCGAGGGCTGATTTCTTGGCCTATGATAAAAAGCCTTCTGTTTCCACCGCCAAACCGTTCAGGGGAGAATTTACAACAGTTTAGCACCATTTTTGAGTGAATCGAAGAATTTCAGATTTTTGCTGAAGTTGTGACCCCGGGGCTTAGAAATTTTTTTTTTTCACAGGTTAAGTTGTCGAGGGTTGATTTCTTGGCCTATGATAAAAAGCCTTCTGTTTCAACCGCCAAACCTTTCAAGGGAGAATTTGCAAAACTATGGCACCATTTTTGAGTGAATTGGAGAATTTCAGATTCTTGCTGAAGTTGTGACCCCGGGGGTTAGAAAAAAATTTTTTCACACGTTACGTCTTCAAAGGCTGATTTCATGTCCTATGATAAAAAGCCTTCTGTTTCCACCGCCAAACCTTTCAGGGGAGTATTTGCAAAACTTTGGCACCATCTTTGAGTGAATTGGAGAATTTCAGATTTTTGCTGAAGTTGTGACCCCGGGGCTTAGAAATTTTTTTTTTTCACAGGTTAAGTTGTCGAGGGTTGATTTCTTGGCCTATGATAAAAAGCCTTCTGTTTCAACCGCCAAACCTTTCAGGGGAGAATTTACAACAGTTTAGCACCATCTTTGAGTGAATTGGAGAATTTCAGACTTTGCTGAAATTGTGACCCCGGAGCTTAGAATTTTTTTTTTTTCACAGGTTAAGTTGTCGAGGGTTGATTTCATGTCCTATGATAAAAAGCCTTCTGTTTCCACCGCCAAACCTTTCAGGGGAGTATTTGAAAAACTTTAGCACCATTTTTGAGTGAATCGGAGAATTTCAGATTTTTGCTGAAGTTGTGACCCCGGGGCTTAGAAATTTTTTTTTTCACAGGTTAAGTTGTCGAGGGCTGATTTCATGTCCTATGATAAAAAGCCTTCTTTTTCCACCCCAAAACTTTCAGGGGAGTATTTGCAAAACTTTGGCACCATCTTTGAGTGAATTGGAGAATTTCAGATTTTTGCTGAAGTTGTGACCCCGGGGCTTAGAATTTTTTTTTTTCACAAGTTAAGTTGTCGAGGGCTGATTTCATGTCCTATGATAAAAAGCCTTCTGTTTCCACCACCAAACCTTTCAGGGGAGTATTTGCAAAACTTTGGCACCATCTTTGAGTGAATCGGAGAATTTCAGATTTTTGCTGAAGTTGTGACCCCGGGGCTTAGAAATTTTTTTTTTCACAGGTTAAGTTGTCGAGGGCTGATTTCATGTCCTATGATAAAAAGCCTTCTGTTTCCACCGCCAAAACTTTCAGGGGACTATGTGCAAAACTTTGGCACCATCTTTGAGTGAATTGGAGAATTTCAGATTTTTGCTGAAGTTGTGACCCCGGGGCTTAGAAATTTTTTTTTTCACAGGTTAAGTTGTCGAGGGCTGATTTCATGTCCTATGATAAAAAGCCTTCTGTTTCCACCGCCAAACCTTTCAGGGGAGTATTTGCAAAACTTTGGCACCATCTTTGAGTGAAATGGAGAATTTCAGATTTTTGCTGAAGTTGTGACGCCGGGGCTTAGAAATTTTTTTTCTTTCCACAGGTTAAGTTGTCGAGGGCTGATTTCTTGGCCTATGATAAAAAGCCTTCTGTTTCCACCGCCAAACCTTTCAGGGGAGTATTTGCAAAACTTTGGCACGATCTTTGAGTGAATTGGAGAATTTCAGATTTTTGCTGAAGTTGTGACCCCGGGGCATAGAAATTTTTTTTTCCCACAGGTTAAGTTGTCGAGGGTTGATTTCTTGGCCTATGATAAAAAGCCTTCTGTTTCAACCGCCAAACCTTTCAGGGGAGAATTTACAACAGTTTAGCACCATTTTTGAGTGAATTGGAGAATTTCAGATTTTGCTGAAATTGTGACCCCGGAGCTTAGAATTTTTTTTTTTCACAGGTTAAGTTGTCGAGGGTTGATTTCTTGGCCTATGATAAAAAGCCTTCTGTTTCCACCGCCAAACCGTTCAGGGGAGAATTTACAACAGTTTAGCACCATTTTTGAGTGAATCGGAGAATTTCAGATTTTTGCTGAAGTTGTGACCCCGGGGCTTAGAAATTTTTTTTTCCACAGGTTAAGTTGTTGAGGGCTGATTTCATGTCCTATGATAAAAAGCCTTCTGTTTCCACCCCAAAACTTTCAGGGGAGTATTTGCAAAACTTTGGCACCATCTTTGAGTGAATTGGAGAATTTCAGATTTTTGCTGAAGTTGTGACCCCGGGGCTTAGAAATTTTTTTTTTTCACAGGTTAAGTTGTCGAGGGTTGATTTCTTGGCCTATGATAAAAAGCCTTCTGTTTCAACCGCCAAACCTTTCAGGGGAGAATTTACAACAGTTTAGCACCATCTTTGAGTGAATTGGAGAATTTCAGACTTTGCTGAAATTGTGACCCCGGAGCTTAGAATTTTTTTTTTCACAGGTTAAGTTGTCGAGGGTTGATTTCATGTCCTATGATAAAAAGCCTTCTGTTTCCACCACCAAACCTTTCAGGGGAGTATTTGCAAAACTTTGGCACCATCTTTGAGTGAATTGGAGAATTTCAGATTTTTGCTGAAGTTGTGACCCCGGGGCTTTGAAATTTTTTTTTTCACAAGTTATGTTGTCGAGGGCTGATTTCATGTCCTATGATAAAAAGCCTTCTGTTTCCACCGCTAAACCTTTCAGGGGAGTATTTGCAAAACTTTGGCACCATCTTTGAGTGAATTGGAGAATTTCAGATTTTTGCTGAAGTTGTGACCCCGGGGGTTAGAAAAATTTTTATTCACACGTTAAGTCTTCGAAGGCTGATTTCATGTCCTATGATAAAAAGCCTTCTGTTTCCACCGCCAAACCTTTCAGGAGAGTATTTGCCAAACTTTGGCACCATCTTTGAGTGAATTGGAGAATTTTAGATTTTGCTGAAATTGTGACCCCGGAGCTTAGAATTTTTTTTTTTTCACAGGTTAAGTTGTCGAGGGTTGATTTCTTGGCCTATGATAAAAAGCCTTCTGTTTCAACCGCCAAACCGTTCAGGGGAGAATTTACAACAGTTTAGCACCATTTTTGAGTGAATCGGAGAATTTCAGATTTTTGCTGAAGTTGTGACCCCGGGGGTTAGAATTTTTTTTTTTCCACAGGTTAAGTTGTCGAGGGCTGATTTCATGGCCTATGATAAAAAGCCTTCTGTTTCCACCGCCAAACCTTTCAGGAGAGTATTTGCAAAACTTTGGCACCCTCTTTGAGTGAATTGGAGAATTTCAGATTTTTGCTATAGTTGTGACCCCGGGGCTTAGAATTTTTTTTTTTCACAGGTTAAGTTGTCGAGGGCTGATTTCATGTCCTATGATAAAAAGCCTTCTGTTTCCACCGCCAAACCTTTCAGGGGAGAATTTACAACAGTTTGGCACCATCTTTGAGTGAATTGGAGAATTTCAGATTTTTGCTGAAGTTGTGACCCCGGGGCTTAGAAATTTTTTTTCTTTCCACAGGTTAAGTTGTCGAGGGCTGATTTCTTGGCCTATGATAAAAAGCCTTCTGTTTCAACCGCCAAACCTTTCAGGGGAGAATTTACAACAGTTTAGCACCATTTTTGAGTGAATTGGAGAATTTCAGATTTTGGTGAAATTGTGACCCCGGAGCTTAGAATTTTTTTTTTTCACAGGTTAAGTTGTCGAGGGTTGATTTCTTGGCCTATGATAAAAAGCCTTCTGTTTCCACCGCCAAACCGTTCAGGGGAGAATTTACAACAGTTTAGCACCATTTTTGAGTGAATCGAAGAATTTCAGATTTTTGCTGAAGTTGTGACCCCGGGGCTTAGAAATTTTTTTTTTTCACAGGTTAAGTTGTCGAGGGTTGATTTCTTGGCCTATGATAAAAAGCCTTCTGTTTCAACCGCCAAACCTTTCAAGGGAGAATTTGCAAAACTATGGCACCATTTTTGAGTGAATTGGAGAATTTCAGATTCTTGCTGAAGTTGTGACCCCGGGGGTTAGAAAAAATTTTTTTCACACGTTACGTCTTCAAAGGCTGATTTCATGTCCTATGATAAAAAGCCTTCTGTTTCCACCGCCAAACCTTTCAGGGGAGTATTTGCAAAACTTTGGCACCATCTTTGAGTGAATTGGAGAATTTCAGATTTTTGCTGAAGTTGTGACCCCGGGGCTTAGAAATTTTTTTTTTCACAGGTTAAGTTGTCGAGGGTTGATTTCTTGGCCTATGATAAAAAGCCTTCTGTTTCAACCGCCAAACCTTTCAGGGGAGAATTTACAACAGTTTAGCACCATCTTTGAGTGAATTGGAGAATTTCAGACTTTGCTGAAATTGTGACCCCGGAGCTTAGAATTTTTTTTTTTTCACAGGTTAAGTTGTCGAGGGTTGATTTCATGTCCTATGATAAAAAGCCTTCTGTTTCCACCGCCAAACCTTTCAGGGGAGTATTTGCAAAACTTTAGCACCATTTTTGAGTGAATCGGAGAATTTCAGATTTTTGCTGAAGTTGTGACCCCGGGGCTTAGAAATTTTTTTTTTCACAGGTTAAGTTGTCGAGGGCTGATTTCATGTCCTATGATAAAAAGCCTTCTGTTTCCACCCCAAAACTTTCAGGGGAGTATTTGCAAAACTTTGGCACCATCTTTGAGTGAATTGGAGAATTTCAGATTTTTGCTGAAGTTGTGACCCCGGGGCTTAGAATTTTTTTTTTTCACAAGTTAAGTTGTCGAGGGCTGATTTCATGTCCTATGATAAAAAGCCTTCTGTTTCCACCACCAAACCTTTCAGGGGAGTATTTGCAAAACTTTGGCACCATCTTTGAGTGAATTGGAGAATTTCAGATTTTTGCTGAAGTTGTGACCCCGGGGCTTTGAATTTTTTTTTTCACAAGTTATGTTGTCGAGGGCTGATTTCATGTCCTATGATAAAAAGCCTTCTGTTTCCACCGCCAAACCTTTCAGGGGAGTATTTGCAAAACTTTGGCACCATCTTTGAGTGAATTGGAGAATTTCAGATTTTTGCTGAAGTTGTGACCCCGGGGCTTAGAAAAATTTTTATTCACACGTTAAGTCTTCGAAGGCTGATTTCATGTCCTATGATAAAAAGCCTTCTGTTTCCACCGCCAAACCTTTCAGGAGAGTATTTGCCAAACTTTGGCACCATCTTTGAGTGAATTGGAGAATTTCAGATTTTGCTGAAATTGTGACCCTGGAGCTTGGAATATTTTTTTTCACAGGTTAAGTTGTCGAGGGTTGATTTCTTGGCCTATGATAAAAAGCCTTCTGTTTCAACCGCCAAACCGTTCAGGGGAGAATTTACAACAGTTTGGCACCATTTTTGAGTGAATCGGAGAATTTCAGATTTTTGCTGAAGTTGTGACCCCGGGGGTTAGAATTTTTTTTTTTTCACAGGTTAAGTTGTCGAGGGCTGATTTCATGGCCTATGATAAAAAGCCTTCTGTTTCCACCGCCAAACCTTTCAGGAGAGTATTTGCAAAACTTTGGCACCATCTTTGAGTGAATTGGAGAATTTCAGATTTTTGCTATAGTTGTGACCCAGGGGCTTAGAATTTTTTTTTTTCACAGGTTAAGTTGTCGAGGGCTGATTTCATGTCCTATGATAAAAAGCCTTCTGTTTCCACCGCCAAACCTTTCAGGGGAGAATTTACAACAGTTTAGCACCATTTTTGAGTGAATTGGAGAATTTCAGATTTTGCTGAAATTGTGACCCCGGAGCTTAGAATTTTTTTTTTTTTCACAGGTTAAGTTGTCGAGGGTTGATTTCTTGGCCTATGATAAAAAGCCTTCTGTTTCCACCGCCAAACCGTTCAGGGGAGAATTTACAACAGTTTAGCACCATTTTTGAGTGAATCGAAGAATTTCAGATTTTTGCTGAAGTTGTGACCCCGGGGCTTTGAATTTTTTTTTTTCACAAGTTATGTTGTCGAGGGCTGATTTCATGTCCTATGATAAAAAGCCTTCTGTTTCCACCGCCAAACCTTTCAGGGGAGTATTTGCAAAACTTTGGCACCATCTTTGAGTGAATTGGAGAATTTCAGATTTTTGCTGAAGTTGTGACCCCGGGGCTTAGAAAAATTTTTATTCACACGTTAAGTCTTCGAAGGCTGATTTCATGTCCTATGATAAAAAGCCTTCTGTTTCCACCGCCAAACCTTTCAGGAGAGTATTTGCCAAACTTTGGCACCATCTTTGAGTGAATTGGAGAATTTCAGATTTTGCTGAAATTGTGACCCTGGAGCTTGGAATATTTTTTTTCACAGGTTAAGTTGTCGAGGGTTGATTTCTTGGCCTATGATAAAAAGCCTTCTGTTTCAACCGCCAAACCGTTCAGGGGAGAATTTACAACAGTTTGGCACCATTTTTGAGTGAATCGGAGAATTTCAGATTTTTGCTGAAGTTGTGACCCCGGGGGTTAGAATTTTTTTTTTTTCACAGGTTAAGTTGTCGAGGGCTGATTTCATGGCCTATGATAAAAAGCCTTCTGTTTCCACCGCCAAACCTTTCAGGAGAGTATTTGCAAAACTTTGGCACCATCTTTGAGTGAATTGGAGAATTTCAGATTTTTGCTATAGTTGTGACCCAGGGGCTTAGAATTTTTTTTTTTCACAGGTTAAGTTGTCGAGGGCTGATTTCATGTCCTATGATAAAAAGCCTTCTGTTTCCACCGCCAAACCTTTCAGGGGAGAATTTACAACAGTTTAGCACCATTTTTGAGTGAATTGGAGAATTTCAGATTTTGCTGAAATTGTGACCCCGGAGCTTAGAATTTTTTTTTTTTTCACAGGTTAAGTTGTCGAGGGTTGATTTCTTGGCCTATGATAAAAAGCCTTCTGTTTCCACCGCCAAACCGTTCAGGGGAGAATTTACAACAGTTTAGCACCATTTTTGAGTGAATCGAAGAATTTCAGATTTTTGCTGAAGTTGTGACCCCGGGGCTTTGAATTTTTTTTTTTCACAAGTTATGTTGTCGAGGGCTGATTTCATGTCCTATGATAAAAAGCCTTCTGTTTCCACCGCCAAACCTTTCAGGGGAGTATTTGCAAAACTTTGGCACCATCTTTGAGTGAATTGGAGAATTTCAGATTTTTGCTGAAGTTGTGACCCCGGGGGTTAGAAAAATTTTTATTCACACGTTAAGTCTTCGAAGGCTGATTTCATGTCCTATGATAAAAAGCCTTCTGTTTCCACCGCCAAACCTTTCAGGAGAGTATTTGCCAAACTTTGGCACCATCTTTGAGTGAATTGGAGAATTTCAGATTTTGCTGAAATTGTGACCCCGGAGCTTAGAATTTTTTTTTTCACAGGTTAAGTTGTCGAGGGTTGATTTCTTGGCCTATGATAAAAAGCCTTCTGTTTCAACCGCCAAACCGTTCAGGGGAGAATTTACAACAGTTTAGCACCATTTTTGAGTGAATCGGAGAATTTCAGATTTTTGCTGAAGTTGTGACCCCGGGGGTTAGAATTTTTTTTTTTTCACAGGTTAAGTTGTCGAGGGCTGATTTCATGGCCTATGATAAAAAGCCTTCTGTTTCCACCGCCAAACCTTTCAGGAGAGTATTTGCAAAACTTTGGCACCATCTTTGAGTGAATTGGAGAATTTCAGATTTTTGCTATAGTTGTGACCCAGGGGCTTAGAATTTTTTTTTTTCACAGGTTAAGTTGTCGAGGGCTGATTTCATGTCCTATGATAAAAAGCCTTCTGTTTCCACCGCCAAACCTTTCAGGGGAGAATTTACAACAGTTTAGCACCATTTTTGAGTGAATTGGAGAATTTCAGATTTTGCTGAAATTGTGACCCCGGAGCTTAGAATTTTTTTTTTTCACAGGTTAAGTTGTCGAGGGTTGATTTCTTGGCCTATGATAAAAAGCCTTCTGTTTCCACCGCCAAACCGTTCAGGGGAGAATTTACAACAGTTTAGCACCATTTTTGAGTGAATCGAAGAATTTCAGATTTTTGCTGAAGTTGTGACCCCGGGGCTTAGAAATTTTTTTTTTCACAGGTTAAGTTGTCGAGGGTTGATTTCTTGGCCTATGATAAAAAGCCTTCTGTTTCAACCGCCAAACCTTTCAAGGGAGAATTTGCAAAACTATGGCACCATCTTTGAGTGAATTGGAGAATTTCAGATTTTTGCTGAAGTTGTGACCCCGGGGCTCTGAAATTTTCTTTTTCACAGGTTATGTTGTCGAGGGCTGATTTCATGTCCTATGATAAAAAGCCTTCTGTTTCCACCGCCAAACCTTTCAGGAGAGTATTTCCAAAACTTTGGCACCATTTTTGAGTGAATTGGAGAATTTCAGATTTTTGCTGAAGTTGTGACCCCGGGGGTTAGAAAATTTTTTTTTCACACGTTACGTCTTCAAAGGCTGATTTCATGTCCTATGATAAAAAGCCTTCTGTGTCATCCGCCAAACCTTTCAGGGGAGAATTTACAACAGTTTAGCACCATTTTTGAGTGAATTGGAGAATTTCAGATTTTTGCTGAAGTTGTGACCCCCGGGGCTTAGAAATTTTTTTTTTCACAGGTTAAGTTGTCGAGGGTTGATTTCTTGGCCTATGATAAAAAGCCTTCTGTTTCAACCGCCAAACCTTTCAAGGGAGAATTTGCAAAACGTTGGCACCATTTTTGAGTGAATTGCAGAATTTGAGATTTTTGCTGAAATTGTGACCCCGGGGCTCTGAAATTTTCTTTTTCACAGGTTATGTTGTCTAGGGCTGATTTCATGTCCTATGATAAAAAGCCTTCTGTTTCCACCGCCAAACCTTTCAGGAGAGTATTTCCAAAACTTTGGCACCATTTTTGAGTGAATTGGAGAATTTCAGATTTTTGCTGAAGTTGTGACCCCGGGGGTTAGAAAAAAAATTTTTCACACGTTACGTCTTCAAAGGCTGATTTCATGTCCTATGATAAGAAGCCTTCTGTTTCCACCGCCAAACCTTTCAGGGGAGTATTTGCAAAACTTTGGCACCATCTTTGAGTGAATTGGAGAATTTCAGATTTTTGCTGAAGTTGTGACCCCGGGGCTTTGAAATTTTTTTTTCCACAAGTTATGTTGTCGAGGGCTGATTTCATGTCCTATGAGAAAAAGCCTTCTGTTTCCACCGCCAAACCTTTCAGGGGAGTATTTGCAAAACTTTGGCACCATCTTTGAGTGAATTGGAGAATTTCAGATTTTTGCTGAAGTTGTGACCCCGGGGCTTAGAAATTTTTTTTTTCACAGGTTAAGTTGTCGAGGGTTGATTTCTTGGCCTATGATAAAAAGCCTTCTGTTTCCACCGGCAAACCGTTCAGGGGAGAATTTACAGCAGTTTAGCACCATTTTTGAGTGAATCGGAGAATTTCAGATTTTTGCTGAAGTTGTGACCCCGGGGCTTAGAAATTTTTTTTTTCACAGGTTAAGTTGTCGAGGGCTGATTTCATGTCCTATGATAAAAAGCCTTCTGTTTCCACCGCCAAACCTTTCAGTAGAGTATTTGCAAAACTTTGGCACCATCTTTGAGTGAATTGGAGAATTTCAGATTTTTGCTGAAGTTGTGACCCCGGGGCTTAGAAATTTTTTTTTTCACAGGTTAAGTTGTCGAGGGCTGATTTCATGTCCTATGATAAAAAGCCTTCTGTTTCCACCGCCAAACCTTTCAGGGGAGTATTTGCAAAACTTTGGCACCATCTTTGAGTGAAATGGAGAATTTCAGATTTTTGCTGAAGTTGTGACCCCGGGGCTTTGAAATTTTTTTTTTACAAGTTATATTGTCAAGGGCTGATTTCATGTCCTATGATAAAAAGCCTTCTGTTTCCACCGCCAAACCTTTCAGGGGAGTATTTGCAACACGTTGGCACCATCTTTGAGTGAATTGGAGAATTTCAGATTTTTGCTGAAGTTGTGACCCCAGGGCTTATAATTTTTTTTTTTCCACAGGTTAAGTTGTCGAGGGTTGATTTCTTGGCCTATGATAAAAAGCCTTCTGTTTCAACCGCCAAACCTTTCAGGGGAGAATTTACAACAGTTTAGCACCATTTTTGAGTGAATTGGAGAATTTCAGATTTTGCTGAAATTGTGACCCCGGAGCTTAGAAATTTTTTTTCCACAGGTTAAGTTGTCGAGGGTTGATTTCTTGGCCTATGATAAAAAGCCTTCTGTTTCCACCGCCAAACCTTTCAGGGGAGTATTTGCAAAACTTTGGCACCATCTTTGAGTGAATTGGAGAATTTCAGATTTTTGCTGAAGTTGTGACCCCGGGGGTTAGAAAAATTTTTATTCACACGTTAAGTCTTCGAAGGCTGATTTCATGTCCTATGATAAAAAGCCTTCTGTTTCCACCGCCAAACCTTTCAGGAGAGTATTTGCCAAACTTTGGCACCATCTTTGAGTGAATTGGAGAATTTCAGATTTTGCTGAAATTGTGACCCCGGAGCTTAGAATTTTTTTTTTCACAGGTTAAGTTGTCGAGGGTTGATTTCTTGGCCTATGATAAAAAGCCTTCTGTTTCAACCGCCAAACCGTTCAGGGGAGAATTTACAACAGTTTAGCACCATTTTTGAGTGAATCGGAGAATTTCAGATTTTTGCTGAAGTTGTGACCCCGGGGGTTAGAATTTTTTTTTTTTCACAGGTTAAGTTGTCGAGGGCTGATTTCATGGCCTATGATAAAAAGCCTTCTGTTTCCACCGCCAAACCTTTCAGGAGAGTATTTGCAAAACTTTGGCACCATCTTTGAGTGAATTGGAGAATTTCAGATTTTTGCTATAGTTGTGACCCAGGGGCTTAGAATTTTTTTTTTTCACAGGTTAAGTTGTCGAGGGCTGATTTCATGTCCTATGATAAAAAGCCTTCTGTTTCCACCGCCAAACCTTTCAGGGGAGAATTTACAACAGTTTAGCACCATTTTTGAGTGAATTGGAGAATTTCAGATTTTGCTGAAATTGTGACCCCGGAGCTTAGAATTTTTTTTTTTTTCACAGGTTAAGTTGTCGAGGGTTGATTTCTTGGCCTATGATAAAAAGCCTTCTGTTTCCACCGCCAAACCGTTCAGGGGAGAATTTACAACAGTTTAGCACCATTTTTGAGTGAATCGAAGAATTTCAGATTTTTGCTGAAGTTGTGACCCCGGGGCTTTGAATTTTTTTTTTTCACAAGTTATGTTGTCGAGGGCTGATTTCATGTCCTATGATAAAAAGCCTTCTGTTTCCACCGCCAAACCTTTCAGGGGAGTATTTGCAAAACTTTGGCACCATCTTTGAGTTAATTGGAGAATTTCAGATTTTTGCTGAAGTTGTGACCCCGGGGGTTAGAAAAATTTTTATTCACACGTTAAGTCTTCGAAGGCTGATTTCATGTCCTATGATAAAAAGCCTTCTGTTTCCACCGCCAAACCTTTCAGGAGAGTATTTGCCAAACTTTGGCACCATCTTTGAGTGAATTGGAGAATTTCAGATTTTGCTGAAATTGTGACCCCGGAGCTTAGAATTTTTTTTTTCACAGGTTAAGTTGTCGAGGGTTGATTTCTTGGCCTATGATAAAAAGCCTTCTGTTTCAACCGCCAAACCGTTCAGGGGAGAATTTACAACAGTTTAGCACCATTTTTGAGTGAATCGGAGAATTTCAGATTTTTGCTGAAGTTGTGACCCCGGGGGTTAGAATTTTTTTTTTTCACAGGTTAAGTTGTCGAGGGCTGATTTCATGGCCTATGATAAAAAGCCTTCTGTTTCCACCGCCAAACCTTTCAGGAGAGTATTTGCAAAACTTTGGCACCATCTTTGAGTGAATTGGAGAATTTCAGATTTTTGCTGAAGTTGTGACCCCGGGGGTTAGAAAAAATTTTTTTCACACGTTACGTCTTCAAAGGCTGATTTCATGTCCTATGATAAGAAGCCTTCTGTTTCCACCGCCAAACCTTTCAGGGGAGAATTTACAACAGTTTAGCACCATTTTTGAGTGAATTGGAGAATTTCAGATTTTGCTGAAATTGTGACCCCGGAGCTTAGAATTTTTTTTTTTTTTCACAGGTTAAGTTGTCGAGGGTTGATTTCTTGGCCTATGATAAAAAGCCTTCTGTTTCCACCGCCAAACCGTTCAGGGGAGAATTTACAACAGTTTAGCACCATTTTTGAGTGAATCGAAGAATTTCAGATTTTTGCTGAAGTTGTGACCCCGGGGCTTAGAAATTTTTTTTTTTCACAGGTTAAGTTGTCGAGGGTTGATTTCTTGGCCTATGATAAAAAGCCTTCTGTTTCAACCGCCAAACCTTTCAAGGGAGAATTTGCAAAACTATGGCACCATCTTTGAGTGAATTGGAGAATTTCAGATTTTTGCTGAAGTTGTGACCCCGGGGCTCTGAAATTTTCTTTTTCACAGGTTATGTTGTCGAGGGCTGATTTCATGTCCTATGATAAAAAGCCTTCTGTTTCCACCGCCAAACCTTTCAGGAGAGTATTTCCAAAACTTTGGCACCATTTTTGAGTGAATTGGAGAATTTCAGATTTTTGCTGAAGTTGTGACCCCGGGGGTTAGAAAAATTTTTTTTCACACGTTACGTCTTCAAAGGCTGATTTCATGTCCTATGATAAGAAGCCTTCTGTTTCCACCGCCAAACCTTTCAGGGGAGAATTTACAACAGTTTAGCACCATTTTTGAGTGAATTGGAGAATTTCAGATTTTGCTGAAATTGTGACCCCGGAGCTTAGAATTTTTTTTTTTTTTCACAGGTTAAGTTGTCGAGGGTTGATTTCTTGGCCTATGATAAAAAGCCTTCTGTTTCCACCGCCAAACCGTTCAGGGGAGAATTTACAACAGTTTAGCACCATTTTTGAGTGAATCGAAGAATTTCAGATTTTTGCTGAAGTTGTGACCCCGGGGCTTAGAAATTTTTTTTTTCACAGGTTAAGTTGTCGAGGGTTGATTTCTTGGCCTATGATAAAAAGCCTTCTGTTTCAACCGCCAAACCTTTCAAGGGAGAATTTGCAAAACTATGGCACCATCTTTGAGTGAATTGGAGAATTTCAGATTTTTGCTGAAGTTGTGACCCCGGGGCTCTGAAATTTTCTTTTTCACAGGTTATGTTGTCGAGGGCTGATTTCATGTCCTATGATAAAAAGCCTTCTGTTTCCACCGCCAAACCTTTCAGGAGAGTATTTCCAAAACTTTGGCACCATTTTTGAGTGAATTGGAGAATTTCAGATTTTTGCTGAAGTTGTGACCCCGGGGGTTAGAAAATTTTTTTTTCACACGTTACGTCTTCGAAGGCTGATTTCATGTCCTATGATAAAAAGCCTTCTGTTTCCACCGCCAAACCTTTCAGGAGAGTATTTGCCAAACTTTGGCACCATCTTTGAGTGAATTGGAGAATTTCAGATTTTTGCTGAAGTTGTGACCCCGGGGGTTAGAATTTTTTTTTTTTCACAGGTTAAGTTGTCGAGGGCTGATTTCATGGCCTATGATAAAAAGCCTTCTGTTTCCACCGCCAAACCTTTCAGGAGAGTATTTGCAAAACTTTGGCACCATCTTTGAGTGAATTGGAGAATTTCAGATTTTTGCTATAGTTGTGACCCAGGGGCTTAGAATTTTTTTTTTTCACAGGTTAAGTTGTCGAGGGCTGATTTCATGTCCTATGATAAAAAGCCTTCTGTTTCCACCGCCAAACCTTTCAGGGGAGAATTTACAACAGTTTAGCACCATTTTTGAGTGAATTGGAGAATTTCAGATTTTGCTGAAATTGTGACCCCGGAGCTTAGAATTTTTTTTTTTCACAGGTTAAGTTGTCGAGGGTTGATTTCTTGGCCTATGATAAAAAGCCTTCTGTTTCCACCGCCAAACCGTTCAGGGGAGAATTTACAACAGTTTAGCACCATTTTTGAGTGAATCGAAGAATTTCAGATTTTTGCTGAAGTTGTGACCCCGGGGCTTTGAATTTTTTTTTTTCACAAGTTATGTTGTCGAGGGCTGATTTCATGTCCTATGATAAAAAGCCTTCTGTTTCCACCGCCAAACCTTTCAGGGGAGTATTTGCAAAACTTTGGCACCATCTTTGAGTGAATTGGAGAATTTCAGATTTTTGCTGAAGTTGTGACCCCGGGGGTTAGAAAAATTTTTATTCACACGTTAAGTCTTCGAAGGCTGATTTCATGTCCTATGATAAAAAGCCTTCTGTTTCCACCGCCAAACCTTTCAGGAGAGTATTTGCCAAACTTTGGCACCATCTTTGAGTGAATTGGAGAATTTCAGATTTTGCTGAAATTGTGACCCCGGAGCTTAGAATTTTTTTTTTCACAGGTTAAGTTGTCGAGGGTTGATTTCTTGGCCTATGATAAAAAGCCTTCTGTTTCAACCGCCAAACCGTTCAGGGGAGAATTTACAACAGTTTAGCACCATTTTTGAGTGAATCGGAGAATTTCAGATTTTTGCTGAAGTTGTGACCCCGGGGGTTAGAATTTTTTTTTTTCACAGGTTAAGTTGTCGAGGGCTGATTTCATGGCCTATGATAAAAAGCCTTCTGTTTCCACCGCCAAACCTTTCAGGAGAGTATTTGCAAAACTTTGGCACCATCTTTGAGTGAATTGGAGAATTTCAGATTTTTGCTATAGTTGTGACCCAGGGGCTTAGAATTTTTTTTTTTCACAGGTTAAGTTGTCGAGGGCTGATTTCATGTCCTATGATAAAAAGCCTTCTGTTTCCACCGCCAAACCTTTCAGGGGAGAATTTACAACAGTTTAGCACCATTTTTGAGTGAATTGGAGAATTTCAGATTTTGCTGAAATTGTGACCCCGGAGCTTAGAATTTTTTTTTTTTTCACAGGTTAAGTTGTCGAGGGTTGATTTCTTGGCCTATGATAAAAAGCCTTCTGTTTCCACCGCCAAACCGTTCAGGGGAGAATTTACAACAGTTTAGCACCATTTTTGAGTGAATCGAAGAATTTCAGATTTTTGCTGAAGTTGTGACCCCGGGGCTTAGAAATTTTTTTTTTCACAGGTTAAGTTGTCGAGGGTTGATTTCTTGGCCTATGATAAAAAGCCTTCTGTTTCAACCGCCAAACCTTTCAAGGGAGAATTTGCAAAACTATGGCACCATCTTTGAGTGAATTGGAGAATTTCAGATTTTTGCTGAAGTTGTGACCCCGGGGCTCTGAAATTTTCTTTTTCACAGGTTATGTTGTCGAGGGCTGATTTCATGTCCTATGATAAAAAGCCTTCTGTTTCCACCGCCAAACCTTTCAGGAGAGTATTTCCAAAACTTTGGCACCATTTTTGAGTGAATTGGAGAATTTCAGATTTTTGCTGAAGTTGTAACCCCGGGGGTTAGAAAATTTTTTTTTCACACGTTACGTCTTCAAAGGCTGATTTCATGTCCTATGATAAAAAGCCTTCTGTGTCATCCGCCAAACCTTTCAGGGGAGAATTTACAACAGTTTAGCACCATTTTTGAGTGAATTGGAGAATTTCAGATTTTTGCTGAAGTTGTGACCCCCGGGGCTTAGAAATTTTTTTTTTTCACAGGTTAAGTTGTCGAGGGTTGATTTCTTGGCCTATGATAAAAAGCCTTCTGTTTCAACCGCCAAACCTTTCAAGGGAGAATTTGCAAAACGTTGGCACCATTTTTGAGTGAATTGCAGAATTTGAGATTTTTGCTGAAATTGTGACCCCGGGGCTCTGAAATTTTCTTTTTCACAGGTTATGTTGTCTAGGGCTGATTTCATGTCCTATGATAAAAAGCCTTCTGTTTCCACCGCCAAACCTTTCAGGAGAGTATTTCCAAAACTTTGGCACCATTTTTGAGTGAATTGGAGAATTTCAGATTTTTGCTGAAGTTGTGACCCCGGGGGTTAGAAAAAAATTTTTTCACACGTTACGTCTTCAAAGGCTGATTTCATGTCCTATGATAAGAAGCCTTCTGTTTCCACCGCCAAACCTTTCAGGGGAGTATTTGCAAAACTTTGGCACCATCTTTGAGTGAATTGGAGAATTTCAGATTTTTGCTGAAGTTGTGACCCCGGGGCTTTGAAATTTTTTTTTTCACAAGTTATGTTGTCGAGGGCTGATTTCATGTCCTATGAGAAAAAGCCTTCTGTTTCCACCGCCAAACCTTTCAGGGGAGTAATTGCAAAACTTTGGCACCATCTTTGAGTGAATTGGAGAATTTCAGATTTTTGCTGAAGTTGTGACCCCGGGGCTTAGAAATTTTTTTTTTCACAGGTTAAGTTGTCGAGGGTTGATTTCTTGGCCTATGATAAAAAGCCTTCTGTTTCCACCGGCAAACCGTTCAGGGGAGAATTTACAGCAGTTTAGCACCATTTTTGAGTGAATCGGAGAATTTCAGATTTTTGCTGAAGTTGTGACCCCGGGGCTTAGAAATTTTTTTTTTCACAGGTTAAGTTGTCGAGGGCTGATTTCATGTCCTATGATAAAAAGCCTTCTGTTTCCACCGCCAAACCTTTCAGTAGAGTATTTGCAAAACTTTGGCACCATCTTTGAGTGAATTGGAGAATTTCAGATTTTTGCTATAGTTGTGACCCCGGGGCTTAGAAATTTTTTTTTTCACAGGTTAAGTTGTCGAGAGTTGATTTCTTGGCCTATGACAAAAAGCCTTCTGTTTCAACCGCCAAACCTTTCAGGGGAGTATTTGCAAAACTTTAGCACCATTTTTGAGTGAATCGGAGAATTTCAGATTTTTGCTGAAGTTGTGACCCCGGGGCTTAGAAATTTTTTTTTTCACAGGTTAAGTTGTTGAGGGCTGATTTCATGTCCTATGATAAAAAGCCTTCTGTTTCCACCCCAAAACTTTCAGGGGAGTATTTGCAAAACTTTGGCACCATCTTTGAGTGAATTGGAGAATTTCAGATTTTTGCTGAAGTTGTGACCCCGGGGCTTAGAATTTTTTTTTCCCACAGGTTAAGTTGTCGAGGGCTGATTTCATGTCCTATGATAAAAAGCCTTCTGTTTCCACCGCCAAACCTTTCAGGGGAGAATTTACAACAGTTTGGCACCATCTTTGAGTGAATTGGAGAATTTCAGATTTTTGCTGAAGTTGTGACCCCGGAGCGTAGAATTTTTTTTTTTTTCACAGGTTAAGTTGTCGAGGGTTGATTTCTTGGCCTATGATAAAAAGCCTTCTGTTTCCACCGCCAAACCGTTCAGGGGAGAATTTACAACAGTTTAGCACCATTTTTGAGTGAATCGGAGAATTTCAGATTTTTGCTGAAGTTGTGACCCCGGGGCTTAGAAATTTTTTTTTTCACAGGTTAAGTTGTCGAGGGCTGATTTCATGTCCTATGATAAAAAGCCTTCTGTTTCCACCGCCAAAACTTTCAGGGGAGTATGTGCAAAACTTTGGCACCATCTTTGAGTGAATTGGAGAATTTCAGATTTTTGCTGAAGTTGTGACCCCGGGGCTTAGAAATTTTTTTTTTCACAGGTTAAGTTGTCGAGGGCTGATTTCATGTCCTATGATAAAAAGCCTTCTGTTTCCACCGCCAAACCTTTCAGGGGAGTATTTGCAAAACTTTGGCACCATCTTTGAGTGAAATGGAGAATTTCAGATTTTTGCTGAAGTTGTGACCCCGGGGCTTTGAAATTTTTTTTTTACAAGTTATATTGTCAAGGGCTGATTTCATGTCCTATGATAAAAAGCCTTCTGTTTCCACCGCCAAACCTTTCAGGGGAGTATTTGCAAAACTTTGGCACGATCTTTGAGTGAATTGGAGAATTTCAGATTTTTGCTGAAGTTGTGACCCCAGGGCTTATAATTTTTTTTTTCCACAGGTTAAGTTGTCGAGGGTTGATTTCTTGGCCTATGATAAAAAGCCTTCTGTTTCAACCGCCAAACCTTTCAGGGGAGAATTTACAACAGTTTAGCACCATTTTTGAGTGAATTGGAGAATTTCAGATTTTGCTGAAATTGTGACCCCGGAGCTTAGAATTTTTTTTTTCACAGGTTAAGTTGTCGAGGGTTGATTTCTTGGCCTATGATAAAAAGCCTTCTGTTACCACCGCCAAACCGTTCAGGGGAGAATTTACAACAGTTTAGCACCATTTTTGAGTGAATCGGAGAATTTCAGATTTTTGCTGAAGTTGTGACCCCAGGGCTTAGAAATTTTTTTTTTCACAGGTTAAGTTGTCGAGGGCTGATTTCATGTCCTATGATAAAAAGCCTTCTGTTTCCACCGCCAAACCTTTCAGGGGAGAATTTACAACAGTTTGGCACCATCTTTGAGTGAATTGGAGAATTTCAGATTTTTGCTGAAGTTGTGACCCCGGGGCTTAGAATTTTTTTTTCCCACAGGTTAAGTTGTCGAGGGCTGATTTCATGTCCTATGATAAAAAGCCTTCTGTTTCCACCGCCAAACCTTTCAGGGGAGAATTTACAACAGTTTGGCACCATCTTTGAGTGAATTGGAGAATTTCAGATTTTTGCTGAAGTTGTGACCCCGGAGCGTAGAATTTTTTTTTTTTCACAGGTTAAGTTGTCGAGGGTTGATTTCTTGGCCTATGATAAAAAGCCTTCTGTTTCCACCGCCAAACCGTTCAGGGGAGAATTTACAACAGTTTAGCACCATTTTTGAGTGAATCGGAGAATTTCAGATTTTTGCTGAAGTTGTGACCCCGGGGCTTAGAAATTTTTTTTTTCACAGGTTAAGTTGTCGAGGGCTGATTTCATGTCCTATGATAAAAAGCCTTCTGTTTCCACCGCCAAAACTTTCAGGGGAGTATGTGCAAAACTTTGGCACCATCTTTGAGTGAATTGGAGAATTTCAGATTTTTGCTGAAGTTGTGACCCCGGGGCTTAGAAATTTTTTTTTTCACAGGTTAAGTTGTCGAGGGCTGATTTCATGTCCTATGATAAAAAGCCTTCTGTTTCCACCGCCAAACCTTTCAGGGGAGTATTTGCAAAACTTTGGCACCATCTTTGAGTGAAATGGAGAATTTCAGATTTTTGCTGAAGTTGTGACCCCGGGGCTTTGAAATTTTTTTTTTACAAGTTATATTGTCAAGGGCTGATTTCATGTCCTATGATAAAAAGCCTTCTGTTTCCACCGCCAAACCTTTCAGGGGAGTATTTGCAAAACTTTGGCACGATCTTTGAGTGAATTGGAGAATTTCAGATTTTTGCTGAAGTTGTGACCCCAGGGCTTATAATTTTTTTTTTCCACAGGTTAAGTTGTCGAGGGTTGATTTCTTGGCCTATGATAAAAAGCCTTCTGTTTCAACCGCCAAACCTTTCAGGGGAGAATTTACAACAGTTTAGCACCATTTTTGAGTGAATTGGAGAATTTCAGATTTTGCTGAAATTGTGACCCCGGAGCTTAGAATTTTTTTTTTCACAGGTTAAGTTGTCGAGGGTTGATTTCTTGGCCTATGATAAAAAGCCTTCTGTTACCACCGCCAAACCGTTCAGGGGAGAATTTACAACAGTTTAGCACCATTTTTGAGTGAATCGGAGAATTTTAGATTTTTGCTGAAGTTGTGACCCCAGGGCTTAGAAATTTTTTTTTTCACAGGTTAAGTTGTCGAGGGCTGATTTCATGTCCTATGATAAAAAGCCTTCTATTTCCATCCCCAAACCTTTCAGGGGAGAATTTACAACAGTTTGGCACCATCTTTGAGTGAATTGGAGAATTTCAGATTTTTGCTGAAGTTGTGACCCCGGGGCTTAGAAATTTTTTTTTTCAAAGGTTAAGTTGTCGAGGGCTGATTTCATGTCCTATGATAAAAAGCCTTCTGTTTCCACCGCCAAAACTTTCAGGGGAGTATGTGCAAAACTTTGGCACCATCTTTGAGTGAATTGGAGAATTTCAGATTTTTGCTGAAGTTGTGACCCCGGGGCTTAGAAATTTTTTTTTTCACAGGTTAAGTTGTCGAGGGCTGATTTCATGTCCTATGATAAAAAGCCTTCTGTTTCCACCGCCAAACCTTTCAGGGGAGAATTTACAGCAGTTTGGCACCATCTTTGAGTGAATTGGAGAATTTCAGATTTTTGCTGAAGTTGTGACCCCGGAGCTTAGAATTTTTTTTTTTTCACAGGTTAAGTTGTCGAGGGTTGATTTCTTGGCCTATGATAAAAAGCCTTCTGTTTCCACCGCCAAACCGTTCAGGGGAGAATTTACAACAGTTTAGCACCATTTTTGAGTGAATCGGAGAATTTCAGATTTTTGCTGAAGTTGTGACCCCGGGGCTTAGAAATTTTTTTTTTCACAGGTTAAGTTGTCGAGGGCTGATTTCATGTCCTATGATAAAAAGCCTTCTGTTTCCACCGCCAAAACTTTCAGGGGAGTATGTGCAAAACTTTGGCACCATCTTTGAGTGAATTGGAGAATTTCAGATTTTTGCTGAAGTTGTGACCCCGGGGCTTAGAAATATTTTTTTTCACAGGTTAAGTTGTCGAGGGCTGATTTCATGTCCTATGATAAAAAGCCTTCTGTTTCCACCGCCAAACCTTTCAGGGGAGTATTTGCAAAACTTTGGCACCATCTTTGAGTGAAATGGAGAATTTCAGATTTTTGCTGAAGTTGTGACCCCGGGGCTTTGAAATTTTTTTTTTACAAGTTATGTTGTCAAGGGCTGATTTCATGTCCTATGTTAAAAAGCCTTCTGTTTCCACCGCCAAACCTTTCAGGGGAGTATTTGCATAACTTTGGCACCATCTTTGAGTGAATTGGAGAATTTCAGATTTTTGCTGAAGTTGTGACCCCGGGGCTTAGAAATTTTTTTTCCCCACAGGTTAAGTTGTCGAGGGCTGATTTCATGTCCAATGATAAAAAGCCTTCTGTTTCCACAGCCAAACCTTTCAGGGGAGTATTTGCAAAACTTTGGCACCATCTTTGAGTGAATTGGAGAATTTCAGATTTTGCTGAAATTGTGACCCCGGAGCTTAGAATTTTTTTTTTTTCACAGGTTAAGTTGTCGAGGGTTGATTTCTTGGCCTATGATAAAAAGCCTTCTGTTTCCACCGCCAAACCGTTCAGGGGAGAATTTACAACAGTTTAGCACCATTTTTGAGTGAATTGGAGAATTTCAGATTTTTGCTGAAGTTGTGACCCCGGGGCTTAGAAATTTTTTTTTTCACAGGTTAAGTTGTCGAGGGCTGATTTCATGTCCTATGATAAAAAGCCTTCTGTTTCCACCGCCAAACGTTTCAGGGGAGAATTTACAACAGTTTAGCACCATTTTTGAGTGAACTGGAGAATTTCAGATTTTTGCTGAAATTGTGACCCCGGGGCTTTGATATTTTTTTTCCCACAGGTTATGTTGTCGAGGGCTGATTTCATGTCCTATGATAAAAAGCCTTCTGTTTCCACCGCCAAACCTTTCAGGGGAGTATTTGCAAAACTTTGGCACCATCTTTGAGTGAATTGGAGAATTTCAGATTTTTGCTGAAGTTGTGACCCCGGGGCTTAGAAATAATTTTTTTCACAGGTTAAGTTGTCGAGGGTTGATTTCTTGGCCTATGATAAAAAGCCTTCTGTTTCCACCGCCAAACCTTTCAGGGGAGAATTTGCAACAGTTTAGCACCATTTTTGAGTGAATTGGAGAATTTCAGATTTTTGCTGAAGTTGTGACCCCGGGGCTTAGAAATATTTTTTTTCACAGGTTAAGTTGTCGAGGGTTGATTTCCTTGACTATGATAAAAAGCCTTCTGTTTCCACCGCCAAACCTTTCAGGGGAGTATTTGCAAAACTTTGGCACCATCTTTGAGTGAAATGGAGAATTTCAGATTTTTGCTGAAGTTGTGACCCCGGGGCTTTGAAATTTTTTTTTTACAAGTTATGTTGTCGAGGGCTGATTTCATGTCCTATGATAAAAAGCCTTCTGTTTCCACCGCCAAACCTTTCAGGGGAGTATTTGCAAAACTTTGGCACCATCTTTGAGTGAATTGGACAATTTCAGATTTTTGCTGAAGTTGTGACCCCGGGGCTTAGAAATTTTTTTTTTCACAGGTTAAGTTGTCGAGGGTTGATTTCTTGGCCTATGATAAAAAGCCTTCTGTTTCAACCGCCAAACCTTTCAGGGGAGAATTTACAACAGTTTAGCACCATTTTTGAGTGAATTGGAGAATTTCAGATTTTTGCTGAAATTGTGACCCCGGGGCTTTGATATTTTTTTTTCACAGGTTATGTTGTCGAGGGCTGATTTCTTGGCCTATGATAAAAAGCCTTCTGTTTCAACCGCCAAACCTTTCAGGGGAGAATTTACAACAGTTTAGCACCATCTTTGAGTGAATTGGAGAATTTCAGATTATTGCTGAAATTGTGACCCCGGGGCTTTGAAATTTTTGTTTTCACAAGTTATGTTGTCGAGGGCTGATTTCATGTTCTATGATAAAAAGCCTTCTGTTTCCACTGCCAAACCTTTCAGGGGAGTATTTGCAAAACTTTGGCACCATCTTTGAGTGAATTGGAGAATTTCAGATTTTTGCTGAATTTGTGACCCCGGGGCTTAGAAATTTTTTTTTCCACAGGTTAAGTTGTCGAGGGTTGATTTCTTGGCCTATGATAAAAAGCCTTCTGTGTCATCCGCCAAACCTTTCAGGGGAGAATTTACAACAGTTTAGCACCATTTTTGAGTGAATTGGAGAATTTCAGATTTTTGCTGAAATTGTGACCCCGGTGCTTAGAATTTTTTTTTTTCACAGGTTAAGTTGTCGAGGGTTGATATCTTGGCCTATGATAAAAAGCCTTCTGTTTCCACCGCCAAACCTTTCAGGGGAGAATTTGCAACAGTTTAGCACCATTTTTTAGTGAATTGGAGAATTTTAGATTTTTGCTGAAGTTGTGACCCCGGGGCTTAGAAATTTTTTTTTTCACAGGTTAAGTTGTCGAGGGTTGATTTCTTGGCCTATGATAAAAAGCCTTCTGTTTCAACCGCCAAACCTTTCAGGGGAGAATTTACAACAGTTTAGCACCATTTTTGAGTGAATTGGAGAATTTCAGATTTTTGCTGAAATTGTGACCCCGGGGCTTTGATATTTTTTTTTCACAGGTTATGTTGTCGAGGGCTGATTTCATGTCCTATGATAAAAAGCCTTCTGTTTCCACCGCCAAACCTTTCAGGGGAGTATTTGCAAAATTTTGGCACCATCTTTGAGTGAATTGGAGAATTTCAGATTTTTGCTGAAGTTGTGACCCCGGGGGTTAGAAAATTTTTTTTTCACACGTTACGTCTTCGAAGGCTGATTTCATGTCCTATGATAAAAAGCCTTCTGTTTCCACCGCCAAACCTTTCAGGAGAGTATTTGCAAAACTTTGGCACCATCTTTGAGTGAATTGGAGAATTTCAGATTTTTCCTGAAGTTGTGACCCCGGGGCTTAGAAATTTTTTTTTTCACAGGTTAAGTTGTCGAGGGCTGATTTCATGTCCTATGATAAAAAGCCTTCTGTTTCCACCGCCAAACGTTTCAGGGGAGAATTTACAACAGTTTAGCACCATTTTTGAGTGAACTGGAGAATTTCAGATTTTTGCTGAAATTGTGACCCCGGGGCTTAGAAATTTTTTTTTTCACAGGTTAAGTTGTCGAGGGTTGATTTCTTGGCCTATGATAAAAAGCCTTCTGTTTCAACCGCCAAACCTTTCAGGGGAGAATTTACAACAGTTTAGCACCATTTTTGAGTGAATTGGAGAATTTCAGATTTTGCTGAAATTGTGACCCCGGAGCTTAGAAATATTTTTTTTCACAGGTTAAGTTGTCGAGGGTTGATTTCCTTGACTATGATAAAAAGCCTTCTGTTTCCACCGCCAAACCGTTCAGGGGAGAATTTACAACAGTTTAGCACCATCTTTGAGTGAATTGGAGAATTTCAGATTATTGCTGAAATTGTGACCCCGGGGCTTTGAAATTTTTTTTTTCACAAGTTATGTTGTCGAGGGCTGATTTCATGTCCTATGATAAAAAGCCTTCTGTTTCCACCGCCAAACCTTTCAGGGGAGTATTTGCAAAACTTTGGCACCATTTTTGAGTGAATTGGAGAATTTCAGATTTTTGCTGAAGTTGTGACCCCGGGGCTTAGAAATTTTTTTTTTCACAGGTTAAGTTGTCGAGGGTTGATTTCTTGGCCTATGATAAAAAGCCTTCTGTTTCAACCGCCAAACCTTTCAGGGGAGAATTTACAACAGTTTAGCACCATTTTTGAGTGAATTGGAGAATTTCAGATTTTTGCTGAAATTGTGACCCCGGGGCTTTGATATTTTTTTTTCACAGGTTATGTTGTCGAGGGCTGATTTCTTGGCCTATGATAAAAAGCCTTCTGTTTCAACCGCCAAACCTTTCAGGGGAGAATTTACAACAGTTTAGCACCATCTTTGAGTGAATTGGAGAATTTCAGATTATTGCTGAAATTGTGACCCCGGGGCTTTGAAATTTTTTTTTCCACAAGTTATGTTGTCGAGGGCTGATTTCATGTTCTATGATAAAAAGCCTTCTGTTTCCACTGCCAAACCTTTCAGGGGAGTATTTGCAAAACTTTGGCACCATCTTTGAGTGAATTGGAGAATTTCAGATTTTTGCTGAATTTGTGACCCCGGGGCTTAGAAATTTTTTTTTCCACAGGTTAAGTTGTCGAGGGTTGATTTCTTGGCCTATGATAAAAAGCCTTCTGTGTCATCCGCCAAACCTTTCAGGGGAGAATTTACAACAGTTTAGCACCATTTTTGAGTGAATTGGAGAATTTCAGATTTTTGCTGAAATTGTGACCCCGGTGCTTAGAATTTTTTTTTTTCACAGGTTAAGTTGTCGAGGGTTGATATCTTGGCCTATGATAAAAAGCCTTCTGTTTCCACCGCCAAACCTTTCAGGGGAGAATTTGCAACAGTTTAGCACCATTTTTGAGTGAATTAGAGAATTTCAGATTTTTGCTGAAGTTGTGACCCCCGGGCTTAGAAATTTTTTTTTTCACAGGTTAAGTTGTCGAGGGTTGATTTCTTGGCCTATGATAAAAAGCCTTCTGTTTCCACCGCCAAACCGTTCAGGGGAGAATTTACAACAGTTTAGCACCATTTTTGAGTGAATCGGAGAATTTCAGATTTTTGCTGAAGTTGTGACCCCGGGGATTAGAAATTTTTTTTTTCACAGGTTAAGTTGTCGAGGGCTGATTTCATGTCCTATGATAAAAAGCCTTCTGTTTCCACCGCCAAAACTTTCAGGGGAGTATGTGCAAAACTTTGGCACCATCTTTGAGTGAATTGGAGAATTTCAGATTTTTGCTGAAGTTGTGACCCCGGGGCTTAGAATTTTTTTTTTTCACAGGTTAAGTTGTCGAGGGCTGATTTCATGTCCTATGATAAAAAGCCTTCTGTTTCCACCGCCAAACCTTTCAGGGGAGTATTTGCAAAACTTTGGCACCATCTTTGAGTGAAATGGAGAATTTCAGATTTTTGCTGAAGTTGTGACCCCGGGGCTTTGAAATTTTTTTTCCCACAGGTTATGTTGTCGAGGGCTGATGTCATGTCCTATGATAAAAAGCCTTCTGTTTCCACCGCCAAACCTTTCAGGGGAGTATTTGCAAAACTTTGGCACCATCTTTGAGTGAATTGGAGAATTTCAGATTTTTGCTGAAGTTGTGACCCCGGGGCTTAGAAATTTTTTTTTTCACAGGTTAAGTTGTCGAGGGTTGATTTCTTGGCCTATGATAAAAAGCCTTCTGTTTCAACCGCCAAACCTTTCAGGGGAGAATTTACAACAGTTTAGCACCATTTTTGAGTGAATTGGAGAATTTCAGATTTTTGCTGAAATTGTGACCCCGGGGCTTTGATATTTTTTTTTCACAGGTTATGTTGTCGAGGGCTGATTTCATGTCCTATGATAAAAAGCCTTCTGTTTCCACCGCCAAACCTTTCAGGGGAGTATTTGCAAAATTTTGGCACCATCTTTGAGTGAATTGGAGAATTTCAGATTTTTGCTGAAGTTGTGACCCCGGGGGTTAGAAAATTTTTTTTTCACACGTTACGTCTTCGAAGGCTGATTTCATGTCCTATGATAAAAAGCCTTCTGTTTCCACCGCCAAACCTTTCAGGAGAGTATTTGCAAAACTTTGGCACCATCTTTGAGTGAATTGGAGAATTTCAGATTTTTGCTGAAGTTGTGACCCCGGGGCTTAGAAATTTTTTTTTTCACAGGTTAAGTTGTCGAGGGCTGATTTCATGTCCTATGATAAAAAGCCTTCTGTTTCCACCGCCAAACGTTTCAGGGGAGAATTTACAACAGTTTAGCACCATTTTTGAGTGAACTGGAGAATTTCAGATTTTTGCTGAAATTGTGACCCCGGGGCTTAGAAAATTTTTTTTTCACAGGTTAAGTTGTCGAGGGTTGATTTCTTGGCCTATGATAAAAAGCCTTCTGTTTCAACCGCCAAACCTTTCAGGGGAGAATTTACAACAGTTTAGCACCATTTTTGAGTGAATTGGAGAATTTCAGATTTTGCTGAAATTGTGACCCCGGAGCTTAGAATTTTTTTTTTTCACAGGTTAAGTTGTCGAGGGTTGATTTCTTGGCCTATGATAAAAAGCCTTCTGTTTCCACCGCCAAACCGTTCAGGGGAGAATTTAAAACAGTTTAGCGCCATTTTTGAGTGAATTGGAGAATTTCAGATTTTTGCTGAAGTTGTGACCCCGGGGCTTAGAAATATTTTTTTTCACAGGTTAAGTTGTCGAGGGTTGATTTCTTGGCCTATGATAAAAAGCCTTCTGTTTCAACCGCCAAACCTTTCAGGGGAGTATTTGCAAAACTTTAGCACCATTTTTGAGTGAATTGGATTATTTCAGATTTTTGCTGAAGTTGTGACCCCGGGGCTTAGAAATTTTTTTTCCCACTGGTTAAGTTGTCGAGGGCTTATTTCATGTCCTATGATAAAAAGCCTTCTGTTTCCACCGCCAAACCTTTCAGGGGAGAATTTGCAACAGTTTAGCACCATTTTTGAGTGAATTGGAGAATTTCAGATTTTTGCTGAAGTTGTGACCCCGGGGATTAGAAATATTTTTTTTCACAGGTTAAGTTGTCGAGGGTTGATTTCTTGGCCTATGATAAAAAGCCTTATGTTTCCACCTCCAAAACTTTCATGGGAGAATTTACAACAGTTTACCACCATTTTTGAGTGAATTGGATTATTTCAGATTTTTGCTGAAGTTGTGACCCCGGGGCTTAGAAATTTTTTTTCCCACTGGTTAAGTTGTCGAGGGCTTATTTCATGTCCTATGATAAAAAGCCTTCTGTTTCCACCGCCAAACCTTTCAGGGGAGAATTTGCAACAGTTTAGCACCATTTTTGAGTGAATTGGAGAATTTCAGATTTTTGCTGAAGTTGTGACCCCGGGGCTTAGAAATTTTGTTTTTCACAGGTTAAGTTGTCGAGGGCTGATTTCATGTCCTATGATAAAAAGCCTTCTGTTTCCACCGCCAAACCTTTCAGGGGAGTATTTGCAAAACTTTGGCACCATCTTTGAGTGAAATGGAGAATTTCAGATTTTTGCTGAAGTTGTGACCCCGGGGCTTTGAAATTTTTTTCCCCACAGGTTATGTTGTCGAGGGCTGATGTCATGTCCTATGATAAAAAGCCTTCTGTTTCCACCGCCAAACCTTTCAGGGGAGTATTTGCAAAACTTTGGCACCATCTTTGAGTGAATTGGAGAATTTCAGATTTTTGCTGAAGTTGTGACCCCGGGGCTTAGAAATTTTTTTTTTCACAGGTTAAGTTGTCGAGGGTTGATTTCTTGGCCTATGATAAAAAGCCTTCTGTTTCAACCGCCAAACCTTTCAGGGGAGAATTTACAACAGTTTAGCACCATTTTTGAGTGAATTGGAGAATTTCAGATTTTTGCTGAAATTGTGACCCCGGGGCTTTGATATTTTTTTTTCACAGGTTATGTTGTCGAGGGCTGATTTCATGTCCTATGATAAAAAGCCTTCTGTTTCCACCGCCAAACCTTTCAGGGGAGTATTTGCAAAATTTTGGCACCATCTTTGAGTGAATTGGAGAATTTCAGATTTTTGCTGAAGTTGTGACCCCGGGGCTTTGAAATTTTTTTTTTCACAAGTTATGTTGTCGAGGGCTGATTTCATGTTCTATGATAAAAAGCCTTCTGTTTCCACTGCCAAACCTTTCAGGGGAGTATTTGCAAAACTTTGGCACCATCTTTGAGTGAATTGGAGAATTTCAGATTTTTGCTGAATTTGTGACCCCGGGGCTTAGAAATTTTTTTTTCCACAGGTTAAGTTGTCGAGGGTTGATTTCTTGGCCTATGATAAAAAGCCTTCTGTGTCATCCGCCAAACCTTTCAGGGGAGAATTTACAACAGTTTAGCACCATTTTTGAGTGAATTGGAGAATTTCAGATTTTTGCTGAAATTGTGACCCCGGTGCTTAGAATTTTTTTTTTTCACAGGTTAAGTTGTCGAGGGTTGATATCTTGGCCTATGATAAAAAGCCTTCTGTTTCCACCGCCAAACCTTTCAGGGGAGAATTTGCAACAGTTTAGCACCATTTTTGAGTGAATTGGAGAATTTCAGATTTTTGCTGAAATTGTGACCCCGGGGCTTAGAAATTTTTTTTTTCACAGGTTAAGTTGTCGAGGGCTGATTTCATATCCTATGAAAAAAAGTCTTCTGTTTAAACCGCCAAACCTTTCAGGGGAGTATGTGCAAAACTGTGGCACCATTTTTGAGTGAATAGGAGAATTTCAGATTTTTGCTGAAGTTCTGACCCCGGGGCTTAGAAATTTTTTTTCCCACTGGTTAAGTTGTCGAGGGCTGATTTCATGTCCTATGATAAAAAGCCTTCTGTTTCCACCGCCAAACCTTTCAGGGGAGAATTTGCAACAGTTTAGCACCATTTTTGAGTGAATTGGAGAATTTCAGATTTTTGCTGAAATTGTGACCCCGGTGCTTAGAATTTTTTTTTTTCACAGGTTAAGTTGTCGAGGGTTGATATCTTGGCCTATGATAAAAAGCCTTCTGTTTCCACCGCCAAACCTTTCAGGGGAGAATTTGCAACAGTTTAGCACCATTTTTGAGTGAATTGGAGAATTTCAGATTTTTGCTGAAATTGTGACCCCGGGGCTTAGAAATTTTTTTTTTCACACGTTAAGTTGTCGAGGGCTGATTTCATATCCTATGAAAAAAAGCCTTCTGTTTCCACCGCCAAACCTTTCAGGGGAGTATTTGCAACACGTTGGCACCATCTTTGAGTGAATTGGAGAATTTCAGATTTTTGCTGAAGTTGTGACCCCGGGGCTTAGAAATATTTTTTTTCACAGGTTAAGTTGTCGAGGGTTGATTTCTTGGCCTATGATAAAAAGCCTTCTGTTTCCACCGCCAAACGTTTCAGGGGAGAATTTACAACAGTTTAGCGCCATTTTTGAGTGAATTGGAGAATTTCAGATTTTTGCTGAAATTGTGACCCCGGGGCTTTGATATTTTTTTTCCCACAGGTTATGTTGTCGAGGGTTGATTTCATGTCCTATGATAAAAAGCCTTCTGTTTCCACCGCCAAACCTTTCAGGGGAGAATTTGCAAAACTTTGGCACCATCTTTGAGTGAATTGGAGAATTTCAGATTTTTGCTGAAGTTGTGACCCCGGGGCTTAGAAATATTTTTTTTCACACGTTACGTCTTCGAAGGCTGATTTCATGTCCTATGATAAAAAGCCTTCTGTTTCCACCGCCAAACCTTTCAGGAGAGTATTTGCAAAACTTTGGCACCATCTTTGAGTGAATTGGAGAATTTCAGATTTTTGCTGAAGTTGTGACCCCGGGGCTTAGAAATATTTTTTTTCACAGGTTAAGTTGTCGAGGGTTGATTTCTTGGCCTATGATAAAAAGCCTTCTGTTTCCACCTCCAAAACTTTCATGGGAGAATTTACAACAGTTTACCACCATTTTTGACTGAATTGGAGAATTTCAGATTTTTGCTGAAATTGTGACCCCGGGGCTTTGATATTTTTTTTCCCACAGGTTATGTTGTCGAGGGTTGATTTCATGTCCTATGATAAAAAGCCTTCTGTTTCCACCGCCAAACCTTTCAGGGGAGAATTTGCAAAACTTTGGCACCATCTTTGAGTGAATTGGAGAATTTCAGATTTTTGCTGAAGTTGTGACCCCGGGGCTTAGAAATATTTTTTTTCACACGTTACGTCTTCGAAGGCTGATTTCATGTCCTATGATAAAAAGCCTTCTGTTTCCACCGCCAAACCTTTCAGGAGAGTATTTGCAAAACTTTGGCACCATCTTTGAGTGAATTGGAGAATTTCAGATTTTTGCTGAAGTTGTGACCCCGGGGCTTAGAAATTTTTTTTTTCACAGGTTAAGTTGTCGAGGGCTGATTTCATGTCCTATGATAAAAAGCCTTCTGTTTCCACCGCCAAACCTTTCAGGGGAGAATTTGCAACAGTTTAGCACCATTTTTGAGTGAATTGGAGAATTTCAGATTTTTGCTGAAATTGTGACCCCGGGGCTTAGAAATTTTTTTTTTCACACGTTAAGTTGTCGAGGGCTGATTTCATGTCCTATGATAAAAAGCCTTCTGTTTCCACCGCCAAACCTTTCAGGGGAGAATTTGCAACAGTTTAGCACCATTTTTGAGTGAATTGGAGAATTTCAGATTTTTGCTGAAATTGTGACCCCGGGGCTTTGATATTTTTTTTTCACAGGTTATGTTGTCGAGGGCTGATTTCATGTCCTATGATAAAAAGCCTTCTGTTTCCACCGCCAAACCTTTCAGGGGAGTATTTGCAAAATTTTGGCACCATCTTTGAGTGAATTGGAGAATTTCAGATTTTTGCTGAAGTTGTGACCCCGGGGCTTTGAAATTTTTTTTTTCACAAGTTATGTTGTCGAGGGCTGATTTCATGTTCTATGATAAAAAGCCTTCTGTTTCCACTGCCAAACCTTTCAGGGGAGTATTTGCAAAACTTTGGCACCATCTTTGAGTGAATTGGAGAATTTCAGATTTTTGCTGAATTTGTGACCCCGGGGCTTAGAAATTTTTTTTTCCACAGGTTAAGTTGTCGAGGGTTGATTTCTTGGCCTATGATAAAAAGCCTTCTGTGTCATCCGCCAAACCTTTCAGGGGAGAATTTACAACAGTTTAGCACCATTTTTGAGTGAATTGGAGAATTTCAGATTTTTGCTGAAATTGTGACCCCGGTGCTTAGAATTTTTTTTTTTCACAGGTTAAGTTGTCGAGGGTTGATATCTTGGCCTATGATAAAAAGCCTTCTGTTTCCACCGCCAAACCTTTCAGGGGAGAATTTGCAACAGTTTAGCACCATTTTTGAGTGAATTGGAGAATTTCAGATTTTTGCTGAAATTGTGACCCCGGGGCTTAGAAATTTTTTTTTTCACAGGTTAAGTTGTCGAGGGCTGATTTCATATCCTATGAAAAAAAGTCTTCTGTTTAAACCGCCAAACCTTTCAGGGGAGTATGTGCAAAACTGTGGCACCATTTTTGAGTGAATAGGAGAATTTCAGATTTTTGCTGAAGTTCTGACCCCGGGGCTTAGAAATTTTTTTTCCCACTGGTTAAGTTGTCGAGGGCTGATTTCATGTCCTATGATAAAAAGCCTTCTGTTTCCACCGCCAAACCTTTCAGGGGAGAATTTGCAACAGTTTAGCACCATTTTTGAGTGAATTGGAGAATTTCAGATTTTTGCTGAAATTGTGACCCCGGTGCTTAGAATTTTTTTTTTTCACAGGTTAAGTTGTCGAGGGTTGATATCTTGGCCTATGATAAAAAGCCTTCTGTTTCCACCGCCAAACCTTTCAGGGGAGAATTTGCAACAGTTTAGCACCATTTTTGAGTGAATTGGAGAATTTCAGATTTTTGCTGAAATTGTGACCCCGGGGCTTAGAAATTTTTTTTTTCACACGTTAAGTTGTCGAGGGCTGATTTCATATCCTATGAAAAAAAGCCTTCTGTTTCCACCGCCAAACCTTTCAGGGGAGTATTTGCAACACGTTGGCACCATCTTTGAGTGAATTGGAGAATTTCAGATTTTTGCTGAAGTTGTGACCCCGGGGCTTAGAAATATTTTTTTTCACAGGTTAAGTTGTCGAGGGTTGATTTCTTGGCCTATGATAAAAAGCCTTCTGTTTCCACCGCCAAACGTTTCAGGGGAGAATTTACAACAGTTTAGCGCCATTTTTGAGTGAATTGGAGAATTTCAGATTTTTGCTGAAGTTGTGACCCCGGGGCTTAGAAATATTTTTTTTCACAGGTTAAGTTGTCGAGGGTTGATTTCTTGGCCTATGATAAAAAGCCTTCTGTTTCCACCTCCAAAACTTTCATGGGAGAATTTACAACAGTTTACCACCATTTTTGACTGAATTGGAGAATTTCAGATTTTTGCTGAAATTGTGACCCCGGGGCTTTGATATTTTTTTTCCCACAGGTTATGTTGTCGAGGGTTGATTTCATGTCCTATGATAAAAAGCCTTCTGTTTCCACCGCCAAACCTTTCAGGGGAGAATTTGCAAAACTTTGGCACCATCTTTGAGTGAATTGGAGAATTTCAGATTTTTGCTGAAGTTGTGACCCCGGGGCTTAGAAATATTTTTTTTCACACGTTACGTCTTCGAAGGCTGATTTCATGTCCTATGATAAAAAGCCTTCTGTTTCCACCGCCAAACCTTTCAGGAGAGTATTTGCAAAACTTTGGCACCATCTTTGAGTGAATTGGAGAATTTCAGATTTTTGCTGAAGTTGTGACCCCGGGGCTTAGAAATATTTTTTTTCACAGGTTAAGTTGTCGAGGGTTGATTTCTTGGCCTATGATAAAAAGCCTTCTGTTTCCACCTCCAAAACTTTCATGGGAGAATTTACAACAGTTTACCACCATTTTTGACTGAATTGGAGAATTTCAGATTTTTGCTGAAATTGTGACCCCGGGGCTTTGATATTTTTTTTCCCACAGGTTATGTTGTCGAGGGTTGATTTCATGTCCTATGATAAAAAGCCTTCTGTTTCCACCGCCAAACCTTTCAGGGGAGAATTTGCAAAACTTTGGCACCATCTTTGAGTGAATTGGAGAATTTCAGATTTTTGCTGAAGTTGTGACCCCGGGGCTTAGAAATATTTTTTTTCACACGTTACGTCTTCGAAGGCTGATTTCATGTCCTATGATAAAAAGCCTTCTGTTTCCACCGCCAAACCTTTCAGGAGAGTATTTGCAAAACTTTGGCACCATCTTTGAGTGAATTGGAGAATTTCAGATTTTTGCTGAAGTTGTGACCCCGGGGCTTAGAAATTTTTTTTTTCACAGGTTAAGTTGTCGAGGGCTGATTTCATGTCCTATGATAAAAAGCCTTCTGTTTCCACCGCCAAACCTTTCAGGGGAGAATTTGCAACAGTTTAGCACCATTTTTGAGTGAATTGGAGAATTTCAGATTTTTGCTGAAATTGTGACCCCGGGGCTTAGAAATTTTTTTTTTCACACGTTAAGTTGTCGAGGGCTGATTTCATATCCTATGAAAAAAAGCCTTCTGTTTCCACCGCCAAACCTTTCAGGGGAGTATTTGCAACACGTTGGCACCATCTTTGAGTGAATTGGAGAATTTCAGATTTTTGCTGAAGTTGTGACCCCGGGGCTTAGAAATTTTTTTTTTCACAGGTTAAGTTGTCGAGGGCTGATTTCATGTCCTATGATAAAAAGCCTTCTGTTTCCACCGCCAAACGTTTCAGGGGAGAATTTACAACAGTTTAGCACCATTTTTGAGTGAACTGGAGAATTTCAGATTTTTGCTGAAATTGTGACCCCGGGGCTTAGAAAATTTTTTTTTCACAGGTTAAGTTGTCGAGGGTTGATTTCTTGGCCTATGATAAAAAGCCTTCTGTTTCAACCGCCAAACCTTTCAGGGGAGAATTTACAACAGTTTAGCACCATTTTTGAGTGAATTGGAGAATTTCAGATTTTGCTGAAATTGTGACCCCGGAGCTTAGAATTTTTTTTTTTCACAGGTTAAGTTGTCGAGGGTTGATTTCTTGGCCTATGATAAAAAGCCTTCTGTTTCCACCGCCAAACCGTTCAGGGTAGAATTTACAACAGTTTAGCGCCATTTTTGAGTGAATTGGAGAATTTCAGATTTTTGCTGAAGTTGTGACCCCGGGGCTTAGAAATATTTTTTTTCACAGGTTAAGTTGTCGAGGGTTGAGTTCTTGGCCTATGATAAAAAGCCTTCTGTTTCCACCTCCAAAACTTTCATGGGAGAATTTACAACAGTTTACCACCATTTTTGAGTGAATTGGAGAATTTCAGATTTTTGCTGAAATTGTGACCCCGGGGCTTTGATATTTTTTTCCCCACAGGTTATGTTGTCGAGGGCTGATTTCATGTCCTATGATAAAAAGCCTTCTGTTTCCACCGCCAAACCTTTCAGGGGAGTATTTGCAAAACTTTGGCACCATCTTTGAGTGAATTGGAGAATTTCAGATTTTTGCTGAAGTTGTGACCCGGGGCTTAGAAATAATTTTTTTCACAGGTTAAGTTGTCGAGGGTTGATTTCTTGGCCTATGATAAAAAGCCTTCTGTTTCCACCGCCAAACCTTTCAGGGGAGAATTTGCAACAGTTTAGCACCATTTTTGAGTGAATTGGAGAATTTCAGATTTTTGCTGAAGTTGTGACCCCGGGGCTTAGAAATATTTTTTTTCACAGGTTAAGTTGTCGAGGGTTGATTTCCTTGACTATGATAAAAAGCCTTCTGTTTCCACCGCCAAACCTTTCAGGGGAGTATTTGCAAAACTTTGGCACCATCTTTGAGTGAAATGGAGAATTTCAGATTTTTGCTGAAGTTGTGACCCCGGGGCTTTGAAATTTTTTTTTTACAAGTTATGTTGTCGAGGCCTGATTTCATGTCCTATGATAAAAAGCCTTCTGTTTCCACCGCCAAACCTTTCAGGGGAGTATTTGCAAAACTTTGGCACCATCTTTGAGTGAATTGGAGAATTTCAGATTTTTGCTGAAGTTGTGACCCCGGGGCTTAGAAATTTTTTTTTTTTCACAGGTTAAGTTGTCGAGGGTTGATTTCTTGGCCTATGATAAAAAGCCTTCTGTTTCAACCGCCAAACCTTTCAGGGGAGAATTTACAACAGTTTAGCACCATTTTTGAGTGAATTGGAGAATTTCAGATTTTTGCTGAAATTGTGACCCCGGGGCTTTGATATTTTTTTTTCACAGGTTATGTTGTCGAGGGCTGATTTCTTGGCCTATGATAAAAAGCCTTCTGTTTCAACCGCCAAACCTTTCAGGGGAGAATTTACAACAGTTTAGCACCATCTTTGAGTGAATTGGAGAATTTCAGATTATTGCTGAAATTGTGACCCCGGGGCTTTGAAATTTTTTTTTCACAAGTTATGTTGTCGAGGGCTGATTTCATGTTCTATGATAAAAAGCCTTCTGTTTCCACCGCCAAACCTTTCAGGGGAGTATTTGCAACACGTTGGCAGCATCTTTGAGTGAATTGGAGAATTTCAGATTTTTGCTGAAGTTGTGACCCCGGGGCTTAGAAATTTTTTTCCCACTGGTTAAGTTGTCGAGGGCTGATTTCATGTCCTATGATAAAAAGCCTTCTGTTTCCACCGCCAAACCTTTCAGGGGAGAATTTGCAACAGTTTAGCACCATTTTTGAGTGAATTGGAGAATTTCAGATTTTTGCTGAAGTTGTGACCACCGGGCTTAGAAATTTTTTTTTTCACAGGTTAAGTTGTCGAGGGTTGATTTCTTGGCCTATGATAAAAAGCCTTCTGTTTCCACCGCCAAACCTTTCAGGGGAGTATGTGCAAAACTTTGGCACCATTTTTGAGTGAATTGGAGAATTTCAGATTTTTGCTGAAGTTGTGACCCCGGGGCTTAGAATTTTTTTTTTTCACAGGTTAAGTTGTCGAGGGCTGATTTCATGTCCTATGATAAAAAGCCTTCTGTTTCCACCGCCAAACCTTTCAGGGGAGTATTTGCAAAACTTTGGCACCATCTTTGAGTGAATTGGAGAATTTCAGATTTTTGCTGAAGTTGTGACCCCAGGGCTTAGAAATTTTTTTTTTCACAGGTTAAGTTGTCGAGGGTTGATTTCTTGGCCTATGATAAAAAGCCTTCTGTGTCATCCGCCAAACCTTTCAGGGTGGAATTTACAACAGTTTAGCACCATTTTTGAGTGAATTGGAGAATTTCAGATTTTTGCTGAAATTGTGACCCCGGAGCTTAGAATTTTTTTTTTTCACAGGTTAAGTTGTCGATGGTTGATTTCTTGGCCTATGATAAAAAGCCTTCTGTTTCCACCGCCAAACCTTTCATGGGAGAATTTGCAACAGTTTAGCACTATCTTCCAGTGAATTGGAGAATTTCAGATTTTTGCTGAAGTTGTGACCCCGGGGCTTAGAAATTTTTTTTTTTCACAGGTTAAGTTGTCGAGGGCTGATTTCATGTCCTATGATAAAAAGCCTTCTGTTTCCACCGCCAAACCTTTCAGGGGAGTATTTGCAAAACTTTGGCACCATCTTTGAGTGAATTGGAGAATTTCAGATTTTTGCTGAAGTTGTGACCCCGGGGCTTAGAATTTTTTTTTTTTCACAGGTTAAGTGAATTGGAGAATTTCACAGACTTCCGGAGGCGGCGCGCTCAGCAATGGCGGTCCTCTTCAGTCGCTGAAGAGGGGCTCCGCGGAAAAGGGTCGTGCGCTGCGGCACAGCGACGACCCACTTAGAGAAACCACGGGTAGAGTGAGCCCGTGGCCGTGGGGTTCGGCGGGCACCAGAAGCGACCTCGGAAACGCAGAAGAGACCCCGTAAGGGGTATCGGAACGTGGAGGGGGTAGCGGTGCTGTGAATCCATCGCTCTTTCCGCGGAAGTGAAGCCGCGCGGCTGCTGCTGAGCAGCGCTGACCTTTCTTCCTCAAACTACTGAACTGAAACAACTTACTCGTGAGTAAGAAACTCGAGGCTCTATTTGAATTCAATTTGGTGAAATCTGGCTGAAAGCGGGAGACGCTAAAAAGGAAGTCAGTCTTCCGGCTCTGTTTAAAGTGTCGAGCAAAGACTCTTCTAAAGTGGAAGCATTGAAAGGAGGTTAAAAGAAGCTGGAATTTACTTTGCAAATTTGGTCTAGACTGTCTAAAACTCAAAAAAAGTTATAACAGCTTTGTAAGTGGATAAAGACTGTGGTCCCTCTTTCTATTTACCTGTGGATTACAAAGTTACGAAACCTGGCTCTCGATCTGCCTGGATACAAGTAGCATCGGACTGCGGTAACTGTATATAAAATATAAAGCTATATTGGGCTACTTTGTACTTGGAAAAAAAAAGGAACTGTTGCATGCACCTTTGTTAAGAACTTTTATTCTCTGCAGTTAAAATTGAATGGAGGGTTCCCCCCCTGTTCTGGACGTTATCTAATTCTTTTTTTGTGGGAACTTAATGGTGGAAACTCTTTATCCTTCTTTCCTAATTTTTTTGGGGAGCTCCCCCTACTGGATTGTAGAATTATTTGTCTCTGAGAACTGTTGGTTTTTTATATCTGGATGTTTACTTTTTTTTTGGATTGTTTCCCATGGGATTTACAATTTGACCTTGATCCAGGGACAGCTGTGGAATGAGTGGAGCACCAAAAACAAGGGCTGGAAAGAAAGCAAAGCAAACTGAACTCTTGCAAACAACTTTGCCTGTACAGCCACGTAGATCGTCTGTTCCAATTGTGACAGGTCTGCAAGTAGGACAACCTATACAGCCACCTCTTGGGGAGATGGCTGCTGGAGGGTTAGACCCTGTCTCTAAAGAAATATTGGACCAACTGGCAGCATTGAATAAGAAAGCTGATGAACAAGCAGCTAGATTCGATGAACAATCTGCTAAATTTGACCAGGTGACAGCCTCTATTAATAAACTGACAGACCAGGTCACTAAGAATACACAGGCAATAGGTAATATTGAAAAGACTACAACAGAAAACCGAAAATTAGTTGAATAAGTAAACACAAAAGCAGACGAAAATAAAAAGAGGATAGAGGAATTAAGAGGGGAGGTGAGACCACTGAGTAGACAGGTTACTGAACAGCAAGCGTACCTGTCCCTGGCAGAATTGAAAAACAGGGAAAGCAATCTCAGGCTGAGAAATATCCCAGAATCAGAAAAAGAGGACTTGATTGGCTTCTTGACAACAGAAATATCTAAATTCTGGGGATTGGCAGAAGAGAAGGACTTCAAAATCGTCACCGCCTTTAGATTAGGAAGAGTGGTCAAGAAGGATAAACCAAGAGATTGCTTGATCATTTTGAGATCCAAGCAAGAAAAAGATAACATACTCGGCCTGCACTTTAAAAATTCATTGGTGATTCAGGGAAAGACGGCAGAAATCTTCAGAGACATACCAAAACAGCTTTTGGATTTAAGAACTACATACAAAGACCTAGCAAGCTTATTGAGAAACAATAAAATCCCTTATAGGTGGGAATTCCCTCAAGGACTATCTTTTACCTTGAAAGGGAGGAAGGTAAGAATCAGAACAGCAGAGGAGCAAGAAAAGTTCCTGAACGATCACGGGGAGGACCTTCGGAAAGGAGTAGCAGGAGCCTGGCCACCTCCTTCCTTTGGCCTCAACTTGGTTCCACCTCCAGGTAAAGAAGATAAAGGAGACACCCCCACTGACAAATAAATTGACCCAGGATGTCTCTGCAGCTTCTTAGTTGGAACATTAATGGCGCAAACTCTCCCGAAAAAAGGAAAAAGATTTTTCATATACTAAGAAAAGAACAATTGGACGTCATTTGCCTTCAAGAAACACACGTGACTAGGCTTCACAGGAGAGTGTTAATCAACAAGAGACTAGGTCAAGAGTTTATTTCATCAGACAAGGTGAAAAAAAGAGGAGTAGTGATCTATGCTAAGGAGAACCTGGCACCAAAATTGGTGTTTAAAGATGAACAAGGAAGAATTTTGGCGATTGAAATACAATCACAAGGAGAAAAATTTTTGATAGTTGGAATATATGCACCAAACGATGGGAAATCGGAATTTTATAAGAAGCTGCATGAGACAATGCTGGACCATATTGACTATACCAACATCATTTTGATGGGAGATATGAATGGGGTAGTCTCTACCTACATGGATAAGTCACAAAACCAAAATTTGAACAAGGACGGCAGACTTCCAAAGACCTTTTTTGAACTCACAGACAATATGGATTTGATTGATGTTTGGAGGACAAAGAACCCTCTAGGTATGGAGGGAACATTCTTTTCTGAGGCCCATCTGTCATGGACAAGAATCGACCAAATCTGGACATCTAGAGGACTGGCACCTAAGACAAAAAAAATAGAGATCTGCCCTAAAACTTGCTCCGACCATAATGCTTTGAAAATGGACTTGAGACTCACACCAGCTGGATCCTTCAGATGGAGAATGAATGACTATTTGTTTAGAGATCAGGAGATCGTGAAGAAGGCCCAAAAGACGTTGAAAAACTATTTCGAAATAAATTTGAAAACTTCGGTGGAAAAGAAAACAATCTGGGACGCGAGCAAAGCTGTTATGAGAGGGTTCCTGATACAACAGAACACTATTAAGAAGAAACTCTGGAATGGTAAAAAGGACAAGATTTTGGACAAAATAAGAGATGGAGAAAAAAAGCTGAGACTAAATCCAAAATCAAAAGAAGTTTTAAGAGAAATAAAATTCTACCAAGCACAATATACGAAATTGATAAATCAAGAAATTGAATGGAAAATTAAACAGATGAAACAAAGATCATTTGAATCGGCAAATAAATGTGGGAAGCTGCTGGCATGGCAGCTGAAAAAGAGACAAAAATTGAACTTTGTTACCAATCTGGAGGTCGAAGGAGAATGTATTCAGAAACCAGAAGAAATTAGAAAGTGTTTTCAGAGATACTTTAAAAAACTGTATACCCAAGGACCACAAGCAGAGACTGAAATAAATAACTTCTTAAAACGCTATGGCCTCCAAAAGTTAACACAAGATAAACAAACAGCCCTGAACTATAAAATAACACAACAGGAAATTGAAAGAGCCATTCAGAACATGCAAACAGGCAAATCCCCAGGCCCAGACGGACTTACCTCCAAATATTATAAGACACTGACGGAATATTTGACACAGCCATTAATGGAGGTATGTAATCAGATTATGGAAGGGAAGGGGGCACCAGAATCGTGGAAAGAAGCATTTATTACTCTGATACCAAAATTGGAATCTGAAAAGACTCAACTCAAGAATTATCGTCCTATCTCACTCCTAAATGTGGATTACAAAATTTTTGCTGACATAGAATCATAGAATCATAGAATCATAGAATCATAGAGTTGGAAGAGACCACAAGGGCCATCGAGTCCAACCCCCTGCCAAGCAGGAAACACCATCAGAGCACTCCTGACATATGGTTGTCAAGCCTCTGCTTAAAGACCTCCAAAGTAGGAGACTCCACCACACTCCTTGGCAGCAAATTCCACTGTCGAACAGCTCTCACTGTCAGGAAGTTCTTCCTAATGTTTAGGTGGAATCTTCTTTCTTGTAGTTTGGATCCATTGCTCCGTGTCCGCTTCTCCGGAGCAGCAGAAAACAACCTTTCTCCCTCCTCCATGTGACATCCTTTTATATATTTGAACATGGCTATCATATCACCCCTTAACCTCCTCTTCTCCAGGCTAAACATGCCCAGCTCCCTTAGCCGTTCCTCATAAGGCATCGTTTCCAGGCCTTTGACCATTTTGGTTGCCCTCCTCTGGACACGTTCCAGTTTGTCAGTGTCCTTCTTGAATTGTGGTGCCCAGAACTGGACACAGTACTCCAGGTGTGGTCTGACCAGAGCAGAATACAGTGGCACTATTACTTCCCTTGATCTAGATGCTATACTCCTATTGATGCAGCCCAGAATTGCATTGGCTTTTTTAGCTGCCGCGTCACACTGTTGGCTCATGTCAAGTTTGTGGTCAACCAAGACTTCTAGATCCTTTTCACATGTACTGCTCTCAAGCCAGGTGTCACCCATCTTGTATTTGTGCCTCTCATTTTTTTTGCCCAAGTGCAATACTTTACATTTCTCCCTGTTAAAATTCATCTTGTTTATTTTTGCCCAGTTCTCTAATCTGTCAAGGTCGTTTTGAAGTGTGATCCTGTCCTCTGGGGTGTTAGCCACCCAAGCAAACCACATCTTAGCAAACAGATTGAAAAAAGTTTTGAATGAAGTAATTCATAAGGACCAAGCTGGCTTTCTCCCTGGTAGACATTTGTCTGACAACACTAGGAACATTATTGACGTTTTGGAGTTACTACAGACAAATATGAACACGAGAGCAGTCTTGATTTTTATAGACGCAGAGAAGGCCTTTGACAATATATCTTGGAAATTTATGAAGAAAAATTTGGAAGAGATGGGAGTGGGAGGGGCGTTTCAAAATGGTATCGAAGCAATCTATTCAGAACAAAAGGCTAAATTGATAGTAAATGGTGTGGTGACAGAGGAGTTTAAAATTGAAAAAGGGACACGACAGGGGTGCCCCCTATCACCCTTGCTATTTATTTCTGTCCTGGAGGTGTTGCTGAACTTGATCAGGAGGGATCGGCTGGTGGAAGGAATACAGGTCGGAGAAAAACAATACAAACTTAAGGCCTTTGCAGATGATTTGGTTTTGACATTACAGGAGCCAGAAACCAGTACAAAAAGAGCTTTAGAACTAATTTCTGAGTTTGGTCGGGTGGCGGGATTCAAGTTGAACAAACAAAAAACTAAGGTTTTGGCAAAAAACTTGACACCTTTAGAAATAGATGGGTTTCAGAAGGAAACAGAATTAAATGTGGTTACAAAAGTGAAATACCTGGGGGTTAACTTGACTGGGAGAAATTTGAATTTATTTAAGGATAATTATGAAAAATGCTGGTCGGAAATTAAAAACGACTTAGAAATTTGGTCAAGATTGAAACTTTCCTTGTCGGGAAGAATTGCAGCAGTAAAGATGAATGTATTGCCAAGAATGTTGTTTTTGTTTCAAACCCTTCAGATCGTGGACAGAGTGGAATGTTTTGGAAAGTGGCAGAGGGATATCACGAAGTTTGTCTGGCAGGGCAAAAAGCCCCGAATAAAATTTAAGATATTAACAGATGCAAAGGAAAGAGGGGGGTTTGCCCTGCCGGACTTAAGACTGTATTATGAAGCTGCATCCTTCTGCTGGATGAAAGATTGGTTTCTGTTAGAAAACACTGATGTCCTAGATCTGGAAGGGCATAGTAATGCTTTTGGGTGGCATGCATATTTGTGGTACGAGAAGGCAAAGTCTCATAAATTGTTTAAAAACCATATTGTCAGGAAAGCTCTATTCATTGTCTGGACTAAATACAAGGACTTACTTGAAAGTAAGACCCCGAGGTGGTTATCACCGACGGAGGCTAAGGCCATAAAACTACGTAATATGGAGAGTGGCTGGGCAAAATACTGTGAGATAATAGAAAGAGATGGTGATACTTGGAGGTTGCAGAGTTTCGAAAAATTGAAAGGAAAGGTGCGAGACTGGTTTCATTATGCCCAAATTTTAGAGATTTTCAAAAAGGACAAAAAAATTGGTTTCCAGGTGGAAAAATCAAAACTAGAGACAGAACTACTTGAACCTAAGACGAAAGTGCTTTCAAGAATGTATAACTTGTTGCTTAAATGGAATACTCAAGATGAGACAGTTAAATCAGCTATGATAAAATGGGCACAAGACATTGGGTACAACATTATGTCTGAAGACTGGGAAAGGTTGTGGACCACCGGTATGAAATTCACGGCATGTAGTGCCTTAAAAGAAAACATTATGAAAATGGTATACAGGTGGTACATGACCCCAGTCAAACTGGCAAAGATATATCATTTGTCTGATAATAAATGTTGGAAATGCAAGGAGGCTGAAGGAACATTTTTTCACCTCTGGTGGACATGCCCGAGGGTGAAGGCTTTTTGGGAAATGATTTACAATGAGTTGAAAAAGGTGTTTAAATACACCTTTCATAAGAAACCAGAGGCCTTCCTCCTGGGCATTGTGGGCCAGAGAGTGTTAAAAAAAGATAGAACCTTCTTTTTATATGCAACTACAGCAGCAAGAATCCTTATAGCCAAATACTGGAAGGCACAGGAGCTACCCACGCTGGAAGAATGGCATTCGCAGCTGATCGACTACATGGAATTAGCCGAAATGACAGGCAGAATCCGAGATCTGGGAGAAGAGGCAGTGGAAGAGGACTGGAAAAAATTTAAGGACTATTTACAAAAACATTATAAGTTATATGAATGTTGAGAATTTGCTAAGCTTTCGGGGAAAACATGCTTCAGTATTGAGATTGGTAAATGATGGAAATTAAGTTATGATTTAGAAAAGTATAAATTGTAGATTATATAACTAAATGAAAACACAAAAACATTCAAAATAAGGTATTAATTTGCTGTTTATTTTTATTGCAAAGAAAGCAGGGGACGGAGGACGTGGGGAAGTCCGGTTGATCATGAAAATTGATTTGAAAAAGTGAATGTTTTTTCTTTCTTTCTATAATCTCTTCTTTTTTCTGTAAAATCGCTTTTGTTGTGTCATTGATGATGTATTTTTAACCTGGAAAAAAAGCAATAAAAAAACTATTATAAAAAAAAAGTGAATTGGAGAATTTCAGATTTTTGCTGAAATTGTGACCCCGGAGCTTAGAATTTTTTATTTTCTCAGGTTAAGTTGTCCAGGGTTGATTTCTTGGCCTATGATAAAAAGCCTTCTGTTTCCACCGCCAAACCTTTCAGGGGAGAATTTGCAACAGTTTAGCACCATTTTTGAGTGAATTGGAGAATTTCAGATTTTTGGTGAAGTTGTGACCCCGGGGCTTAGAATTTTTTTTTTTCACAGGTTAAATTGTTGAGGGCTGATTTCATGTCCTATGATAAAAAGCCTTCTGTTTCCACCGCCAAACCTTTCAGGGCAGTATTTGCAAAACTTTGGCACCATCTTTGAGTGAATTGGAGAATTTCAGATTTTTGCTGAAGTTGTGACCCCGGGGCTTAGAAATATTTTTTTTCACAGGTTAAGTTGTCGAGGGTTGATTTCTTGGCCTATGATAAAAAGCCTTCTGTGTCATCCGCCAAACCTTTCAGGCGAGAATTTACAACAGTTTAGCACCATTTTTGAGTGAATTGGAGAATTTCAGATTTTTGCTGAAATTGTGACCCCGGAGCTTAGAATTTTTTTTTTCACAGGTAAAGTTGTCGAGGGTTGATATTTTGGCCTATGATAAAAAGCCTTCTGTTTCCACCGCCAAACCTTTCAGGGGAGAATTTGCAACAGTTTAGCACCATTTTTGAGTGAATTGGAGAATTTCAGATTTTTGCTGAAGTTGAGACCCCGGGGCTTAGAAATTTTTTTTTTCACAGGTTAAGTTGTCGAGGGTTGATTTCATGTCCTATAATAAAAAGCCTTCTGTTTCCACCGCCAAACCTTTCAGGGGAGTATTTGCAAAACTTTGGCACCATCTTTGAGTGAATTGGAGAATTTCAGATTTTTGCTGAAGTTGTGACCCCGGGGCTTAGAATTTTTTTTTTTCCACAGGTTAAGTTGTCGAGGGTTGATTTCTTGGCCTATGATAAAAAGCCTTCTGTTTCCACCGCCAAACCTTTCAGGGGAGAATTTACAACATTTTAGCACCATTTTTGAGTGAATTGGAGAATTTCAGATTTTTGCTGAAATTGTGACCCCGGGGCTTAGAAATTTTTTTTTTCACAGGTTAAGTTGTCGAGGGTTGATTTCTTGGCCTATGATAAAAAGCCTTCTGTTTCCACCGCCAAACCTTTCAGGGGAGAATTTGCAACAGTTTAGCACCATTTTTGAGTGAATTGGAGAATTTCAGATTTTTGGTGAAGTTGTGACCCCGGGGCTTAGAATTTTTTTTTTTCACAGGTTAAATTGTCGAGGGCTGATTTCATGTCCTATGATAAAAAGCCTTCTGTTTCCACCGCCAAACCTTTCAGGGCAGTATTTGCAAAACTTTGGCACCATCTTTGAGTGAATTGGAGAATTTCAGATTTTTGCTGAAGTTGTGACCCCGGGGCTTAGAAATATTTTTTTTCACAGGTTAAGTTGTCGAGGGTTGATTTCTTGGCCTATGAGAAAAAGCCTTCTGTGTCATCCGCCAAACCTTTCAGGCGAGAATTTACAACAGTTTAGCACCATTTTTGAGTGAATTGGAGAATTTCAGATTTTTGCTGAAATTGTGACCCCGGAGCTTAGAATTTTTTTTTTCACAGGTAAAGTTGTCGAGGGTTGATATCTTGGCCTATGATAAAAAGCCTTCTGTTTCCACCGCCAAACCTTTCAGGGGAGAATTTGCAACAGTTTAGCACCATTTTTGAGTGAATTGGAGAATTTCAGATTTTTGCTGAAGTTGAGACCCCGGGGCTTAGAAATTTTTTTTTTCACAGGTTAAGTTGTCGAGGGTTGATTTCATGTCCTATAATAAAAAGCCTTCTGTTTCCACCGCCAAACCTTTCAGGGGAGTATTTGCAAAACTTTGGCACCATCTTTGAGTGAATTGGAGAATTTCAGATTTTTGCTGAAGTTGTGACCCCGGGGCTTAGAATTTTTTTTTTTCCCACAGGTTAAGTTGTCGAGGGTTGATTTCTTGGCCTATGATAAAAAGCCTTCTGTTTCCACCGCCAAACCTTTCAGGGGAGAATTTACAACATTTTAGCACCATTTTTGAGTGAATTGGAGAATTTCAGATTTTTGCTGAAATTGTGACCCCGGGGCTTAGAAATTTTTTTTTTCACAGGTTAAGTTGTCGAGGGTTGATTTCTTGGCCTATGATAAAAAGCCTTCTGTTTCCACCGCCAAACCTTTCAGGGGAGAATTTGCAACAGTTTAGCACCATATTTGAGTGAATTGGAGAATTTCAGATTTTTGCTGAAGTTGTGACCCCGGGGCTTAGAAATATTTTTTTTACAGGTTAAGTTGTCGAGGGTTGATTTCTTGGCCTATGATAAAAAGCCTTCTGTTTCCACCGCCAAACCTTTCAGGGGAGTATTTGCAAAACTTTGGCACCATCTTTGAGTGAATTGGAGAATTTCAGATTTTTGCTGAAGCTGAGACCCCGGGGCTTAGAAATTTTTTTTTTCACAGGTTAAGTTGTCGAGGGTTGATTTCTTGGCCTATGATAAAAAGCCTTCTGTTTCCACCGCCAAACCTTTCAGGGGAGAATTTGCAACAGTTTAGCACCATTTTTGAGTGAATTGGAGAATTTCAGATTTTTGCTGAAGTTGTGACCCCGGGGCTTAGACATTTTTTTTTTCACAGGTTAAGTTGTCGAGGGTTGATTTCTTGGCCTATGATAAAAAGCCTTCTGTTTCCACCGCCAAACCTTTCAGGGGAGTATTTGCAAAACTTTGGCACCATCTTTGAGTGAATTGGAGAATTTCAGATTTTTGCTGAAGTTGAGACCCCGGGGCTTAGAAATTTTTTTTTTCACAGGTTAAGTTGTCGAGGGTTGATTTCTTGGCCTATGATAAAAAGCCTTCTGTTTCCACCGCCAAACCTTTCAGGGGAGAATTTGCAACAGTTTAGCACAATTTTTGAGTGAATTGGAGAATTTCAGATTTTTGCTGAAGTTGTGACCCCGGGGGTTAGAAATTTTTTTTTTCACAGGTTAAGTTGTCGAGGGTTGATTTCTTGGCCTATGATAAAAAGCCTTCTGTTTCCACCGCCAAACCTTTCAGGGGAGAATTTACAACAGTTTAGCACCATCTTTGAGTGAATTGGAGAATTTCAGATTTTTGCTGAAGTTGTGACCCCGGGGGTTAGAAATTTTTTTTTTCACAGGTTAAGTTGTCGAGGGTTGATTTCTTGGCCTATGATAAAAAGCCTTCTGTGTCATCCGCCAAACCTTTCAGGCGAGAATTTACAACAGTTTAGCACCATTTTTGAGTGAATTGGAGAATTTCAGATTTTTGCTGAAATTGTGACCCCGGAGCTTAGAATTTTTTTTTTTCACAGGTAAAGTTGTCGAGGGTTGATATCTTGGCCTATGATAAAAAGCCTTCTGTTTCCACCGCCAAACCTTTCAGGGGAGAATTTGCAACAGTTTAGCACCATTTTTGAGTGAATTGGAGAATTTCAGATTTTTGCTGAAGTTGAGACCCCGGGGCTTAGAAATTTTTTTTTTCACAGGTTAAGTTGTCGAGGGTTGATTTCATGTCCTATAATAAAAAGCCTTCTGTTTCCACCGCCAAACCTTTCAGGGGAGTATTTGCAAAACTTTGGCACCATCTTTGAGTGAATTGGAGAATTTCAGATTTTTGCTGAAGTTGTGACCCCGGGGCTTAGAATTTTTTTTTTTCCCACAGGTTAAGTTGTCGAGGGTTGATTTCTTGGCCTATGATAAAAAGCCTTCTGTTTCCACCGCCAAACCTTTCAGGGGAGAATTTACAACATTTTAGCACCATTTTTGAGTGAATTGGAGAATTTCAGATTTTTGCTGAAATTGTGACCCCGGGGCTTAGAAATTTTTTTTTTCACAGGTTAAGTTGTCGAGGGTTGATTTCTTGGCCTATGATAAAAAGCCTTCTGTTTCCACCGCCAAACCTTTCAGGGGAGAATTTGCAACAGTTTAGCACCATATTTGAGTGAATTGGAGAATTTCAGATTTTTGCTGAAGTTGTGACCCCGGGGCTTAGAAATATTTTTTTTACAGGTTAAGTTGTCGAGGGTTGATTTCTTGGCCTATGATAAAAAGCCTTCTGTTTCCACCGCCAAACCTTTCAGGGGAGTATTTGCAAAACTTTGGCACCATCTTTGAGTGAATTGGAGAATTTCAGATTTTTGCTGAAGTTGAGACCCTGGGGCTTAGAAAATTTTTTTTTCACAGGTTAAGTTGTCGAGGGTTGATTTCTTGGCCTATGATAAAAAGCCTTCTGTTTCCACCGCCAAACCTTTCAGGGGAGAATTTGCAACAGTTTAGCACCATTTTTGAGTGAATTGGACAATTTCAGATTTTTGCTGAAGTTGTGACCCCGGGGCTTAGACATTTTTTTTTTCACAGGTTAAGTTGTCGAGGGCTGATTTCATGTCCTGTGATAAAAAGCCTTCTGTTTCCACCGCCAAACCTTTCAGGGGAGTATTTGCAAAACTTTGGCACCATCTTTGAGTGAATTGGAGAATTTCAGATTTTTGCTGAAGTTGTGACCCCGGGGCTTAGAATTTTTTTTTTTTCACAGGTTAAGTTGTCGAGGGTTGATTTCTTGGCCTATGATAAAAAGCCTTCTGTTTCCACCGCCAAACCTTTCAGGGGAGAATTTACAACAGTTTAGCACCATCTTTGAGTGAATTGGAATATTTCAGATTTTTGCTGAAGTTGTGACCCCGGGGGTTAGAAATTTTTTCTTTCACAGGTTAAGTTGTCGAGGGTTGATTTCTTGGCCTATGATAAAAAGCCTTCTGTTTCCACCGCCAAACCTTTCAGGGGAGAATTTGCAACAGTTTAGCACCATTTTTGATTGAATTGGAGAATTTCAGATTTTTGCTGAAGTTGTGACCCCGGGGCTTAGAAATTTTTTTTTTCACAGGTTAAGTTGTCGAGGGCTGATTTCATGTCCTATGATAAAAAGCCTTCTGTTTCCACCGCCAAACCTTTCAGGGGAGTATTTGCAAAACTTTGGCACCATCTTTGAGTGAATTGGAGAATTTCAGATTTTTGCTGAAGTTGTGACCCCGGGGCTTAGAATTTTTTTTTTTCACAGGTTAAGTTGTCGAGGGTTGATTTCTTGGCCTATGATAAAAAGCCTTCTGTTTCCACCGCCAAACCTTTCAGGGGAGAATTTGCAACAGTTTAGCACCATATTTGAGTGAATTGGAGAATTTCAGATTTTTGCTGAAGTTGTGACCCCGGGGGTTAGATTTTTTTTTTTTCACAGGTTAAGTTGTCGAGGGCTGATTTCATGTCCTATGATAAAAACCCGTATGTTTCCACCGCCAAACCTTTCAGGGGAGAATTTGCAACAATTTATCACCATTTTTGAGTGAATTGGAGAATTTCAGATTTTTGCTGAAGTTGTGACCCCGGGGCTTAGAAATTTTTTTTTTCACAGGTTAAGTTGTCGAGGGCTGATTTCATGTCCTATGATAAAAAGCCTTCTATTTCTACCGCCAAACCTTTCAGGGGAGTATTTGCAAAACTTTGGCACCATCTTTGAGTGAATTGGAGAATTTCAGATTTTTGCTGAAGTTGTGACCCCGGGGCTTAGAATTTTTTTTTTCACAGGTTAAGTTGTCGAGGGTAGATTTCTTGGCCTATGATAAAAAGCCTTCTGTTTCCACCGCCAAACCTTTCAGGGGAGAATTTGCAACAATTTATCACTATTTTTGAGTGCATTGGAGAATTTCAGATTTTTGCTGAAGTTGTGACCCCGGGGCTTAGAAATTTTTTTTTTCACAGGTTAAGTTGTCGAGGGCTGATTTCATGTCCTATGATAAAAAGCCTTCTATTTCTACCGCCAAACCTTTCAGGGGAGTATTTGCAAAACTTTGGCACCATCTTTGAGTGAATTGGAGAATTTCAGATTTTTGCTGAAGTTGTGACCCCGGGGCTTAGAATTTTTTTTTTCACAGGTTAAGTTGTCGAGGTTTGATTTCTTGGCCTATGATAAAAAGCCTTCTGTTTCCACCGCCAAACCTTTCAGGGGAGAATTTGCAACAGTTTAGCACCATCTTTGAGTGAATTGGAGAATTTCAGATTTTTGCTGAAGTTGTGACCCCGGGGCTTAGAAATTTTTTTTTTCACAGGTTAAGTTGTCGAGGGTTGATTTCTTGGCCTATGATAAAAAGCCTTCTGTTTCCACCGCCAAACCTTTCAGGGGAGTATTTGCAAAACTTTGGCACCATCTTTGAGTGAATTGGAGAATTTCAGATTTTTGCTGAAGTTGTGACCCCGGGGCTTAGAAATATTTTTTTTACAGGTTAAGTTGTCGAGGGTTGATTTCTTGGCCTATGATAAAAAGCCTTCTGTTTCCACCGCCAAACCTTTCAGGGGAGAATTTGCAACAGTTTAGCACCATTTTTGAGTGAATTGGAGAATTTCAGATTTTTGCTGAAGTTGTGACCCCGGGGCTTGGACATTTTTTTTTTCACAGGTTAAGTTGTCGAGGGTTGATTTCATGTCCTATGATAAGAAGCCTTCTGTTTCCACCGCCAAACCTTTCAGGGGAGTATTTACAAAACTTTGGCACCATCTTTGAGTGAATTGGAGAATTTCAGATTTTTGCTGAAGTTGTGACCCCAGGGCTTAGAATTTTTTTTTTTCACAGGTTAAGTTGTCGAGGGTTGATTTCTTGGCCTATGATAAAAAGCCTTCTGTTTCCTCCGCCAAACCTTTCAGGGGAGAATTTACAACAGTTTAGCACCATCTTTGAGTGAATTGGAGAATTTCAGATTTTTGCTGAAGTTGTGACCCCGGGGCTTAGAATTTTTTTTTTCACAGGTTAAGTTGTTGAGGGCAGATTTCATGTTCTATGATAAAAAGCCTTCTGTTTCCACCGCCAAACCTTTCAGGGGAGTATTTGCAAAACTTTGGCACCATCTTTGAGTGAATTGGAGAATTTCAGATTTTTGCTGAAGTTGTGACCCCGGGGCTTAGAAATATTTTTTTTCACAGGTTAAGTTGTCGAGGGTTGATTTCTTGGCCTATGATAAAAAGCCTTCTGTTTCCACCGCCGAACCTTTCAGGGGAGAATTTACAACAGTTTAGCACCATTTTTGAGTGAATTGGAAAATTTCAGATTTTTGCTGAAGTTGTGACCCCGGGGGTTAGAAATTTTTTTTTTCACAGGTTAAGTTGTCGAGGGCTGATTTCATGTCCTATGATAAAAAGCCGTCTGTTTCCACCGGCAAACCTTTCTGGGAAGAATTTGCAACACGTTGGCACCATCTTTGAGTGAATTGGAGAATTTCAGATTTTTGCTGAAGTTGTGACCCCGGGGCTTAGAATTTTTTTTTTTCACAGGTTAAGTTGTCGAGGGTTGATTTCTTGGCCTATGATAAAAAGCCTTCTGTTTCCACCGCCAAACCTTTCAGGGGAGAATTTGCAACAGTTTAGCACCATCTTTGAGTGAATTGGAGAATTTCAGATTTTTGCTGAAGTTGTGACCCCGGGGCTTAGAATTTTTTTTTTTCACAGGTTAAGTTGTCGAGGGTTGATTTCTTGGCCTATGATAAAAAGGCTTCTGTTTCCACCGCCAAACCTTTCAGGGGAGAATTTGCAACAGTTTAGCACCATCTTTGAGTGAATTGGAGAATTTCAGATTTTTGCTGAAGTTGTGACCCCGGGGCTTAGAAATCTTTTTTTTTTTCACAGGTTAAGTTGTCGAGGGCTGATTTCATGTCCTATGATAAAAACCCGTCTGTTTCCACCGCCAAAACATTCAGGGGAGTATTTGCAAAACTTTGGCACCATCTTTGAGTGAATTGGACAATTTCAGATTTTTGCTGAAGTTGTGACCCCGGGGCTTAGACATTTTTTTTTTCACAGGTTAAGTTGTCGAGGGCTGATTTCATGTCCTATGATAAAAAGCCTTCTGTTTCCACCGCCAAACCTTTCAGGGGAGTATTTGCAAAACTTTGGCACCATCTTTGAGTGAATTGGAGAATTTCAGATTTTTGCTGAAGTTGTGACCCCGGGGCTTAGAATTTTTTTTTTTTCACAGGTTAAGTTGTCGAGGGTTGATTTCTTGGCCTATGATAAAAAGCCTTCTGTTTCCACCGCCAAACCTTTCAGGGGAGAATTTGCAACAGTTTAGCACCATCTTTGAGTGAATTGGAGAATTTCAGATTTTTGCTGAAGTTGTGACCCCGGGGCTTAGAATTTTTTTTTTCACAGGTTAAGTTGTCGAGGGCTGATTTCATGTCCTATGATAAAAAGCCGTCTGTTTCCACCGGCAAACCTTTCTGGGAAGAATTTGCAACACGTTGGCACCATCTTTGAGTGAATTGGAGAATTTCAGATTTTTGCTGAAGTTGTGACCCCGGGGCTTAGAATTTTTTTTTTTCACAGGTTAAGTTGTCGAGGGTTGATTTCTTGGCCTATGATAAAAAGCCTTCTGTTTCCACCGCCAAACCTTTCAGGGGAGAATTTGCAACAGTTTAGCACCATCTTTGAGTGAATTGGAGAATTTCAGATTTTTGCTGAAGTTGTGACCCCGGGGCTTAGAATTTTTTTTTTTCCACAGGTTAAGTTGTCGAGGGTTGATTTCTTGGCCTATGATAAAAAGGCTTCTGTTTCCACCGCCAAACCTTTCAGGGGAGAATTTGCAACAGTTTAGCACCATCTTTGAGTGAATTGGAGAATTTCAGATTTTTGCTGAAGTTGTGACCCCGGGGCTTAGAAATCTTTTTTTTTTCACAGGTTAAGTTGTCGAGGGCTGATTTCATGTCCTATGATAAGAAGCCTTCTGTTTCCACCGCCAAACCTTTCAGGGGAGTATTTACAAAACTTTGGCACCATCTTTGAGTGAATTGGAGAATTTCAGATTTTTGCTGAAGTTGTGACCCCGGGGCTTAGAATTTTTTTTTTTCACAGGTTAAGTTGTCGAGGGTTGATTTCTTGGCCTATGATAAAAAGCCTTCTGTTTCCTCCGCCAAACCTTTCAGGGGAGAATTTACAACAGTTTAGCACCATCTTTGAGTGAATTGGAGAATTTCAGATTTTTGCTGAAGTTGTGACCCCGGGGCTTAGAAATTTTTTTTTCACAGGTTAAGTTGTTGAGGGCAGATTTCATGTTCTATGATAAAAAGCCTTCTGTTTCCACCGCCAAACCTTTCAGGGGAGTATTTGCAAAACTTTGGCACCATCTTTGAGTGAATTGGAGAATTTCAGATTTTTGCTGAAGTTGTGACCCCGGGGCTTAGAAATATTTTTTTTCACAGGTTAAGTTGTCGAGGGTTGATTTCTTGGCCTATGATAAAAAGCCTTCTGTTTCCACCGCCGAACCTTTCAGGGGAGAATTTACAACAGTTTAGCACCATTTTTGAGTGAATTGGAAAATTTCAGATTTTTGCTGAAGTTGTGACCCCGGGGGTTAGAAATTTTTTTTTTCACAGGTTAAGTTGTCGAGGGCTGATTTCATGTCCTATGATAAAAAGCCGTCTGTTTCCACCGGCAAACCTTTCTGGGAAGAATTTGCAACACGTTGGCACCATCTTTGAGTGAATTGGAGAATTTCAGATTTTTGCTGAAGTTGTGACCCCGGGGCTTAGAATTTTTTTTTTTCACAGGTTAAGTTGTCGAGGGTTGATTTCTTGGCCTATGATAAAAAGCCTTCTGTTTCCACCGCCAAACCTTTCAGGGGAGAATTTGCAACAGTTTAGCACCATCTTTGAGTGAATTGGAGAATTTCAGATTTTTGCTGAAGTTGTGACCCCGGGGCTTAGAATTTTTTTTTTTCACAGGTTAAGTTGTCGAGGGTTGATTTCTTGGCCTATGATAAAAAGGCTTCTGTTTCCACCGCCAAACCTTTCAGGGGAGAATTTGCAACAGTTTAGCACCATCTTTGAGTGAATTGGAGAATTTCAGATTTTTGCTGAAGTTGTGACCCCGGGGCTTAGAAATCTTTTTTTTTTTCACAGGTTAAGTTGTCGAGGGCTGATTTCATGTCCTATGATAAAAACCCGTCTGTTTCCACCGCCAAAACATTCAGGGGAGTATTTGCAAAACTTTGGCACCATCTTTGAGTGAATTGGACAATTTCAGATTTTTGCTGAAGTTGTGACCCCGGGGCTTAGACATTTTTTTTTTCACAGGTTAAGTTGTCGAGGGCTGATTTCATGTCCTATGATAAAAAGCCTTCTGTTTCCACCGCCAAACCTTTCAGGGGAGTATTTGCAAAACTTTGGCACCATCTTTGAGTGAATTGGAGAATTTCAGATTTTTGCTGAAGTTGTGACCCCGGGGCTTAGAATTTTTTTTTTTTCACAGGTTAAGTTGTCGAGGGTTGATTTCTTGGCCTATGATAAAAAGCCTTCTGTTTCCACCGCCAAACCTTTCAGGGGAGAATTTGCAACAGTTTAGCACCATCTTTGAGTGAATTGGAGAATTTCAGATTTTTGCTGAAGTTGTGACCCCGGGGCTTAGAATTTTTTTTTTCACAGGTTAAGTTGTCGAGGGCTGATTTCATGTCCTATGATAAAAAGCCGTCTGTTTCCACCGGCAAACCTTTCTGGGAAGAATTTGCAACACGTTGGCACCATCTTTGAGTGAATTGGAGAATTTCAGATTTTTGCTGAAGTTGTGACCCCGGGGCTTAGAATTTTTTTTTTTCACAGGTTAAGTTGTCGAGGGTTGATTTCTTGGCCTATGATAAAAAGCCTTCTGTTTCCACCGCCAAACCTTTCAGGGGAGAATTTGCAACAGTTTAGCACCATCTTTGAGTGAATTGGAGAATTTCAGATTTTTGCTGAAGTTGTGACCCCGGGGCTTAGAATTTTTTTTTTTCCACAGGTTAAGTTGTCGAGGGTTGATTTCTTGGCCTATGATAAAAAGGCTTCTGTTTCCACCGCCAAACCTTTCAGGGGAGAATTTGCAACAGTTTAGCACCATCTTTGAGTGAATTGGAGAATTTCAGATTTTTGCTGAAGTTGTGACCCCGGGGCTTAGAAATCTTTTTTTTTTCACAGGTTAAGTTGTCGAGGGCTGATTTCATGTCCTATGATAAAAACCCGTCTGTTTCCACCGCCAAAACATTCAGGGGAGTATTTGCAAAACTTTGGCACCATCTTTGAGTGAATTGGACAATTTCAGATTTTTGCTGAAGTTGTGACCCCGGGGCTTAGACATTTTTTTTTTCACAGGTTAAGTTGTCGAGGGCTGATTTCATGTCCTATGATAAAAAGCCTTCTGTTTCCACCGCCAAACCTTTCAGGGGAGTATTTGCAAAACTTTGGCACCATCTTTGAGTGAATTGGAGAATTTCAGATTTTTGCTGAAGTTGTGACCCCGGGGCTTAGAATTTTTTTTTTTTCACAGGTTAAGTTGTCGAGGGTTGATTTCTTGGCCTATGATAAAAAGCCTTCTGTTTCCACCGCCAAACCTTTCAGGGGAGAATTTGCAACAGTTTAGCACCATCTTTGAGTGAATTGGAGAATTTCAGATTTTTGCTGAAGTTGTGACCCCGGGGCTTAGAATTTTTTTTTTTCACAGGTTAAGTTGTCGAGGGTTGATTTCTTGGCCTATGATAAAAAGGCTTCTGTTTCCACCGCCAAACCTTTCAGGGGAGAATTTGCAACAGTTTAGCACCGTCTTTGAGTGAATTGGACAATTTCAGATTTTTGCTGAAGTTGTGACCCCGGGGCTTAGAAATCTTTTTTTTTTCACAGGTTAAGTTGTCGAGGGCTGATTTCATGTCCTATGATAAAAACCCGTCTGTTTCCACCGCCAAAACTTTCAGGGGAGTATTTGCAAAACTTTGGCACCATCTTTGAGTGAATTGGAGAATTTCAGATTTTTGCTGAAGTTGTGACCCCGGGGCTTAAAATTTTTTTTTTTTTCAGAGGTTAAGTTGTCGAGGGCTGATTTCATGTCCTATGATAAAAAGCCTTCTGTTTCCACCGCCAAACCTTTCAGGGGAGAATTTACAACAGTTTAGCACCATCTTTGAGTGAATTGGAGAATTTCAGATTATTGCTGAAATTGTGACCCCGGGGCTTAGAAAATTTTTTTTTCACAAGTTATGTTGTCGAGGGCTGATTTCATGTCCTATGATAAAAAGCCTTCTGTTTCCACCGCCAAACCTTTCAGGGGAGAATTTGCAACAGTTTAGCACGATCTTTGAGTGAATTGGAGAATTTCAGATTTTTGCTGAAGTTGTGACCCCGGGGCTTAGACATTTTTTTTTTCACAGGTTAAGTTGTCGAGGGTTGATTTCTTGGCTTATGATAAAAAGCCTTCTGTTTCCACCGCCAAACCTTTCAGGGGAGAATTTGCAACAGTTTAGCACCATCTTTGAGTGAATTGGAGAATTTCAGATTTTTGCTGAAGTTGTGACCCCGGGGCTTAGAATTTTTTTTTTCACAGGTTAAGTTGTCGAGGGTTGATTTCTTGGCCTATGATAAAAAGCCTTCTGTTTCCACCGCCAAACCTTTCAGGGGAGAATTTGCAACAGTTTAGCACCATCTTTGAGTGAATTGGACAATTTCAGATTTTTGCTGAAGTTGTGACCCCGGGGCTTAGAAATCTTTTTTTTTTTTCAGAGGTTAAGTTGTCGAGGGCTGATTTCATGTCCTATGATAAAAAGCCTTCTGTTTCCACCGCCAAACCTTTCAGGGGAGAATTTACAACAGTTTAGCACCATCTTTGAGTGAATTGGAGAATTTCAGATTATAGCTGAAATTGTGACCCCGGGGCTTAGAAAATTTTTTTTTCACAGGTTAAGTTGTCGAGGGTTGATTTCTTGGCCTATGATAAAAAGCCTTCTGTTTCCACCGCCAAACCTTTCAGGGGAGAATTTGCAACAGTTTAGCACCATCTTTGAGTGAATTGGACAATTTCAGATTTTTGCTGAAGTTGTGACCCCGGGGCTTAGAAATCTTTTTTTTTTCAGAGGTTAAGTTGTCGAGGGCTGATTTCATGTCCTATGATAAAAAGCCTTCTGTTTCCACCGCCAAACCTTTCAGGGGAGAATTTACAACAGTTTAGCACCATCTTTGAGTGAATTGGAGAATTTCAGATTATTGCTGAAATTGTGACCCCGGGGCTTAGAAAATTTTTTTTTCACAAGTTATGTTGTCGAGGGCTGATTTCATGTCCTATGATAAAAAGCCTTCTGTTTCCACCGCCAAACCTTTCTGGGAAGAATTTGCAACACGTTGGCACCATCTTTGAGTGAATTGGAGAATTTCAGATTTTTGCTGAAGTTGTGACCCCGGGGCTTAGAATTTTTTTTTTCACAGGTTAAGTTGTCGAGGGTTGATTTCTTGGCCTATGATAAAAAGCCTTCTGTTTCCACCGCCAAACCTTTCAGGGGAGAATTTGCAACAGTTTAGCACCATTTTTGAGTGAATTGGAGAATTTCAGATTTTTGCTGAAGTTGTGACCCCGGGGCTTAGAAATATTTTTTTTCACAGGTTAAGTTGTCGAGGGTTGATTTCTTGGCCTATGATAAAAAGCCTTCTGTTTCCACCGCCAAACCTTTCAGGGGAGAATTTACAACAGTTTAGCACCATTTTTGAGTGAATTGGAGAATTTCAGATTTTTGCTGAAGTTGTGACCCCGGGGGTTAGAAATTTTTTTTTTCACAGGTTAAGTTGTCGAGGGCTGATTTCATGTCCTATGATAAAAAGCCATCTGTTTCCACCGCCAAACCTTTCTGGGAAGAATTTGCAACACGTTGGCACCATCTTTGAGTGAATTGGAGAATTTCAGATTTTTGCTGAAGTTGTGACCCCGGGGCTTAGAATTTTTTTTTTTCACAGGTTAAGTTGTCGAGGGTTGATTTCTTGGCCTATGATAAAAAGCCTTCTGTTTCCACCGCCAAACCTTTCAGGGGAGAATTTGCAACAGTTTAGCACTATCTTTGAGTGAATTGGAGAATTTCAAATTTTTGCTGAAGTTCTGACCCCGGGGCTTAGAATTTTTTTTTTCACAGGTTAAGTTGTCGAGGGTTTATTTCTTGGCCTATGATAAAAAGGCTTCTGTTTCCACCGCCAAACCTTTCAGGGGAGAATTTGCAACAGTTTAGCACCGTCTTTGAGTGAATTGGACAATTTCAGATTTTTGCTGAAGTTGTGACCCCGGGGCTTAGAAATCTTTTTTTTTTCACAGGTTAAGTTGTCGAGGGCTGATTTCATGTCCTATGATAAAAACCCGTCTGTTTCCACCGCCAAAACTTTCAGGGGAGTATTTGCAAAACTTTGGCACCATCTTTGAGTGAATTGGAAAATTTCAGATTTTTGCTGAAGTTGTGACCCCGGGGCTTAATTTTTTTTTTTTTTTCAGAGATTAAGTTGTCGAGGGCTGATTTCATGTCCTATGATAAAAACCCGTATGTTTCCACCGCCAAACCTTTCAGGGGAGTATTTGCAAAACTTTAGCACCATCTTTGAGTGAATTGGAGAATTTCAGATTATTGCTGAAATTGTGACCCCGGGGCTTAGAAAATTTTTTTTTCACAAGTTATGTTGTCGAGGGCTGATTTCATGTCCTATGATAAAAAGCCTTCTGTTTCCACCGCCAAACCTTTCAGGGGAGAATTTGCAACAGTTTAGCACCATCTTTGAGTGAATTGGAGAATTTCAGATTTTTGCTGAACTTGTGACCCCGGTGCTTAGAAATATTTTTTTTCACAGGTTAAGTTGTCGAGGGTTGATTTCTTGGCCTATGATAAAAAGCCTTCTGTTTCCACCGCCAAACCTTTCAGGGGAGAATTTGCAACAGTTTAGCACCATATTTGAGTGAATTGGAGAATTTCAGATTTTTGCTGAAGTTGTGACCCCGGGGCTTAGAAAAATTTTTTTTACAGGTTAAGTTGTCGAGGGTTGATTTCTTGGCATATGATAAAAAGCCTTCTGTTTCCACCGCCAAACCTTTCAGGGGAGTATTTGCAAAACTTTGGCACCATCTTTGAGTGAATTGGAGAATTTCAGATTTTTGCTGAAGTTGTGACCCCGGGGCTTAGACATTTTTTTTTTCACAGGTTAAGTTGTCGAGGGCTGATTTCATGTCCTATGATAAAAAGCCTTCTGTTTCCACCGCCAAACCTTTCAGGGGAGTATTTACAAAACTTTGGCACCATCTTTGAGTGAATTGGAGAATTTCAGATTTTTGCTGAAGTTGTGACCCCGGGGCTTAGAATTTTTTTTTTTCACAGGTTAAGTTGTCGAGGGTTGATTTCTTGGCCTATGATAAAAAGCCTTCTGTTTCCTCCGCCAAACCTTTCAGGGGAGAATTTACAACAGTTTAGCACCATCTTTGAGTGAATTGGAGAATTTCAGATTTTTGCTGAAGTTGTGACCCCGGGGCTTAGAAATTTTTTTTTCACAAGTTAAGTTGTTGAGGGCAGATTTCATGTTCTATGATAAAAAGCCTTCTGTTTCCACCGCCAAACCTTTCAGGGGAGTATTTGCAAAACTTTGGCACCATCTTTGAGTGAATTGGAGAATTTCAGATTTTTGCTGAAGTTGTGACCCCGGGGCTTAGAAATATTTTTTTTCACAGGTTAAGTTGTCGAGGGTTGATTTCTTGGCCTATGATAAAAAGCCTTCTGTTTCCACCGCCGAACCTTTCTGGGGAGAATTTACAACAGTTTAGCACCATTTTTGAGTGAATTGGAGAATTTCAGATTTTTGCTGAAGTTGTGACCCCGGGGGTTAGAAATTTTTTTTTTCACAGGTTAAGTTGTCGAGGGCTGATTTCATGTCCTATGATAAAAAGCCGTCTGTTTCCACCGGCAAACCTTTCTGGGAAGAATTTGCAACACGTTGGCACCATCTTTGAGTGAATTGGACAATTTCAGATTTTTGCTGAAGTTGTGACCCCGGGGCTTAGACATTTTTTTTTTCACAGGTTAAGTTGTCGAGGGCTGATTTCATGTCCTATGACAAAAAGCCTTCTGTTTCCACCGCCAAACCTTTCAGGGGAGTATTTGCAAAACTTTGGCACCATCTTTGAGTGAATTGGAGAATTTCAGATTTTTGCTGAAGTTGTGACCCCGGGGCTTAGAATTTTTTTTTTTCACAGGTTAAGTTGTCGAGGGTTGATTTCTTGGCCTATGATAAAAAGCCTTCTGTTTCCACCGCCAAACCTTTCAGGGGAGAATTTACAACAGTTTAGCACCATCTTTGAGTGAATTGGAGAATTTCAGATTTTTGCTGAAGTTGTGACCCCGGGGGTTAGAAATTTTTTCTTTCACAGGTTAAGTTGTCGAGGGTTGATTTCTTGGCCTATGATAAAAAGCCTTCTGTTTCCACCGCCAAACCTTTCAGGGGAGAATTTGCAACAGTTTAGCACCATTTTTGATTGAATTGGAGAATTTCAGATTTTTGCTGAAGTTTTGACCCCGGGGCTTAGAAAAAATTTTTTTCACAGGTTAAGTTGTCGAGGGCTGATTTCATGTCCTATGATAAAAAGCCTTCTGTTTCCACCGCCAAACCTTTCAGGGGAGTATTTGCAAAACTTTGGCACCATCTTTGAGTGAATTGGAGAATTTCAGATTTTTGCTGAAGTTGTGACCCCGGGGCTTAGAATTTTTTTTTTTTCACAGGTTAAGTTGTCGAGGGTTGATTTCTTGGCCTATGATAAAAAGCCTTCTGTTTCCACCGCCAAACCTTTCAGGGGAGAATTTGCAACAGTTTAGCACCATATTTGAGTGAATTGGAGAATTTCAGATTTTTGCTGAAGTTGTGACCCCGGGGGTTAGATTTTTTTTTTTTCACAGGTTAAGTTGTCGAGGGCTGATTTCATGTCCTATGATAAAAACCCGTATGTTTCCACCGCCAAACCTTTCAGGGGAGAATTTGCAACAATTTATCACCATTTTTGAGTGAATTGGAGAATTTCAGATTTTTGCTGAAGTTGTGACCCCGGGGCTTAGAAATTTTTTTTTTCACAGGTTAAGTTGTCGAGGGCTGATTTCATGTCCTATGATAAAAAGCCTTCTATTTCTACCGCCAAACCTTTCAGGGGAGTATTTGCAAAACTTTGGCACCATCTTTGAGTGAATTGGAGAATTTCAGATTTTTGCTGAAGTTGTGACCCCGGGGCTTAGAATTTTTTTTTTCACAGGTTAAGTTGTCGAGGGTAGATTTCTTGGCCTATGATAAAAAGCCTTCTGTTTCCACCGCCAAACCTTTCAGGGGAGAATTTGCAACAATTTATCACCATTTTTGAGTGAATTGGAGAATTTCAGATTTTTGCTGAAGTTGTGACCCCGGGGCTTAGAAATTTTTTTTTTCACAGGTTAAGTTGTCGAGGGCTGATTTCATGTCCTATGATAAAAAGCCTTCTATTTCTACCGCCAAACCTTTCAGGGGAGTATTTGCAAAACTTTGGCACCATCTTTGAGTGAATTGGAGAATTTCAGATTTTTGCTGAAGTTGTGACCCCGGGGCTTAGAATTTTTTTTTTTCACAGGTTAAGTTGTCGAGGTTTGATTTCTTGGCCTATGATAAAAAGCCTTCTGTTTCCACCGCCAAACCTTTCAGGGGAGAATTTGCAACAGTTTAGCACCATATTTGAGTGAATTGGAGAATTTCAGATTTTTGCTGAAGTTGTGACCCCGGGGCTTAGAAAAATTTTTTTTACAGGTTAAGTTGTCGAGGGTTGATTTCTTGGCCTATGATAAAAAGCCTTCTGTTTCCACCGCCAAACCTTTCAGGGGAGTATTTGCAAAACTTTGGCACCATCTTTGAGTGAATTGGAGAATTTCAGATTTTTGCTGAAGTTGTGACCCCGGGGCTTAGAAATATTTTTTTTACAGGTTAAGTTGTCGAGGGTTGATTTCTTGGCCTAGGATAAAAAGCCTTCTGTTTCCACCGCCAAACCTTTCAGGGGAGAATTTGCAACAGTTTAGCACCATTTTTGAGTGAATTGGAGAATTTCAGATTTTTGCTGAAGTTGTGACCCCGGGGCTTAGACATTTTTTTTTTCACAGGTTAAGTTGTCGAGGGCTGATTTCATGTCCTATGATAAAAAGCCTTCTGTTTCCACCGCCAAACCTTTCAGGGGAGTATTTACAAAACTATGGCACCATCTTTGAGTGAATTGGAGAATTTCAGATTTTTGCTGAAGTTGTGACCCCGGGGCTTAGAATTTTTTTTTTTCACAGGTTAAGTTGTCGAGGGTTGATTTCTTGGCCTATGATAAAAAGCCTTCTGTTTCCTCCGCCAAACCTTTCAGGGGAGAATTTACAACAGTTTAGCACCATCTTTGAGTGAATTGGAGAATTTCAGATTTTTGCTGAAGTTGTGACCCCGGGGCTTAGAAATTTTTTTTTCACAGGTTAAGTTGTTGAGGGCAGATTTCATGTTCTATGATAAAAAGCCTTCTGTTTCCACCGCCAAACCTTTCAGGGGAGTATTTGCAAAACTTTGGCACCATCTTTGAGTGAATTGGAGAATTTCAGATTTTTGCTGAAGTTGTGACCCCGGGGCTTAGAAATATTTTTTTTCACAGGTTAAGTTGTTGAGGGTTGATTTCTTGGCCTATGATAAAAAGCCTTCTGTTTCCACCGCCGAACCTTTCAGGGGAGAATTTACAACAGTTTAGCACCATTTTTGAGTGAATTGGAGAATTTCAGATTTTTGCTGAAGTTGTGACCCCGGGGGTTAGAAATTTTTTTTTTCACAGGTTAAGTTGTCGAGGGCTGATTTCATGTCCTATGATAAAAAGCCGTCTGTTTCCACCGGCAAACCTTTCTGGGAAGAATTTGCAACACGTTGGCACCATCTTTGAGTGAATTGGAGAATTTCAGATTTTTGCTGAAGTTGTGACCCCGGGGCTTAGAATTTTTTTTTTTCACAGGTTAAGTTGTCGAGGGTTGATTTCTTGGCCTATGATAAAAAGGCTTCTGTTTCCACCGCCAAACCTTTCAGGGGAGAATTTGCAACAGTTTAGCACCGTCTTTGAGTGAATTGGACAATTTCAGATTTTTGCTGAAGTTGTGACCCCGGGGCTTAGAATTTTTTTTTTTCACAGGTTAAGTTGTCGAGGGTTGATTTCTTGGCCTATGATAAAAAGGCTTCTGTTTCCACCGCCAAACCTTTCAGGGGAGAATTTGCAACAGTTTAGCACCGTCTTTGAGTGAATTGGACAATTTCAGATTTTTGCTGAAGTTGTGACCCCGGGGCTTAGAAATCTTTTTTTTTTCACAGGTTAAGTTGTCGAGGGCTGATTTCATGTCCTATGATAAAAACCCGTCTGTTTCCACCGCCAAAACTTTCAGGGGAGTATTTGCAAAACTTTGGCACCATCTTTGAGTGAATTGGAGAATTTCAGATTTTTGCTGAAGTTGTGACCCCGGGGCTTAAAATTTTTTTTTTTTTTTCAGAGGTTAAGTTGTCGAGGGCTGATTTCATGTCCTATGATACAAAGCCTTCTGTTTCCACCGCCAAACCTTTCAGGGGAGAATTTACAACAGTTTAGCACCATCTTTGAGTGAATTGGAGAATTTCAGATTATTGCTGAAATTGTGACCCCGGGGCTTAGAAAATTTTTTTTTCACAAGTTATGTTGTCGAGGGCTGATTTCATGTCCTATGATAAAAAGCCTTCTGTTTCCACCGCCAAACCTTTCAGGGGAGAATTTGCAACAGTTTAGCACCATCTTTGAGTGAATTGGAGAATTTCAGATTTTTGCTGAAGTTGTGACCCCGGGGCTTAGACATTTTTTTTTTCACAGGTTAAGTTGTCGAGGGTTGATTTCTTGGCTTATGATAAAAAGCCTTCTGTTTCCACCGCCAAACCTTTCAGGGGAGAATTTGCAACAGTTTAGCACCATCTTTGAGTGAATTGGACAATTTCAGATTTTTGCTGAAGTTGTGACCCCGGGGCTTAGAAATCTTTTTTTTTTTCAGAGGTTAAGTTGTCGAGGGCTGATTTCATGTCCTATGATAAAAAGCCTTCTGTTTCCACCGCCAAACCTTTCAGGGGAGAATTTACAACAGTTTAGCACCATCTTTGAGTGAATTGGAGAATTTCAGATTATAGCTGAAATTGTGACCCCGGGGCTTAGAAAATTTTTTTTTCACAGGTTAAGTTGTCGAGGGTTTATTTCTTGGCCTATGATAAAAAGCCTTCTGTTTCCACCGCCAAACCTTTCAGGGGAGAATTTGCAACAGTTTAGCACCATCTTTGAGTGAATTGGACAATTTCAGATTTTTGCTGAAGTTGTGACCCCGGGGCTTAGAAATCTTTTTTTTTTCAGAGGTTAAGTTGTCGAGGGCTGATTTCATGTCCTATGATAAAAAGCCTTCTGTTTCCACCGCCAAACCTTTCAGGGGAGAATTTACAACAGTTTAGCACCATCTTTGAGTGAATTGGAGAATTTCAGATTATTGCTGAAATTGTGACCCCGGGGCTTAGAAATTTTTTTTTTCACAAGTTATGTTGTCGAGGGCTGATTTCATGTCCTATGATAAAAAGCCTTCTGTTTCCACCGCCAAACCTTTCTGGGAAGAATTTGCAACACGTTGGCACCATCTTTGAGTGAATTGGAGAATTTCAGATTTTTGCTGAAGTTGTGACCCCGGGGCTTAGAATTTTTTTTTTCACAGGTTAAGTTGTCGAGGGTTGATTTCTTGGCCTATGATAAAAAGCCTTCTGTTTCCACCGCCAAACCTTTCAGGGGAGAATTTGCAACAGTTTAGCACCATTTTTGAGTGAATTGGAGAATTTCAGATTTTTGCTGAAGTTGTGACCCCGGGGCTTAGAAATATTTTTTTTCACAGGTTAAGTTGTCGAGGGTTGATTTCTTGGCCTATGATAAAAAGGCTTCTGTTTCCACCGCCAAACCTTTCAGGGGAGAATTTGCAACAGTTTAGCACCGTCTTTGAGTGAATTGGACAATTTCAGATTTTTGCTGAAGTTGTGACCCCGGGGCTTAGAAATCTTTTTTTTTTCACAGGTTAAGTTGTCGAGGGCTGATTTCATGTCCTATGATAAAAACCCGTCTGTTTCCACCGCCAAAACTTTCAGGGGAGTATTTGCAAAACTTTGGCACCATCTTTGAGTGAATTGGAGAATTTCAGATTTTTGCTGAAGTTGTGACCCCGGGGCTTAAAATTTTTTTTTTTTTTTCAGAGGTTAAGTTGTCGAGGGCTGATTTCATGTCCTATGATACAAAGCCTTCTGTTTCCACCGCCAAACCTTTCAGGGGAGAATTTACAACAGTTTAGCACCATCTTTGAGTGAATTGGAGAATTTCAGATTATTGCTGAAATTGTGACCCCGGGGCTTAGAAAATTTTTTTTTCACAAGTTATGTTGTCGAGGGCTGATTTCATGTCCTATGATAAAAAGCCTTCTGTTTCCACCGCCAAACCTTTCAGGGGAGAATTTGCAACAGTTTAGCACCATCTTTGAGTGAATTGGAGAATTTCAGATTTTTGCTGAAGTTGTGACCCCGGGGCTTAGACATTTTTTTTTTCACAGGTTAAGTTGTCGAGGGTTGATTTCTTGGCTTATGATAAAAAGCCTTCTGTTTCCACCGCCAAACCTTTCAGGGGAGAATTTGCAACAGTTTAGCACCATCTTTGAGTGAATTGGACAATTTCAGATTTTTGCTGAAGTTGTGACCCCGGGGCTTAGAAATCTTTTTTTTTTTCAGAGGTTAAGTTGTCGAGGGCTGATTTCATGTCCTATGATAAAAAGCCTTCTGTTTCCACCGCCAAACCTTTCAGGGGAGAATTTACAACAGTTTAGCACCATCTTTGAGTGAATTGGAGAATTTCAGATTATAGCTGAAATTGTGACCCCGGGGCTTAGAAAATTTTTTTTTCACAGGTTAAGTTGTCGAGGGTTTATTTCTTGGCCTATGATAAAAAGCCTTCTGTTTCCACCGCCAAACCTTTCAGGGGAGAATTTGCAGCAGTTTAGCACCATCTTTGAGTGAATTGGACAATTTCAGATTTTTGCTGAAGTTGTGACCCCGGGGCTTAGAAATCTTTTTTTTTTCAGAGGTTAAGTTGTCGAGGGCTGATTTCATGTCCTATGATAAAAAGCCTTCTGTTTCCACCGCCAAACCTTTCAGGGGAGAATTTACAACAGTTTAGCACCATCTTTGAGTGAATTGGAGAATTTCAGATTATTGCTGAAATTGTGACCCCGGGGCTTAGAAAATTTTTTTTTCACAAGTTATGTTGTCGAGGGCTGATTTCATGTCCTATGATAAAAAGCCTTCTGTTTCCACCGCCAAACCTTTCTGGGAAGAATTTGCAACACGTTGGCACCATCTTTGAGTGAATTGGAGAATTTCAGATTTTTGCTGAAGTTGTGACCCCGGGGCTTAGAATTTTTTTTTTCACAGGTTAAGTTGTCGAGGGTTGATTTCTTGGCCTATGATAAAAAGCCTTCTGTTTCCACCGCCAAACCTTTCAGGGGAGAATTTGCAACAGTTTAGCACCATTTTTGAGTGAATTGGAGAATTTCAGATTTTTGCTGAAGTTGTGACCCCGGGGCTTAGAAATATTTTTTTTCACAGGTTAAGTTGTCGAGGGTTGATTTCTTGGCCTATGATAAAAAGCCTTCTGTTTCCACCACCAAACCTTTCAGGGGAGAATTTACAACAGTTTAGCACCATTTTTGAGTGAATTGGAGAATTTCAGATTTTTGCTGAAGTTGTGACCCCGGGGGTTAGAAATTTTTTTTTTTCACAGGTTAAGTTGTCGAGGGCTGATTTCATGTCCTATGATAAAAAGCCATCTGTTTCCACCGCCAAACCTTTCTGGGAAGAATTTGCAACACGTTGGCACCATCTTTGAGTGAATTGGAGAATTTCAGATTTTTGCTGAAGTTGTGACCCCGGGGCTTAGAATTTTTTTTTTTCACAGGTTAAGTTGTCGAGGGTTGATTTCTTGGCCTATGATAAAAAGCCTTCTGTTTCCACCGCCAAACCTTTCAGGGGAGAATTTGCAACAGTTTAGCACCATCTTTGAGTGAATTGGAGAATTTCAAATTTTTGCTGAAGTTCTGACCCCGGGGCTTAGAATTTTTTTTTTCACAGGTTAAGTTGTCGAGGGTTGATTTCTTGGCCTATGATAAAAAGGCTTCTGTTTCCACCGCCAAACCTTTCAGGGGAGAATTTGCAACAGTTTAGCACCGTCTTTGAGTGAATTGGACAATTTCAGATTTTTGCTGAAGTTGTGACCCCGGGGCTTAGAAATCTTTTTTTTTTCACAGGTTAAGTTGTCGAGGGCTGATTTCATGTCCTATGATAAAAACCCGTCTGTTTCCACCGCCAAAACTTTCAGGGGAGTATTTGCAAAACTTTGGCACCATCTTTGAGTGAATTGGAAAATTTCAGATTTTTGCTGAAGTTGTGACCCCGGGGCTTAGAATTTTTTTTTTTTTTCAGAGATTAAGTTGTCGAGGGCTGATTTCATGTCCTATGATAAAAACCCGTATGTTTCCACCGCCAAACCTTTCAGGGAAGTATTTGCAAAACTTTAGCACCATCTTTGAGTGAATTGGAGAATTTCAGATTTTTGCTGAAGTTGTGACCCCGGGGCTTAAATTTTTTTTTTTTTTCAGAGGTTAAGTTGTCGAGGGCTGATTTCATGTCCTATGATACAAAGCCTTCTGTTTCCACCGCCAAACCTTTCAGGGGAGAATTTACAACAGTTTAGCACCATCTTTGAGTGAATTGGAGAATTTCAGATTATTGCTGAAATTGTGACCCCGGGGCTTAGAAAATTTTTTTTTCACAAGTTATGTTGTCGAGGGCTGATTTCATGTCCTATGATAAAAAGCCTTCTGTTTCCACCGCCAAACCTTTCAGGGGAGAATTTGCAACAGTTTAGCACCATCTTTGAGTGAATTGGAGAATTTCAGATTTTTGCTGAAGTTGTGACCCCGGGGCTTAGACATTTTTTTTTTCACAGGTTAAGTTGTCGAGGGTTGATTTCTTGGCTTATGATAAAAAGCCTTCTGTTTCCACCGCCAAACCTTTCAGGGGAGAATTTGCAACAGTTTAGCACCATCTTTGAGTGAATTGGACAATTTCAGATTTTTGCTGAAGTTGTGACCCCGGGGCTTAGAAATCTTTTTTTTTTTCAGAGGTTAAGTTGTCGAGGGCTGATTTCATGTCCTATGATAAAAAGCCTTCTGTTTCCACCGCCAAACCTTTCAGGGGAGAATTTACAACAGTTTAGCACCATCTTTGAGTGAATTGGAGAATTTCAGATTATAGCTGAAATTTTGACCCCGGGGCTTAGAAAATTTTTTTTTCACAAGTTAAGTTGTCGAGGGTTTATTTCTTGGCCTATGATAAAAAGCCTTCTGTTTCCACCGCCAAACCTTTCAGGGGAGAATTTGCAACAGTTTAGCACCATCTTTGAGTGAATTGGACAATTTCAGATTTTTGCTGAAGTTGTGACCCCGGGGCTTAGAAATCTTTTTTTTTTCAGAGGTTAAGTTGTCGAGGGCTGATTTCATGTCCTATGATAAAAAGCCTTCTGTTTCCACCGCCAAACCTTTCAGGGGAGAATTTACAACAGTTTAGCACCATCTTTGAGTGAATTGGAGAATTTCAGATTATTGCTGAAATTGTGACCCCGGGGCTTAGAAAATTTTTTTTTCACAAGTTATGTTGTCGAGGGCTGATTTCATGTCCTATGATAAAAAGCCTTCTGTTTCCACCGCCAAACCTTTCTGGGAAGAATTTGCAACACGTTGGCACCATCTTTGAGTGAATTGGAGAATTTCAGATTTTTGCTGAAGTTGTGACCCCGGGGCTTAGAATTTTTTTTTTCACAGGTTAAGTTGTCGAGGGTTGATTTCTTGGCCTATGATAAAAAGCCTTCTGTTTCCACCGCCAAACCTTTCAGGGGAGAATTTGCAACAGTTTAGCACCATTTTTGAGTGAATTGGAGAATTTCAGATTTTTGCTGAAGTTGTGACCCCGGGGCTTAGAAATATTTTTTTTCACAGGTTAAGTTGTCGAGGGTTGATTTCTTGGCCTATGATAAAAAGCCTTCTGTTTCCACCGCCAAACCTTTCAGGGGAGAATTTACAACAGTTTAGCACCATTTTTGAGTGAATTGGAGAATTTCAGATTTTTGCTGAAGTTGTGACCCCGGGGCTTAGAAATTTTTTTTTTTCACAGGTTAAGTTGTCGAGGGCTGATTTCATGTCCTATGATAAAAAGCCATCTGTTTCCACCGCCAAACCTTTCTGGGAAGAATTTGCAACACGTTGGCACCATCTTTGAGTGAATTGGAGAATTTCAGATTTTTGCTGAAGTTGTGACCCCGGGGCTTAGAATTTTTTTTTTTCACAGGTTAAGTTGTCGAGGGTTGATTTCTTGGCCTATGATAAAAAGCCTTCTGTTTCCACCGCCAAACCTTTCAGGGGAGAATTTGCAACAGTTTAGCACCATCTTTGAGTGAATTGGAGAATTTCAAATTTTTGCTGAAGTTCTGACCCCGGGGCTTAGAATTTTTTTTTTCACAGGTTAAGTTGTCGAGGGTTGATTTCTTGGCCTATGATAAAAAGGCTTCTGTTTCCACCGCCAAACCTTTCAGGGGAGAATTTGCAACAGTTTAGCACCGTCTTTGAGTGAATTGGACAATTTCAGATTTTTGCTGAAGTTGTGACCCCGGGGCTTAGAAATCTTTTTTTTTTCACAGGTTAAGTTGTCGAGGGCTGATTTCATGTCCTATGATAAAAACCCGTCTGTTTCCACCGCCAAAACTTTCAGGGGAGTATTTGCAAAACTTTGGCACCATCTTTGAGTGAATTGGAAAATTTCAGATTTTTGCTGAAGTTGTGACCCCGGGGCTTAGAATTTTTTTTTTTTTTCAGAGATTAAGTTGTCGAGGGCTGATTTCATGTCCTATGATAAAAACCCGTATGTTTCCACCGCCAAACCTTTCAGGGAAGTATTTGCAAAACTTTAGCACCATCTTTGAGTGAATTGGAGAATTTCAGATTTTTGCTGAAGTTGTGACCCCGGGGCTTAAATTTTTTTTTTTTTTCAGAGGTTAAGTTGTCGAGGGCTGATTTCATGTCCTATGATACAAAGCCTTCTGTTTCCACCGCCAAACCTTTCAGGGGAGAATTTACAACAGTTTAGCACCATCTTTGAGTGAATTGGAGAATTTCAGATTATTGCTGAAATTGTGACCCCGGGGCTTAGAAAATTTTTTTTTCACAAGTTATGTTGTCGAGGGCTGATTTCATGTCCTATGATAAAAAGCCTTCTGTTTCCACCGCCAAACCTTTCAGGGGAGAATTTGCAACAGTTTAGCACCATCTTTGAGTGAATTGGAGAATTTCAGATTTTTGCTGAAGTTGTGACCCCGGGGCTTAGACATTTTTTTTTTCACAGGTTAAGTTGTCGAGGGTTGATTTCTTGGCTTATGATAAAAAGCCTTCTGTTTCCACCGCCAAACCTTTCAGGGGAGAATTTGCAACAGTTTAGCACCATCTTTGAGTGAATTGGACAATTTCAGATTTTTGCTGAAGTTGTGACCCCGGGGCTTAGAAATCTTTTTTTTTTTCAGAGGTTAAGTTGTCGAGGGCTGATTTCATGTCCTATGATAAAAAGCCTTCTGTTTCCACCGCCAAACCTTTCAGGGGAGAATTTACAACAGTTTAGCACCATCTTTGAGTGAATTGGAGAATTTCAGATTATAGCTGAAATTTTGACCCCGGGGCTTAGAAAATTTTTTTTTCACAAGTTAAGTTGTCGAGGGTTTATTTCTTGGCCTATGATAAAAAGCCTTCTGTTTCCACCGCCAAACCTTTCAGGGGAGAATTTGCAACAGTTTAGCACCATCTTTGAGTGAATTGGACAATTTCAGATTTTTGCTGAAGTTGTGACCCCGGGGCTTAGAAATCTTTTTTTTTTCAGAGGTTAAGTTGTCGAGGGCTGATTTCATGTCCTATGATAAAAAGCCTTCTGTTTCCACCGCCAAACCTTTCAGGGGAGAATTTACAACAGTTTAGCACCATCTTTGAGTGAATTGGAGAATTTCAGATTATTGCTGAAATTGTGACCCCGGGGCTTAGAAAATTTTTTTTTCACAAGTTATGTTGTCGAGGGCTGATTTCATGTCCTATGATAAAAAGCCTTCTGTTTCCACCGCCAAACCTTTCTGGGAAGAATTTGCAACACGTTGGCACCATCTTTGAGTGAATTGGAGAATTTCAGATTTTTGCTGAAGTTGTGACCCCGGGGCTTAGAATTTTTTTTTTCACAGGTTAAGTTGTCGAGGGTTGATTTCTTGGCCTATGATAAAAAGCCTTCTGTTTCCACCGCCAAACCTTTCAGGGGAGAATTTGCAACAGTTTAGCACCATTTTTGAGTGAATTGGAGAATTTCAGATTTTTGCTGAAGTTGTGACCCCGGGGCTTAGAAATATTTTTTTTCACAGGTTAAGTTGTCGAGGGTTGATTTCTTGGCCTATGATAAAAAGCCTTCTGTTTCCACCGCCAAACCTTTCAGGGGAGAATTTACAACAGTTTAGCACCATTTTTGAGTGAATTGGAGAATTTCAGATTTTTGCTGAAGTTGTGACCCCGGGGCTTAGAAATTTTTTTTTTTCACAGGTTAAGTTGTCGAGGGCTGATTTCATGTCCTATGATAAAAAGCCATCTGTTTCCACCGCCAAACCTTTCTGGGAAGAATTTGCAACACGTTGGCACCATCTTTGAGTGAATTGGAGAATTTCAGATTTTTGCTGAAGTTGTGACCCCGGGGCTTAGAATTTTTTTTTTTCACAGGTTAAGTTGTCGAGGGTTGATTTCTTGGCCTATGATAAAAAGCCTTCTGTTTCCACCGCCAAACCTTTCAGGGGAGAATTTGCAACAGTTTAGCACCATCTTTGAGTGAATTGGAGAATTTCAAATTTTTGCTGAAGTTCTGACCCCGGGGCTTAGAATTTTTTTTTTCACAGGTTAAGTTGTCGAGGGTTGATTTCTTGGCCTATGATAAAAAGGCTTCTGTTTCCACCGCCAAACCTTTCAGGGGAGAATTTGCAACAGTTTAGCACCGTCTTTGAGTGAATTGGACAATTTCAGATTTTTGCTGAAGTTGTGACCCCGGGGCTTAGAAATCTTTTTTTTTTCACAGGTTAAGTTGTCGAGGGCTGATTTCATGTCCTATGATAAAAACCCGTCTGTTTCCACCGCCAAAACTTTCAGGGGAGTATTTGCAAAACTTTGGCACCATCTTTGAGTGAATTGGAAAATTTCAGATTTTTGCTGAAGTTGTGACCCCGGGGCTTAAATTTTTTTTTTTTTCAGAGATTAAGTTGTCGAGGGCTGATTTCATGTCCTATGATAAAAACCCGTATGTTTCCACCGCCAAACCTTTCAGGGGAGTATTTGCAAAACTTTAGCACCATCTTTGAGTGAATTGGAGAATTTCAGATTATTGCTGAAATTGTGACCCCGGGGCTTAGAATTTTTTTTTTCACAAGTTATGTTGTCCAGGGCTGATTTCATGTCCTATGATAAAAAGCCTTCTGTTTCCACCGCCAAACCTTTCAGGGGAGAATTTGCAACAGTTTAGCACCATCTTTGAGTGAATTGGAGAATTTCAGATTTTTGCTGAAGTTGTGACCCCGGTGCTTAGAAATATTTTTTTTCACAGGTTAAGTTGTCGAGGGCTGATTTCATGTCCTATGATAAAAAGCCTTCTGTTTCCACCGCCAAACCTTTCAGGGGAGAATTTGCAACACGTTGGCACCATCTTTGAGTGAATTGGAGAATTTCCGATTTTTGCTGAAGTTGTGACCCCGGGGCTTAGAATTTTTTTTTTTCACAGGTTAAGTTGTCGAGGGTTGATTTCTTGGCCTATGATAAAAAGCCTTCTGTTTCCACCGCCAAACCTTTCAGGGGAGAATTTGCAACAGTTTAGCACCATTTTTGAGTGAATTGGAGAATTTCAGATTTTTGCTGAAGTTGTGACCCCGGGGCTTAGAAATATTTTTTTTCACAGGTTAAGTTGTCGAGGGTTGATTTCTTGGCCTATGATAAAAAGCCTTCTGTTTCCACCGCCAAACCTTTCAGGGGAGAATTTACAACAGTTTAGCACCATTTTTGAGTGAATTGGAGAATTTCAGATTTTTGCTGAAGTTGTGACCCCGGGGGTTAGAAATTTTTTTTTTCACAGGTTAAGTTGTCGAGGGCTGATTTCATGTCCTATGATAAAAAGCCGTCTGTTTCCACCGCCAAACCTTTCTGGGAAGAATTTGCAACACGTTGGCACCATCTTTGAGTGAATTGGAGAATTTCAGATTTTTGCTGAAGTTGTGACCCCGGGGCTTAGAATTTTTTTTTTTCACAGGTTAAGTTGTCGAGGGTTGATTTCTTGGCCTATGATAAAAAGCCTTCTGTTTCCACCGCCAAACCTTTCAGGGGAGAATTTGCAACAGTTTAGCACCATCTTTGAGTGAATTGGAGAATTTCAGATTTTTGCTGAAGTTGTGACCCCGGGGCTTAGAAATCTTTTTTTTTTTTCAGAGGTTAAGTTGTCGAGGGCTGATTTCATGTCCTATGATAAAAAGCCTTCTGTTTCCACCGCCAAACCTTTCAGGGGAGAATTTACAACAGTTTAGCACCATCTTTGAGTGAATTGGAGAATTTCAGATTATTGCTGAAATTGTGACCCCGGGGCTTAGAAAATTTTTTTCCCACAAGTTATGTTGTCGAGGGCTGATTTCATGTCCTATGATAAAAAGCCTTCTGTTTCCACCGCCAAACCTTTCTGGGAAGAATTTGCAACACGTTGGCACCATCTTAGAGTGAATTGGAGAATTTCAGATTTTTGCTGAAGTTGTGACCCCGGGGCTTAGAATTTTTTTTTTCACAGGTTAAGTTGTCGAGGGTTGATTTCTTGGCCTATGATAAAAAGCCTTCTGTTTCCACCGCCAAACCTTTCAGGGGAGAATTTGCAACAGTTTAGCACCATTTTTGAGTGAATTGGAGAATTTCAGATTTTTGCTGAAGTTGTGACCCCGGGGCTTAGAAATATTTTTTTTCACAGGTTAAGTTGTCGAGGGTTGATTTCTTGGCCTATGATAAAAGGCCTTCTGTTTCCACCGCCAAACCTTTCAGGGGAGAATTTACAACAGTTTAGCACCATTTTTGAGTGAATTGGAGAATTTCAGATTTTTGCTGAAGTTGTGACCCCGGGGCTTAGAATTTTTTTTTTCACAGGTTAAGTTGTCGAGGGCTGATTTCTTGGCCTATGATAAAAAGCCGTCTGTTTCCACCGCCAAACCTTTCAGGGGAGAATTTGCAACAGTTTAGCACCATCTTTGAGTGAATTGGAGAATTTCAGATTTTTGCTGAAGTTGTGACCCCGGGGCTTAGAATTTTTTTTTTCACAGGTTAAGTTGTCGAGGGTTGATTTCTTGGCCTATGATAAAAAGGCTTCTGTTTCCACCGCCAAACCTTTCAGGGGAGAATTTGCAACAGTTTAGCACCATCTTTGAGTGAATTGGAGAATTTCAGATTTTTGCTGAAGTTGTGACCCCGGGGCTTAGAATTTTTTTTTTTAACAGGTTAAGTTGTCGAGGGTTGATTTCTTGGCCTATGATAAAAAGCCTTCTGTTTCCACCGCCAAACCTTTCAGGGGAGAATTTGCAACAGTTTAGCACCATTTTTGAGTGAATTGGAGAATTTCAGATTTTTGCTGAAGTTGTGACCCCGGGGCTTAGAAATATTTTTTTTCACAGGTTAAGTTGTCGAGGGTTGATTTCTTGGCCTATGATAAAAAGCCTTCTGTTTCCACCGCCAAACCTTTCAGGGGAGAATTTACAACAGTTTAGCACCATTTTTGAGTGAATTGGAGAATTTCAGATTTTTGCTGAAGTTGTGACCCCGGGGCTTAGAATTTTTTTTTTTCACAGGTTAAGTTGTCGAGGGCTGATTTCTTGGCCTATGATAAAAAGCCGTCTGTTTCCACCGCCAAACCTTTCAGGGGAGAATTTGCAACAGTTTAGCACCATCTTTGAGTGAATTGGAGAATTTCAGATTTTTGCTGAAGTTGTGACCCCGGGGCTTAGAATTTTTTTTTTCACAGGTTAAGTTGTCGAGGGTTGATTTCTTGGCCTATGATAAAAAGCCTTCTTTTGCACCGCCAAAACTTTCAGGGGAGTATTTGCAAAACTTTGGCACCATCTTTGAGTGAATTGGAGAATTTCAGATTTTTGCTGAAGTTGTGACCCCGGGGCTTAGAAATTTTTTTTTTCACAGGTTAAGTTGTCGAGGGCTGATTTCATGTCCTATGATAAAAAGCCGTCTGTTTCCACCACCAAACCTTTCTGGGAAGAATTTGCAACACGTTGGCACCATCTTTGAGTGAATTGGAGAATTTCAGATTTTTGCTGAAGTTGTGACCCCGGGGCTTAGAATTTTTTTTTTTCACAGGTTAAGTTGTCGAGGGTTGATTTCTTGGCCTATGATAAAAAGCCTTCTGTTTCCACCGCCAAATCTTTCAGGGGAGTATTTGCAAAACTTTGGCACCATCTTTGAGTGAATTGGAGAATTTCAGATTTTTGCTGAAGTTGTGACCCCGGGGCTTAGAATTTTTTTTTTTCACAGGTTAAGTTGTTGAGGGCTGATTTCATGTCCTATGATACAAACCCGTCTGTTTCCACCGCCAAACCTTTCAGGGGAGTATTTGCAAAACTTTGGCACCATCTTTGAGTGAATTGGAGAATTTCAGATTTTTGCTGAAGTTGTGACCCCGGGGGTTAGAAATTTTTTTTTTCACAGGTTAAGTTGTCGAGGGTTGATTTCTTGGCCTATGATAAAAAGCCTTCTGTTTCCACCGCCAAACCTTTCAGGGGAGAATTTGCAAAACTTTGTCACCATCTTTGAGTGAATTGGAGAATTTCAGATTTTTGCTGAAATTGTGACCCTGGGGCTTAGAAAATTTTTTTTTCACAGGTTAAGTTGTCGAGGGCTGATTTCATGTCCTACGATAAAAAGCCTTCTGTTTCCTTCGCCAAACCTTTCAGGAGAGTATTTGCAAAACTTTGGCACCATCTTTGAGTAAATTGGAGAATTTCAGATTTTTGCTGAAGTTGTGACCCCGGGGCTTAGAAATTTTTTTTTTCACAGCTTAAGTTGTCGAGGGCTGATTTCATGTCCTATGATAAAAAGCCTTCTGTTTCCACCGCCAAACCTTTCAGGGGAGTATTTGCAAAACTTTGGCACCATCTTTGAGTGAATTGGAGAATTTCAGAATTTGCTGAAGTTGTGACCCCGGGGCTTAGAAATTTTTTTTTTGACAGGTTAAGTTGTCGGGGGTTGATTTCTTGGCCTATGATAAAAAGCCTTCTGTTTCCACCGCCAAACCTTTCAGGGGAGAATTTGCAACAGTTTAGCACCATATTTGAGTGAATTGGAGAATTTCAGATTTTTGCTGAAGTTGTGACCCCGGGGCTTAGAAATATTTTTTTTACAGGTTAAGTTGTCGAGGGTTGATTTCTTGGCCTATGATAAAAAGCCTTCTGTTTCCACCGCCAAACCTTTCAGGGGAGTATTTGCAAAACTTTGGCACCATCTTTGAGTGAATTGGAGAATTTCAGATTTTCGCTGAAATTGTGACCCCGGGGCTTTGATTTTTTTTTTCCACAGGTTATGTTGTCGAGGGCTGATTTCATGTCCTATGATAAAAAGCCTTCTGTTTCCACCGCCAAACCTTTCAGGGGAGTATTTGCAAAACTTTGGCACCATCTTTGAGTGAATTGGAGAATTTCAGATTTTTGCTGAAGTTGTGACCCCGGGGCTTAGAAAAATTTTTTTTCACACGTTACGTCTTCGAAGGCTGATTTCATGTCCTATGATAAAAAGCCTTCTGTTTCCACCGCTAAACCTTTCAGGGGAGTATTTGCAAAACTTTGGCACCATCTTTGAGTGAATTGGAGAATTTCAGATTTTTGCTGAAGTTGTGACCCCGGGGCTTAGAATTTTTTTTTTTCACAGGTTAAGTTGTCGAGGTTTGATTTCTTGGCCTATGATAAAAGCCTTCTGTTTCAACCGCTAAACCTTTCAGGGGAGAATTTACAACAGTTTAGCACCATTTTTGAGTGAATTGGAGAATTTCAGATTTTTGCTGAAATTGTGACCCCGTAGCTTAGAATTTTTTTTTTTCACAGGTTAAGTTGTCGAGGGTTGATTTCTTGGCCTATGATAAAAAGCCTTCTGTTTCCACCGGCAAACCTTTCAGGGGAGAATTTGCAAAACTTTGGCACCATCTTTGAGTGAATTGGAGAATTTCAGATTTTTGCTGAAATTGTGACCCTGGGGCTTAGAAATTTTTTCTTTCACAGGTTAAGTTGTCAAGGGCTAATTTCATGTCCTATGATAAAAAGCCTTCTGTTTCCACCGCAAAACCTTTCAGGGGAGAATTTGCAACAGTTTAGCACCATTTTTGAGAGAATTGGAGAATTTCAGATTTTTGCTGAAATTGTGACCCCAGGGCTTAGAAATTTTTTTTTTCCACAGGTTAAGTTCTCGAGGGCTGATTTCATGTCCTATGATAAAAAGCCTTCTGTTTCCACCGCCAAACCTTTCAGGGGAGTATTTGCAAAACTTTGGCACCGTCTTTGAGTGAATTGGAGAATTTCAGATTTTTGCTGAAGTTGTGACCCCGGGGGTTAGAAATTTTTTTTTTCACACGTTACGTCTTCGAAGGCTGATTTCATGTCCTATGATAAAAAGCCTTCTGTTTCCACCGCCAAACCTTTCAGGGGAGTATTTGCAAAACTTTGGCACCATCTTTGAGTGAATTGGAGAATTTCAGATTTTTGCTGAAGTTGTGACCCCGGGGCTTAGAAATATTTTTTTTTCACAGGTTAAGTTGTCAAGGGTTGATTTCTTGGCCTATGATAAAAAGCCTTCTGTTTCAACCGCCAAACCTTTCAGGGGAGAATTTACAACAGTTGAGCACCATTTTTGAGTGAATTGGACAATTTCAGATTTTTGCTGAAATTGTGACCCCGGGGCTGTGATATTTTTTTTTCACAGGTTATGTTGTCGAGGGCTGATTTCATGTCCTATGATAAAAAGCCTTCTGTTTCCACCGCCAAACCTTTCAGGGGAGTATTTGCAAAACTTTGGCACCATTTTTGAATGAATTGGAGAATTTCAGATTTTTGCTGAAGTTGTGACCCCGGGGGTTAGAAAATTTTTTTTTCACAGGTTAAGTTGTCGAGGGCTGATTTCATGTCCTATGATAAAAAGCCTTCTGTTTCCACCGCCAAACCTTTCAGGGGAGTATTTGCAAAACTTTGGCACCATCTTTGAGTGAATTGGAGAATTTCAGAATTTGCTGAAGTTGTGACCCCGGGGCTTAGAAATTTTTTTTTTCACAGGTTAAGTTGTCGAGGGTTGATTTCTTGGCCTATGATAAAAGCCTTCTGTTTCAACCGCCAAACCTTTCAGGGGAGAATTTACAACAGTTGAGCACCATTTTTGAGTGAATTGGAGAATTTCAGACTTTGCTGAAATTGTGACCCCGGAGCTTAGAATTTTTTTTTTTTTCACAGGTTAAGTTGTCGAGGGTTGATTTCTTGGCCTATGATAAAAAGCCTTCTGTTTCCACCGCCAAACCTTTCAGGGGAGTATTTGCAAAACTTTAGCACCATTTTTGAGTGAATCGGAGAATTTCAGATTTTTGCTGAAGTTGTGACCCCGGGGCTTAGAAATTTTTTTTTTCACAGGTTAAGTTGTCGAGGGCTGATTTCATGTCTTATGATAAAAAGCCTTCTGTTTCCACCCCAAAACTTTCAGGGGAGTATTTGCAAAACTTTGGCACCATCTTTGAGTGAATTGGAGAATTTCAGATTTTTGCTGAAGTTGTGACCCCGGGGCTTAGAATTTTTTTTTTTCACAGGTTAAGTTGTCGAGGGCTGATTTCATGTCCTATGATAAAAAGCCTTCTGTTTCCACCGCCAAACCTTTCAGGGGAGTATTTGCAAAACTTTGGCACCACCTTTGAGTGAATTGGAGAATTTCAGAATTTGCTGAAGTTGTGACCCCGGGGCTTAGAAATTTTTTTTTTCACAGGTTAAGTTGTCGAGGGCTGATTTCATGTCCTATGATAAAAAGCCTTCTGTTTCCACCCCAAAACTTTCAGGGGAGTATTTGCAAAACTTTGGCACCATCTTTGAGTGAATTGGAGAATTTCAGATTTTTGCTGAAGTTGTGACCCCGGGGCTTAGAATTTTTTTTTTTCACAGGTTAAGTTGTCGAGGGCTGATTTCATGTCCTATGATAAAAAGCCTTCTGTTTCCACCGCCAAACCTTTCAGGGGAGTATTTGCAAAACTTTGGCACCATCTTTGAGTGAATTGGAGAATTTCAGATTTTTGCTGAAGTTGTGACCCTGGGGCTTAGAAAAAAAATTTTTCCCACGTTACGTCTTCGATGGCTGATTGCATGTCCTATGATAAAAAGCCTTCTGTTTCCACCGCCAAACCTTTCAGGAGAGTATTTGCAAAACTTTGGCACCACCTTTGAGTGAATTGGAGAATTTCAGATTTTTGCTGAAGTTGTGACCCCGGGGCTTAGAAATTTTTTTTTTCACAGGTTAAGTTGTGGAGGGCTGATTTCATGTCCTATGATAAAAAGCCTTCTGTTTCCACCGCCAAACCTTTCAGGGGAGTATTTGAAAAACTTTGGCACCATCTTTGAGTGAATTTGAGAATTTCAGAATTTGCTGAAGTTGTGACCCCGGGGCTTAGAAATTTTTTTTTTCACAGGTTAAGTTGTCGAGGGTTGATTTCTTGGCCTATGATAAAAGCCTTCTGTTTCAACCGCCAAACCTTTCAGGGGAGAATTTGCAACACGTTGGCACCATCTTTGAGTGAATTGGAGAATTTCAGATTTTTGCTGAAGTTGTGACCCCGGGGCTTAGAAATATTTTTTTTCACAGGTTAAGTTGTCGAGGGTTGATTTCTTGGCCTATGATAAAAAGCCTTCTGTTTCCACCGCCAAACCTTTCAGGGGAGTATTTGCAAAACTTTGGCACCATCTTTGAGTGAATTGGAGAATTTCAGATTTTTGCTGAAGTTGTGACCCCGGGGCTTAGAAATTTTTTTTTTCACACGTTACGTCTTCGAAGGCTGTTTTCATGTCCTATGATAAAAAGCCGTCTGTTTCCACCACGAAACCTTTCCGGGAAGATTTTGCAACACGTTGGCACCATCTTTGAGTGAATTGGAGAATTTCAGATTTTTGCTGAAGTTGTGACCCCGGGGCTTAGAAATTTTTATTTCACAGGTTAAGTTGTCGAGGGCTGATTTCATGTCCTATGATAAAAAGCCTTCTGTTTCCACCCCAAAACTTTCAGGGGAGTATTTGCAAAACTTTGGCACCATCTTTGAGTGAATTGGAGAATTTCAGATTTTTGCTGAAGTTGTGACCCCGGGGCTTAGAATTTTTTTTTTTTCACAGGTTAAGTTGTCGAGGGCTGATTTCATGTCCTATGATAAAAAGCCTTCTGTTTCCACCGCCAAACCTTTCAGGGGAGTATTTGCAAAACTTTGGCACCACCTTTGAGTGAATTGGAGAATTTCAGAATTTGCTGAAGTTGTGACCCCGGGGCTTAGAAATTTTTTTTTTCACAGGTTAAGTTGTCGAGGGCTGATTTCATGTCCTATGATAAAAAGCCTTCTGTTTCCACCCCAAAACTTTCAGGGGAGTATTTGCAAAACTTTGGCACCATCTTTGAGTGAATTGGAGAATTTCAGATTTTTGCTGAAGTTGTGACCCCGGGGCTTAGAATTTTTTTTTTTCACAGGTTAAGTTGTCGAGGGCTGATTTCATGTCCTATGATAAAAAGCCTTCTGTTTCCACCGCCAAACCTTTCAGGGGAGTATTTGCAAAACTTTGGCACCATCTTTGAGTGAATTGGAGAATTTCAGATTTTTGCTGAAGTTGTGACCCTGGGGCTTAGAAAAAAAATTTTTCCCACGTTACGTCTTCGATGGCTGATTGCATGTCCTATGATAAAAAGCCTTCTGTTTCCACCGCCAAACCTTTCAGGAGAGTATTTGCAAAACTTTGGCACCACCTTTGAGTGAATTGGAGAATTTCAGATTTTTGCTGAAGTTGTGACCCCGGGGCTTAGAAATTTTTTTTTTCACAGGTTAAGTTGTGGAGGGCTGATTTCATGTCCTATGATAAAAAGCCTTCTGTTTCCACCGCCAAACCTTTCAGGGGAGTATTTGAAAAACTTTGGCACCATCTTTGAGTGAATTTGAGAATTTCAGAATTTGCTGAAGTTGTGACCCCGGGGCTTAGAAATTTTTTTTTTCACAGGTTAAGTTGTCGAGGGTTGATTTCTTGGCCTATGATAAAAGCCTTCTGTTTCAACCGCCAAACCTTTCAGGGGAGAATTTGCAACAGTTTAGCACCATTTTTGAGTGAATTGGAGAATTTCAGATTTTTGCTGAAGTTGTGACCCCGGGGCTTAGAAATATTTTTTTTCACAGGTTAAGTTGTCGAGGGCTGATTTCATGTCCTATGATAAAAAGCCTTCTGTTTCCACCTCCAAACCTTTCAGGGGAGAATTTGCAACACGTTGGCACCATCTTTGAGTGAATTGGAGAATTTCAGATTTTTGCTGAAGTTGTGACCCCGGGGCTTAGAATTTTTTTTTTCACAGGTTAAGTTGTCGAGGGCTGATTTCTTGGCCTATGATAAAAAGCCTTCTGTTTCCACCGCCAAACCTTTCAGGGGAGAATTTGCAACAGTTTAGCACCATTTTTGAGTGAATTGGAGAATTTCAGATTTTTGCTGAAGTTGTGACCCCGGGGCTTAGAAATATTTTTTTTCACAGGTTAAGTTGTCGAGGGTTGATTTCTTGGCCTATGATAAAAAGCCTTCTGTTTCCACCGCCAAACCTTTCAGGGGAGAATTTACAACAGTTTAGCACCATTTTTGAGTGAATTGGAGAATTTCAGATTTTTGCTGAAGTTGTGACCCCGGGGGTTAGAAATTTTTTTTTTCACAGGTTCAGTTGTCGAGGGCTGATTTCATGTCCTATGATAAAAAGCCGTCTGTTTCCACCGCCAAACCTTTCTGGGAAGAATTTGCAACACGTTGGCACCATCTTTGAGTGAATTGGAGAATTTCAGATTTTTGCTGAAGTTGTGACCCCGGGGCTTAGAATTTTTTTTTTTCACAGGTTAAGTTGTCGAGGGTTGATTTCTTGGCCTATGATAAAAAGCCTTCTGTTTCCACCGCCAAACCTTTCAGGGGAGAATTTGCAACAGTTTAGCACCATCTTTGAGTGAATTGGAGAATTTCAGATTTTTGCTGAAGTTGTGACCCCGGGGCTTAGAATTTTTTTTTTTCACAGGTTAAGTTGTCGAGGGTTGATTTCTTGGCCTATGATAAAAAGCCTTCTGTTTCCACCGCCAAACCTTTCAGGGGAGAATTTGCAACAGTTTAGCACCATCTTTGAGTGAATTGGACAATTTCAGATTTTTGCTGAAGTTGTGACCCCGGGGCTTAGAAATCTTTTTTTTTTTCAGAGGTTAAGTTGTCGAGGGCTGATTTCATGTCCTATGATTAAAAGCCTTCTGTTTCCACCGCCAAACCTTTCAGGGGAGAATTTACAACAGTTTAGCACCATCTTTGAGTGAATTGGAGAATTTCAGATTATTGCTGAAATTGTGACCCCGGGGCTTAGAAAATTTTTTTCCCACAAGTTATGTTGTCGAGGGCTGATTTCATGTCCTATGATAAAAAGCCTTCTGTTTCCACCGCCAAACCTTTCTGGGAAGAATTTGCAACACGTTGGCACCATCTTTGAGTGAATTGGAGAATTTCAGATTTTTGCTGAAGTTGTGACCCCGGGGCTTAGAATTTTTTTTTTCACAGGTTAAGTTGTCGAGGGTTGATTTCTTGGCCTATGATAAAAAGCCTTCTGTTTCCACCGCCAAACCTTTCAGGGGAGAATTTGCAACAGTTTAGCACCATTTTTGAGTGAATTGGAGAATTTCAGATTTTTGCTGAAGTTGTGACCCCGGGGCTTAGAAATATTTTTTTTCACAGGTTAAGTTGTCGAGGGTTGATTTCTTGGCCTATGATAAAAAGCCTTCTGTTTCCACCGCCAAACCTTTCAGGGGAGAATTTACAACAGTTTAGCACCATTTTTGAGTGAATTGGAGAATTTCAGATTTTTGCTGAAGTTGTGACCCCGGGGCTTAGAATTTTTTTTTTTTCACAGGTTAAGTTGTCGAGGGCTGATTTCTTGGCCTATGATAAAAAGCCGTCTGTTTCCACCGCCAAACCTTTCAGGGGAGAATTTGCAACAGTTTAGCACCATCTTTGAGTGAATTGGAGAATTTCAGATTTTTGCTGAAGTTGTGACCCCGGGGCTTAGAATTTTTTTTTTTCACAGGTTAAGTTGTCGAGGGTTGATTTCTTGGCCAATGATAAAAAGGCTTCTGTTTCCACCGCCAAACCTTTCAGGGGAGAATTTGCAACAGTTTAGCACCATTTTTGAGTGAATTGGAGAATTTCAGATTTTTGCTGAAGTTGTGACCCCGGGGGTTAGAATTTTTTTTTTTTTCACAGGTTAAGTTGTCGAGGGCTGATTTCATGTCCTATGATAAAAACCCGTCTGTTTCCACCGCCAAAACTTTCAGGGGAGTATTTGCAAAACTTTGGCACCATCTTTGAGTGAATTGGAGAATTTCAGATTTTTGCTGAAGTTGTGACCCCGGGGCTTAGAAATTTTTTTTTTCACAGGTTAAGTTGTCGAGGGCTGATTTCATGTCCTATGATAAAAAGCCGTCTGTTTCCACCACCAAACCTTTCTGGGAAGAATTTGCAACACGTTGGCACCATCTTTGAGTGAATTGGAGAATTTCAGATTTTTGCTGAAGTTGTGACCCCGGGGCTTAGAATTTTTTTTTTTCACAGGTTAAGTTGTCGAGGGTTGATTTCTTGGCCTATGATAAAAAGCCTTCTGTTTCCACCGCCAAACCTTTCAGGGGAGTATTTGCAAAACTTTGGCACCATCTTTGAGTGAATTGGAGAATTTCAGATTTTTGCTGAAGTTGTGACCCCGGGGCTTAGAATTTTTTTTTTTTACAGGTTAAGTTGTTGAGGGCTGATTTCATGTCCTATGATACAAACCCGTCTGTTTCCACCGCCAAACCTTTCAGGGGAGTATTTGCAAAACTTTGGCACCATCTTTGAGTGAATTGGAGAATTTCAGATTTTTGCTGAAGTTGTGACCCCGGGGGTTAGAAATTTTTTTTTTCACAGGTTAAGTTGTCGAGGGTTGATTTCTTGGCCTATGATAAAAAGCCTTCTGTTTCCACCGCCAAATCTTTCAGGGGAGAATTTGCAAAACTTTGTCACCATCTTTGAGTGAATTGGAGAATTTCAGATTTTTGCTGAAATTGTCACCCTGGGGCTTAGAAAAATTTTTTTTCACAGGTTAAGTTGTCGAGGGCTGATTTCATGTCCTACGATAAAAAGCCTTCTGTTTCCTTCGCCAAACCTTTCAGGAGAGTATTTGCAAAACTTTGGCACCATCTTTGAGTAAATTGGAGAATTTCAGATTTTTGCTGAAGTTGTGACCCCGGGGCTTAGAAATTTTTTTTTTCACAGCTTAAGTTGTCGGGGGTTGATTTCTTGGCCTATGATAAAAAGCCTTCTGTTTCCACCGCCAAACCTTTCAGGGGAGAATTTGCAACAGTTTAGCACCATATTTGAGTGAATTGGAGAATTTCAGATTTTTGCTGAAGTTGTGACCCCGGGGCTTAGAAATATTTTTTTTACAGGTTAAGTTGTCGAGGGTTGATTTCTTGGCCTATGATAAAAAGCCTTCTGTTTCCACCGCCAAACCTTTCAGGGGAGTATTTGCAAAACTTTGGCACCATCTTTGAGTGAATTGGAGAATTTCAGATTTTCGCTGAAATTGTGACCCCGGGGCTTTGATTTTTTTTTTCCACAGGTTATGTTGTCGAGGGCTGATTTCATGTCCTATGATAAAAAGCCTTCTGTTTCCACCGCCAAACCTTTCAGGGGAGTATTTGCAAAACTTTGGCACCATCTTTGAGTGAATTGGAGAATTTCAGATTTTTGCTGAAGTTGTGACCCCGGGGCTTAGAAAAAATTTTTTTCACACGTTACGTCTTCGAAGGCTGATTTCATGTCCTATGATAAAAAGCCTTCTGTTTCCACCGCTAAACCTTTCAGGGGAGAATTTACAACAGTTTAGCACCATTTTTGAGTGAATTGGAGAATTTCAGATTTTTGCTGAAATTGTGACCCCGTAGCTTAGAATTTTTTTTTTTCACAGGTTAAGTTGTCGAGGGTTGATTTCTTGGCCTATGATAAAAAGCCTTCTGTTTGCACCGCCAAACCTTTCAGGGGAGAATTTACAACAGTTTAGCACCATCTTTGAGTGAATTGGAGAATTTCAGATTTTTGCTGAAATTGTGACCCCGGGTCTTAGAATTTTTTTTTTTTTCCACAGGTTAAGTTGTCGAGGGCTGATTTCATGTACTATGATAAAAAGCCTTCTGTTTCCACCGGCAAACCTTTCAGGGGAGAATTTGCAAAACTTTGGCACCATCTTTGAGTGAATTGGAGAATTTCAGATTTTTGCTGAAATTGTGACCCCAGGGCTTAGAAATTTTTTTTTCCACAGGTTAAGTTCTCGAGGGCTGATTTCATGTCCTATGATAAAAAGCCTTCTGTTTCCACCGCCAAACCTTTCAGGGGAGTATTTGTAGAACTTTGGCACCGTCTTTGAGTGAATTGGAGAATTTCAGATTTTTGCTGAACTTGTGACCCCGGGGGTTAGAAATTTTATTTTTTCACACGTTACGTCTTCGAAGGCTGATTTCATGTCCTATGATAAAAAGCCTTCTGTTTCCACCGCCAAACCTTTCAGGGGAGTATTTGCAAAACTTTGGCACCATTTTTGAGTGAATCGGAGAATTTCAGATTTTTGCTGAAGTTGTGACCCCGGGGCTTAGAAATTTTTTTTTTCACAGGTTAAGTTGTCGAGGGCTGATTTCATGTCCTATGATAAAAAGCCTTCTGTTTCCACCCCAAAACTTTCAGGGGAGTATTTGCAAAACTTTGGCACCATCTTTGAGTGAATTGGAGAATTTCAGATTTTTGCTGAAGTTGTGACCCCGGGGCTTAGAATTTTTTTTTTTCACAGGTTAAGTTGTCGAGGGCTGATTTCATGTCCTATGATAAAAAGCCTTCTGTTTCCACCGCCAAACCTTTCAGGGGAGTATTTGCAAAACTTTGGCACCATCTTTGAGTGAATTGGAGAATTTCAGATTTTTGCTGAAGTTGTGACCCCGGGGCTTAGAAAAATTTTTTTTCACACGTTACGTCTTCGAAGGCTGGTTGCATGTCCTATGATAAAAAGCCTTCTGTTTCCACCGCCAAACCTTTCAGGAGAGTATTTGCAAAACTTTGGCACCACCTTTGAGTGAATTGGAGAATTTCAGATTTTTGCTGAAGTTGTGACCCCGGGGCTTAGAAATTTTTTTTTTCACAGGTTAAGTTGTCGAGGGCTGATTTCATGTCCTATGATAAAAAGCCTTCTGTTTCCACCGCCAAACCTTTCAGGGGAGTATTTGCAAAACTTTGGCACTATCTTTGAGTGAATTGGAGAATTTCAGAATTTGCTGAAGTTGTGACCCCGGGGCTTAGAAATTTTTTTTTTCACAGGTTAAGTTGTCGAGGGTTGATTTCTTGGCCTATGATAAAAAGCCTTCTGTTTCCACCGCCAAACCTTTCAGGGGAGAATTTACAACAGTTTAGCACCATTTTTGAGTGAATTGGAGAATTTCAGATTTTTGCTGAAGTTGTGACCCCGGAGCTTAGAATTTTTTTTTTCACAGGTTAAGTTGTCGAGGGTTGATTTCATGTCCTATGATAAAAAGCCTTCTGTTTCCACCGCCAAACCTTTCAGGGGAGTATTTGCAAAACTTTGACACCATCTTTGAGTGAATTGGAGAATTTCAGATTTTTGCTGAAGTTGTGACCCCGGGGCTTAGAATTTTTTTTTTTTCACAGGTTAAGTTGTCGAGGGTTGATTTCTTGGCCTATGATAAAAAGCCTTCTGTTTCAACCGCCAAACCTTTCAGGGGAGAATTTACAACAGTTGAGCACCATTTTTGAGTGAATTGGACAATTTCAGATTTTTGCTGAAGTTGTTACCCCGGAGCTTAGAATTTTTTTTTTCACAGGTTAAGTTGTCAAGGGCTGATTTCATGTCCTATGATAAAAAGCCTTCTGTTTCCACCGCCAAACCTTTCAGGGGAGTATTTGCAAAACTTTGGCACCATCTTTGAGTGAATTGGAGAATTTCAGATTTTTGCTGAAGTTGTGACCCCGGGGCTTAGAATTTTTTTTTTTCACAGGTTAAGTTGTCGAGGGTTGATTTCTTGGCCTATGATAAAAAGCCTTCTGTTTCAACCGCCAAACCTTTCAGGGGAGAATTTACAACAGTTGAGCACCATTTTTGAGTGAATTGGAGAATTTCACATTTTTGCTGAAGTTGTGACCGCGGGGCTTAGAAATAATTTTTTTCACACGTTACGTCTTCGAAGGCTGATTTCATGTCCTATGATAAAAAGCCTTCTGTTTCCACCGCCAAACCTTTCAGGGGAGTATTTGCAAAACTTTGGCACCATCTTTGAGTGAATTGGAGAATTTCAGATTTTTGCTGAAGTTGTGACCCCGGGGGTTAGAAATTTTTTTTTTCACACGTTACGTCTTCGAAGGCTGATTTCATGTCCTATGATAAAAAGCCTTCTGTTTCCACCGCCAAACCTTTCAGGAGAGTATTTGCAAAACTTTGGCCCCATCTTTGAGTGAATTGGAGAATTTCAGATTTTTGCTGAAGTTGTGACCCCGGGGCTTAGAAATTTTTTTTTTTCACAGGTTAAGTTGTCGAGGGCTGATTTCATGTCCTATGATAAAAAGCCTTCTGTTTCCACCGCCAAACCTTTCAGGGGAGAATTTACTACACTTTAGCACCATTTTTGAGTGAATTGGAGAATTTCAGATTTTTGCTGAAATTGTGACCCCGGGGCTTAGAATTTTTTTTTTCACAGGTTAAGTTGTCGAGGGTTGATTTCTTGGCCTATGATAAACAGCCTTCTGTTTCCACCGCCAAACCTTTCAGGGGACAATTTGCAACAGTTTAGCACCATTTTTGAGTGAATTGGAGAATTTCAGAATTTTGCTGAAATTGTGACCCCGGGGCTTAGAATTTTTTTTTTCACAGGCTAAGTTGTCGAGGGTTGATTTCATGTCCTATGATAAAAAGCCTTCTGTTTCCACCGCCAAACCTTTCAGGGGAGTATTTGCAAAACTTTGGCACCATCTTTGAGTGAATTGGAGAATTTCAGATTTTTGCTGAAGTTGTGACCCCGGGGCTTAGAATTTTTTTTTTTCACAGGTTAAGTTGTTGAGGGCTGATTTCATGTCCTATGATAAAAAGCCTTCTGTTTCCACCGCCAAACCTTTCAGGGGAGAATTTACAACAGTTTACCACCATTTTTGAGTGAATTGGAGAATTTCAGATTTTTCCTGAAGTTGTGACCCCGGGGCTTAGAAATTTTTTTTTTCACAGGTTAAGTTGTCGAGGGCTGATTTCATGTCCTATGATAAAAAGCCTTCTGTTTCCACCGCTAAACCTTTCAGGGGAGTATTTGCAAAACTTTGGCACCATCTTTGAGTGAATTGGAGAATTTCAGATTTTTGCTGAAGTTGTGACCCCGGGGCTTAGAATTTTTTTTTTTCACAGGTTAAGTTGTCGAGGTTTGATTTCTTGGCCTATGATAAAAAGCCTTCTGTTTCAACCGCCAAACCTTTCAGGAGAGAATTTACAACAGTTGAGCACCATTTTTGAGTGAATTGGAGAGTTTCAGATTTTTGCTGAAATTGTGACCCCGGGGCTTTGATACTTTTTTTTTCACAGGTTATGTTGTCGAGGGCTGATTTCATGTCCTATGATAAAAAGCCTTCTGTTTCCACCGCCAAACCTTTCAGGGGAGTATTTGCAAAACTTTGGCACCATCTTTGAGTGAATTGGAGAATTTCAGATTTTTGCTGAAGTTGTGACCCCGGGGGTTAGAAATTTTTTTTTTCACACGTTACGTCTTTGAAGGCTGATTTCATGTCCTTGATAAAAAGCCTTCTGTTTCCACCGCCAAACCTTTCAGGGGAGAATTTGCAACAGTTGAGCACCATTTTTGAGTGAATTGGAGAATTTCAGATTTTTGCTGAAATTATGACCCCGGGTCTTAGAAATTTTTTTTTTTTCCCACACGTTAAGTTGTCGAGGGCTGATTTCATGTACTATGATAAAAAGCCTTCTGTTTCCACCGCCAAACCTTTCAGGGGAGAATTTGCAAAACTTTGGCACCATCTTTGAGTGAATTGGAGAATTTCAGATTTTTGCTGAAATTGTGACCCTGGGGCTTAGAAATTTTTTCTTTCACAGGTTAAGTTGTCAAGGGCTAATTTCATGTCCTATGATAAAAAGCCTTCTGTTTCCACCGCAAAACCTTTCAGGGGAGAATTTGCAACAGTTTAGCACCATTTTTGAGAGAATTGGAGAATTTCAGATTTTTGCTGAAATTGTGACCCCAGGGCTTAGAAATTTTTTTTTCCCACAGGTTAAGTTCTCGAGGGCTGATTTCATGTCCTATGATAAAAAGCCTTCTGTTTCCACCGCCAAACCTTTCAGGGGAGTATTTGCAAAACTTTGGCACCGTCTTTGAGTGAATTGGAGAATTTCAGATTTTTGCTGAAGATGTGACCCCGGGGGTTAGAAATTTTTTTTTTCACACGTTACGTCTTCGAAGGCGGATTTCATGTCCTATGATAAAAAGCCTTCTGTTTCCACCGCCAAACCTTTCAGGGGAGAATTTACAACAGTTGAGCACCATTTTTGAGTGAATTGGAGAATTTCAGATTTTTGCTGAAATTGTGACCCCGGGGCTGTGATATTTTTTTTTTCACAGGTTATGTTGTCGAGGGCTGATTTCATGTCCTATGATAAAAAGCCTTCTGTTTCCACCGCCAAACCTTTCAGGGGAGTATTTGCAAAACTTTGGCACCATTTTTGAATGAATTGCAGAATTTCAGATTTTTGCTGAAGTTGTGACCCCGGGGGTTAGAAATTTTTTTTTTCACAGGTTAAGTTGTCGAGGGCTGATTTCATGTCCTATGATAAAAAGCCTTCTGTTTCCACCGCCAAACCTTTCAGGGGAGTATTTGCAAAACTTTGGCACCATCTTTGAGTGAATTGGGGAATTTCAGAATTTGCTGAAGTTGTGACCCCGGGGCTTAGAAATTTTTTTTTTCACAGGTTAAGTTGTCGAGGGTTGATTTCTTGGCCAATGATAAAAGCCTTCTGTTTCAACCGCCAAACCTTTCAGGGGAGAATTTACAACAGTTGAGCACCATTTTTGAGTGAATTGGAGAATTTCAGATTTTCGCTGAAATTGTGACCCCGGGGCTTTGATATTTTTTTTTTCACAGGTTATGTTGTCGAGGGCTGATTTCATGTCCTATGATAAAAAGCCTTCTGTTTCCACCGCCAAAACTTTCAGGGGAGTATTTGCAAAACTTTGGCACCATCTTTGAGTGAATTGGAGAATTTCAGAATTTGCTGAAGTTGTGACCCCGGGGCTTAGAAATTTTTTTTTTCACAGGTTAAGTTGTCGAGGGTTGATTTCTTGGCCTATGATAAAAAGCCTTCTGTTTCCACCGCCAAACCTTTCAGGGGAGAATTTACAACAGTTTAGCACCATTTTTGAATGAATTGGAGAATTTCAGATTTTTGCTGAAGTTGTGACCCCGGAGCTTAGAATTTTTTTTTTCACAGGTTAAGTTGTCGAGGGTTGATTTCATGTCCTATGATAAAAAGCCTTCTGTTTCCACCGCCAAACCTTTCAGGGGAGTATTTGCAAAACTTTGACACCATCTTTGAGTGAATTGGAGAATTTCAGATTTTTGCTGAAGTTGTGACCCCGGGGCTTAGAATTTTTTTTTTTTCACAGGTTAAGTTGTCGAGGGTTGATTTCTTGGCCTATGATAAAAAGCCTTCTGTTTCAACCGCCAAACCTTTCAGGGGAGAATTTACAACAGTTGAGCACCATTTTTGAGTGAATTGGACAATTTCAGATTTTTGCTGAAGTTGTTACCCCGGAGCTTAGAATTTTTTTTTTCACAGGTTAAGTTGTCGAGGGCTGATTTCATGTCCTATGATAAAAAGCCTTCTGTTTCCACCGCCAAACCTTTCAGGGGAGTATTTGCAAAACTTTGGCACCATCTTTGAGTGAATTGGAGAATTTCAGATTTTTGCTGAAGTTGTGACCCCGGGGCTTAGAATTTTTTTTTTTTCACAGGTTAAGTTGTCGAGGGTTGATTTCTTGGCCTATGATAAAAAGCCTTCTGTTTCAACCGCCAAACCTTTCAGGGGAGAATTTACAACAGTTGAGCACCATTTTTGAGTGAATTGGAGAATTTCACATTTTTGCTGAAGTTGTGACCGCGGGGCTTAGAAATAATTTTTTTCACACGTTACGTCTTCGAAGGCTGATTTCATGTCCTATGATAAAAAGCCTTCTGTTTCCACCGCCAAACCTTTCAGGGGAGTATTTGCAAAACTTTGGCACCATCTTTGAGTGAATTGGAGAATTTCAGATTTTTGCTGAAGTTGTGACCCCGGGGGTTAGAAATTTTTTTTTTCACACGTTACGTCTTCGAAGGCTGATTTCATGTCCTATGATAAAAAGCCTTCTGTTTCCACCGCCAAACCTTTCAGGAGAGTATTTGCAAAACTTTGGCCCCATCTTTGAGTGAATTGGAGAATTTCAGATTTTTGCTGAAGTTGTGACCCCGGGGCTTAGAAATTTTTTTTTTCACAGGTTAAGTTGTCGAGGGCTGATTTCATGTCCTATGATAAAAAGCCTTCTGTTTCCACCGCCAAACCTTTCAGGGGAGAATTTACAACACTTTAGCACCATTTTTGAGTGAATTGGAGAATTTCAGATTTTTGCTGAAATTGTGACCCCGGGGCTTAGAATTTTTTTTTTCACAGGTTAAGTTGTCGAGGGTTGATTTCTTGGCCTATGATAAACAGCCTTCTGTTTCCACCGCCAAACCTTTCAGGGGACAATTTGCAACAGTTTAGCACCATTTTTGAGTGAATTGGAGAATTTCAGAATTTTGCTGAAATTGTGACCCCGGGGCTTAGAATTTTTTTTTCACAGGCTAAGTTGTCGAGGGTTGATTTCATGTCCTATGATAAAAAGCCTTCTGTTTCCACCGCCAAACCTTTCAGGGGAGTATTTGCAAAACTTTGGCACCATCTTTGAGTGAATTGGAGAATTTCAGATTTTTGCTGAAGTTGTGACCCCGGGGCTTAGAATTTTTTTTTTTTCACAGGTTAAGTTGTTGAGGGCTGATTTCATGTCCTATGATAAAAAGCCTTCTGTTTCCACCGCCAAACCTTTCAGGGGAGAATTTACAACAGTTTACCACCATTTTTGAGTGAATTGGAGAATTTCAGATTTTTCCTGAAGTTGTGACCCCGGGGCTTAGAAATTTTTTTTTTCACAGGTTAAGTTGTCGAGGGCTGATTTCATGTCCTATGATAAAAAGCCTTCTGTTTCCACCGCTAAACCTTTCAGGGGAGTATTTGCAAAACTTTGGCACCATCTTTGAGTGAATTGGAGAATTTCAGATTTTTGCTGAAGTTGTGACCCCGGGGCTTAGAATTTTTTTTTTTCACAGGTTAAGTTGTCAAGGTTTGATTTCTTGGCCTATGATAAAAAGCCTTCTGTTTCAACCGCCAAACCTTTCAGGAGAGAATTTACAACAGTTGAGCACCATTTTTGAGTGAATTGGAGAGTTTCAGATTTTTGCTGAAATTGTGACCCCGGGGCTTTGATACTTTTTTTTTCACAGGTTATGTTGTCGAGGGCTGATTTCATGTCCTATGATAAAAAGCCTTCTGTTTCCACCGCCAAACCTTTCAGGGGAGTATTTGCAAAACTTTGGCACCATCTTTGAGTGAATTGGAGAATTTCAGATTTTTGCTGAAGTTGTGACCCCGGGGGTTAGAAATTTTTTTTTTCACACGTTACGTCTTTGAAGGCTGATTTCATGTCCTTGATAAAAAGCCTTCTGTTTCCACCGCCAAACCTTTCAGGGGAGAATTTGCAACAGTTGAGCACCATTTTTGAGTGAATTGGAGAATTTCAGATTTTTGCTGAAATTATGACCCCGGGTCTTAGAAATTTTTTTTTTTTCCCACACGTTAAGTTGTCGAGGGCTGATTTCATGTACTATGATAAAAAGCCTTCTGTTTCCACCGCCAAACCTTTCAGGGGAGAATTTGCAAAACTTTGGCACCATCTTTGAGTGAATTGGAGAATTTCAGATTTTTGCTGAAATTGTGACCCTGGGGCTTAGAAATTTTTTCTTTCACAGGTTAAGTTGTCAAGGGCTAATTTCATGTCCTATGATAAAAAGCCTTCTGTTTCCACCGCAAAACCTTTCAGGGGAGAATTTGCAACAGTTTAGCACCATTTTTGAGAGAATTGGAGAATTTCAGATTTTTGCTGAAATTGTGACCCCAGGGCTTAGAAATTTTTTTTTCCCACAGGTTAAGTTCTCGAGGGCTGATTTCATGTCCTATGATAAAAAGCCTTCTGTTTCCACCGCCAAACCTTTCAGGGGAGTATTTGCAAAACTTTGGCACCGTCTTTGAGTGAATTGGAGAATTTCAGATTTTTGCTGAAGATGTGACCCCGGGGGTTAGAAATTTTTTTTTTCACACGTTACGTCTTCGAAGGCGGATTTCATGTCCTATGATAAAAAGCCTTCTGTTTCCACCGCCAAACCTTTCAGGGGAGAATTTACAACAGTTGAGCACCATTTTTGAGTGAATTGGAGAATTTCAGATTTTTGCTGAAATTGTGACCCCGGGGCTGTGATATTTTTTTTTTCACAGGTTATGTTGTCGAGGGCTGATTTCATGTCCTATGATAAAAAGCCTTCTGTTTCCACCGCCAAACCTTTCAGGGGAGTATTTGCAAAACTTTGGCACCATCTTTGAGTGAATTGGGGAATTTCAGAATTTGCTGAAGTTGTGACCCCGGGGCTTAGAAATTTTTTTTTTCACAGGTTAAGTTGTCGAGGGTTGATTTCTTGGCCAATGATAAAAGCCTTCTGTTTCAACCGCCAAACCTTTCAGGGGAGAATTTACAACAGTTGAGCACCATTTTTGAGTGAATTGGAGAATTTCAGATTTTCGCTGAAATTGTGACCCCGGGGCTTTGATATTTTTTTTTTCACAGGTTATGTTGTCGAGGGCTGATTTCATGTCCTATGATAAAAAGCCTTCTGTTTCCACCGCCAAAACTTTCAGGGGAGTATTTGCAAAACTTTGGCACCATCTTTGAGTGAATTGGAGAATTTCAGAATTTGCTGAAGTTGTGACCCCGGGGCTTAGAAATTTTTTTTTTCACAGGTTAAGTTGTCGAGGGTTGATTTCTTGGCCTATGATAAAAAGCCTTCTGTTTCCACCGCCAAACCTTTCAGGGGAGAATTTACAACAGTTTAGCACCATTTTTGAGTGAATTGGAGAATTTCAGATTTTTGCTGAAGTTGTGACCCCGGAGCTTAGAATTTTTTTTTTCACAGGTTAAGTTGTCGAGGGTTGATTTCATGTCCTATGATAAAAAGCCTTCTGTTTCCACCGCCAAACCTTTCAGGGGAGTATTTGCAAAACTTTGACACCATCTTTGAGTGAATTGGAGAATTTCAGATTTTTGCTGAAGTTGTGACCCCGGGGCTTAGAATTTTTTTTTTTTCACAGGTTAAGTTGTCGAGGGTTGATTTCTTGGCCTATGATAAAAAGCCTTCTGTTTCAACCGCCAAACCTTTCAGGGGAGAATTTACAACAGTTGAGCACCATTTTTGAGTGAATTGGACAATTTCAGATTTTTGCTGAAGTTGTTACCCCGGAGCTTAGAATTTTTTTTTTCACAGGTTAAGTTGTCGAGGGCTGATTTCATGTCCTATGATAAAAAGCCTTCTGTTTCCACCGCCAAACCTTTCAGGGGAGTATTTGCAAAACTTTGGCACCATCTTTGAGTGAATTGGAGAATTTCAGATTTTTGCTGAAGTTGTGACCCCGGGGCTTAGAATTTTTTTTTTTTCACAGGTTAAGTTGTCGAGGGTTGATTTCTTGGCCTATGATAAAAAGCCTTCTGTTTCAACCGCCAAACCTTTCAGGGGAGAATTTACAACAGTTGAGCACCATTTTTGAGTGAATTGGAGAATTTCACATTTTTGCTGAAGTTGTGACCGCGGGGCTTAGAAATAATTTTTTTCACACGTTACGTCTTCGAAGGCTGATTTCATGTCCTATGATAAAAAGCCTTCTGTTTCCACCGCCAAACCTTTCAGGGGAGTATTTGCAAAACTTTGGCACCATCTTTGAGTGAATTGGAGAATTTCAGATTTTTGCTGAAGTTGTGACCCCGGGGGTTAGAAATTTTTTTTTTCACACGTTACGTCTTCGAAGGCTGATTTCATGTCCTATGATAAAAAGCCTTCTGTTTCCACCGCCAAACCTTTCAGGAGAGTATTTGCAAAACTTTGGCCCCATCTTTGAGTGAATTGGAGAATTTCAGATTTTTGCTGAAGTTGTGACCCCGGGGCTTAGAAATTTTTTTTTTCACAGGTTAAGTTGTCGAGGGCTGATTTCATGTCCTATGATAAAAAGCCTTCTGTTTCCACCGCCAAACCTTTCAGGGGAGAATTTACTACACTTTAGCACCATTTTTGAGTGAATTGGAGAATTTCAGATTTTTGCTGAAATTGTGACCCCGGGGCTTAGAATTTTTTTTTTCACAGGTTAAGTTGTCGAGGGTTGATTTCTTGGCCTATGATAAACAGCCTTCTGTTTCCACCGCCAAACCTTTCAGGGGACAATTTGCAACAGTTTAGCACCATTTTTGAGTGAATTGGAGAATTTCAGAATTTTGCTGAAATTGTGACCCCGGGGCTTAGAATTTTTTTTTTCACAGGCTAAGTTGTCGAGGGTTGATTTCATGTCCTATGATAAAAAGCCTTCTGTTTCCACCGCCAAACCTTTCAGGGGAGTATTTGCAAAACTTTGGCACCATCTTTGAGTGAATTGGAGAATTTCAGATTTTTGCTGAAGTTGTGACCCCGGGGCTTAGAATTTTTTTTTTCACAGGCTAAGTTGTCGAGGGTTGATTTCATGTCCTATGATAAAAAGCCTTCTGTTTCCACCGCCAAACCTTTCAGGGGAGTATTTGCAAAACTTTGGCACCATCTTTGAGTGAATTGGAGAATTTCAGATTTTTGCTGAAGTTGTGACCCCGGGGCTTAGAATTTTTTTTTTTTCACAGGTTAAGTTGTTGAGGGCTGATTTCATGTCCTATGATAAAAAGCCTTCTGTTTCCACCGCCAAACCTTTCAGGGGAGAATTTACAACAGTTTACCACCATTTTTGAGTGAATTGGAGAATTTCAGATTTTTCCTGAAGTTGTGACCCCGGGGCTTAGAAATTTTTTTTTTCACAGGTTAAGTTGTCGAGGGCTGATTTCATGTCCTATGATAAAAAGCCTTCTGTTTCCACCGCTAAACCTTTCAGGGGAGTATTTGCAAAACTTTGGCACCATCTTTGAGTGAATTGGAGAATTTCAGATTTTTGCTGAAGTTGTGACCCCGGGGCTTAGAATTTTTTTTTTTCACAGGTTAAGTTGTCGAGGTTTGATTTCTTGGCCTATGATAAAAAGCCTTCTGTTTCAACCGCCAAACCTTTCAGGAGAGAATTTACAACAGTTGAGCACCATTTTTGAGTGAATTGGAGAGTTTCAGATTTTTGCTGAAATTGTGACCCCGGGGCTTTGATACTTTTTTTTTCACAGGTTATGTTGTCGAGGGCTGATTTCATGTCCTATGATAAAAAGCCTTCTGTTTCCACCGCCAAACCTTTCAGGGGAGTATTTGCAAAACTTTGGCACCATCTTTGAGTGAATTGGAGAATTTCAGATTTTTGCTGAAGTTGTGACCCCGGGGGTTAGAAATTTTTTTTTTCACACGTTACGTCTTTGAAGGCTGATTTCATGTCCTTGATAAAAAGCCTTCTGTTTCCACCGCCAAACCTTTCAGGGGAGAATTTGCAACAGTTGAGCACCATTTTTGAGTGAATTGGAGAATTTCAGATTTTTGCTGAAATTATGACCCCGGGTCTTAGAAATTTTTTTTTTTTCCCACACGTTAAGTTGTCGAGGGCTGATTTCATGTACTATGATAAAAAGCCTTCTGTTTCCACCGCCAAACCTTTCAGGGGAGAATTTGCAAAACTTTGGCACCATCTTTGAGTGAATTGGAGAATTTCAGATTTTTGCTGAAATTGTGACCCTGGGGCTTAGAAATTTTTTCTTTCACAGGTTAAGTTGTCAAGGGCTAATTTCATGTCCTATGATAAAAAGCCTTCTGTTTCCACCGCAAAACCTTTCAGGGGAGAATTTGCAACAGTTTAGCACCATTTTTGAGAGAATTGGAGAATTTCAGATTTTTGCTGAAATTGTGACCCCAGGGCTTAGAAATTTTTTTTTCCCACAGGTTAAGTTCTCGAGGGCTGATTTCATGTCCTATGATAAAAAGCCTTCTGTTTCCACCGCCAAACCTTTCAGGGGAGTATTTGCAAAACTTTGGCACCGTCTTTGAGTGAATTGGAGAATTTCAGATTTTTGCTGAAGATGTGACCCCGGGGGTTAGAATTTTTTTTTTTCACACGTTACGTCTTCGAAGGCGGATTTCATGTCCTATGATAAAAAGCCTTCTGTTTCCACCGCCAAACCTTTCAGGGGAGAATTTACAACAGTTGAGCACCATTTTTGAGTGAATTGGAGAATTTCAGATTTTTGCTGAAATTGTGACCCCGGGGCTGTGATATTTTTTTTTTCACAGGTTATGTTGTCGAGGGCTGATTTCATGTCCTATGATAAAAAGCCTTCTGTTTCCACCGCCAAACCTTTCAGGGGAGTATTTGCAAAACTTTGGCACCATTTTTGAATGAATTGCAGAATTTCAGATTTTTGCTGAAGTTGTGACCCCGGGGGTTAGAAATTTTTTTTTTCACAGGTTATGTTGTCGAGGGCTGATTTCATGTCCTATGATAAAAAGCCTTCTGTTTCCACCGCCAAACCTTTCAGGGGAGTATTTGCAAAACTTTGGCACCATCTTTGAGTGAATTGGGGAATTTCAGAATTTGCTGAAGTTGTGACCCCGGGGCGTAGAAATTTTTTTTTTCACAGGTTAAGTTGTCGAGGGTTGATTTCTTGGCCTATGATAAAAGCCTTCTGTTTCAATCGCCAAACCTTTCAGGGGAGAATTTACAACAGTTGAGCACCATTTTTGAGTGAATTGGAGAATTTCAGATTTTCGCTGAAATTGTGACCCCGGGGCTTTGATATTTTTTTTTTCACAGGTTATGTTGTCGAGGGCTGATTTCATGTCCTATGATAAAAAGCCTTCTGTTTCCACCGCCAAAACTTTCAGGGGAGTATTTGCAAAACTTTGGCACCATCTTTGAGTGAATTGGAGAATTTCAGATTTTTGCTGAAGTTGTGACCCCGGGGCTTAGAAAAAATTTTTTTCACACGTTACGTCTTCGAAGGCTGATTGCATGTCCTATGATAAAAAGCCTTCTGTTTCCACCGCCAAACCTTTCAGGAGAGTATTTGCAAAACTTTGGCACCACCTTTGAGTGAATTGGAGAATTTCAGATTTTTGCTGAAGTTGTGACCCCGGGGCTTAGAAATTTTTTTTTCACAGGTTAAGTTGTCGAGGGCTGATTTCATGTCCTATGATAAAAAGCCTTCTGTTTCCACCGCCAAACCTTTCAGGGGAGTATTTGCAAAACTTTGGCACCATCTTTGAGTGAATTGGAGAATTTCAGAATTTGCTGAAGTTGTGACCCCGGGGCTTAGAAATTTTTTTTTTCACAGGTTAAGTTGTCGAGGGTTGATTTCTTGGCCTATGATAAAAGCCTTCTGTTTCAACCGCCAAACCTTTCAGGGGAGAATTTACAACAGTTTAGCACCATTTTTGAGTGAATTGGAGAATTTCAGATTTTTGCTGAAATTGTGACCCCGTAGCTTAGAATTTTTTTTTTTCACAGGTTAAGTTGTCGAGGGTTGATTTCTTGGCCTATGATAAAAAGCCTTCTGTTTCCACCGCCAAACCTTTCAGGGGAGAATTTACAACAGTTTAGCACGATTTTTGAGTGAATTGGAGAATTTCAGATTTTTCCTGAAGTTGTGACCCCGGAGCTTAGAATTTTTTTTTTCACAGGTTAAGTTGTCGAGGGCTGATTTCATGTCCTATGATAAAAAGCCTTCTGTTTCCACCGCCAAACCTTTCAGGGGAGTATTTGCAAAACTTTGGCACCATCTTTGAGTGAATTGGAGAATTTCAGATTTTTGCTGAAGTTGTGACCCCGGGGCTTAGAATTTTTTTTTTTCACAGGTTAAGTTGTCGAGGGTTGATTTCTTGGCCTATGATAAAAAGCCTTCTGTTTCAACCGCCAAAGCTTTCAGGGGAGAATTTACAACAGTTGAGCACCATTTTTGAGTGAATTGGAGAATTTCACATTTTTGCTGAAGTTGTGACCGCGGGGCTTAGAAATAATTTTTTTCACACGTTACGTCTTCGAAGGCTGATTTCATGTCCTATGATAAAAAGCCTTCTGTTTCCACCGCCAAACCTTTCAGGGGAGTATTTGCAAAACTTTGGCACCATCTTTGAGTGAATTGGAGAATTTCAGATTTTTGCTGAAGTTGTGACCCCGGGGGTTAGAAATTTTTTTTTTCACACGTTACGTCTTCGAAGGCTGATTTCATGTCCTATGATAAAAAGCCTTCTGTTTCCACCACCAAACCTTTCAGGAGAGTATTTGCAAAACTTTGGCCCCATCTTTGAGTGAATTGGAGAATTTCAGATTTTTGCTGAAGTTGTGACCCCGGGGCTTAGAAATTTTTTTTTTTCACAGGTTATGTCTTCGAAGCCTGATTTCATGTCCTATGATAAAAAGCCTTCTGTTTCCACCGCTAAACCTTTCAGGGGAGTATTTGCAAAACTTTGGAACCATCTTTGAGTGAATTGGAGAATTTCAGATTTTTGCTGAAGTTGTGACCCCCGGGGGTTAGAATTTTTTTTTTCCACAGGTTAAGTTGTCGAGGGTTGATTTCTTGGCCTATGATAAAAAGCCTTCTGTTTACAACGCCAAACCTTTCAGGGGAGAATTTGCAACAGTTTAGCACCATCTTTGAGTGAATTGGAGAATTTCAGATTTTTGCTGAAATTGTGACCCCGGGGCTTTGATACTTTTTTTTTCACAGGTTATGTTGTTGAGGGCTGATTTCATGTCCTATGATAAAAAGCCTTCTGTTTCCACCGCCAAACCTTTCAGGGGAGTATTTGCAAAACTTTGGCACCATCTTTGAGTGAATTGGAGAATTTCAGATTTTTTCTGAAGTTGTGACCCCGGGGCTTAGAAATTTTTTTTTTCACAGGTTAAGTTGTCGAGGCTTGATTTCTTGGCCTATGATAAAAGCCTTCTGTTTCAACCGCCAAACCTTTCAGGGGAGAATTTACAACAGTTTAGCACCATTTTTGAGTGAATTGGAGAATTTCAGATTTTTGCTGAAATTGTGACCCCGGAGCTTAGAATTTTTTTTTTTCACAGGTTAAGTTGTCGAGGGTTGATTTCTTGGCCTATGATAAAAAGCCTTCAGTTTCCACCGCCAAACCTTTCAGGGGAGAATTTGCAACAATTTAGCACCATTTTTGAGTGAATTGGAGAATTTCAGATTTTTCCTGTAGTTGTGACCCCGGGGCTTAGAATTTTTTTTTTCCACAGGTTAAGTTGTCAAGGGCTGATTTCATGTCCTATGATAAAAAGCCTTCTGTTTCCACCGCCAAACCATTCAGGGGAGTATTTGCAATACTTTGTCACCATCTTTGAGTGAATTGGAGAATTTCAGATTTTTGCTGAAGTTGTGACCCCGGGGCTTAGAAATTTTTTTTTCACAGGTTAAGTTGTCGAGGGTTGATTTCTTGGCCTATGATAAAAAGCCTTCTGTTTCAACCGCCAAACCTTTCAGGGGAGAATTTACAACAGTTTAGCACCATTTTTGAGTGAATTGGAGAATTTCAGATTATTGCTGAAATTGTGACCCCGGGGCTTAGAAATTTTTCCCCCCACAAGTTATGTTGTCGAGGGCTGATTTCATGTCCTATGATAAAAAGCCTTCTGTTTCCACCGCCAAACCTTCCAGGGGAGTATTTGCAAAACTTTGGCACCATCTTTGAGTGAATTGGAGAATTTCAGATTTTTGCTGAAATTGTGACCCCGGGGCATAGAAATATTTTTTTTCACAGGTTAAGTTGTCGAGGTTTGATTTCTTGGCCTATGATAAAAAGCCTTCTGTTTCCACCGCCAAACCTTTCAGGGGAGTATATGCAAAACTTTGGCACCATCTTTGAGTGAATTGGAGAATTTCAGATTTTTGCTGAAGTTGTGACCCCGGGGCTTAGAAATTTATTTTTTCACAGGTTAAGTTGTCGAGGGTTGATTTCTTGGCCTATGATAAAAAGCCTTCTGTTTCCACCGCCAAAACTTTCAGGGGAGTATTTGCAAAACTTTGGCACCATCTTTGAGTGAATTGGAGAATTTCAGATTTTTGCTGAAGTTGTGACCCCGGGGCTTAGAAATTTTTTTTTTTCACAGGTTAAGTTGTCGAGGGCTGATTTCATGTCCTATGATAAAAAGCCTTCTGTTTCCACCGCCAAACCTTTCAGGGGAGTATTTGCAAAACTTTGGCACCATCTTTGAGTGAATTGGAGAATTTCAGAATTTGCTGAAGTTGTGACCCCGGGGCTTAGAAATTTTTTTTTTCACAGGTTAAGTTGTCGAGGGTTGATTTCTTGGCCTATGATAAAAAGCCTTCAGTTTCCACCGCCAAACCTTTCAGGGGAGAATTTGCAACAGTTTAGCACCATTTTTGAGTGAATTGGAGAATTTCAGATTTTTCCTGTAGTTGTGACCCCGGGGCTTAGCATTTTTTTTTCCCACAGGTTAAGTTGTCGAGGGCTGATTTCATGTCCTATGATAAAAAGCCTTCTGTTTCCACCGGCAAACCATTCAGGGGAGTATTTGCAAAACTTTGGCAACATCTTTGAGTGAATTGGAGAATTTCAGATTTTTGCTGAAATTGTGACCCCGGGGCTTAGAAATATTTTTTTTCACAGGTTAAGTTGTCGAGGTTTGATTTCTTGGCCTATGATAAAAAGCCTTCTGTTTCCACCGCGAAACCTTTCAGGGGAGTATTTGCAAAACTTTGGCACCATCTTTGAGTGAATTGGAGAATTTCAGATTTTTCCTGAAGTTGTGACCCCGGGGCTTAGAAATATTTTTTTTCACAGGTTAAGTTGTCGAGGTTTGATTTCTTGGCCTATGATAAAAAGCCTTCTGTTTCCACCGCCAAACCTTTCAGGGGAGTATTTGCAAAACTTTGGCACGATCTTTGAGTGAATTGGAGAATTTCAGATTTTTGCTGAAGTTGTGACCCCGGGGCTTAGAATTTTTTTTTTTCACAGGTTAAGTTGTCGAGGGCTGATTTCTTGGCCTATGATAAAAAGCCTTCTGTTTCAAATGCCAAACCTTTCAGGGGAGAATTTACAACAGTTTAGCACCATTTTTGAGTGAATTGGAGAATTTCAGATTATTGCTGAAATTGTGACCCCGGGGCTTAGAAATATATTTTTCTTTCACAGGTTAAGTTGTCAAGGGCTGATTTCATGTCCTATGATAAAAAGCCTTCTGTTTCCAGCGCCAAACCATTCAGGGGAGTATTTGCAAAACTTTGGCACCATCTTTGAGTGAATTGGAGAATTTCAGATTTTTGCTGAAATTGTGACGCCGGGGCTTAGAATTTTTTTTATCCACAGGTTAAGTTGTCGAGGGCTGATTTCTTTGCCTATGATAAAAAGCCTTCTGTTTCCACCGCCAAACCTTTCAGGGGAGAATTTGCAACATTTTAGCACCATTTTTGAGTGAATTGGAGAATTTCAGATTTTTGCTGAAATTGTAACCCGGGGGCTTACAAATTTTTTCTTTCACATGTTAAGTTGTCAAGGGCTAATTTCATGTCCTATGATAAAAAGCCTTCTGTTTCCACCGCCAAAGCTTTCAGGGGAGTATTTGCAAAACTTTGGCACCATTTTTGAGTGAATTGGAGAATTTCAGATTTTTACTGAAGTTGTGACCCGGGGCTTAGAATTTTTTTTTTTCAAAGGTTAAGTTGTCGAGGGCTGATTTCATGTCCTATGATAAAAAGCCTTCTGTTTCCACCGCCAAACCTTTCAGGGGAGAATTTACAACAGTTTAGCACCATTTTTGAGTGAATTGGAGAATTTCAGATTTTTGCTGAAATTTTGAACCCGGGGCTTAGAAATTTTTTTTTCCACAGGTTAAGTTGTTGAGGGCTGATTTCATGTCCTATGATAAAAAGCCTTCTGTTTCCACAGCCAAACCTTTCAGGGGAGTATTTGCAACAGTTTAGCACCATCTTTGAGTGAATTGGAGAATTTCAGATTATTGCTGAAGTTGTGACCCCGGAGCTTAGAATTTTTTTTTGTCACAGGTTAAGTTGTCGAGGGTTGATTTCTTGGCCTATGATAAAAAGCCTTCTGTTTCCACCGCCAAACCTTTCAGGGGAGTATTTGCAAAACTTTGGCAACATCTTTGAGTGAATTGGAGAATTTCAGATTTTTGCTGAAATTGTGACGCCGGGGCTTAGAATTTTTTTTATCCACAGGTTAAGTTGTCGAGGGCTGATTTCTTTGCCTATGATAAAAAGCCTTCTGTTTCCACTGCCAAACCTTTCAGGGGAGAATTTGCAACATTTTAGCACCATTTTTGAGTGAATTGGAGAATTTCAGATTTTTGCTGAAATTGTGACCCTGGGGCTTACAAATTTTTTCTTTCACATGTTAAGTTGTCAAGGGCTAATTTCATGTCCTATGATAAAAAGCCTTCTGTTTCCACCGCCAAAGCTTTCAGGGGAGTATTTGCAAAACTTTGGCACCATTTTTGAGTGAATTGGAGAATTTCAGATTTTTGCTGAAGTTGTGACCCGGGGGCTTAGAATTTTTTTTTTCACAGGTTAAGTTGTCGAGGGCTGATTTCTTGGCCTATGATAAAAAGCCTTCTGTTTCCACCGCCAAACCTTTCAGGGGAGAATTTGCAACAGTTTAGCACCATTTTTGAGTGAATTGGAGAATTTCAGATTTTTGCTGAAATTGTGACCCCAGGGCTTAGAATTTTTTTTTTCCACAGGTTAAGTTCTCGAGGGCTGATTTCATGTCATATGATAAAAAGCCTCCTGTTTCCACCGCCAAACCTTTCAGGGGAGTATTTGCAAAACTTTGGCACCATCTTTGAGTGAATTGGAGAATTTCTCATTTTTGCTGAAGTTGTGACCCCGGGGCTTAGAAATAATTTTTTTCACACGTTACGTCTTCGAAGGCTGATGTCATGTCCTATGATAAAAACCCGTCTGTTTCCACCGCCAAACCTTTCCGGGAAGAATTTGCAACACGTTGGCACCATCTTTGAGTGAATTGGAGAATTTCAGATTTTTGCTGAAGTTGTGACCCCGGGGCTTAGAAATTTTTTTTTTCACAGGTTAAGTTGTCGAGGGCTGATTTCATGTGCTATGAAAATAAGCCTTCTGTTTCCACCGCCAAACCTTTCAGGGGAGTATTTGCAACACGTTGGCACCATCTTTGAGTGAATTGGAGAATTTCAGATTTTTGCTGATGTTGTGATCGCGGGGCTTAGAATTTTTTTTTTCCACAGGTTAAGTTGTCGAGGGCTGATTTCATGTCCTATGAAAAAAAGCCTTCTGTTTCCACCGCCAAACCTTTCAGGGGAGTATTTGCAACACGTTGGCACCATCTTTGAGTGAATTGGAGAATTTCAGATTTTTGCTGAAGTTGTGACCCCGGGGCTTAGATTTTTTTTTTTCACAGGTTAAGTTGTCGAGGGCTGATTTCATGTCCTATGATAAAAAGCCTTCTGTTTCCACCGCCAAACCTTTCAGGGGAGAATTTGCAACAGTTTAGCACCATCTTTCAGTGAATTGGAGAATTTCACAATTTTGCTGAAGTTGTGACCCCGGGGCTTAGAAATTTTTTTTTTCACACGTTACGTCTTCGAAGGCTGATTTCATGTCCTGTGATAAAAAGCCTTCTATTTCCACCGCCAAACCTTTCAGGTGAGTATTTGCAACAGTTTAGCACCATCTTTGAGTGAATTGGAGAATTTCAGATTATTGCTGAAGTTGTGACCCCGGGGCTTAGAATTTTTTTTTTTCACAGGTTAAGTTGTCGAGGGCTGATTTCATGTCCTATGATAAAAAGCCTTCTGTTTCCACCGCCAAACCTTTCAGGGGAGTATTTGCAAAACTTTGGCACCATCTTTGAGTGAATTGGAGAATTTCAGAATTTGCTGAAGTTGTGACCCCGGGGCTTAGAAATTTTTTTTTTCACAGGTTAAGTTGTCGAGGGTTGATTTCTTGGCCTATGATAAAAAGCCTTCAGTTTCCACCGCCAAACCTTTCAGGGGAGAATTTGCAACAGTTTAGCACCATTTTTGAGTGAATTGGAGAATTTCAGATTTTTCCTGTAGTTGTGACCCCGGGGCTTAGCATTTCTTTTTTTCACAGGTTAAGTTGTCGAGGGCTGATTTCATGTCCTATGATAAAAAGCCTTCTGTTTCCACCGGCAAACCATTCAGGGGAGTATTTGCAAAACTTTGGCAACATCTTTGAGTGAATTGGAGAATTTCAGATTTTTGCTGAAATTGTGACCCCGGGGCTTACAAATTTTTTTTTTCACAGGTTAAGTTGTCAAGGGCTAATTTCATGTCCTATGATAAAAAGCCTTCTGTTTCCACCGCCAAAGCTTTCAGGGGAGTATTTGCAAAACTTTGGCACCATTTTTGAGTGAATTGGAGAATTTCAGATTTTTGCTGAAGTTGTGACCCGGGGCTTAGAATTTTTTTTTTCACAGGTTAAGTTGTCGAGGGCTGATTTCTTGGCCTATGATAAAAAGCCTTCTGTTTCCACCGCCAAACCTTTCAGGGGAGAATTTGCAACAGTTTAGCACCATTTTTGAGTGAATTGGAGAATTTCAGATTTTTGCTGAAATTGTGACCCCAGGGCTTAGAAATTTTTTTTTTCACAGGTTAAGTTCTCGAGGGCTGATTTCATGTCATATGATAAAAAGCCTCCTGTTTCCACCGCCAAACCTTTCAGGGGAGTATTTGCAAAACTTTGGCACCATCTTTGAGTGAATTGGTGAATTTCTCATTTTTGCTGAAGTTGTGACCCCGGGGCTTAGAAATAATTTTTTTCACACGTTACGTCTTCGAAGGCTGATGTCATGTCCTATGATAAAAGCCTTCTGTTTCCAACGCCAAACCTTTCCGGGAAGAATTTGCAACACGTTGGCACCATCTTTGAGTGAATTGGAGAATTTCAGATTTTTGCTGAAGTTGTGACCCCGGGGCTTAGAAATTTTTTTTTTCACAGGTTAAGTTGTCGAGGGCTGATTTCATGTCCTATGAAAAAAAGCCTTCTGTTTCCACCGCCAAACCTTTCAGGGGAGTATTTGCAACACGTTGGCACCATCTTTGAGTGAATTGGAGAATTTCAGATTTTTGCTGAAGTTATGACCCCGGGGCTTAGAATTTTTTTTTTCCCAGGTTAAGTTGTCGAGGGCTGATTTCATGTCCTATGATAAAAAGCCTTCTGTTTCCACCGCCAAACCTTTCAGGGGAGTATTTGCAAAACTTTGGCACCATCTTTGACTGAATTGGAGAATTTCAGATTTTTGCTGAAGTTGTGACCCCGGGGCTTAGAAATTTTTTTTTTCACACGTTACGTCTTCGAAGGCTGATTTCATGTCCTATGATAAAAACCCGTCTGTTTCCACCGCCAAACCTTTCAGGGGAGTATTTGCAAAACTTTGGCACCATATTTGAGAGAATTGGAGAATTTCAGATTTTTGCTGAAGTTGTGACCCCGGGGCTTAGAAATTTTTTTTTTCACAGATTAAGTTGTCGAGGGTTGATTTCTTGGCCTATGATAAAAAGCCTTCTGTTTCCACCGCCAAACCTTTCAGGGGAGAATTTACAACAGTTTAGCACCTTTTTTTCAGTGAATTGGAGAATTTCAGATTTTTGCCGAAATTGTGACCCCGGCGCTTATAAATTTTTTCCCCCCACAGGTTAAGTTGTCGAGGGCTGATTTCATGTCCTATGATAAAAATCCGTCTGTTTCCACCGCCAAACCTTTCCGGGAAGAATTAGCAACACGTTGGCACCATCTTTGAGTGAATTGGAGAATTTCAGATTTTTGCTGAAGTTGTGACCCCGGGGCTTAGAAATTTTTTTTTTCACAGGTTAAGTTGTCAAGGGCTGATTTCATGTCCTATGAAAAAAAGACTTCTGTTTCTACCGCCAAACCTTTCAGGGGAGTATTTGCAACACGTTGGCACCATCTTTGAGTGAATTGGAGAATTTCAGATTTTTGCTGAAGTTGTGACCCCGGGGCTTAGAATTTTTTTTTTTCACAGGTTAAGTTGTCGAGGGCTGATTTCATGTCCTATGATAAAAAGCCTTCTGTTTCCACCGCCAAACCTTTCAGGGGAGAATTTGCAACAGTTTAGCACCATTTTTGAGTGAATTGGAGAATTTCAGATTTTTGCTGAAGTTGTGACCCCGGGGCTTAGAATTTTTTTTTTCACAGGTTAAGTTGTCGAGGGCTGATTTCTTGGCCTATGATAAAAAGCCTTCTGTTTACACCGCCAAACCTTTCAGGGGAGAATTTGCAACAGTTTAGCACCATTTTTGAGTGAATTGGAGAATTTCAGATTTTTGCTGAAATTGTGACCCCGGGGCTTAGAATTTTTTTTTTCACAGGTTAAGTTGTCGAGGGCTGATTTCATGTCCTATGATAAAAAGCCTTCTGTTTCCACCGCCAAACCTTTCAGGGGAGTATTTGCCAAACTTTGGCACCATCTTTGAGTGAATTGGAGAATTTCAGATTTTTGCTGAAGTTGTGACCCCGGGGCTTAGAATTTTTTTTTTCACAGGTTAAGTTGTCAAGGGTTGATTTCATGTCCTATGATAAAAAGCCTTCTGTTTCCACCGCCAAACCTTTCAGGGGTGTATTTGCAAAACTTTGGAACCATCGTTGAGTGAATTGGAGAATTTCAGATTTTTGCTGAAGTTGTGACCCCGGGGCTTAGAAATAATTTTTTTCACACGTTACGCCTTCGAAGGCTGATTTCATGTCCTATGATAAAAACCCGTCTGTTTCCACCGCCAAACCTTTCAGGGGAGTATTTGCAAAACTTTGGCACCATATTTGAGAGAATTGGAGAATTTGAGATTTTCGCTGAAGTTGTGACCCCGGGGCTTAGAATTTTTTTTTTTTCACAGATTAAGTTGTCGAGGGTTGATTTCTTGGCCTATGATAAAAAGCCTTCTGTTTCCACCGCCAAACCTTTCAGGGGAGAATTTACAACAGTTTAGCACCTTTTTTTCAGTGAATTGGAGAATTTCAGATTTTTGCCGAAATTGTGACCCCGGCGCTTATAAAATTTTTTTCCCCCACAGGTTAAGTTGTCAAGGGCTGATTTCATGTCCTATGATAAAAAGCCGTCTGTTTCCACCGCCAAACCTTTCCGGGAAGAATTAGCAACAGGTTGGCACCATCTTTGAGTGAATTGGAGAATTTCAGATTTTTGCTGAAGTTGTGACCCCGGGGCTTAGAAATTTTTTTTTTCACAGGTTAAGTTGTCGAGGGCTGATTTCATGTCCTATGAAAAAAAGCCTTCTGTTTCCACCGCCAAACCTTTCAGGGGAGAATTTGCAACACGTTGGCACCATCTTTGAGTGAATTGGAGAATTTCAGATTTTTGCTGAAGTTGTGACCCCGGGGCATAGAATTTTTTTTTTCACAGGTTAAGTTGTCGAGGGCTGATTTCATGTGCTATGATAAAAAGCCTTCTGTTTCCACCGCCAAACCTTTCAGGGGAGTATTTGCAACACGTTGGCACCATCTTTGTGTGAATTGGAGAATTTCAGATTTTTGCTGAAGTTGTGACCCCGGGGCTTAGAATTTTTTTTTTTCACAGGTTAAGTTGTCGAGGGCTGATTTCATGTCCTATGATAAAAAGCCTTCTGTTTCCACCGCCAAAGCTTTCAGGGGAATATTTGCTAAACTTTGGCACCATCTTTCAGTGAATTGGAGAATTTCACAATTTTGCTGAAGTTGTGACCCCGGGGTTTAGAAATTTTTTTTTTCACACGTTACGTCTTCGAAGGCTGATTTCATGTCCTGTGATAAAAAGCCTTCTTTTTCCACCGCCAAACCTTTCAGGAGAGTATTTGCAAAACGTTGGCACCATCTTTGCGTGAATTGGAGAATTTCAGATTTTTGCTGAAATTGTGACCCTGGGGCTTAGAAATTTTTTTTTTCACAGGTTATGTTGTCGAGGGCTGATTTCATGTCCTATGATAAAAAGACTTCTGTTTCCACCGCCAAACCTTTCAGGAGAGTATTTGCAAAACTTTGGCACCATCTTTGAGTGAATTGGAGAATTTCACATTTTTGCTGAAATTGTGACCCCGGGGTTTAGATTTTTTTTTTTCACAGGTTAAGTTGTCGAGGGCTGATTTCATGTCCTATGATAAAAAGCCTTCTGTTTCCACCGCCAAACCTTTCAGGGGAGAATTTACAACAGTTTAGCACCATTTTTGAGTGAATTGGAGAATTTCAGATTTTTGCTGAAATTGTGACCCCGGGGCTTAGAAATTTTTTTTTTCACACGTTATGTCTTCGAAGGCTGATTTCATGTCCTATGATAAAAACCCGTCTGTTTCCACCGCCAAACCTTTCAGGGGAGTATTTGCTAAACTTTGGCACCATCTTTCAGTGAATTGGAGAATTTCACAATTTTGCTGAAGTTGTGACCCCGGGGTTTAGAAATTTTTTTTTTTCACACGTTACGTCTTCGAAGGCTGATTTCATGTCCTGTGATAAAAAGCCTTCTGTTTCCACGGCCAAACCTTTCAGGAGAGTATTTGCAAAACGTTGGCACCATCTTTGCGTGAATTGGAGAATTTCAGATTTTTGCTGAAATTGTGACCCTGGGGCTTAGAAATTTTTTTTTTCACAGGTTATGTTGTCGAGGGCTGATTTCATGTCCTATGATAAAAAGATTTCTGTTTCCACCGCCAAACCTTTCAGGAGAGTATTTGCAAAACTTTGGCACCATCTTTGAGTGAATTGGAGAATTTCACATTTTTGCTGAAATTGTGACCCCGGGGTTTAGATTTTTTTTTTTTCACAGGTTAAGTTGTCGAGGGCTGATTTCATGTCCTATGATAAAAAGCCTTCTGTTTCCACAGCCAAACCTTTCAGGAGAGTATTTGCAAAACTTTGGCACCATCTTTGAGTGATTTGGAGAATTTCAGATTTTTGCTGAAGTTGTGACCCCGGGGCTTAGAAATTTTTTTTTTCACAGGTTAAGTTGTCGAGGGCTGATTTCATGTCCTATGATAAAAAGCCTTCTGTTTCCACCGCCAAACCTTTCAGGGGTGAATTTACAACAGTTTAGCACCATTTTTGAGTGAATTGGAGAATTTCAGATTTTTGCTGAAATTGTGACCCCGGGGCTTAGAAATTTTTTTTTTCACAGGTTAAGTTGTCGAGGGCTGATTTCATGTCCTATGATAAAAAGCCTTCTGTTTCCACCGCCAAACCTTTCAGGGGAGTATTTGCAACAGTTTAGCACCATCTTTGAGTGAATTGGAGAATTTCAGATTATTGCTGAAGTTGTGACCCCGGAGCTTAGAATTTTTTTTTTCACAGGTTAAGTTGTCGAGGGTTGATTTCTTGGCCTATGATAAAAAGCCTTCTGTTTCCACCGCCAAACCTTTCAGGGGAGAATTTACAACAGTTTAGCACCATTTTTGAGTGAATTGGAGAATTTCAGATTTTTGCTGAAGTTGTGACCCCGGGGCTTAGAAATTTTTTTTTTCACAGGTTAAGTTGTCGAGGGCTGATTTCATGTCCTATGATAAAAAGCCTTCTGTTTCCACCGCCAAACCTTTCAGGGGAATATTTGCAACACGTTGGCACCATCTTTGTGTGAAGTGGAGAATTTCAGATTATTGCTGAAGTTGTGACCCCGGAGCTTAGAATTTTTTTTTTTCACAGGTTAAGTTGTCAAGGGTTGATTTCTTGGCCTATGATAAAAAGCCTTCTGTTTCCACCGCCAAACCTTTCAGGGGAGAATTTACAACAGTTTAGCACCATTTTTGAGTGAATTGGAGAATTTCAGATTTTTGCTGAAGTTGTGACCCCGGGGCTTAGAAATTTTTTTTTTCACAGGTTAAGTTGTCGAGGGCTGATTTCATGTCCTATGATAAAAAGCCTTCTGTTTCCACCGCTAAACCTTTCAGGGGAATATTTGCTAAACTTTGGCACCATCTTTGAGTGAATTGGCACCATCTTTTTTTATATATATATAGTTTTTTTATTTGCTTTTTTTCCCAAGGTCAAAATACATCGTCATTAACACAACAAAAGCAGTTTTACAGAAGAAAGAAGAGATTATAAAAGAAGAAAAAAAATTCACTTTTCCAGATCTATTTTCATAGTCAACTGGACTTCCCCACATCTTCCATCCCCTGCTTCCTTTACAATAAAAATAAACAGCAAATTGATACCTTATTTTATGTGTTTTTGTGCTTTCATTTAATTATATAGTCTGTAATTTATATTTTTCAAAGTCCTAACTTAATTTCCACCATTTACAAATCTCAATACTGAAGCATGTTTTTCCCGAAAACTTGGCAGATTCTCAACATTCATATAACTTATAATGTTTTTGTAGATAGTCCTTAAATTTTTTCCAGTCCTCTTCCACCGCTTCTTCTCCCAGATCTCGGATTCTGCCGGTCATTTCAGCTAGTTCCATGTAGTCCATCAGCTGTGAATGCCACTCTTCCAGCGTGGGTAGCTCCTGTGCTTTCCAATGTTTGGCTATAAGGATTCTTGCTGCTGTGGTTGCATATAAAAAGAAAACTCTATCTTTCTTTAACACTCTCTGGCCCACAATGCCCAGGAGGAAGGCCTCTGGTTTCTTGTAAAAGGTGTACTTAAACACCTTTTTCAACTCATTATAAATCATTTCCCAGAAAGCCTTCACCCTCGGGCATGTCCACTAGAGGTGAAAAAAGGTACCTTCAGCCTCCTTACATTTCCAACATTTATTGTCAGACAGATGATATATCTTTGCAAGTTTAACTGGGGTCATGTACCACCTGTATACCATTTTCATAATATTTTCTTTTAGGGCACTACATGCCGTAAATTTCATACCGGTGGTCCATAACCTTTCCCAGTCTTCAGACATAATGTTGTACCCAATGTCTTGTGCCCATTTTATCATAGCTGATTTAACTGTCTCATCTTGAGTATTCCATTTAAGCAACAAGTTATACATTCTTGAAAGCACTTTAGTCTTAGGTTCAAGTAATTCTGTCTCTAGTTTTGATTTTTCCACCTGGAAACCAATTTTCTTATCCTTTTTAAAAACCTCTAGAATTTGGGCATAATGAAACCAGTCTCGCACCTTTCCCTTCAATTTTTCGAAACTCTGCAACCTCCAAGTATCACCAACTCTTTCTATTAACTCACAATATTTTGCCCAGCCACTCTCCATGTTACGTAGTTTAATGGCCTTGGCCTCCGTCGGTGATAGCCACCTCGGGGTCTTATTTTCAAATAAGTCCTTGTATTTAGTCCAGACAATGAATAGAGCTTTCCTGACAATATGGTTTTTAAACAATTTATGAGACTTTGCCTTGTCGTACCACAAATAAGCATGCCACCCAAAAGCGTTGCTGTGCCCTTCCAGATCTAGGACATCTGTGTTTTCTAACAGAAACCAATCCTTCATCCAGCAGAAGGATGCAGCTTCATAGTACAATCTTAAGTCCGGCAGGGCAAATCCCCCTCTTTCCTTTGCATCTGTTAATATTTTAAATTTTATTCGGGGCTTTTTGCCCTGCGAGACAAACTTCGCAATGTCCTTCTGCCACTTTCCAAAGCATTCCACTCTGTCCACGATCTGGAGGGTTTGAAACAAGAATAACATTCTTGGCAATACATTCATTTTGACTGCTGCAATCCTTCCCGACAAAGAAAGTTTCAATCTTGACCAAATTTCTAAGTCCCTTTTAATTTCAGACCAACATTTTTCATAATTGTCTTTAAACAAATTTAAATTTCTTCCAGTCAAGTTAACCCCCAGGTATTTCACTTTTGTTACCACGTTTAATTCTGTTTCCTTCTGAAACCCATCCACTTCTGAAGAAGTCATATTTTTTGCCAAAACCTTAGTTTTTTGTTTGTTCAGCTTAAATCCCGCCACCCGACCAAATTCAGAAATTAACTCTAAGGCTCTTTTTGTACTAGTTTCTGGCTCCTGTACTGTCAAAACCAAATCATCTGCAAAGGCCTTCAATTTATATTGTTTTTCTCCGACCTGTATTCCTTCCACCTGTTGGTCCTTCCTAATCAAGTTCAGCAGCACCTCCAGGACATTAATAAATAACAAGGGTGATAGGGGGCATCCCTGTCGTGTCCCTTTTTCTATTTTAAACTCCTCTGTCACCACATTGTTTACGATCAATTTAGCTTTTTGTTCTGAATAAATTGCTTCAATACTATTTTGAAACGCCCCTCCCACTCCCATTCCTTCCAAATTTTTCTTCATAAATTTCCAAGATACATTATCAAAGGCCTTCTCTGCGTCTATAAAAATCAAAACTGCTTTTGTGTTCATATTTGTCTGTAATAACTCCAAAACGTCGACAATATTCCTGGTGTTGTCAGACAAATGCCTGCCCGGGAGAAAGCCTGCTTGGTCTTTAACTTTGGCACCATCTTGGAGTGAATTGGAGAATTTCAGATTTTTCCTGAAGTTGTGACCCCGGGGCTTAGAATTTTTTTTCCCCACAGGTTAAGTTGTCGAGGGCTGATTTCATGTCCTATGATAAAAAGCCTTCTGTTTCCACCGCCAAACCTTTCAGAGGAGAATTTAAAACAGTTTAGCACCATTTTTGAGTGAATTGGAGAATTTCAGATTTTTGCTGAAGTTGTGACCCCGGGGCTTAGAATTTTTTTCCCCCACAGGTTAAGTTGCCGAGGGCTGATTTCATGTCCTATGAAAAAAAGCCTTCTGTTTCCACCGCCAAACCTTTCAGGGGAGAATTTGCAACAGTTTAGCACCATCTTTGAGTGAATTGCAGAATTTCAGATTTTTGCTGAAGTTGTGACCCCGGGGCTTAGAATTTTTTTTTTCACAGGTTAAGTTGTCGAGGTTTGATTTCTTGGCCTATGATAAAAAGCCTTCTGTTTCCACCGCCAAACCTTTCAGGGGAGAATTTGCAACAGTTTAGCACCATCTTTGAGTGAATTGGAGAATTTCAGATTTTTCCTGAAGTTGTGACCCCGGGGCTTAGAAATTTTTTTTTTCACAGGTTAAGTTGTCGAGGGCTGATTTCATGTCCTATGATAAAAAGCCTTCTGTTTCCACCGCCAAACCTTTCAGGGGAGAATTTACAACAGTTTAGCACCATTTTTGAGTGAATTGGAGAATTTCAGATTTTTGCTGAAGTTGTGACCCCGGGGCTTAGAATTTTTTTTTTCACAGGTTAATTTGTCGAGGGCTGATTTCATGTCCTATGATAAAAAGCCTTCTGTTTCCACCGCCAAACCTTTCAGGGGAGTATTTGCAAAACTTTGGCACCATCTTTGAGTGAATTGGAGAATTTCACATTTTTGCTGAAGTTGTGACCCCGGGGCTTAGAAATTTTTTTCCCCCCACAGGTTAAGTTGTCGAGGGCTGATTTCTTTGCCTATGATAAAAAGCCTTCTGTTTCCACCGCCAAACCTTTCAGGGGAGTATTTGCAAAACTTTGGCACCATCTTTGAGTGAATTGGAGAATTTCAGATTTTTGCTGAAGTTGTGACCCCGGGGCTTAGAAAATTTTTTTTTTCACAGGTTAAGTTGTCGAGGGTTGATTTCTTGGCCTATGATAAAAAGCCTTCTGTTTCCACCGCCAAACCTTTCAGGGGAGAATTTACAACAGTTTAGCACCATTTTTGAGTCTCTTAAAGTACTTCAAGGGACTGAATCATAGAATCATAGAATCATAGAGTTGGAAGAGACCACAAGGGCCATCGAGTCCAACCCCCTGCCAAGCAGGAAACACCATCAGAGCACTCCTGACATATGGTTGTCAAGCCTCTGCTTAAAGACCTCCAAAGTAGGAGACTCCACTACACTCCTTGGCAGCAAATTCCACAGTCGAACAGCTCTTACTGTCAGGAAGTTCTTCCTAATGTTTAGGTGGAATCTTCTTTCTTGTAGTTTGGATCAATTGCTCCGTGTCCGCTTCTCTGGAGCAGCAGAATTGGAGAATTTCAGATTTTTGCTGAAATTGTGACCCCGGCGCTTATATTTTTTTTTTTTCCACAGGTTAAGTTGTCGAGGGCTGATTTCATGTCCTATGATAAAAAGTCGTCTGTTTCCACCGCCAAACCTTTCCGGGAAGAATTAGCAACACGTTCGCACCATCTTTGAGTGAATTGGAGAATTTCACATTTTTGCTGAAGTTGTGACCGCGGGGCTTAGAAATAATGTTTTTCACACCTTACGTCTTCGAAGGCTGATTTTATGTCCTATGATAAAAACCCGTCTGTTTGCACCGCCAAACCGTTCCGGGAAGAATTAGCAACACGTTGGTACCATCTTTGAGTGAATTGGAGAATTTCAGATTTTTGCTGAAGTTGTGACCCCGGGGCTTAGAAAATTTTTTTTTCACAGGTTAAGTTGTCGAGGGCTGATTTCATGTCCTATGATAAAAAGCCTTCTGTTTCCACCGCCAAACCTTTCAGGGGAGAATTTACAACAGTTTAGCACCATTTTTTAGTGAATTGGAGAATTTCAGATTTTTGCTGAAGTTGTGACCCCGGGTCTTAGAAATATTTTTTTTCACAGGTTAAGTTGTCTAGGGTTGATTTCTTGGCCTATGATAAAAAGCCTTCTGTTTCCACGGCCAAACCTTTCAGGGGAGAATTTACAACAGTTTAGCACCATTTTTGAGTGAATTGGAGAATTTCAGATTTTTGCTGAAGTTGTTACCCCGGGGGCTTAGAAATTTTTTTTTCACAGGTTAAGTTGTCGAGGGCTGATTTCATGTCCTATGAAAAAAAAGCCTTCTGTTTCCACCGCCAAACCTTTCAGGGGAGTATTTGCAACACGTTGGCACCATCTTTGAGTGAATTGGAGAATTTCAGATTTTTGCTGAAGTTGTGACCCCGGGGCTTAGAAATTTGTTTTCCCCACAGGTTAAGTTGTCGAGGGTTGATTTCTTGACCTATGATAAAAAGCCTTCTGTTTCCACCGCCAAACCTTTCAGGGGAGTATTTGCAAAACTTTGGCCCCATCTTGGAGTGAATTGGAGAATTTCAGATTTTTGCTGAAGTTGTGACCCCGGGGCTTAGAAATTTGTTTTCCCCACAGGTTAAGTTGTCGAGGGCTGATTTCTTTGCCTATGATAAAAAGCCTTCTGTTTCCACCGCCAAACCTTTCAGGGGAGTATTTGCAAAACTTTGGCCCCATCTTGGAGTGAATTGGAGAATTTCACATTTTTGCTGAAGTTGTGACCCGGGGCATAGAATTTTTTTTTTCACAGGTTAAGTTGTCGAGGGTTGATTTCTTGGCCTATGATAAAAAGCCTTCTGTTTCCACCGCCAAACCTTTCAAGGGAGAATTTGCAAAACTTTGGCACCATCTTTGAGCGAATTGGAAAATTTCACATTTTTGCTGAAGTTGTGACCGCGGGGCTTAGAAATAATTTTTTTCACAGGTTAAGTTGTCGAGGGTTGATTTCTTGGCCTATGATAAAAAGCCTTCTGTTTCCACCGCCAAACCTTTCAGGGGAGAATTTGCAAAACTTTGGCACCATCTTTGAGTGAATTGGAGAATTTCACATTTTTGCTGAAGTTGTGACCGCGGGGCTTAGAAATAATTTTTTTCACAGGTTAAGTTGTCGAGGGTTGATTTCTTGGCCTATGATAAAAAGCCTTCTGTTTCCACCGCGAAACCTTTCAGGGGAGAATTTACAACAGTTTAGCACCATTTTTGAGTGAATTGGAGAATTTCAGATTTTCGCTGAAGTTGTGACCCCGGGGCTTAGAAATATGTTTTTTTCACAGGTTAAGTTGTCGAGGGTTGATTTCTTGGCCTATAATAAAAAGCCTTCTGTTTCCACGGCCAAACCTTTCAGGGGAGTATTTGCAACACGTTGGCACCATCTTTGAGTGAATTGGAGAATTTCAGATTTTTGCTGAAGTTGTGACCCCGGGGCTTAGAAATTTTTTTTTTCACAGGTTAAGTTGTCGAGGGCTGATTTCATGTCCTATGAAAAAAAAGCCTTCTGTTTCCACCGCCAAACCTTTCAGGGGAGTATTTGCAACACGTTGGCACCATCTTTGAGTGAATTGGAGAATTTCAGATTTTTGCTGAAGTTGTGACCCCGGGGCTTAGAAATTTGTTTTCCCCACAGGTTAAGTTGTCGAGGGTTGATTTCTTGACCTATGATAAAAAGCCTTCTGTTTCCACCGCCAAACCTTTCAGGGGAGTATTTGCAAAACTTTGGCCCCATCTTGGAGTGAATTGGAGAATTTCACATTTTTGCTGAAGTTGTGACCCCGGGGCATAGAATTTTTTTTTTCACAGGTTAAGTTGTCGAGGGTTGATTTCTTGGCCTATGATAAAAAGCCTTCTGTTTCCACCGCCAAACCTTTCAGGGGAGAATTTGCAAAACTTTGGCACCATCTTTGAGTGAATTGGAGAATTTCACATTTTTGCTGAAGTTGTGACCGCGGGGCTTAGAAATAATTTTTTTCACAGGTTAAGTTGTCGAGGGTTGATTTCTTGGCCTATGATAAAAAGCCTTCTGTTTCCACCGCGAAACCTTTCAGGGGAGAATTTACAACAGTTTAGCACCATTTTTGAGTGAATTGGAGAATTTCAGATTTTCGCTGAAGTTGTGACCCCGGGGCTTAGAAATATGTTTTTTTCACAGGTTAAGTTGTCGAGGGTTGATTTCTTGGCCTATAATAAAAAGCCTTCTGTTTCCACGGCCAAACCTTTCAGGGGAGTATTTGCAACACGTTGGCACCATCTTTGAGTGAATTGGAGAATTTCAGATTTTTGCTGAAGTTGTGACCCCGGGGCTTAGAAATTTTTTTTTTCACAGGTTAAGTTGTCGAGGGCTGATTTCTTGGCCTATGATAAAAAGCCTTCTGTTTCCACCACCAAACCTTTCAGGGGAGAATTTACAACAGTTTAGCACCATCTTTGAGTGAATTGGAGAATTTCAGATTTGTGCTGAAGTTGTGACCCCGGGGCTTAGAATTTTTTTTTTCAGAGGTTAAGTTGTCGAAGGCTGATTTCATGTCCTATGATAAAAAGCCTTCTGTTTCCACCGCCAAACATTTCAGGGAGTATTTGCAACACGTTGGCACCATCTTTGAGTGAATTGGAGAATTTCAGATTTTTGCTGAAGTTGTGACCCCGGGGCTTAGAAATTTTTTTTTCCACAGGTTAAGTTGTCAGGGGCTGATTTCATGTCCTATGATAAAAAGCCTTCTGTTTCCACCGCCAAACATTTCAGGGAGTATTTGCAACACGTTGGCACCATCTTTGACTGAATTGGAGAATTTCAGATTTTTGCTGAAGTTGTGACCCCGGGGCTTAGAATTTTTTTTTTCAGAGGTTAAGTTGTCGAAGGCTGATTTCATGTCCTATGATAAAAAGCCGTCTGTTTCCACCGCCAAACCTTTCCGGGAAGAATTTGCAACAGTTTAGCACCATTTTTGAGTGAATTGGAGAATTTCAGATTTTTGCGGAGGTTGTGACCCCGGGGCTTAGAAATTTTTTTTTTCACAGGTTAAGTTGTCGAGGGCTGATTTCATGTCCTATGAAAAAAAGCCTTCTTTTTCCATCGCCAAACATTTCAGGGGAGAATTTGCAACACGTTGGCACCATCTTTGAGTGAATTGGAGAATTTCAGATTTTTGCTGAAGTTGTGACCCCGGGGCTTAGAAATTTTTTTTCCCACAGGTTAAGTTGTCGAGGGTTGATATCTTGGCCTATGATAAAAAGCCTTCTGTTTCCACCGCTAAACCTTTCAGTGGAGAATTTGCAACAGTTTAGCACCATTTTTGAGTGAATTGGAGAATTTCACATTTTTGCTGAAGTTGTGACCCCAGGGGTTAGAATTTTTTTTCCCCACAGATTAGGTTGTCAAGGGTTGATTTCTTGGCCTATGATAAACAGCCTTTTGTTTCCACCGCCAAACCTTTCAGGGGAGAATTTACAACAGTTTAGCACCATTTTTGAGTGAATTGGAGAATTTAAGATTTTTGCTGAAGTTGTGACCCGGGGCTTAATAAAATTTTTTTTTCCACAGGTTAAGTTGTCGAGGGTTGATTTCTTGGCCTATGATAAAAAGCCTTCTGTTTCCACCGCTAAACCTTTCAGGGGAGAATTTGCAACAGTTTAGCACCATTTTTGAGTGAATTGGAGAATTTCACATTTTTGCTGAAGTTGTGACCCCGGGGGTTAGAATTTTTTTTTTCACAGGTTAAGTTGTCGAGGGCTGATTTCATGTCCTATGATAAAAAGCCTTCTGTTTCCACCGCCAAACCTTTCAGGGGAGTATTTGCAAAACTTTGGCACCATCTTTGAGTGAATTGGAGAATTTCAGATTTTTGCTGAAGTTGTGACCCTGGGGCTTAGAAATTTTTTTTTTCACAGGTTAATTTGTCGAGGGCTGATTTCATGTCCTATGATAAAAAGCCTTCTGTTTCCACCGCCAAACCTTTCAGGGGAGTATTAGCAAAACTTTGGCACCATCTTTGAGTGAATTGGAGAATTTCACATTTTTGCTGAAGTTGTGACCCCGGGGCTTAGAAATTTTTTTTCCCCCACAGGTTAAGTTGTCGAGGGCTGATTTCTTTGCCTATGATAAAAAGCCTTCTGTTTCCACCGCCAAACCTTTCAGGAGAGAATTTACAACAGTTTAGCACCATTTTTGAGTGAATTGGAGAATTTCAGATTTTTGCTGAAGTTGTGACCCCAGGGCTTAGAATTTTTTTTTTTTACAGGTTAAGTTGCCGAGGGCTGATTTCATGTCCTATGATAAAAAGCCTTCTGTTTCCACCGCCAAACCTTTCAGGGGAGTATTTGCAAAACTTTGGCACCATCTTTGAGTGAATTGGAGAATTTCACATTTTTGCTGAAGTTGTGACCGCGGGGCTTAGAAATAATTTTTTTCACACGTTACGTCTTCGAAGGCTGATTTCATGTCCTATGATAAAAACCCGTCTGTTTCCACCGCTAAACCTTTCAGGGGAGTATTTGCAAAACTTTGGCACCATCTTTGAGTGAATTGGAGAATTTCAGATTTTTGCTGAAGTTGTGACCCGGGGCTTAATAAATTTTTTTTTTTCACAGGTTAAGTTGTCGAGGGTTGATTTCTTGGCCTATGATAAAAGCCTTCTGTTTCAACCGCCAAACCTTTCAGGGGAGAATTTACAACAGTTTAGCACCATTTTTGAGTGAATTGGAGAATTTCAGATTTTTGCTGAAATTGTGACCCCGGCGCTTATAAATTTTTTTTTTCCACAGGTTAAGTTGTCGAGGGCTGATTTCATGTCCTATGATAAAAAGCCGTCTGTTTCCACCGCCAAACCTTTCCGGGAATAATTAGCAACACGTTCGCACCATCTTTGAGTGAATTGGAAAATTTCACCTTTTTGCTGAAGTTGTGACCGCGGGGCTTAGAAATTTTTTTTTTTTCACAGGTTAAGTTGTCGAGGGTTGATTTCTTGGCCTATGATAAAAAGCCTTCTGTTTCCACCGCCAAACCTTTCAGGGGGGAATTTGCAAAACTTTGGCACCATCTTTGAGTGAATTGGAGAATTTCACATTTTTGCTGAAGTTGTGACCGCGGGGCTTAGAAATAATTTTTTTCACACGTTACGTCTTCGAAGGCTGATTTCATGTCCTATGATAAAAACCCGTCTGTTTCCACCGCCAAACCTTTCAGGGGAGTATTTTCAAAACTTTGGCACCATCTTTGAGTGAATTGGAGAATTTCAGATTTTTGCTGAAGTTGTGACCCGGGGCTTAATAAAATTTTTTTTTTCACAGGTTAAGTTGTCGAGGGTTGATTTCTTGGCCTATGATAAAAAGCCTTCTGTTTCCACCGCCAAACCTTTCAGGGGAGAATTTACAACAGTTTAGCACCATTTTTGAGTGAATTGGAGAATTTCAGATTTTTGCTGAAATTGTGACCCCGGCGCTTATAATTATTTTTTTTCCACAGGTTAAGTTGTCGAGGGCTGATTTCATGTCCTATGATAAAAAGCCGTCTGTTTCCACCGCCAAACCTTTCCGGGAATAATTAGCAACACGTTCGCACCATCTTTGAGTGAATTGGAAAATTTCACCTTTTTGCTGAAGTTGTGACCGCGGGGCTTAGAAATTTTTTTTTTCCACAGGTTAAGTTGTCGAGGGTTGATTTCTTGGCCTATGATAAAAAGCCTTCTGTTTCCACCGCCAAACCTTTCAGGGGAGTATTTGCAAAACTTTGGCACCATCTTGGAGTGAATTGGAGAATTTCACATTTTTGCTGAAGTTGTGACCGCGGGGCTTAGAAATAATTTTTTTCACAGGTTAAGTTGTCGAGGGTTGATTTCTTGGCCTATGATAAAAAGCCTTCTGTTTCCACCGCCAAACCTTTCAGGGGGGAATTTGCAAAACTTTGGCACCATCTTTGAGTGAATTGGAGAATTTCACATTTTTGCTGAAGTTGTGACCGCGGGGCTTAGAATTTTTTTTTTTCACAAGTTAAGTTGTCGAGGGTTGATTTCTTGGCCTATGATAAAAAGCCTTCTGTTTCCACCGCCAAACCTTTCAGGGGAGAATTTACAACAGTTTAGCAACATTTTTGAGTGAATTGGAGAATTTCAGATTTTTGCTGAAGTTGTGACCCCGGGGCTTAGAAATATTTTTTTTTCACAGGTTAAGTTGTCGAGGGTTGATTTCTTGGCCTATAATAAAAAGCCTTCTGTTTCCACGGCCAAACCTTTCAGGGGAGAATTTACAACAGTTTAGCACCATTTTTGAGTGAATTGGAGAATTTCAGATTTTTGCTGAAGTTGTGACCGCGGGGCTTAGAAATTTTTTTTTTCACAGGTTAAGTTGTCGAGGGCTGATTTCATGTCCTATGATAAAAAGCCTTCTGTTTCCACCGCCAAACCTTTCAGGGGAGTATTTGCAAAACTTTGGCACCATCTTTGAGTGAATTGGAGAATTTCACATTTTTGCTGAAGTTGTGACCCCGGGGCTTAGAAATTTTTTTTCCCCACAGGATTAGTTGTCGAGGGCTGATTTCTTTGCCTATGATAAAAAGCCTTCTGTTTCCACCGCCAAACCTTTCAGGGGAGAATTTACAACAGTTTAGCACCATTTTTGAGTGAATTGGAGAATTTCAGATTTTTGCTGAAGTTGTGACCCCGGGGCTTAGAATTTTTTTTTTTTACAGGTTAAGTTGCCGAGGGCTGATTTCATGTCCTATGATAAAAAGCCTTCTGTTTCCACCGCCAAACCTTTCAGGGGAGTATTTGCAAAACTTTGGCACCATCTTTGAGTGAATTGGAGAATTTCAGATTTTTGCTGAAGTTGTGACCCCGGGGCTTAATAATTTTTTTTTTTTCACAGGTTAAGTTGTCGAGGGTTGATTTCTTGGCCTATGATAAAAAGCCTTCTGTTTCCACCGCCAAACCTTTCAGGGGAGAATTTACAACAGTTTAGCACCATTTTTGAGTGAATTGGAGAATTTCAGATTTTTGCTGAAATTGTGACCCCGGCGCTTATAAATTTTTTTTTCCCCACAGGTTAAGTTGTCGAGGGCTGATTTCATGTCCTATGATAAAAAGCCGTCTGTTTCCACCGCCAAACCTTTCAGGGAATAATTAGCAACACGTTTGCACCATCTTTGAGTGAATTGGAAAATTTCACCTTTTTGCTGAAGTTGTGACCCCGGGGCTTAGAAATTTTTTTTTTCACAGGTTAAGTTGTCGAGGGCTGATTTCATGTCCTATGATAAAAAGCCTTCTGTTTCCACCGCCAAACCTTTCAGGGGAGAATTTACAACAGTTTAGCACCATTTTTTAGTGAATTGGAGAATTTCAGATTTTTGCTGAAGTTGTTACCCCGGGGCTTAGAAATTTTTTTTTTCACAGGTTAAGTTGTCGAGGGCTGATTTCATGTCCTATGAAAAAAAAGCCTTCTGTTTCCACCGCCAAACCTTTCAGGGGAGTATTTGCAAAACTTTGGCACCATCTTGGAGTGAATTGGAGAATTTCAGATTTTTGCCGAAATTGTGACCCCGGCACTTATAAATTTTTTTCCCCCACAGGTTAAGTTGTCGAGGGCTGATTTCATGTCCTATGATAAAAAGCCGTCTGTTTCCACCGCCAAACCTTTCAGGGGAGAATTTACAACAGTTTAGCACCATTTTTGAGTGAATTGGAGAATTTCAGATTTTTGCTGAAGTTGTGACCCCGGGGCTTAGAATTTTTTTTTTCACAGGTTAAGTTGTCGAGGGCTGATTTCATGTCCTATGATAAACAGCCTTCTGTTTCCACCGCCAAACCTTTCAGGGGAGTATTTGCAAAACTTTGGCACCATCTTTGAGTGAATTGGAGAATTTCAGATTTTTGCTGAAGTTGTGACCCCGGGCTTAGAAAATTTTTTTTTCACAGGTTAAGTTGTCGAGGGTTGATTTCTTGGCCTATGATAAAAATCCTTCTGTTTCCACCGCCAAACCTTTCAGGGGAGAATTTACAACAGTTTAGCACCATTTTTGAGTGAATTGGAGAATTTCAGATTTTTGCTGAAGTTGTGACCCCGGGGCTTAGAAATTTTTTTTTTCACAGGTTAAGTTGTCGAGGGCTGATTTCATGTCCTCTGATAAAAAGCCTTCTGTTTCCACCGCCAAACCTTTCAGGGGAGTATTTGCAACACGTTGGCACCATCTTTGAGTGAATTGGAGAATTTCAGATTTTTGCTGAAGTTGTGACCCCGGGGCTTAGAAATTTTTTTTTTCACAGGTTAAGTTGTCAAGGGCTGATTTCATGTTCTATGATAAAAAGCCTTCTCTTTCCACCGCCAAACCTTTCAGGGGAGTATTTGCAAAAGTTTGGCACCATCTTTGAGTGAATTGGAGAATTTCAGATTTTTGCTGAAGTTGTGACCCCGGGGCTTAGAAATTTTTTTTTTCACAGGTTAAGTTGTCGAGGGCTGATTTCATGTCCTCTGATAAAAAGCCTTCTGTTTCCACCGCCAAAACTTTCAGGATAGTATTTGCAACACGTTGGCACCATCTTTGTGTGAATTGGAGAATTTCAGATTTTTGCTGAAGTTGTGACCCCGGGGCTTAGAAATTTTTTTTTTCACAGGTTAAGTTGTCGAGGGCTGATTTCATGTCCTATGATAAAAAGCCTTCTGTTTCCACTGCCAAACCTTTCAGGGGAATATTTGCTAAACTATGGCACCATCTTTGAGTGAATTGGAGAATTTCAGATTTTTCCTGAAGTTGTGACTTAGAATTTGTGGCTTAGAATTTTTTTTCCCCACAGGTTAAGTTGTCGAGGGCTGATTTCATGTCCTATGATAAAAAGCCTTCTGTTTCCACCGCCAAAACTTTCAGGGGAGAATTTAAAACAGTTTAACACCATTTTTGAGTGAATTGGAGAATTTCAGATTTTTGCTGAAGTTGTGACCCCGGGGCTTAGAATTTTTTTTTCCCCACAGGTTAAGTTGCCGAGGGCTGATTTCATGTCCTATGAAAAAAAGCCTTCTGTTTCCACCGCCAAACCTTTCAGGGGAGTATTTGCAAAACTTTGGCACCATCTTGGAGTGAATTGGAGAATTTCAGATTTTTGCCGAAATTGTGACCCCGGCACTTATAAATTTTTTTTCCCCACAGGTTAAGTTGTCGAGGGCTGATTTCATGTCCTATGATAAAAAGCCGTCTGTTTCCACCGCCAAACCTTTCAGGAGAGTATTTGCAAAAGTTTGGCACCATCTTTGAGTGAATTGGAGAATTTCAGATTTTTGCTGAAGTTGTGACCCCGGGGCTTAGAATTTTTTTTTTCACAGGTTAAGTTGTCGAGGGCTGATTTCATGTCCTATGATAAACAGCCTTCTCTTTCCACCGCCAAACATTTCAGGGGAGAATTTACAACAGTTTAGCACCATTTTTGAGTGAATTGGAGAATTTCAGATTTTTGCTGAAGTTGTGACCCCGGGCTTAGAAAATTTTTTTTTCACAGGTTAAGTTGTCGAGGGTTGATTTCTTGGCCTATGATAAAAATCCTTCTGTTTCCACCGCCAAACCTTTCAGGGGAGAATTTACAACAGTTTAGCACCATTTTTGAGTGAATTGGAGAATTTCAGATTTTTGCTGAAGTTGTGACCCCGGGGCTTAGAAATTTTTTTTTTCACAGGTTAAGTTGTCGAGGGCTGATTTCATGTCCTCTGATAAAAAGCCTTCTGTTTCCACCGCCAAACCTTTCAGGGGAGTATTTGCAACACGTTGGCACCATCTTTGAGTGAATTGGAGAATTTCAGATTTTTGCTGAAGTTGTGACCCCGGGGCTTAGAAATTTTTTTTTTCACAGGTTAAATTGTCGAGGGCTGATTTCATGTTCTATGATAAAAAGCCTTCTCTTTCCACCGCCAAACCTTTCAGGGGAGTATTTGCAAAAGTTTGGCACCATCTTTGAGTGAATTGGAGAATTTCAGATTTTTGCTGAAGTTCTGACCCCGGGGCTTATAAAAAAATTTTTTCACACGTTACGTCTTCGAAGGCTGATTTCATGTCCTATGATAAAAAGCCTTCTGTTTCCACCGCCAAACGTTGCAGGGGAGTATTTGCAAAACTTTGGCACCATTTTTGAGTGAATTGGAGAATTTCAGATTTCATGTCCTCTGATAAAAAGCCGTCTGTTTCCACCGCCAAAACTTTTAGGGGAGAATTTACAACAGTTTAGCACCATTTTTGAGTGAATTGGAGAATTTCAGATTTTTGCTGAAGTTGTGACCCCGTGGCTTAGAAAAATTTTTTTTCACACGTTAAGTCTTCGAAGGCTGATTTCATGTCCTATGATAAAAAGCCTTCTGTTTCCACCGCCAATACTTTCAGGGGAGTATTTACAACAGTTTAGCACCATTTTTGAGTGAATTGGAGAATTTCAGATTTTTGCTGAAGTTGTGACCCCGGGGCTTAGAAATTTTTTTTTTCACAGGTTAAGTTGTCGAGGGCTGATTTCATGTCCTATGATAAAAAGCCTTCTGTTTCCACCGCCAAACCTTTCAGGGGAGTATTTGCAAAAGTTTGGCACCATCTTTGAGTGTATTGGAGAATTTCAGATTTTTGCTGAAATTGTGACCCCGGGCTTAGAAATTTTTTTTTTCACATTTTAAGTTGTCGAGGGTTGATTTCTTGGCCTATGATAAAAATCCTTCTGTTTCCACCGCCAAATCTTTCAGGGGAGAATTTACAACAGTTTAGCACCATTTTTGAGTGAATTGGAGAATTTCAGATTTTTGCTGAAGTTGTGACCCCGGGGCTTAGAAATTTTTTTTTTCACAGGTTAAGTTGTCGAGGGCTGATTTCATGTCCTCTGATAAAAAGCCTTCTGTTTCCACCGCCAATGCTTTCAGGGGAGTATTTGCAACACGTTGGCACCATCTTTGAGTGAATTGGAGAATTTCAGATTATTGCTGAAATTGTGACCCCGGGGCTTAGAAATTTTTTTTTTCACAGGTTAAGTTGTCGAGGGCTGATTTCATGTTCTATGATAAAAAGCCTTCTCTTTCCACCGCCAAACCTTTCAGGGGAGTATTTGCAAAAGTTTGGCACCATCTTTGAGTGAATTGGAGAATTTCAGATTTTTGCTGAAGTTGTGACCCCGTGGCTTAGAAAATTTTTTTTTCACACGTTAAGTCTTCGAAGGCTGATTTCATGTCCTATGATAAAAAGCCTTCTGTTTCCACCGCCAAACCTTTCAGGGGAGAATTTACAACAGTTTAGCACCATCTTTGAGTGAATTGGAGAATTTCAGATTTTTGCTGAAGTTGTGACCCCGGGGCTTAGAATTTTTTTTTTCACAGGTTAAGTTGTCGAGGGCTGATTTCATGTCCTATGATAAACAGCCTTCTGTTTCCACCGCCAAACATTTCAGGGGAGAATTTACAACAGTTTAGCACCATTTTTGAGTGAATTGGAGAATTTCAGATTTTTGCTGAAGTTGTGACCCCGGGCTTAGAAATTTTTTTTTTCACAGGTTAAGTTGTCGAGGGTTGATTTCTTGGCCTATGATAAAAATCCTTCTGTTTCCACCGCCAAACCTTTCAGGGGAGAATTTACAACAGTTTAGCACCATTTTTGAGTTTTTTTTCACAGGTTAAGTTGTCGAGGGCTGATTTCATGTCCTCTGATAAAAAGCCTTCTGTTTCCACCGCCAAACCTTTCAGGGGAGTATTTGCAACACGTTGGCACCATCTTTGAGTGAATTGGAGAATTTCAGATTTTTGCTGAAGTTGTGACCCCGGGGCTTAGAAATTTTTTTTTTCACAGGTTAAGTTGTCGAGGGCTGATTTCATGTTCTATGATAAAAAGCCTTCTCTTTCCACCGCCAAACCTTTCAGGGGAGTATTTGCAAAAGTTTGGCACCATCTTTGAGTGAATTGGAGAATTTCAGATTTTTGCTGAAGTTGTGACCCCGGGGCTTAGAAATTTTTTTTTTCACAGGTTAAGTTGTCGAGGGCTGATTTCATGTCCTCTGATAAAAAGCCTTCTGTTTCCACCGCCAAAACTTTCAGGGGAGTATTTGCAACACGTTGGCACCATCTTTGAGTGAATTGGAGAATTTCAGATTTTTGCTGAAGTTGTGACCCCGGGGCTTAGAAATTTTTTTTTTCACAGGTTAAGTTGTCGAGGGCTGATTTCATGTTCTATGATAAAAAGCCTTCTCTTTCCACCGCCAAACCTTTCAGGGGAGTATTTGCAAAAGTTTGGCACCATCTTTGAGTGAATTGGAGAATTTCAGATTTTTGCTGAAGTTCTGACCCCGGGGCTTATAAAAAATTTTTTTCACACGTTACGTCTTCGAAGGCTGATTTCATGTCCTATGATAAAAAGCCTTCTGTTTCCACCGCCAAACGTTGCAGGGGAGTATTTGCAAAACTTTGGCACCATTTTTGAATGAATTGGAGAATTTCAGATTTCATGTCCTCTGATAAAAAGCCGTCTGTTTCCACCGCCAAACCTTTCAGGGGAGAATTTACAACAGTTTAGCACCATTTTTGAGTGAATTGGAGAATTTCAGATTTTTGCTGAAGTTGTGACCCCGTGGCTTAGAAAATTTTTTTTTCACACGTTAAGTCTTCGAAGGCTGATTTCATGTCCTATGATAAAAAGCCTTCTGTTTCCACCGCCAATACTTTCAGGGGAGTATTTACAACAGTTTAGCACCATTTTTGAGTGAATTGGAGAATTTCAGATTTTTGCTGAAGTTGTGACCCCGGGGCTTAGAAATTTTTTTTTTCACAGGTTAAGTTGTCGAGGGCTGATTTCATGTCCTATGATAAAAAGCCTTCTGTTTCCACCGCCAAACCTTTCAGGGGAGTATTTGCAAAAGTTTGGCACCATCTTTGAGTGTATTGGAGAATTTCAGATTTTTGCTGAAATTGTGACCCCGGGCTTAGAAAATTTTTTTTTTCACATTTTAAGTTGTCGAGGGTTGATTTCTTGGCCTATGATAAAAATCCTTCTGTTTCCACCGCCAAATCTTTCAGGGGAGAATTTACAACAGTTTAGCACCATTTTTGAGTGAATTGGAGAATTTCAGATTTTTGCTGAAGTTGTGACCCCGGGGCTTAGAAATTTTTTTTTTCACAGGTTAAGTTGTCGAGGGCTGATTTCATGTCCTCTGATAAAAAGCCTTCTGTTTCCACCGCCAAACCTTTCAGGGGAGTATTTGCAACACGTTGGCACCATCTTTGAGTGATTTGGAGAATTTCAGATTTTTGCTGAAATTGTGACCCCGGGGCTTAGAAATTTTTTTTTTCACAGGTTAAGTTGTCGAGGGCTGATTTCATGTTCTATGATAAAAAGCCTTCTCTTTCCACCGCCAAACCTTTCAGGGGAGTATTTGCAAAAGTTTGGCACCATCTTTGAGTGAATTGGAGAATTTCAGATTTTTGCTGAAGTTGTGACCCCGGGGCTTAGAAAAATTTTTTTTCACAGGTTAAGTTGTCAAGGGCTGATTTCATGTCCTCTGATAAAAAGCCTTCTGTTTCCACCGCCAAACCTTTCAGGGGAGAATTTACAACAGTTTAGCACCATTTTTGAGTGAATTGGAGAATTTCAGATTTTTGCTGAAATTGTGACTCCGGGGCTTAGAAATTTTTTTTTTCACAGGTTAAGTTGTCGAGGGCTGATTTCATGTCCTATGATAAAAAGCCTTCTGTTTCCACCGCCAAACCTTTCAGGGGAGAATTTACAACAGTTTAGCACCATTTTTGAGTGAATTGGAGAATTTTAGATTTTTGCTGAAGTTGTGACCCCGGGCTTAGAAAATTTTTTTTTCACAGGTTAAGTTGTCGAGGGTTGATTTCTTGGCCTATGATAAAAATCCTTCTGTTTCCACCGCCAAACCTTTCAGGGGAGTATTTGCAACAGTTTAGCACCATTTTTGAGTGAATTGGAGAATTTCAGATTTTTGCTGAAGTTGTGACCCCGTGGCTTAGAAATTTTTTTTTTCACACGTTAAGTCTTCGAAGGCTGATTTCATGTCCTATGATAAAAAGCCTTCTGTTTCCACCGCCAAACCTTTCAGGGAAGAATTTACAACAGTTTAGCACCATTTTTGAGTGAATTGGAGAATTTCAGATTTTTGCTGAAGTTGTGACCCCGGGGCTTAGAAATTTTTTTTTTCACAGGTTAAGTTGTCGAGGGCTGATTTCATGTCCTCTGATAAAAAGCCTTCTGTTTCCACCGCCAAACCTTTCAGGGGAGTATTTGCAACACGTTGGCACCATCTTTGAGTGAATTGGAGAATTTCAGATTTTTGCTGAAGTTGTAACCCCGGGGCTTAGAAATTTTTTTTTTTCACAGGTTAAGTTGTCGAGGGCTGATTTCATGTTCTATGATAAAAAGCCTTCTCTTTCCACCGCCAAACCTTTCAGGGGAGTATTTGCAAAAGTTTGGCACCATCTTTGAGTGAATTGGAGAATTTCAGATTTTTGCTGAAGTTGTGACCCCGGGGCTTAGAAATTTTTTTTTTCACAGGTTAAGTTGTCGAGGGCTGATTTCATGTCCTCTGATAAAAAGCCTTCTGTTTCCACCGCCAAAACTTTCAGGGGAGTATTTGCAACACGTTGGCACCATCTTTGAGTGAATTGGAGAATTTCAGATTTTTGCTGAAGTTGTGACCCCGGGGCTTAGAAATTTTTTTTTTCACAGGTTAAGTTGTCGAGGGCTGATTTCATGTTCTATGATAAAAAGCCTTCTCTTTCCACCGCCAAACCTTTCAGGGGAGTATTTGCAAAAGTTTGGCACCATCTTTGAGTGAATTGGAGAATTTCAGATTTTTGCTGAAATTGTGACCCCGGGGCTTAGAAATTTTTTTTTTCACAGGTTAAGTTGTCGAGGGCTGATTTCATGTCCTATGATAAAAAGCCTTCTGTTTCCACCGCCAAACCTTTCAGGGGAGAATTTGCAACAGTTTAGCACCATTTTTGAGTGAATTGGAGAATTTCAGATTTTTGCTGAAGTTGTGACCCCGGGCTTAGAAAATTTTTTTTTCACAGGTTAAGTTGTCGAGGGCTGATTATATGTTCTATGATAGAAATCCTTCTGTTTCCACCGCCAAACCTTTCAGGGGAGTATTTGCAAAACTTTGGCACCATTTTTGAGTGAATTGGAGAATTTCAGATTTTTGCTGAAGTTGTGGCTTAGAAATTTTTTTTTTCACAGGTTAAGTTGTCGAGGGTTGATTTCTTGGCCTATGATAAAAAGCCTTCTGTTTCCACCGCCAAACCTTTCAGGGGAGAATTTACAACAGTTTAGCACCATTTTTGAGTGAATTGGAGAATTTCAGATTTTTGCTGAAGTTGTGACCCCGGGGCTTAGAAATTTTTTTTTTCACAGGTTAAGTTGTCGAGGGCTGATTTCATGTCCTATGATAAAAAGCCTTCTGTTTCCACCGCCAAAACTTTCAGGGGAGAATTTGCAACAGTTTAGCACCATTTTTGAGTGAATTGGAGAATTTCAGATTTTTGCTGAAGTTGTGACCCCGTGGCTTAGAAAATTTTTTTTTCACACGTTAAGTCTTCGAAGGCTGATTTCATGTCCTATGATAAAAAGCCTTCTGTTTCCACCGCTAAACCTTTCAGGAGAGTATTTGCAAAACTTTGGCACCATCTTTGAGTGAATTGGAGAATTTCAGATTTTTGCTGAAGTTGTGACCCCGGGGCTTAGAAATTTTTTTTTTCACAGGTTAAGTTGTCGAGGGCTGATTTCATGTCCTATGATAAAAAGCCTTCTGTTTCCACCGCCAAACCTTTCAGGGGAGTATTTGCAAAACTTTGGCACCATCTTTGAGTGAATTGGAGAATTTCACATTTTTGCTGAAGTTGTGACCCCGGGGCTTAGAAATTTTTTTTTCCCCACAGGATAAGTTGTCGAGGGCTGATTTCTTTGCCTATGATAAAAAGCCTTCTGTTTCCACCGCCAAACCTTTCAGGGGAGAATTTACAACAGTTTAGCACCATTTTTGAGTGAATTGGAGAATTTCAGATTTTTGCTGAAGTTGTGACCCCGGGGCTTAGAATTTTTTTTTTTTACAGGTTAAGTTGCCGAGGGCTGATTTCATGTCCTATGATAAAAAGCCTTCTGTTTCCACCGCCAAACCTTTCAGGGGAGTATTTGCAAAACTTTGGCACCATCTTTGAGTGAATTGGAGAATTTCAGATTTTTGCTGAAGTTGTGACCCCGGGGCTTAATAAATTTTTTTTTTTCACAGGTTAAGTTGTCGAGGGTTGATTTCTTGGCCTATGATAAAAAGCCTTCTGTTTCCACCGCCAAACCTTTCAGGGGAGAATTTACAACAGTTTAGCACCATTTTTGAGTGAATTGGAGAATTTCAGATTTTTGCTGAAATTGTGACCCCGGGGCTTAATAAATTTTTTTTTTCCCACAGGTTAAGTTGTCGAGGGCTGATTTCATGTCCTATGATAAAAAGCCGTCTGTTTCCACCGCCAAACCTTTCAGGGAATAATTAGCAACACGTTCGCACCATCTTTGAGTGAATTGGAAAATTTCACCTTTTTGCTGAAGTTGTGACCCCGGGGCTTAGAAATTTTTTTTTTCACAGGTTAAGTTGTCGAGGGCTGATTTCATGTCCTATGATAAAAAGCCTTCTGTTTCCACCGCCAAACCTTTCAGGGGAGAATTTACAACAGTTTAGCACCATTTTTTAGTGAATTGGAGAATTTCAGATTTTTGCTGAAGTTGTTACCCCGGGGCTTAGAAATTTTTTTTTTCACAGGTTAAGTTGTCGAGGGCTGATTTCATGTCCTATGAAAAAAAAGCCTTCTGTTTCCACCGCCAAACCTTTCAGGGGAGTATTTGCAACACGTTGGCACCATCTTTGAGTGAATTGGAGAATTTCAGATTTTTGCTGAAGTTGTGACCGCGGGGCTTAGAAATAATTTTTTTCACACGTTAAGTTGTCGAGGGTTGATTTCTTGGCTTATGATAAAAAGCCTTCTGTTTCCACCGCCAAACCTTTCAGGGGAGAATTTGCAACAGTTTAGCACCATTTTTGAGTGAATTGGAGAATTTCAGATTTTTGTTGAAAATGTGACCCCAGGGCTTAGAATTTTTTTTTTCCACAGGTTAAGTTCTCGAGGGCTGATTTCATGTCATATGATAAAAAGCCTTCTGTTTCCACCGCCAAACCTTTCAGGGGAGAATTTGCAAAACTTTGGCACCATCTTTGAGTGAATTGGAGAAGTTCACATTTTTACTGAAGTTGTGACCGCGGGGCTTAGAAATAATTTTTTTCACACGTTAAGTTGTCGAGGGTTGATTTCTTGGCCTATGATAAAAAGCCTTCTGTTTCCACTGCCAAACCTTTCAGGGGAGAATTTACAACAGTTTAGCACCATTTTTGAGTGAATTGGAGAATTTCAGATTTTTGCTGAAGTTGTGACCCCGGGGCTTAGAAATATTTTTTTTTCACAGGTTAAGTTGTCGAGGGTTGATTTCTTGGCCTATAATAAAAAGCCTTCTGTTTCCACGGCCAAACCTTTCAGGGGAGAATTTGCAACAGTTTAGCACCATTTTTGAGTGAATTGGAGAATTTCAGATTTTTGCTGAAGTTGTGACCGGGGGCTTAGAAATTTTTTTTTTTCACAGGTTAAGTTGTCGAGGGCTGATTTCTTGGCCTATGATAAAAAGCCTTCTGTTTCCACCACCAAACCTTTCAGGGGAGAATTTACAACAGTTTAGCACCATCTTTGAGTGAATTGGAGAATTTCAGATTTTTGCTGAAGTTGTGACCCCGGGGCTTAGAAATTTTTTTTCCCACAGGTTAAGTTGTCGAGGGCTGATTTCATGTCCTATGATAAAAAGCCTTCTGTTTCCACCGCCAAACATTTCAGGGAGTATTTGCAACACGTTGGCACCATCTTTGAGTGAATTGGAGAATTTCAGATTTTTGCTGATGTTGTGACCGCGGGGCTTAGAATTTTTTTTTTCACAGGTTAAGTTGTTGAGGGCTGATTTCATGTCCTATGAAAAAAAGCCTTCTGTTTCCACCGCCAAACCTTTCAGGGGAGTATTTGCAACACGTTGGCACCATCTTTGAGTGAATTGGAGAATTTAAGATTTTTGCTGAAGTTGTGACCCCGGGGCTTAGAAATTTTTTTTTTCACAGGTTAAGTTGTCGAGGGCTGATTTCATGTCCTATGATAAAAAGCCTTCTGTTTCCACCGCCAAACCTTTCAGGTGAGTATTTGCAACACGTTGGCACCATCTTTGTGTGAATTGGAGAATTTCAGATTTTTGCTGAAGTTGTGACCCCGGGGCTTAGAAATTTTTTTTTTCACAGGTTAAGTTGTCGAGGGCTGATTTCATGTCCTATGATAAAAAGCCTTCTGTTTCCACTGCCAAACCTTTCAGGGGAATATTTGCTAAACTATGGCACCATCTTTGAGTGAATTGGAGAATTTCAGATTTTTCCTGAAGTTGTGACTTAGAATTTGTGGCTTAGAATTTTTTTTCCCCACAGGTTAAGTTGTCGAGGGCTGATTTCATGTCCTATGATAAAAAGCCTTCTGTTTCCACCGCCAAACCTTTCAGGGGAGAATTTAAAACAGTTTAACACCATTTTTGAGTGAATTGGAGAATTTCAGATTTTTGCTGAAGTTGTGACCCCGGGGCTTAGAATTTTTTTTTCCCCACAGGTTAAGTTGCCGAGGGCTGATTTCATGTCCTATGAAAAAAAGCCTTCTGTTTCCACCGCCAAACCTTTCAGGGAGTATTTGCAACACGTTGGCACCATCTTTGAGTGAATTGGAGAATTTCAGATTTTTGCTGATGTTGTGACCGCGGGGCTTAGAATTTTTTTTTTCACAGGTTAAGTTGTTGAGGGCTGATTTCATGTCCTATGAAAAAAAGCCTTCTGTTTCCACCGCCAAACCTTTCAGGGGAGTATTTGCAACACGTTGGCACCATCTTTGAGTGAATTGGAGAATTTCAGATTTTTGCTGAAGTTGTGACCCCGGGGCTTAGAAATTTTTTTTTTCACAGGTTAAGTTGTCGAGGGCTGATTTCATGTCCTATGATAAAAAGCCTTCTGTTTCCACTGCCAAACCTTTCAGGGGAATATTTGCTAAACTATGGCACCATCTTTGAGTGAATTGGAGAATTTCAGATTTTTCCTGAAGTTGTGACTTAGAATTTGTGGCTTAGAATTTTTTTTCCCCACAGGTTAAGTTGTCGAGGGCTGATTTCATGTCCTATGATAAAAAGCCTTCTGTTTCCACCGCCAAACCTTTCAGGGGAGAATTTAAAACAGTTTAACACCATTTTTGAGTGAATTGGAGAATTTCAGATTTTTGCTGAAGTTGTGACCCCGGGGCTTAGAATTTTTTTTTCCCCACAGGTTAAGTTGCCGAGGGCTGATTTCATGTCCTATGAAAAAAAGCCTTCTGTTTCCACCGCCAAACCTTTCAGGGGAGTATTTGCAAAACTTTGGCACCATCTTGGAGTGAATTGGAGAATTTCAGATTTTTGCCGAAATTGTGACCCCGGCACTTATAAATTTTTTTTCCCCACAGGTTAAGTTGTCGAGGGCTGATTTCATGTCCTATGATAAAAAGCCGTCTGTTTCCACCGCCAAACCTTTCAGGAGAGTATTTGCAAAAGTTTGGCACCATCTTTGAGTGAATTGGAGAATTTCAGATTTTTGCTGAAGTTGTGACCCCGGGCTTAGAAAATTTTTTTTTCACAGGTTAAGTTGTCGAGGGCTGATTTCATGTCCTATGATAAAAACCCTTCTGTTTCCACCGCCAAACATTTCAGGGGAGAATTTACAACAGTTTAGCACCATTTTTGAGTGAATTGGAGAATTTCAGATTTTTGCTGAAGTTGTGACCCCGGGCTTAGAAAATTTTTTTTTCACAGGTTAAGTTGTCGAGGGTTGATTTCTTGGCCTATGATAAAAATCCTTCTGTTTCCACCGCCAAACCTTTCAGGGGAGAATTTACAACAGTTTAGCACCATTTTTGAGTGAATTGGAGAATTTCAGATTTTTGCTGAAGTTGTGACCCCGGGGCTTAGAAATTTTTTTTTTCACAGGTTAAGTTGTCGAGGGCTGATTTCATGTCCTCTGATAAAAAGCCTTCTGTTTCCACCGCCAAACCTTTCAGGGGAGTATTTGCAACACGTTGGCACCATCTTTGAGTGAATTGGAGAATTTCAGATTTTTGCTGAAGTTGTGACCCCGGGGCTTAGAAATTTTTTTTTTCACAGGTTAAGTTGTCGAGGGCTGATTTCATGTTCTATGATAAAAAGCCTTCTCTTTCCACCGCCAAACCTTTCAGGGGAGTATTTGCAAAAGTTTGGCACCATCTTTGAGTGAATTGGAGAATTTCAGATTTTTGCTGAAGTTGTGACCCCGGGGCTTAGAAATTTTTTTTTTCACAGGTTAAGTTGTCGAGGGCTGATTTCATGTCCTCTGATAAAAAGCCTTCTGTTTCCACCGCCAAAACTTTCAGGGGAGTATTTGCAACACGTTGGCACCATCTTTGAGTGAATTGGAGAATTTCAGATTTTTGCTGAAGTTGTGACCCCGGGGCTTAGAAATTTTTTTTTTCACAGGTTAAGTTGTCGAGGGCTGATTTCATGTTCTATGATAAAAAGCCTTCTCTTTCCACCGCCAAACCTTTCAGGGGAGTATTTGCAAAAGTTTGGCACCATCTTTGAGTGAATTGGAGAATTTCAGATTTTTGCTGAAGTTCTGACCCCGGGGCTTATAAAAAAATTTTTTCACACGTTACGTCTTCGAAGGCTGATTTCATGTCCTATGATAAAAAGCCTTCTGTTTCCACCGCCAAACGTTGCAGGGGAGTATTTGCAAAACTTTGGCACCATTTTTGAGTGAATTGGAGAATTTCAGATTTCATGTCCTCTGATAAAAAGCCGTCTGTTTCCACCGCCAAACCTTTCAGGGGAGAATTTACAACAGTTTAGCACCATTTTTGAGTGAATTGGAGAATTTCAGATTTTTGCTGAAGTTGTGACCCCGTGGCTTAGAAAATTTTTTTTTCACACGTTAAGTCTTCGAAGGCTGATTTCATGTCCTATGATAAAAAGCCTTCTGTTTCCACCGCCAATACTTTCAGGGGAGTATTTACAACAGTTTAGCACCATTTTTGAGTGAATTGGAGAATTTCAGATTTTTGCTGAAGTTGTGACCCCGGGGCTTAGAAATTTTTTTTTTCACAGGTTAAGTTGTCGAGGGCTGATTTCATGTCCTATGATAAAAAGCCTTCTGTTTCCACCGCCAAACCTTTCAGGGGAGTATTTGCAAAAGTTTGGCACCATCTTTGAGTGTATTGGAGAATTTCAGATTTTTGCTGAAATTGTGACCCCGGGTTTAGAAAAATTTTTTTTCACATTTTAAGTTGTCGAGGGTTGATTTCTTGGCCTATGATAAAAATCCTTCTGTTTCCACCGCCAAATCTTTCAGGGGAGAATTTACAACAGTTTAGCACCATTTTTGAGTGAATTGGAGAATTTCAGATTTTTGCTGAAGTTGTGACCCCGGGGCTTAGAAATTTTTTTTTTCACAGGTTAAGTTGTAGAGGGCAGATTTCATGTCCTCTGATAAAAAGCCTTCTGTTTCCACCGCCAAACCTTTCAGGGGAGTATTTGCAACACGTTGGCACCATCTTTGAGTGAATTGGAGAATTTCAGATTTTTGCTGAAATTGTGACCCCGGGGCTTAGAAATTTTTTTTTTCACAGGTTAAGTTGTCGAGGGCTGATTTCATGTTCTATGATAAAAAGCCTTCTCTTTCCACCGCCAAACCTTTCAGGGGAGTATTTGCAAAAGTTTGGCACCATCTTTGAGTGAATTGGAGAATTTCAGATTTTTGCTGAAGTTGTGACCCCGGGGCTTAGAAAAATTTTTTTTCACAGGTTAAGTTGTCGAGGGCTGATTTCATGTCCTCTGATAAAAAGCCTTCTGTTTCCACCGCCAAACCTTTCAGGGGAGAATTTACAACAGTTTAGCACCATTTTTGAGTGAATTGGAGAATTTCAGATTTTTGCTGAAATTGTGACTCCGGGGCTTAGAAAATTTTTTTTTCACAGGTTAAGTTGTCGAGGGCTGATTTCATGTCCTATGATAAAAAGCCTTCTGTTTCCACCGCCAAACCTTTCAGGGGAGAATTTACAACAGTTTAGCACCATTTTTGAGTGAATTGGAGAATTTTAGATTTTTGCTGAAGTTGTGACCCCGGGCTTAGAAATTTTTTTTTTCACAGGTTAAGTTGTCGAGGGTTGATTTCTTGGCCTATGATAAAAATCCTTCTGTTTCCACCGCCAAACCTTTCAGGGGAGTATTTGCAACAGTTTAGCACCATTTTTGAGTGAATTGGAGAATTTCAGATTTTTGCTGAAGTTGTGACCCCGTGGCTTAGAAAATTTTTTTTTCACACGTTAAGTCTTCGAAGGCTGATTTCATGTCCTATGATAAAAAGCCTTCTGTTTCCACCGCCAAACCTTTCAGGGGAGAATTTACAACAGTTTAACACCATTTTTGAGTGAATTGGAGAATTTCAGATTTTTGCTGAAGTTGTGACCCCGGGGCTTAGAAATTTTTTTTTTCACAGGTTAAGTTGTCGAGGGCTGATTTCATGTCCTCTGATAAAAAGCCTTCTGTTTCCACCGCCAAACCTTTCAGGGGAGTATTTGCAACACGTTGGCACCATCTTTGAGTGAATTGGAGAATTTCAGATTTTTGCTGAAGTTGTGACCCCGGGGCTTAGAAATTTTTTTTTTCACAGGTTAAGTTGTCGAGGGCTGATTTCATGTTCTATGATAAAAAGCCTTCTCTTTCCACCGCCAAACCTTTCAGGGGAGTATTTGCAAAAGTTCGGCACCATCTTTGAGTGAATTGGAGAATTTCAGATTTTTGCTGAAGTTGTGACCCCGGGGCTTAGAAATTTTTTTTTTCACAGGTTAAGTTGTCGAGGGCTGATTTCATGTCCTCTGATAAAAAGCCTTCTGTTTCCACCGCCAAAACTTTCAGGGGAGTATTTGCAACACGTTGGCACCATCTTTGAGTGAATTGGAGAATTTCAGATTTTTGCTGAAGTTGTGACCCCGGGGCTTAGAAATTTTTTTTTTCACAGGTTAAGTTGTCGAGGGCTGATTTCATGTCCTATGATAAAAAGCCTTCTGTTTCCACCGCCAAACCTTTCAGGGGAGTATTTGCAAAAGTTTGGCACCATCTTTGAGTGTATTGGAGAATTTCAGATTTTTGCTGAAATTGTGACCCCGGGCTTAGAAAAATTTTTTTTCACATTTTAAGTTGTCAAGGGTTGATTTCTTGGCCTATGATAAAAATCCTTCTGTTTCCACCGCCAAATCTTTCAGGGGAGAATTTACAACAGTTTAGCACCATTTTTGAGTGAATTGGAGAATTTCAGATTTTTGCTGAAGTTGTGACCCCGGGGCTTAGAAAATTTTTTTTTCACAGGTTAAGTTGTCGAGGGCTGATTATATGTTCTATGATAGAAATCCTTCTGTTTCCACCGCCAAACCTTTCAGGGGAGTATTTGCAAAACTTTGGCACCATTTTTGAGTGAATTGGAGAATTTCAGATTTTTGCTGAAGTTGTGACCCCGGGGCTTAGAAATTTTTTTTTTCACAGGTTAAGTTGTCGAGGGTTGATTTCTTGGCCTATGATAAAAAGCCTTCTGTTTCCACCGCCAAACCTTTCAGGGGAGAATTTACAACAGTTTAGCACCATTTTTGAGTGAATTGGAGAATTTCAGATTTTTGCTGAAGTTGTGACCCCGGGGCTTAGAAATTTTTTTTTTCACAGGTTAAGTTGTCGAGGGCTGATTTCATGTCCTATGATAAAAAGCCTTCTGTTTCCACCGCCAAACCTTTCAGGGGAGAATTTGCAACAGTTTAGCACCATTTTTGAGTGAATTGGAGAATTTCAGATTTTTGCTGAAGTTGTGACCCCGTGGCTTAGAATTTTTTTTTTTCACACGTTAAGTCTTCGAAGGCTGATTTCATGTCCTATGATAAAAAGCCTTCTGTTTCCACCGCCAAACCTTTCAGGGGAGAATTTACAACAGTTTAGCACCATTTTTGAGTGAATTGGAGAATTTCAGATTTTTGCTGAAGTTGTGACCCCGGGGCTTAGAAATTTTTTTTTTCACAGGTTAAGTTGTCGAGGGCTGATTTCATGTCCTCTGATAAAAAGCCTTCTGTTTCCACCGCCAAACCTTTCAGGGGAGAATTTGCAACACGTTGGCACCATCTTTGAGTGAATTGGAGAATTTCAGATTTTTGCTGAAGTTGTGACCCCGGGGCTTAGAAATTTTTTTTTTCACAGGTTAAGTTGTCGAGGGCTGATTTCATGTTCTATGATAAAAAGCCTTCTCTTTCCACCGCCAAACCTTTCAGGGGAGTATTTGCAAAAGTTTGGCACCATCTTTGAGTGAATTGGAGAATTTCAGATTTTTGCTGAAGTTGTGACCCCGGGGCTTAGAAATTTTTTTTTTCACAGGTTAAGTTGTCGAGGGCTGATTTCATGTCCTCTGATAAAAAGCCTTCTGTTTCCACCGCCAAAACTTTCAGGGGAGTATTTGCAACACGTTGGCACCATCTTTGAGTGAATTGGAGAATTTCAGATTTTTGCTGAAGTTGTGACCCCGGGGCTTAGAATTTTTTTTTTTCACAGGTTAAGTTGTCAAGGGCTGATTTCATGTTCTATGATAAAAAGCCTTCTCTTTCCACCGCCAAACCTTTCAGGGGAGTATTTGCAAAAGTTTGGCACCATCTTTGAGTGAATTGGAGAATTTCAGATTTTTGCTGAAGTTGTGACCCCGGGGCTTATAAAAAATTTTTTTCACACGTTACGTCTTCGAAGGCTCATTTCATGTCCTATGATAAAAAGCCTTCTGTTTCCACCGCCAAACGTTGCAGGGGAGTATTTGCAAAACTTTGGCACCATTTTTGAGTGAATTGGAGAATTTCAGATTTCATGTCCTCTGATAAAAAGCCGTCTGTTTCCACTGCCAAACCTTTCAGGGGAGAATTTACAACAGTTTAGCACCATTTTTGAGTGAATTGGAGAATTTCAGATTTTTGCTGAAGTTGTGACCCCGTGGCTTAGAAAATTTTTTTTTCACACGTTAAGTCTTCGAAGGCTGATTTCATGTCCTATGATAAAAAGCCTTCTGTTTCCACCGCCAATACTTTCAGGGGAGTATTTACAACAGTTTAGCACCATTTTTGAGTGAATTGGAGAATTTCAGATTTTTGCTGAAGTTGTGACCCCGGGGCTTAGAAATTTTTTTTTTCACAGGTTAAGTTGTCGAGGGCTGATTTCATGTCCTATGATAAAAAGCCTTCTGTTTCCACCGCCAAACCTTTCAGGGGAGTATTTGCAAAAGTTTGGCACCATCTTTGAGTGTATTGGAGAATTTCAGATTTTTGCTGAAATTGTGACCCCGGGCTTAGAAAATTTTTTTTTCACATTTTAAGTTGTCGAGGGTTGATTTCTTGGCCTATGATAAAAATCCTTCTGTTTCCACCGCCAAATCTTTCAGGGGAGAATTTACAACAGTTTAGCACCATTTTTGAGTGAATTGGAGAATTTCAGATTTTTGCTGAAGTTGTGACCCCGGGGCTTAGAAATTTTTTTTTTCACAGGTTAAGTTGTCGAGGGCTGATTTCATGTTCTATGATAAAAAGCCTTCTCTTTCCACCGCCAAACCTTTCAGGGGAGTATTTGCAAAAGTTTGGCACCATCTTTGAGTGAATTGGAGAATTTCAGATTTTTGCTGAAGTTGTGACCCCGGGGCTTAGAAAATTTTTTTTTCACAGGTTAAGTTGTCGAGGGCTGATTTCATGTCCTCTGATAAAAAGCCTTCTGTTTCCACCGCCAAACCTTTCAGGGGAGAATTTACAACAGTTTAGCACCATTTTTGAGTGAATTGGAGAATTTCAGATTTTTGCTGAAATTGTGACTCCGGGGCTTAGAAAATTTTTTTTTCACAGGTTAAGTTGTCGAGGGCTGATTTCATGTCCTATGATAAAAAGCCTTCTGTTTCCACCGCCAAACCTTTCAGGGGAGAATTTACAACAGTTTAGCACCATTTTTGAGTGAATTGGAGAATTTTAGATTTTTGCTGAAGTTGTGACCCCGGGCTTAGAAAAATTTTTTTTCACAGGTTAAGTTGTCGAGGGTTGATTTCTTGGCCTATGATAAAAATCCTTCTGTTTCCACCGCCAAACCTTTCAGGGGAGTATTTGCAACAGTTTAGCACCATTTTTGAGTGAATTGGAGAATTTCAGATTTTTGCTGAAGTTGTGACCCCGTGGCTTAGAAAATTTTTTTTTCACACGTTAAGTCTTCGAAGGCTGATTTCATGTCCTATGATAAAAAGCCTTCTGTTTCCACCGCCAAACCTTTCAGGGGAGAATTTACAACAGTTTAGCACCATTTTTGAGTGAATTGGAGAATTTCAGATTTTTGCTGAAGTTCTGACCCCGGGGCTTAGAATTTTTTTTTTTCACAGGTTAAGTTGTCGAGGGCTGATTTCATGTCCTCTGATAAAAAGCCTTCTGTTTCCACCGCCAAACCTTTCAGGGGAGTATTTGCAACACGTTGGCACCATCTTTGAGTGAATTGGAGAATTTCAGATTTTTGCTGAAGTTGTGACCCCGTGGCTTAGAAATTTTTTTTTTCACAGGTTAAGTTGTCGAGGGCTGATTTCATGTTCTATGATAAAAAGCCTTCTCTTTCCACCGCCAAACCTTTCAGGGGAGTATTTGCAAAAGTTTGGCACCATCTTTGAGTGAATTGGAGAATTTCAGATTTTTGCTGAAATTGTGACCCCGGGGCTTAGAAATTTTTTTTTCACAGGTTAAGTTGTCGAGGGCTGATTTCATGTCCTATGATAAAAAGCCTTCTGTTTCCACCGCCAAACCTTTCAGGGGAGAATTTAGCACCATTTTTGAGTGAATTGGAGAATTTCAGATTTTTGCTGAAGTTGTGACCCCGGGCTTAGAAAATTTTTTTTTCACAGGTTAAGTTGTCGAGGGCTGATTATATGTTCTATGATAAAAATCCTTCTGTTTCCACCGCCAAACCTTTCAGGGGAGTATTTGCAAAACTTTGGCACCATTTTTGAGTGAATTGGAGAATTTCAGATTTTTGCTGAAGTTGTGACCCCGGGGCTTAGAAATTTTTTTTTTCACAGGTTAAGTTGTCGAGGGTTGATTTCTTGGCCTATGATAAAAAGCCTTCTGTTTCCACCGCCAAACCTTTCAGGGGAGAATTTACAACAGTTTAGCACCATTTTTGAGTGAATTGGAGAATTTCAGATTTTTGCTGAAGTTGTGACCCCGGGGCTTAGAAATTTTTTTTTTCACAGGTTAAGTTGTCGAGGGCTGATTTCATGTCCTCTGATAAAAAGCCTTCTGTTTCCACCGCCAAAACTTTCAGGGGAGTATTTGCAACACGTTGGCACCATCTTTGAGTGAATTGGAGAATTTCAGATTTTTGCTGAAGTTGGGACCCCGGGGCTTAGAAATTTTTTTTTTCACAGGTTAAGTTGTCGAGGGCTGATTTCATGTTCTATGATAAATAGCCTTCTCTTTCCACCGCCAAACCTTTCAGGGGAGTATTTGCAACACGTTGGCACCATTTTTGAGTGAATTGGAGAATTTCAGATTTTTGCTGAAGTTGTGACCCCGGGGCTTAGAAATTTTTTTTTTTCACAGGTTAAGTTGTCGAGGGCTGATTTCATGTCCTCTGATAAAAAGCCTTCTGTTTCCACCGCCAAACCTTTCAGGGGAGTATTTGCAACACGTTGGCACCATCTTTGAGTGAATTGGAGAATTTCAGATTTTTGCTGAAGTTGTGACCCCGGGGCTTAGAAATTTTTTTTTTCACAGGTTAAGTTGTCGAGGGCTGATTTAATGTCCTCTGATAAAAAGCCTTCTGTTTCCACCGCCAAACCTTTCAGGGGAGAATTTACAACAGTTTAGCACCATTTTTGAGTGAATTGGAGAATTTCAGATTTTTGCTGAAGTTGTGACTCCGGGGCTTAGAAATTTTTTTTTTCACACGTTACGTCTTCGAAGGCTGATTTCATGTCCTATGATAAAAAGCCTTCTGTTTCAACCGCCAAACCTTTCAGGGGAGAATTTACAACAGTTTAGCACCATTTTTGAGTGAATTGGAGAATTTCAGATTTTTGCTGAAATTGTGACCCCGGGGCTTAGAAAATTTTTTTTTCACAGGTTAAGTTGTCGAGGGTTGATTTCTTGGCCTATGATAAAAATCCTTCTGTTTCCACCGCCAAACCTTTCAGGGGAGAATTTGCAACAGTTTAGCACCATTTTTGAGTGAATTGGAGAATTTTAGATTTTTGCTGAAGTTGTGACCCCGGGCTTAGAAATTTTTTTTTTCACAGGTTAAGTTGTCGAGGGTTGATTTCTTGGCCTATGATAAAAATCATTCTGTTTCCACCGCCAAACCTTTCAGGGGAGAATTTACAACAGTTTAGCACCATTTTTGAGTGAATTGGAGAATTTCAGATTTTTGCTGAAGTTGTGACCCCGGGGCTTAGAAATTTTTTTTTTCACAGGTTAAGTTGTCGAGGGCTGATTTCATGTCCTCTGATAAAAAGCCTTCTGTTTCCACCGCCAAACCTTTCAGGGGAGTATTTGCAACACGTTGGCACCATCTTTGAGTGAATTGGAGAATTTCAGATTTTTGCTGAAGTTGTGACCCCGGGGCTTAGAAATTTTTTTTTTCACAGGTTAAGTTGTCGAGGGCTGATTTAATGTCCTCTGATAAAAAGCCTTCTGTTTCCACCGCCAAACCTTTCAGGGGAGAATTTACAACAGTTTAGCACCATTTTTGAGTGAATTGGAGAATTTCAGATTTTTGCTGAAGTTGTGACTCCGGGGCTTAGAAATTTTTTTTTTCACACGTTACGTCTTCGAAGGCTGATTTCATGTCCTATGATAAAAAGCCTTCTGTTTCAACCGCCAAACCTTTCAGGGGAGAATTTACAACAGTTTAGCACCATTTTTGAGTGAATTGGAGAATTTCAGATTTTTGCTGAAATTGTGACCCCGGGGCTTAGAAATTTTTTTTTTCACAGGTTAAGTTGTCGAGGGTTGATTTCTTGGCCTATGATAAAAATCCTTCTGTTTCCACCGCCAAACCTTTCAGGGGAGAATTTGCAACAGTTTAGCACCATTTTTGAGTGAATTGGAGAATTTTAGATTTTTGCTGAAGTTGTGACCCCGGGCTTAGAAATTTTTTTTTTCACAGGTTAAGTTGTCGAGGGTTGATTTCTTGGCCTATGATAAAAATCATTCTGTTTCCACCGCCAAACCTTTCAGGGGAGAATTTACAACAGTTTAGCACCATTTTTGAGTGAATTGGAGAATTTCAGATTTTTGCTGAAGTTGTGACCCCGGGGCTTAGAAATTTTTTTTTTCACAGGTTAAGTTGTCGAGGGCTGATTTCATGTCCTCTGATAAAAAGCCTTCTGTTTCCACCGCCAAACCTTTCAGGGGAGTATTTGCAACACGTTGGCACCATCTTTGAGTGAATTGGAGAATTTCAGATTTTTGCTGAAGTTGTGACCCCGGGGCTTAGAAATTTTTTTTTTCACAGGTTAAGTTGTCGAGGGCTGATTTCATGTTCTATGATAAAAAGCCTTCTGTTTCCACCGCCAAACCTTTCAGGGGAGTATTTGCAAAAGTTTGGCACCATCTTTGAGTGAATTGGAGAATTTCAGATTTTTGCTGAAGTTGTGACCCCGGGGCTTAGAAATTTTTTTTTTCACAGGTTAAGTTGTCGAGGGCTGATTATATGTTCTATGATAAAAAGCCTTCTCTTTCCACAGCCAAACCTTTCAGGGGAGTATTTGCAAAAGTTTGGCACCATCTTTGAGTGAATTGGAGAATTTCAGATTTTTGCTGAAGTTGTGACCCCGGGGCTTAGAAAATTTTTTTTTCACAGGTTAAGTTGTCGAGGGTTGATTTCTTGGCCTATGATAAAAAGCCGTCTGTTTCCACCGCCAAACCTTTCAGGGGAGAATTTACAACAGTTTAGCACCATTTTTGAGTGAATTGGAGAATTTCAGATTTTTGCTGAAGTTGTGACTCCGGGGCTTAGAAATTTTTTTTTTTCACACGTTACGTCTTTGAAGGCTGATTTCATGTCCTATGATAAAAAGCCTTCTGTTTCAACCGCCAAACCTTTCAGGGGAGAATTTACAACAGTTTAGCACCATTTTTGAGTGAATTGGAGAATTTCAGATTTTTTTTGAAATTGTGACCCCGGGGCTTAGAAATTTTTTTTTTCACAGGTTAAGTTGTCGAGGGTTGATTTCTTGGCCTATGATAAAAATCCTTCTGTTTCCACCGCCAAACCTTTCAGGGGAGTATTTGCAACACGTTGGCACCATCTTTGAGTGAATTGGAGAATTTCAGATTTTTGCTGAAGTTGTGACCCCGGGGCTTAGAAATTTTTTTTTTCACAGGTTAAGTTGTCGAGGGCTGATTTCATGTTCTATGATAAAAAGCCTTCTCTTTCCACCGCCAAACCTTTCAGGGGAGTATTTGCAAAAGTTTGGCACCATCTTCGAGTGAATTGGAGAATTTCAGATTTTTGCTGAAGTTGTGACCGCGGGGCTTAGAAATTTTTTTTTTCACAGGTTAAGTTGTCGAGGGCTGATTTCATGTCCTCTGATAAAAAGCCTTCTGTTTCCACCGCCAAAACTTTCAGGGTAGTATTTGCAACACGTTGGCACCATCTTTGAGTGAATTGGAGAATTTCAGAATTTTGCTGAAGTTGTGACCCCGGGGCTTAGAATTTTTTTTTTTCACAGGTTAAGTTGTCGAGGGCTGATTTCATGTTCTATGATAAAAAGCCTTCTCTTTCCACCGCCAAACCTTTCAGGGGAGTATTTGCAAAAGTTTGGCACCATCTTTGAGTGAATTGGAGAATTTCAGATTTTTGCTGAAGTTGTGACCCCGGGGCTTAGAAAAATTTTTTTTCACACGTTACGTCTTCGAAGGCTGATTTCATGTCCTATGATAAAAAGCCTTCTGTTTCCACCGCCAAACGTTGCAGGGGAGTATTTGAAAACCTTTGGCACCATTTTTGAGTGAATTGGAGAATTTCAGATTTTTGCTGAAGTTGAGACCCCGGGGCTTAGAAAATTTTTTTTTCACAGGTTAAGTTGTCGAGGGTTGATTTCTTGGCCTATGATAAAACGCCGTCTGTTTCCACCGCCAAACCTTTCAGGGGAGAATTTACAACAGTTTAGCACCATTTTTGAGTGAATTGGAGAATTTCAGATTTTTGCTGAAGTTGTGACCCCGGGGCTTAGAAAAAATTTTTTTCACACGTTACGTCTTCGAAGGCTGATTTCATGTCCTATGATAAAAAGCCTTCTGTTTCCACCGCGAACGTTGCAGGGGAGTATTTGCAAAACTTTGGCACCATTTTTGAGTGAATTGGAGAATTTCAGATTTTTGCTGAAGTTGTGACCCCGGGGCTTAGAATTTTTTTTTTTCACAGGTTAAGTTGTCGAGGGCTGATTTCATGTCCTATGATAAACAGCCTTCTGTTTCCACCGCCAAACCTTTCAGGGGAGAATTTACAACAGTTTAGCACCATTTTTGAGTGAATTGGAGAATTTCAGATTTTTGCTGAAGTTGTGACCCCGGGTTTAGAAATTTTTTTTTTCACAGGTTAAGTTGTCGAGGGTTGATTTCTTGGCCTATGATAAAAAGCCTTCTGTTTCCACCGCCAAACCTTTCAGGGGAGAATTTACAACAGTTTAGCACCATTTTTGAGTGAATTGGAGAATTTCAGATTTTTGCTGAAGTTGTGACCCCGGGGCTTAGAAATTTTTTTTTTCACAGGTTAAGTTGTCGAGGGCTGATTTCATGTCCTATGATAAAAAGCCTTCTGTTTCCACCGCCAAACCTTTCAGGGGAGAATTTGCAACAGTTTAGCACCATTTTTGAGTGAATTGGAGAATTTCAGATTTTTGCTGAAGTTGTGACCCCGGGGCTTAGAAATTTTTTTTTTCACAGGTTGAGTTGTCGAGGGCTGATTTCATGTCCTATGATAAAAAGCCTTCTGTTTCCACCGCCAAACCTTTCAGGGGAGAATTTACAACAGTTTAGCACCATTTTTGAGTGAATTGGAGAATTTCAGATTTTTGCTGAAATTGTGACTCCGGGGCTTAGACTTTTTTTTTTCACAGGTTAAGTTGTCGAGGGCTGATTTCATGTCCTATGATAAAAAGCCTTCTGTTTCCACCGCCAAACCTTTCAGGGGAGAATTTACAACAGTTTAGCACCATTTTTGAGTGAATTGGAGAATTTCAGATTTTTGCTGAAGTTGTGACCCCGGGGCTTAGAAATTTTTTTTTTCACAGGTTAAGTTGTCGAGGGCTGATTTCATGTTCTATGATAAAAAGCCTTCTGTTTCCACCGCCAAACCTTTCAGGGGAGTATTTGCAACACGTTGGCACCATCTTTGAGTGAATTGGAGAATTTCAGATTTTTGCTGAAGTTGTGACCCCGGGGCTTAGAAATTTTTTTTTTCACAGGTTAAGTTGTCGAGGGCTGATTTAATGTTCTATGATAAAAAGCCTTCTCTTTCCACCGCCAAACCTTTCAGGGGAGTATTTGCAAAAGTTTGGCACCATCTTTGAGTGAATTGGAGAATTTCAGATTTTTGCTGAAGTTGTGACCCCGGGGCTTAGAAATTTTTTTTTTCACAGGTTAAGTTGTCGAGGGCTGATTTCATGTTCTCTGATAAAAAGCCTTCTGTTTCCACCGCCAAAACTTTCAGGGGAGTATTTGCAACACGTTGGCACCATTTTTGAGTGAATTGGAGAATTTCAGATTTTTGCTGAAGTTGTGACCCCGGGGCTTAGAAATTTTTTTTTCACACGTTACGTCTTCGAAGGCTGATTTCATGTCCTATGATAAAAAGCCTTCTGTTTCCACTGCCAAACGTTGCAGGGGAGTATTTGCAAAACTTTGGCACCATTTTTGAGTGAATTGGAGAATTTCAGATTTTTGCTGAAGTTGAGACCCCGGGGCTTAGAAAAATTTTTTTTCACAGGTTAAGTTGTCGAGGGTTGATTTCTTGGCCTATGATAAAAAGCCATCTGTTTCCACCGCCAAACCTTTCAGGGGAGAATTTACAACAGTTTAGCACCATTTTTGAGTGAATTGGAGAATTTCAGATTTTTGCTGAAGTTGTGACCCCGGGGCTTAGAAAATTTTTTTTTCACACGTTACGTCTTCGAAGGCTGATTTCATGTCCTATGATAAAAAGCCTTCTGTTTCCACCGCGAACGTTGCAGGGGAGTATTTGCAAAACTTTGGCACCATTTTTGAGTGAATTGGAGAATTTCAGATTTTTGCTGAAGTTGTGACCCCGGGGCTTAGAAATTTTTTTTTTCACAGGTTAAGTTGTCGAGGGCTGATTTCATGTCCTATGATAAACAGCCTTCTGTTTCCACCGCCAAACCTTTCAGGGGAGAATTTACAACAGTTTAGCACCATTTTTGAGTGAATTGGAGAATTTCAGATTTTTGCTGAAGTTGTGACCCCGGGATTAGAATTTTTTTTTTTCACAGGTTAAGTTGTCGAGGGTTGATTTCTTGGCCTATGATAAAAAGCCTTCTGTTTCCACCGCCAAACCTTTCAGGGGAGAATTTACAACAGTTTAGCACCATTTTTGATTGAATTGGAGAATTTCAGATTTTTGCTGAAGTTGTGACCCCGGGGCTTAGAAATTTTTTTTTTCACAGGTTAAGTTGTCGAGGGCTGATTTCATGTCCTATGATAAAAAGCCTTCTGTTTCCACCGCCAAACCTTTCAGGGGAGTATTTGCAACACGTTGGCACCATCTTTGAGTGAATTGGAGAATTTCAGATTTTTGCTGAAGTTGTGACCCCGGGGCTTAGAAATTTTTTTTTTCACAGGTTAAGTTGTCGAGGGCTGATTTCATGTTCTATGATAAAAAGCCTTCTCTTTCCACCGCCAAACCTTTCAGGGGAGTATTTGCAAAAGTTTGGCACCATCTTTGAGTGAATTGGAGAATTTCAGATTTTTGCTGAAGTTGTGACCCCGGGGCTTAGAATTTTTTTTTTTCACAGGTTAAGTTGTCGAGGGCTGATTTCATGTCCTCTGATAAAAAGCCTTCTGTTTCCACCGCCAAAACTTTCAGGGGAGTATTTGCAAAAGTTTGGCACCATCTTTGAGTGAATTGGAGAATTTCAGATTTTTGCTGAAGTTGTGACCCCGGGGCTTAGAAAAAATTTTTTTCACACGTTACGTCTTCGACGGCTGATTTCATGTCCTATGATAAAAAGCCTTCTGTTTCCACCGCCAAACGTTGCAGGGGAGTATTTGCAAAACTTTGGCACCATTTTTGAGTGAATTGGAGAATTTCAGATTTTTGCTGAAGTTGTGACCCCGGGGCTTAGAAATTTTTTTTTTCACAGGTTAAGTTGTCGAGGGTTGATTTCTTGGCCTATGATAAAAAGCCTTCTGTTTCCACCGCCAAACCTTTCAGGGGAGAATTTACAACAGTTTAGCACCATTTTTGAGTGAATTGGAGAATTTCAGATTTTTGCTGAAGTTGTGACCCCGGGGCTTAGAAATTTTTTTTTTTCACAGGTTAAGTTGTCGAGGGCTGATTTCATGTTCTATGATAAAAAGCCTTCTCTTTCCACCGCCAAACCTTTCAGGGGAGAATTTGCAAAAGTTTGGCACCATCTTTGAGTGAATTGGAGAATTTCAGATTTTTGCTGAAGTTGTGACCCCGGGGCATAGAATTTTTTTTTTTCACAGGTTAAGTTGTCGAGGGCTGATTTCATGTCCTCTGATAAAAAGCCTTCTGTTTCCACCGCCAAAACTTTCAGGGGAGTATTTGCAAAAGTTTGGCACCATCTTTGAGTGAATTGGAGAATTTCAGATTTTTGCTGAAGTTGTGACCCCGGGGCTTAGAAAATTTTTTTTTCACACGTTACGTCTTCGAAGGCTGATTTCATGTCCTATGATAAAAAGCCTTCTGTTTCCACCGCCAAACGTTGCAGGGGAGTATTTGCAAAACTTTGGCACCATTTTTGAGTGAATTGGAGAATTTCAGATTTTTGCTGAAGTTGTGACCCCGGGGCTTAGAAATTTTTTTTTTCACAGGTTAAGTTGTCGAGGGCTGATTTCATGTCCTATGATAAACAGCCTTCTGTTTCCACCGCCAAACCTTTCAGGGGAGAATTTACAACAGTTTAGCACCATTTTTGAGTGAATTGGAGAATTTCAGATTTTTGCTGAAGTTGTGACCCCGGGATTAGAATTTTTTTTTTTCACAGGTTAAGTTGTCGAGGGTTGATTTCTTGGCCTATGATAAAAAGCCTTCTGTTTCCACCGCCAAACCTTTCAGGGGAGAATTTACAACAGTTTAGCACCATTTTTGATTGAATTGGAGAATTTCAGATTTTTGCTGAAGTTGTGACCCCGGGGCTTAGAAATTTTTTTTTTCACAGGTTAAGTTGTCGAGGGCTGATTTCATGTCCTATGATAAAAAGCCTTCTGTTTCCACCGCCAAACCTTTCAGGGGAGAATTAACAACAGTTTAGCACCATTTTTGAGTGAATTGGAGAATTTCAGATTTTTGCTGAAGTTGTGACCCCGGGGCTTAGAAATTTTTTTTTTTCACAGGTTAAGTTGTCGAGGGCTGATTTCATGTTCTATGATAAAAAGCCTTCTCTTTCCACCGCCAAACCTTTCAGGGGAGAATTTGCAAAAGTTTGGCACCATCTTTGAGTGAATTGGAGAATTTCAGATTTTTGCTGAAGTTGTGACCCCGGGGCTTAGAATTTTTTTTTTTCACAGGTTAAGTTGTCGAGGGCTGATTTCATGTCCTCTGATAAAAAGCCTTCTGTTTCCACCGCCAAAACTTTCAGGGGAGTATTTGCAAAAGTTTGGCACCATCTTTGAGTGAATTGGAGAATTTCAGATTTTTGCTGAAGTTGTGACCCCGGGGCTTAGAAAATTTTTTTTTCACACGTTACGTCTTCGAAGGCTGATTTCATGTCCTATGATAAAAAGCCTTCTGTTTCCACCGCCAAACGTTGCAGGGGAGTATTTGCAAAACTTTGGCACCATTTTTGAGTGAATTGGAGAATTTCAGATTTTTGCTGAAGTTGTGACCCCGGGGCTTAGAAATTTTTTTTTTCACAGGTTAAGTTGTCGAGGGCTGATTTCATGTCCTATGATAAACAGCCTTCTGTTTCCACCGCCAAACCTTTCAGGGGAGAATTTACAACAGTTTAGCACCATTTTTGAGTGAATTGGAGAATTTCAGATTTTTGCTGAAGTTGTGACCCCGGGATTAGAATTTTTTTTTTTCACAGGTTAAGTTGTCGAGGGTTGATTTCTTGGCCTATGATAAAAAGCCTTCTGTTTCCACCGCCAAACCTTTCAGGGGAGAATTTACAACAGTTTAGCACCATTTTTGATTGAATTGGAGAATTTCAGATTTTTGCTGAAGTTGTGACCCCGGGGCTTAGAAATTTTTTTTTTCACAGGTTAAGTTGTCGAGGGCTGATTTCATGTCCTATGATAAAAAGCCTTCTGTTTCCACCGCCAAACCTTTCAGGGGAGAATTAACAACAGTTTAGCACCATTTTTGAGTGAATTGGAGAATTTCAGATTTTTGCTGAAGTTGTGACCCCGGGGCTTAGAAATTTTTTTTTTCACAGGTTGAGTTGTCGAGGGCTGATTTCATGTCCTATGATAAAAATCCTTCTGTTTCCACCGCCAAACCTTTCAGGGGAGAATTTACAACAGTTTAGCACCATTTTTGAGTGAATTGGAGAATTTCAGATTTTTGCTGAAGTTGTGTCCCCGTGGCTTAGAAATTTTTTTTTTCACAGGTTAAGTTGTCGAGGGCTGATTTCATGTTCTATGATAAAAAGCCTTCTCTTTCCACCGCCAAACCTTTCAGGGGAGTATTTGCAAAAGTTTGGCACCATCTTTGAGTGAATTGGAGAATTTCAGATTTTTGCTGAAGTTGTGACCCCGGGGCTTAGAATTTTTTTTTTTCACAGGTTAAGTTGTCGAGGGCTGATTTCATGTCCTCTGATAAAAAGCCTTCTGTTTCCACCGCCAAAACTTTCAGGGGAGTATTTGCAAAAGTTTGGCACCATCTTTGAGTGAATTGGAGAATTTCAGATTTTTGCTGAAGTTGTGACCCCGGGGCTTAGAAAAATTTTTTTTCACACGTTACGTCTTCGAAGGCTGATTTCATGTCCTATGATAAAAAGCCTTCTGTTTCCACCGCCAAACGTTGCAGGGGAGTATTTGCAAAACTTTGGCACCATTTTTGAGTGAATTGGAGAATTTCAGATTTTTGCTGAAGTTGTGACCCCGGGGCTTAGAATTTTTTTTTTTCACAGGTTAAGTTGTCGAGGGTTGATTTCTTGGCCTATGATAAAAAGCCTTCTGTTTCCACCGCCAAACCTTTCAGGGGAGAATTTACAACAGTTTAGCACCATTTTTGAGTGAATTGGAGAATTTCAGATTTTTGCTGAAGTTGTGACCCCGGGGCTTAGAAATTTTTTTTTTCACAGGTTAAGTTGTCGAGGGCTGATTTCATGTCCTATGATAAAAAGCCTTCTGTTTCCACCGCCAAACCTTTCAGGGGAGAATTTGCAACAGTTTAGCACCATTTTTGAGTGAATTGGAGAATTTCAGATTTTTGCTGAAGTTGTGACCCCGGGGCTTAGAAATTTTTTTTTTCACAGGTTAAGTTGTCGAGGGCTGATTTCATGTCCTATGATAAAAAGCCTTCTGTTTCCACCGCCAAACCTTTCAGGGGAGAATTAACAACAGTTTAGCACCATTTTTGAGTGAATTGGAGAATTTCAGATTTTTGCTGAAGTTGTGACCCCGGGGCTTAGAAATTTTTTTTTTCACAGGTTGAGTTGTCGAGGGCTGATTTCATGTCCTATGATAAAAATCCTTCTGTTTCCACCGCCAAACCTTTCAGGGGAGAATTTACAACAGTTTAGCACCATTTTTGAGTGAATTGGAGAATTTCAGATTTTTGCTGAAGTTGTGACCCCGGGGCTTAGAAATTTTTTTTTTCACAGGTTAAGTTGTCGAGGGCTGATTTCATGTTCTATGATAAAAAGCCTTCTCTTTCCACCGCCAAACCTTTCAGGGGAGTATTTGCAAAAGTTTGGCACCATCTTTGAGTGAATTGGAGAATTTCAGATTTTTGCTGAAGTTGTGACCCCGGGGCTTAGAATTTTTTTTTTTCACAGGTTAAGTTGTCGAGGGCTGATTTCATGTCCTCTGATAAAAAGCCTTCTGTTTCCACCGCCAAAACTTTCAGGGGAGTATTTGCAAAAGTTTGGCACCATCTTTGAGTGAATTGGAGAATTTCAGATTTTTGCTGAAGTTGTGACCCCGGGGCTTAGAAAAATTTTTTTTCACACGTTACGTCTTCGAAGGCTGATTTCATGTCCTATGATAAAAAGCCTTCTGTTTCCACCGCCAAACGTTGCAGGGGAGTATTTGCAAAACTTTGGCACCATTTTTGAGTGAATTGGAGAATTTCAGATTTTTGCTGAAGTTGTGACCCCGGGGCTTAGAAATTTTTTTTTTTCACAGGTTAAGTTGTCGAGGGTTGATTTCTTGGCCTATGATAAAAAGCCTTCTGTTTCCACCGCCAAACCTTTCAGGGGAGAATTTACAACAGTTTAGCACCATTTTTGAGTGAATTGGAGAATTTCAGATTTTTGCTGAAGTTGTGACCCCGGGGCTTAGAAATTTTTTTTTTCACAGGTTAAGTTGTCGAGGGCTGATTTCATGTCCTATGATAAAAAGCCTTCTGTTTCCACCGCCAAACCTTTCAGGGGAGAATTTGCAACAGTTTAGCACCATTTTTGAGTGAATTGGAGAATTTCAGATTTTTGCTGAAGTTGTGACCCCGGGGCTTAGAAATTTTTTTTTTCACAGGTTAAGTTGTCGAGGGCTGATTTCATGTCCTCTGATAAAAAGCCTTCTGTTTCCACCGCCAAACCTTTCAGGGGAGTATTTGCAACACGTTGGCACCATCTTTGAGTGAATTGGAGAATTTCAGATTTTTGCTGAAGTTGATACCCCGGGGCTTAGAAATTTTTTTTTCCACAGGTTAAGTTTCGAGGGCTGATTTCATGTTCTATGATAAAAAGCCTTCTCTTTCCACCGCCAAACCTTTCAGGGGAGTATTTGCAAAAGTTTGGCACCATCTTTGAGTGAATTGGAGAATTTCAGATTTTTGCTGAAGTTGTGACCCCGGGGCTTAGAAATTTTTTTTTTCACAGGTTAAGTTGTCGAGGGCTGATTTCATGTCCTCTGATAAAAAGCCTTCTGTTTCCACCGCCAAAACTTTCAGGGGAGTATTTGCAAAACGTTGGCACCATCTTTGAGTGAATTGGAGAATTTCAGATTTTTGCTGAAGTTGTGACCCCGGGGCTTAGAAATTTTTTTTTTCACAGGTTAAGTTGTCGAGGTCTAATTTCATGTTCTATGATAAAAAGCCTTCTCTTTCCACCGCCAAACCTTTCAGGGGAGTATTTGCAAAAGTTTGGCACCATCTTTGAGTGAATTGGAGAATTTCAGATTTTTGCTGAAATTGTGACCCCGGGGCTTAGAAATTTTTTTTTTTCACAGGTTAAGTTGTCGAGGGCTGATTTCATGTCCTATGATAAAAAGCCTTCTGTTTCCACTGCCAAACCTTTCAGGGGAGAATTTGCAACAGTTTAGCACCATTTTTGAGTGAATTGGAGAATTTCAGATTTTTGCTGAAGTTGTGACCCCGGCGGTTAGAAATTTTTTTTTTTCACACGTTACGTCTTCGAAGGCTGATTTCATGTCCTATGATAAAAAGCCTTCTGTTTCCACCGCCAAACCTTTCAGGGGAGAATTTAGAACAGTTTAGCACCATTTTTGAGTGAATTGGAGAATTTTAGATTTTTGCTGAAGTTGTGACCCCGGGCTTAGAAAAAATTTTTTTCACAGGTTAAGTTGTCGAGGGTTGATTTCTTGGCCTATGATAAAAATCCTTCTGTTCCCACCGCCAAACCTTTCAGGGGAGAATTTACAAGAGTTTAGCACCATTTTTGAGTGAATTGGAGAATTTCAGATTTTTGCTGAAGTTGTGACCCCGGGGCTTAGAAATTTTTTTTTTCACAGGTTAAGTTGTCGAGGGATAATTTCATGTTCTATGATAAAAAGCCTTCTCTTTCCACCGCCAAACCTTTCAGGGGAGTATTTGCAAAAGTTTGGCACCATCTTTGAGTGAATTGGAGAATTTCAGATTGTTGCTGAAATTGTGACCCCGGGGCTTAGAATTTTTTTTTTTCACAGGTTAAGTTGTCGAGGGCTGATTTCATGTCCTATGATAAAAAGCCTTCTGTTTCCACCGCCAAACCTTTCAGGGGAGAATTTGCAACAGTTTAGCACCATTTTTGAGTGAATTGGAGAATTTCAGATTTTTGCTGAAGTTGCGACCCCGGCGGTTAGAAATTTTTTTTTTCACACGTTACGTCTTCGAAGGCTGATTTCATGTCCTATGATAAAAAGCCTTCTGTTTCCACCGCCAAACCTTTCAGGGGAGAATTTAGAACAGTTTAGCACCATTTTTGAGTGAATTGGAGAATTTCAGATTTTTGCTGAAGTTGTGACCCCGGGGCTTAGAATTTTTTTTTTTCACAGGTTAAGTTGTCGAAGGCTGATTTCATGTCCTCTGATAAAAAGCCTTCTGTTTCCACCGCCAAACCTTTCAGGGGAGTATTTGCAACACGTTGGCACCATCTTTGAGTGAATTGGAGAATTTCAGATTTTTGCTGAAGTTGTGACCCCGGGGCTTAGAAATTTTTTTTTTCACAGGTTAAGTTGTCGAGGGATAATTTCATGTTCTATGATAAAAAGCCTTCTCTTTCCACCGCCAAACCTTTCAGGGGAGTATTTGCAAAAGTTTGGCACCATCTTTGAGTGAATTGGAGAATTTCAGATTGTTGCTGAAATTGTGACCCCGGGGCTTAGAATTTTTTTTTTTCACAGGTTAAGTTGTCGAGGGCTGATTTCATGTCCTATGATAAAAAGCCTTCTGTTTCCACCGCCAAACCTTTCAGGGGAGAATTTGCAACAGTTTAGCACCATTTTTGAGTGAATTGGAGAATTTCAGATTTTTGCTGAAGTTGCGACCCCGGCGGTTAGAAATTTTTTTTTTCACACGTTACGTCTTCGAAGGCTGATTTCATGTCCTATGATAAAAAGCCTTCTGTTTCCACCGCCAAACCTTTCAGGGGAGAATTTAGAACAGTTTAGCACCATTTTTGAGTGAATTGGAGAATTTTAGATTTTTGCTGAAGTTGTGACCCCGGGCTTAGAAAAATTTTTTTTCACAGGTTAAGTTGTCGAGGGTTGATTTCTTGGCCTATGATAAAAATCCTTCTGTTTCCACCGCCAAACCTTTCAGGGGAGAATTTACAAGAGTTTAGCACCATTTTTGAGTGAATTGGAGAATTTCAGATTTTTGCTGAAGTTGTGACCCTTAGAATTTTTTTTTTTCACAGGTTAAGTTGTCGAGGGCTGATTTTATGTCCTCTGATAAAAAGCCTTCTGTTTCCACCGCCAAACCTTTCAGGGGAGTATTTGCAACACGTTGGCACCATCTTTGAGTGAATTGGAGAATTTCAGATTTTTGCTGAAGTTGTGACCCCGGGGCTTAGAAATTTTTTTTTTCACAGGTTAAGTTGTCGAGGGCTGATTTCATGTTCTATGATAAAAAGCCTTCTCTTTCCACCGCCAAACCTTTCAGGGGAGTATTTGCAAAAGTTTGGCACCATCTTTGAGTGAATTGGAGAATTTAAGATTTTTGCTGAAGTTGTGACCCCGGGGCTTAGAAAATTTTTTTTTCACACGTTACGTCTTCGAAGGCTGATTTCATGTCCTCTGATAAAAAGCCTTCTGTTTCCACCGCCAAAACTTTCAGGGGAGTATTTGCAACACGTTGGCACCATCTTTGAGTGAATTGGAGAATTTCAGATTTTTGCTGAAGTTGTGACCCCGGGGCTTAGAAATTTTTTTTTCACAGGTTAAGTTGTCGAGGGCTGATTTCATGTCCTATGATAAAAAGCCTTCTGTTTCCACCGCCAAACCTTTCAGGGGAGAATTTAAAACACTTTAGCACCATTTTTGAGTGAATTGGAGAATTTCAGATTTTTGCTGAAATTGTGACTCCGGGGCTTAGAAATTTTTTTTTTCACAGGTTAAGTTGTCGAGGGCTGATTTCATGTCCTATGATAAAAAGCCTTCTGTTTCCACCGCCAAACCTTTCAGGGGAGAATTTACAACAGTTTAGCACCATTTTTGAGTGAATTGGAGAATTTCAGATTTTTGCTGAAGTTGTGACCCCGGGGCTTAGAAATTTTTTTTTTCACAGGTTAAGTTGTCGAGGGCTGATTTCATGTTCTATGATAAAAAGCCTTCTCTTTCCACCGCCAAACCTTTCAGGGGAGTATTTGCAAAAGTTTGGCACCATCTTTGAGTGAATTGGAGAATTTCAGATTTTTGCTGAAGTTGTGACCTCGGGGCTTAGAAATTTTTTTTTCCACAGGTTAAGTTGTCAAGGGCTGATTTCATGTCCTCTGATAAAAAGCCTTCTGTTTCCACCGCCAAACCTTTCAGGGGAGAATTTACAACAGTTTAGCACCATTTTTGAGTGAATTGGAGAATTTCAGATTTTTGCTGAAGTTGTGACCCCGGGGCTTAGAAATTTTTTTTTTCACAGGTTAAGTTGTCGAGGGCTGATTTCATGTTCTATGATAAAAAGCCTTCTCTTTCCACCGCCAAACCTTTCAGGGGAGTATTTGCAAAAGTTTGGCACCATCTTTGAGTGAATTGGAGAATTTCAGATTTTTGCTGAAGTTGTGACCTCGGGGCTTAGAAATTTTTTTTTTCACAGGTTAAGTTGTCAAGGGCTGATTTCATGTCCTCTGATAAAAAGCCTTCTGTTTCCACCGCCAAAACTTTCAGGGGAGTATTTGCAAAACTTTGGCACCATTTTTGAGTGAATTGGAGAATTTCAGATTTTTGCAGAAGTTGTGACCCCGGGACTTAGAAATTTTTTTTTTCACAGGTTAAGTTGTCGAGGGCTGATTTCATGTTCTATGATAAAAAGCCTTCTCTTTCCACCGCCAAACCTTTCAGGGGAGTATTTGCAAAAGTTTGGCACCATCTTTGAGTGAATTGGAGAATTTCAGATTTTTGCTGAAGTTGTGACCCCGGGGCTTAGAAAAAAATTTTTTCACACGTTACGTCTTCGAAGGCTGATTTCATGTCCTATGATAAAAAGCCTTCTGTTTCCACCGCCAAACGTTGCAGGGGAGTATTTGCAAAACTTTGGCACCATTTTTGAGTGAATTGGAGAATTTCAGATTTTTGCTGAAGTTGTGACCCCGGGGCTTAGAAATTTTTTTTTTCACAGGTTAAGTTGTCAAGGGCTGATTTCATGTCCTATTATAAAAAGCCTTCTGTTTCCACCGCCAAACCTTTCAGGGGAGAATTTGCAACAGTTTAGCACCATTTTTGAGTGAATTGGAGAATTTCAGATTTTTGCTGAAGTTGTGACCCCGGGGCTTAGAAATTTTTTTTTTCACAGGTTAAGTTGTCGAGGGCTGATTTCATGTCCTATGATAAAAAGCCTTCTGTTTCCACCGCCAAACCTTTCAGGGGAGAATTTACAACACTTTAGCACCATTTTTGAGTGAATTGGAGAATTTCAGATTTTTGCTGAAATTGTGACTCCGGGGCTTAGAAATTTTTTTTTTCACAGGTTAAGTTGTCGAGGGCTGATTTCATGTCCTATGATAAAAAGCCTTCTGTTTCCACCGCCAAACCTTTCAGGGGAGAATTTTCAACAGTTTAGCACCATTTTTGAGTGAATTGGAGAATTTTAGATTTTTGCTGAAGTTGTGACCCCGGGCTTAGAAAAAATTTTTTTCACAGGTTAAGTTGTCGAGGGTTGATTTCTTGGCCTATGATAAAAATCCTTCTGTTTCCACCGCCAAACCTTTCAGGGGAGAATTTACAACAGTTTAGCACCATTTTTGAGTGAATTGGAGAATTTCAGATTTTTGCTGAAGTTGTGACCCCGGGGCTTAGAAAAAATTTTTTTCACACGTTAAGTCTTCGAAGGCTGATTTCATGTCCTATGATAAAAAGCCTTCTGTTTCCACCGCCAAACGTTGCAGGGGAGTATTTGCAAAACTTTGGCACCATTTTTGAGTGAATTGGAGAATTTCAGATTTTTGCTGAAGTTGTGACCCCGGGGCTTAGAATTTTTTTTTTTCACAGGTTAAGTTGTCGAGGGCTGATTTCATGTCCTATGATAAAAAGTCTTCTGTTTCCACCGCCAAACCTTTCAGGGGAGAATTTACAACAGTTTAGCACCATTTTTGAGTGAATTGGAGAATTTCAGATTTTTGCTGAAATTGTGACCCCGGGGCTTAGAAATTTTTCTTTTCACAGGTTAAGTTGTCGAGGGCTGATTTCATGTCCTATGATAAAAAGCCTTCTGTTTCCACCGCCAAACCTTTCAGGGGAGTATTTGCAACACGTTGGCACCATCTTTGAGTGAATTGGAGAATTTCAGATTTTTGCTGAAGTTGTGACCCCGGGGCTTAGAAATTTTTTTTTCCACAGGTTAAGTTGTCGAGGGCTGATTTCATATCCTACGATAAAAACCCTTCTGTTTCCACCGCCAAACCTTTCAGGGGAGTATTTGCAACACGTTGGCACCATCTTTGAGTGAATTGGAGAATTTCAGATTTTTGCTGAAGTTGTGACCCCGGGGCTTAGAAATTTTTTTTTTCACAGGTTAAGTTGTCGAGGGCTGATTTCATGTTCTATGATAAAAAGCCTTCTCTTTCCACCGCCAAACCTTTCAGGGGAGTATTTGCAAAAGTTTGGCACCATCTTTGAGTGAATTGGAGAATTTCAGATTTTTGCTGAAGTTGTGACCCCGGGGCTTAGAAATTTTTTTTTTCACACGTTACGTCTTCGAAGGCTGATTTCATGTCCTATGATAAAAAGCCTTCTGTTTCCACCGCCAAACGTTGCAGGGGAGTATTTGCAAAACTTTGGCACCATCTTTGAGTGAATTGGAGAATTTTCGATTTTTGCTGAAGTTGTGACCCCAGGCTTAGAAAATTTTTTTTTCACAGGTTAAGTTGTCGAGGGCTGATTTCATGTCCTATGATAAAAAGCCTTCTGTTTCCACCGCCAAACCTTTCAGGGGAGAATTTACAACAGTTTAGCACCATTTTTGATTGAATTGGAGAATTTCAGATTTTTGCTGAAGTTGTGACCCCGGGGCTTAGAAATTTTTTTTTTTCACAGGTTAAGTTGTCGAGGGCTGATTTCATGTCCTCTGATAAAAAGCCTTCTGTTTCCACCGCCAAACCTTTCAGGGGAGTATTTGCAACACGTTGGCACCATCTTTGAGTGAATTGGAGAATTTCAGATTTTTGCTGAAGTTGTGACTCCGGGGCTTAGAAATTTTTTTTTCACAGGTTAAGTTGTCGAGGGCTGATTTCATGTCCTCTGATAAAAAGCCTTCTGTTTCCACCGCCAAACGTTGCAGAGGAGTATTTGCAAAACTTTGGCACCATTTTTGAGTGAATTGGAGAATTTCAGATTTTTGCTGAAGTTGTGACCCCGGGGCTTAGAAATTTTTTTTTTCACAGGTTAAGTTGTCGAGGGCTGATTTCATGTCCTATGATAAAAAGCCTTCTGTTTCCACCGCCAAACCTTTCAGGGGAGAATTTACAACAGTTTAGCACCATTTTTGATTGAATTGGAGAATTTCAGATTTTTGCTGAAGTTGTAACCCCGGGGCTTAGAAATTTTTTTTTTCACAGGTTAAGCTGTCAAGGGCTGATTTCATGTCCTATGATAAAAAGCCTTCTGTTTCCACCGCCAAACCTTTCAGGGGAGAATTTACAACACTTTAGCACCATTTTTGAGTGAATTGGAGAATTTCAGATTTTTGCTGAAATTGTGACTCCGGGGCTTAGAAAATTTTTTTTTTCACAGGTTAAGTTGTCGAGGGCTGATTTCATGTCCTATGATAAAAAGCCTTCTGTTTCCACCGCCAAACCTTTCAGGGGAGAATTTACAACAGTTTAGCACCATTTTTCAGTGAATTGGAGAATTTCAGATTTTTGCTGAAGTTGTGACCCCGGGGCTTAGAATTTTTTTTTTTCACAGGTTAAGTTGTCGAGGGCTGATTTCATGTCCTATGATAAAAAGCCTTCTGTTTCCACCGCCAAACCTTTCAGGGGAGAATTTACAACAGTTTAGCACCATTTTTGAGTGAATTGGAGAATTTCAGATTTTTGCTGAAGTTGTGACCCCGGGGCTTAGAAATTTTTTTTTTCACAGGTTAAGTTGTCGAGGGCTGATTTCATGTCCTCTGATAAAAAGCCTTCTGTTTCCACCGCCAAACCTTTCAGGGGAGTATTTGCAACACGTTGGCACCATCTTTGAGTGAATTGGAGAATTTCAGATTTTTGCTGAAGTTGTGACCCCGGGGCTTAGAAAATTTTTTTTCCACAGGTTAAGTTGTCGAGGGCTGATTTCATGTCCTCTGATAAAAAGCCTTCTGTTTCCACCGCCAAAACTTTCAGGGGAGTATTTGCAAAACTTTGGCACCATTTTTGAGTGAATTGGAGAATTTCAGATTTTTGCAGAAGTTGTGACCCCGGGGCTTAGAAATTTTTTTTTTCACAGGTTAAGTTGTCGAGGGCTGATTTCATGTTCTATGATAAAAAGCCTTCTCTTTCCACCGCCAAACCTTTCAGGGGAGAATTTACAACACTTTAGCACCATTTTTGAGTGAATTGGAGAATTTCAGATTTTTGCTGAAATTGTGACTCCGGGGCTTAGAAATTTTTTTTTTCACAGGTTAAGTTGTCGAGGGCTGATTTCATGTCCTATGATAAAAAGCCTTCTGTTTCCACCGCCAAACCTTTCAGGGGAGAATTTTCAACAGTTTAGCACCATTTTTGAGTGAATTGGAGAATTTTAGATTTTTGCTGAAGTTGTGACCCCGGGCTTATAAAAAAATTTTTTCACAGGTTAAGTTGTCGAGGGTTGATTTCTTGGCCTATGATAAAAATCCTTCTGTTTCCACCGCCAAACCTTTCAGGGGAGAATTTACAACAGTTTAGCACCATTTTTGAGTGAATTGGAGAATTTCAGATTTTTGCTGAAGTTGTGACCCCGGGGCTTAGAAAATTTTTTTTTCACACGTTAAGTCTTCGAAGGCTGATTTCATGTCCTATGATAAAAAGCCTTCTGTTTCCACCGCCAAACGTTGCAGGGGAGTATTTGCAAAACTTTGGCACCATTTTTGAGTGAATTGGAGAATTTCAGATTTTTGCTGAAGTTGTGAACCCGGGGCTTAGAATTTTTTTTTTTCACAGGTTAAGTTGTCGAGGGCTGATTTCATGTCCTATGATAAAAAGTCTTCTGTTTCCACCGCCAAACCTTTCAGGGGAGAATTTACAACAGTTTAGCACCATTTTTGAGTGAATTGGAGAATTTCAGATTTTTGCTGAAATTGTGACCCCGGGGCTTAGAAATTTTTCTTTTCACAGGTTAAGTTGTCGAGGGCTGATTTCATGTCCTATGATAAAAAGCCTTCTGTTTCCACCGCCAAACCTTTCAGGGGAATATTTGCAAAAGTTTGGCACCATCTTTGAGTGAATTGGAGAATTTCAGATTTTTGCTGAAGTTGTGACCCCGGGGCTTAGAAATTTTTTTTTCCACAGGTTAAGTTGTCGAGGGCTGATTTCATGTCCTATGATAAAAACCCTTCTGTTTCCACCGCCAAAACTTTCAGGGGAGTATTTGCAACACGTTGGCACCATCTTTGAGTGAATTGGAGAATTTCAGATTTTTGCTGAAGTTGTGACCCCGGGGCTTAGAAATTTTTTTTTTCACAGGTTAAGTTGTCGAGGGCTGATTTCATGTTCTATGATAAAAAGCCTTCTCTTTCCACCGCCAAACCTTTCAGTGGAGTATTTGCAAAAGTTTGGCACCATCTTTGAGTGAATTGGAGAATTTCAGATTTTTGCTGAAGTTGTGACCCCGGGGCTTAGAAAAATTTTTTTTCACACGTTACGTCTTCGAAGGCTGATTTCATGTCCCATGATAAAAAGCCTTCTGTTTCCACCGCCAAACCTTTCAGGGGAGTATTTGCAAAACTTTGGCACCATCTTTGAGTGAATTGGAGAATTTTCGATTTTTGCTGAAGTTGTGACCCCGGGCTTAGAAAATTTTTTTTTCACAGGTTAAGTTGTCGAGGGCTGATTTCATGTCCTATGATAAAAAGCCTTCTGTTTCCACCGCCAAACCTTTCAGGGGAGAATTTACAACAGTTTAGCACCATTTTTGATTGAATTGGAGAATTTCAGATTTTTGCTGAAGTTGTGACCCCGGGGCTTAGAAATTTTTTTTTTTCACAGGTTAAGTTGTCGAGGGCTGATTTCATGTCCTCTGATAAAAAGCCTTCTGTTTCCACCGCCAAACCTTTCAGGGGAGTATTTGCAACACGTTGGCACCATCTTTGAGTGAATTGGAGAATTTCAGATTTTTGCTGAAGTTGTGACTCCGGGGCTTAGAAATTTTTTTTTCACAGGTTAAGTTGTCGAGGGCTGATTTCATGTCCTCTGATAAAAAGCCTTCTGTTTCCACCGCCAAACGTTGCAGAGGAGTATTTGCAAAACTTTGGCACCATTTTTGAGTGAATTGGAGAATTTCAGATTTTTGCTGAAGTTGTGACCCCGGGGCTTAGAAATTTTTTTTTTCACAGGTTAAGTTGTCGAGGGCTGATTTCATGTCCTATGATAAAAAGCCTTCTGTTTCCACCGCCAAACCTTTCAGGGGAGTATTTGCAAAAGTTTGGCACCATCTTTGAGTGAATTGGAGAATTTCAGATTTTTGCTGAAGTTGTGACCCCGGGGCTTAGAAATTTTTTTTTCCACAGGTTAAGTTGTCGAGGGCTGATTTCATGTCCTCTGATAAAAAGCCTTCTGTTTCCACCGCCAAAACTTTCAGGGGAGTATTTGCAAAACTTTGGCACCATTTTTGAGTGAATTGGAGAATTTCAGATTTTTGCAGAAGTTGTGACCCCGGGGCTTAGAAATTTTTTTTTTCACAGGTTAAGTTGTCGAGGGCTGATTTCATGTCCTATGATAAAAAGCCTTCTGTTTCCACCGCCAAACCTTTCAGGGGAGAATTTGCAACAGTTTAGCACCATTTTTGAGTGAATTGGAGAATTTTAGATTTTTGCTGAAGTTGTGACCCCGGGGCTTAGAAAAAAATTTTTTCACAGGTTAAGTTGTCGAGGGTTGATTTCTTGGCCTATGATAAAAATCCTTCTGTTTCCACCGCCAAACCTTTCAGGGGAGAATTTACAACACTTTAGCACCATTTTTGAGTGAATTGGAGAATTTCAGATTTTTGCTGAAGTTGTGACCCCGGGGCTTAGAAATTTTTTTTTTCACACGTTAAGTCTTCGAAGGCTGATTTCATGTCCTATGAAAAAAAGCCTTCTGTTTCCACCGCCAAACGTTGCAGGGGAGTATTTGCAAAACCTTGGCACCATTTTTGAGTGAATTGGAGAATTTCAGATTTTTGCTGAAGTTGTGACCCCGGGGCTTAGAATTTTTTTTTTTCACAGGTTAAGTTGTCGAGGGCTGATTTCATGTCCTATGATAAAAAGTCTTCTGTTTCCACCGCCAAACCTTTCAGGGGAGAATTTACAACAGTTTAGCACCATTTTTGAGTGAATTGGAGAATTTCAGATTTTTGCTGAAATTGTGACCCCGGGGCTTAGAAATTTTTCTTTTCACAGGTTAAGTTGTCGAGGGCTGATTTCATGTCCTATGATAAAAAGCCTTCTGTTTCCACCGCCAAACCTTTCAGGGGAGTATTTGCAACACGTTGGCACCATCTTTGAGTGAATTGGAGAATTTTCGATTTTTGCTGAAGTTGAGACCCCGGGCTCAGAAAAAGTTTTTTTCACAGGTTAAGTTGTCGAGGGTTGATTTCTTGGCCTATGATAAAAATCCTTCTGTTTCCACCGCCAAACCTTTCAGGGGAGTATTTGCAAAAGTTTGGCACCATCTTTGAGTGAATTGGAGAATTTCAGATTTTTGCTGAAGTTGTGACCCCGGGGCTTAGAAATTTTTTTTTTCCCACAGGTTAAGTTGTCGAGGGCTGATTTCATGTCCTATGATAAAAACCCTTCTGTTTCCACCGCCAAAACTTTCAGGGGAGTATTTGCAACACGTTGGCACCATCTTTGAGTGAATTGGAGAATTTCAGATTTTTGCTGAAGTTGTGACCCCGGGGCTTAGAAATTTTTTTTTTCACAGGTTAAGTTGTCGAGGGCTGATTTCATGTTCTATGATAAAAAGCCTTCTCTTTCCACCGCCAAACCTTTCAGGGGAGTATTTGCAAAAGTTTGGCACCATCTTTGAGTGAATTGGAGAATTTCAGATTTTTGCTGAAGTTGTGACCCCGGGGCTTAGAAAAATTTTTTTTCACACGTTACGTCTTCGAAGGCTGATTTCATGTCCTATGATAAAAAGCCTTCTGTTTCCACCGCCAAACGTTGCAGGGGAGTATTTGCAAAACTTTGGCACCATCTTTGAGTGAATTGGAGAATTTTCGATTTTTGCTGAAGTTGTGACCCCGGGCTTAGAAATTTTTTTTTTCACAGGTTAAGTTGTCGAGGGCTGATTTCATGTCCTATGATAAAAAGCCTTCTGTATCCACCGCCAAACCTTTCAGGGGAGAATTTACAACAGTTTAGCACCATTTTTGAGTGAATTGGAGAATTTCAGATTTTTGCTGAAGTTGTGACCCCGGGGCTTAGAAATTTTTTTTTTCACAGGTTAAGTTGTCGAGGGCTGATTTCATGTCCTCTGATAAAAAGCCTTCTGTTTCCACCGCCAAACCTTTCAGGGGAGTATTTGCAACACGTTGGCACCATCTTTGAGTGAATTGGAGAATTTCAGATTTTTGCTGAAGTTGTGACTCCGGGGCTTAGAAATTTTTTTTTTCACAGGTTAAGTTGTCGAGGGCTGATTTCATGTTCTATGATAAAAAGCCTTCTCTTTCCACCGCCAAACCTTTCAGGGGAGTATTTGCAAAAGTTTGGCACCATCTTTGAGTGAATTGGAGAATTTCAGATTTTTGCTGAAGTTGTGACCCCGGGGCTTAGAAATTTTTTTTTCCACAGGTTAAGTTGTCGAGGGCTGATTTCATGTCCTCTGATAAAAAGCCTTCTGTTTCCACCGCCAAAACTTTCAGGGGAGTATTTGCAACACGTTGGCACCATCTTTGAGTGAATTGGAGAATTTCAGATTTTTGCTGAAGTTGTGACCCCGGGGCTTAGAAATTTTTTTTTTCACAGGTTAAGTTGTCGAGGGCTGATTTCATGTTCTATGATAAAAAGCCTTCTCTTTCCACCGCCAAACCTTTCAGGGGAGTATTTGCAAAAGTTTGGCACCATCTTTGAGTGAATTGGAGAATTTCAGATTTTTGCTGAAGTTGTGACCCCGGGGCTTAGAAAATTTTTTTTTCACACGTTACGTCTTCGAAGGCTGATTTCATGTCCTATGATAAAAAGCCTTCTGTTTCCACCGCCAAACGTTGCAGGGGAGTATTTGCAAAACTTTGGCACCATTTTTGAGTGAAATGGAGAATTTCAGATTTTTGCTGAAGTTGTGACCCCGGGGCTTAGAAATTTTTTTTTTCACAGGTTAAGTTGTCGAGGGCTGATTTCATGTCCTATGATAAAAAGCCTTCTGTTTCCACCGCCAAACCTTTCAAGGGAGAATTTACAACAGTTTAGCACCATTTTTGAGTTAATTGGAGAATTTCAGATTTTTGCTGAAATTGTGACCCCGGGGCTTAGAAATTTTTTTTTTCACAGGTTAAGTTGTCAAGGGCTGATTTCATGTCCTATGATAAAAAGCCTTCTGTTTCCACCGCCAAATCTTTCAGGGGAGAATTTAAAACAGTTTAGCACCATCTTTGAGTGAATTGGAGAATTTCAGATTTTTGCTGAAGTTGTGACCCCGGGGCTTAGAAAATTTTTTTTTCACAGGTTAAGTTGTCGAGGGCTGATTTCATGTCCTCTGATAAAAAGCCTTCTGTTTCCACCGCCAAACGTTGCAGAGGAGTATTTGCAAAACTTTGGCACCATTTTTGAGTGAATTGGAGAATTTCAGATTTTTGCTGAAGTTGTGACCCCGGGGCTTAGAAATTTTTTTTTTCACAGGTTAAGTTGTCGAGGGCTGATTTCATGTCCTATGATAAAAAGCCTTCTGTTTCCACCGCCAAACCTTTCAGGGGAGAATTTACAACAGTTTAGCACCATTTTTGATTGAATTGGAGAATTTCAGATTTTTGCTGAAGTTGTGACCCCGGGGCTTAGAATTTTTTTTTTTCACAGGTTAAGCTGTCAAGGGCTGATTTCATGTCCTATGATAAAAAGCCTTCTGTTTCCACCGCCAAACCTTTCAGGGGAGAATTTGCAACAGTTTAGCACCATTTTTGAGTGAATTGGAGAATTTCAGATTTTTGCTGAAGTTGTGACCCCGGGGCTTAGAATTTTTTTTTTTCACAGGTTAAGTTGTCGAGGGCTGATTTCATGTCCTATGATAAAAAGCCTTCTGTTTCCACCGCCAAACCTTTCAGGGGAGAATTTACCACACTTGTGCACCATTTTTGAGTGAATTGGAGAATTTCAGATTTTTGCTGAAATTGTGACTCCGGGGCTTAGAAATTTTTTTTTTCACAGGTTAAGTTGTCGAGGGCTGATTTCATGTCCTATGATAAAAAGCCTTCTGTTTCCACCGCCAAACCTTTCAGGGGAGAATTTGCAACACGTTGGCACCATCTTTGAGTGAATTGGAGAATTTCAGATTTTTGCTGAAGTTGTGACCCCGGGGCTTAGAAATTTTTTTTTTCACAGGTTAAGTTGTCGAGGGCTGATTTCATGTTCTATGATAAAAAGCCTTCTCTTTCCACCGCCAAACCTTTCAGGGGAGTATTTGCAAAAGTTTGGCACCATCTTTGAGTGAATTGGAGAATTTCAGATTTTTGCTGAAGTTGTGACCCCGGGGCTTAGAAAATTTTTTTTTCACACGTTACGTCTTCGAAGGCTGATTTCATGTCCTATGATAAAAAGCCTTCTGTTTCCACCGCCAAACGTTGCAGGGGAGTATTTGCAAAACTTTGGCACCATTTTTGAGTGAATTGGAGAATTTCAGATTTTTGCTGAAGTTGTGACCCCGGGGCTTAGAAATTTTTTTTTTCACAGGTTAAGTTGTCGAGGGCTGATTTCATGTCCTATGATAAAAAGCCTTCTGTTTCCACCGCCAAACCTTTCAGGGGAGAATTTACAACAGTTTAGCACCATTTTTGAGTGAATTGGAGAATTTCAGATTTTTGCTGAAATTGTGACCCCGGGGCTTAGAAATTTTTTTTTTCACAGGTTAAGTTGTCAAGGGCTGATTTCATGTCCTATGATAAAAAGCCTTCTGTTTCCACCGCCAAATCTTTCAGGGGAGAATTTAAAACAGTTTAGCACCATCTTTGAGTGAATTGGAGAATTTCAGATTTTTGCTGAAGTTGTGACCCCGGGGCTTAGAAATTTTTTTTTTCACAGGTTAAGTTGTCGAGGGCTGATTTCATGTCCTCTGATAAAAAGCCTTCTGTTTCCACCGCCAAACGTTGCAGAGGAGTATTTGCAAAACTTTGGCACCATTTTTGAGTGAATTGGAGAATTTCAGATTTTTGCTGAAGTTGTGACCCCGGGGCTTAGAAATTTTTTTTTCACAGGTTAAGTTGTCGAGGGCTGATTTCATGTCCTATGATAAAAAGCCTTCTGTTTCCACCGCCAAACCTTTCAGGGGAGAATTTACAACAGTTTAGCACCATTTTTGATTGAATTGGAGAATTTCAGATTTTTGCTGAAGTTGTGACCCCGGGGCTTAGAAATTTTTTTTTTCACAGGTTAAGCTGTCAAGGGCTGATTTCATGTCCTATGATAAAAAGCCTTCTGTTTCCACCGCCAAACCTTTCAGGGGAGAATTTACAACACTTTAGCACCATTTTTGAGTGAATTGGAGAATTTCAGATTTTTGCTGAAATTGTGACTCCGGGGCTTAGAAAATTTTTTTTTTCACAGGTTAAGTTGTCGAGGGCTGATTTCATGTCCTATGATAAAAAGCCTTCTGTTTCCACCGCCAAACCTTTCAGGGGAGAATTTACAACAGTTTAGCACCATTTTTCAGTGAATTGGAGAATTTCAGATTTTTGCTGAAGTTGTGACTCCGGGGCTTAGAAATTTTTTTTTTCACAGGTTAAGTTGTCGAGGGCTGATTTCATGTCCTATGATAAAAAGCCTTCTGTTTCCACCGCCAAACCTTTCAGGGGAGTATTTGCAACACGTTGGCACCATCTTTGAGTGAATTGGAGAATTTCAGATTTTTGCTGAAGTTGTGACCCCGGGGCTTAGAAATTTTTTTTTTCACAGGTTAAGTTGTCGAGGGCTGATTTCATGTTCTATGATAAAAAGCCTTCTCTTTCCACCGCCAAACCTTTCAGGGGAGTATTTGCAAAAGTTTGGCACCATCTTTGAGTGAATTGGAGAATTTCAGATTTTTGCTGAAGTTGTGACCCCGGGGCTTAGAAAATTTTTTTTTCACACGTTACGTCTTCGAAGGCTGATTTCATGTCCTATGATAAAAAGCCTTCTGTTTCCACCGCCAAACGTTGCAGGGGAGTATTTGCAAAACTTTGGCACCATTTTTGAGTGAATTGGAGAATTTCAGATTTTTGCTGAAGTTGTGACCCCGGGGCTTAGAAATTTTTTTTTTCACAGGTTAAGTTGTCGAGGGCTGATTTCATGTCCTATGATAAAAAGCCTTCTGTTTCCACCGCCAAACCTTTCAGGGGAGAATTTACAACAGTTTAGCACCATTTTTGAGTGAATTGGAGAATTTCAGATTTTTGCTGAAATTGTGACCCCGGGGCTTAGAAATTTTTTTTTTCACAGGTTAAGTTGTCAAGGGCTGATTTCATGTCCTATGATAAAAAGCCTTCTGTTTCCACCGCCAAATCTTTCAGGGGAGAATTTAAAACAGTTTAGCACCATCTTTGAGTGAATTGGAGAATTTCAGATTTTTGCTGAAGTTGTGACCCCGGGGCTTAGAAAATTTTTTTTTCACAGGTTAAGTTGTCGAGGGCTGATTTCATGTCCTCTGATAAAAAGCCTTCTGTTTCCACCGCCAAACGTTGCAGAGGAGTATTTGCAAAACTTTGGCACCATTTTTGAGTGAATTGGAGAATTTCAGATTTTTGCTGAAGTTGTGACCCCGGGGCTTAGAAATTTTTTTTTTCACAGGTTAAGTTGTCGAGGGCTGATTTCATGTCCTATGATAAAAAGCCTTCTGTTTCCACCGCCAAACCTTTCAGGGGAGAATTTACAACAGTTTAGCACCATTTTTGATTGAATTGGAGAATTTCAGATTTTTGCTGAAGTTGTGACCCCGGGGCTTAGAAATTTTTTTTTTCACAGGTTAAGCTGTCAAGGGCTGATTTCATGTCCTATGATAAAAAGCCTTCTGTTTCCACCGCCAAACCTTTCAGGGGAGAATTTACAACACTTTAGCACCATTTTTGAGTGAATTGGAGAATTTCAGATTTTTGCTGAAATTGTGACTCCGGGGCTTAGAAAATTTTTTTTTTCACAGGTTAAGTTGTCGAGGGCTGATTTCATGTCCTATGATAAAAAGCCTTCTGTTTCCACCGCCAAACCTTTCAGGGGAGAATTTACAACAGTTTAGCACCATTTTTCAGTGAATTGGAGAATTTCAGATTTTTGCTGAAGTTGTGACTCCGGGGCTTAGAAATTTTTTTTTTCACAGGTTAAGTTGTCGAGGGCTGATTTCATGTCCTATGATAAAAAGCCTTCTGTTTCCACCGCCAAACCTTTCAGGGGAGTATTTGCAACACGTTGGCACCATCTTTGAGTGAATTGGAGAATTTCAGATTTTTGCTGAAGTTGTGACCCCGGGGCTTAGAAATTTTTTTTTTCACAGGTTAAGTTGTCGAGGGCTGATTTCATGTTCTATGATAAAAAGCCTTCTCTTTCCACCGCCAAACCTTTCAGGGGAGTATTTGCAAAAGTTTGGCACCATCTTTGAGTGAATTGGAGAATTTCAGATTTTTGCTGAAGTTGTGACCCCGGGGCTTAGAAAATTTTTTTTTCACACGTTACGTCTTCGAAGGCTGATTTCATGTCCTATGATAAAAAGCCTTCTGTTTCCACCGCCAAACGTTGCAGGGGAGTATTTGCAAAACTTTGGCACCATTTTTGAGTGAATAGGAGAATTTCAGATTTTTGCTGAAGTTGTGACCCCGGGGCTTAGAAATTTTTTTTTTCACAGGTTAAGTTGTCGAGGGCTGATTTCATGTCCTATGATAAAAAGCCTTCTGTTTCCACCGCCAAACCTTTCAGGGGAGAATTTACAACAGTTTAGCACCATTTTTGAGTGAATTGGAGAATTTCAGATTTTTGCTGAAATTGTGACCCCGGGGCTTAGAAATTTTTTTTTTCACAGGTTAAGTTGTCAAGGGCTGATTTCATGTCCTATGATAAAAAGCCTTCTGTTTCCACCGCCAAATCTTTCAGGGGAGAATTTAAAACAGTTTAGCACCATCTTTGAGTGAATTGGAGAATTTCAGATTTTTGCTGAAGTTGTGACCCCGGGGCTTAGAAAATTTTTTTTTCACAGGTTAAGTTGTCGAGGGCTGATTTCATGTCCTCTGATAAAAAGCCTTCTGTTTCCACCGCCAAACGTTGCAGAGGAGTATTTGCAAAACTTTGGCACCATTTTTGAGTGAATTGGAGAATTTCAGATTTTTGCTGAAGTTGTGACCCCGGGGCTTAGAAATTTTTTTTTTCACAGGTTAAGTTGTCGAGGGCTGATTTCATGTCCTATGATAAAAAGCCTTCTGTTTCCACCGCCAAACCTTTCAGGGGAGAATTTACAACAGTTTAGCACCATTTTTGATTGAATTGGAGAATTTCAGATTTTTGCTGAAGTTGTGACCCCGGGGCTTAGAAATTTTTTTTTTCACAGGTTAAGCTGTCAAGGGCTGATTTCATGTCCTATGATAAAAAGCCTTCTGTTTCCACCGCCAAACCTTTCAGGGGAGAATTTACAACACTTTAGCACCATTTTTGAGTGAATTGGAGAATTTCAGATTTTTGCTGAAATTGTGACTCCGGGGCTTAGAAAATTTTTTTTTTCACAGGTTAAGTTGTCGAGGGCTGATTTCATGTCCTATGATAAAAAGCCTTCTGTTTCCACCGCCAAACCTTTCAGGGGAGAATTTACAACAGTTTAGCACCATTTTTCAGTGAATTGGAGAATTTCAGATTTTTGCTGAAGTTGTGACCCCGGGGCTTAGAATTTTTTTTTTTCACAGGTTAAGTTGTCGAGGGCTGATTTCATGTCCTATGATAAAAAGCCTTCTGTTTCCACCGCCAAACCTTTCAGGGGAGAATTTACAACAGTTTAGCACCATTTTTGAGTGAATTGGAGAATTTCAGATTTTTGCTGAAGTTGTGACCCCGGGGCTTAGAAATTTTTTTTTTCACAGGTTAAGTTGTCGAGGGCTGATTTCATGTCCTCTGATAAAAAGCCTTCTGTTTCCACCGCCAAACCTTTCAGGGGAGTATTTGCAACACGTTGGCACCATCTTTGAGTGAATTGGAGAATTTCAGATTTTTGCTGAAGTTGTGACCCCGGGGCTTAGAAATTTTTTTTTTCACATGTCAAGTTGTCGAGGGCTGATTTCATGTTCTATGATAAAAAGCCTTCTCTTTCCACCGCCAAACCTTTCAGGGGAGTATTTGCAAAAGTTTGGCACCATCTTTGAGTGAATTGGAGAATTTCAGATTTTTGCTGAAGTTGTGACCCCGGGGCTTAGAAATTTTTTTTTTCACAGGTTAAGTTGTCGAGGGCTGATTTCATGTCCTCTGATAAAAAGCCTTCTGTTTCCACCGCCAAACCTTTCAGGGGAGTATTTGCAACACGTTGGCACCATCTTTGAGTGAATTGGAGAATTTCAGATTTTTGCTGAAGTTGTGACCCCGGGGCTTAGAAATTTTTTTTTTCACATGTCAAGTTGTCGAGGGCTGATTTCATGTTCTATGATAAAAAGCCTTCTCTTTCCACCGCCAAACCTTTCAGGGGAGTATTTGCAAAAGTTTGGCACCATCTTTGAGTGAATTGGAGAATTTCAGATTTTTGCTGAAGTTGTGACCCCGGGGCTTAGAAAAATTTTTTTTCACACGTTACGTCTTCGAAGGCTGATTTCATCTCCTATGATAAAAAGCCTTCTGTTTCCACCGCCAAACCTTTCAGGGGAGAATTTACAACACTTTAGCACCATTTTTGAGTGAATTGGAGAATTTCAGATTTTTGCTGAAATTGTGACTCCGGGGCTTAGAAATTTTTTTTTTCACAGGTTAAGTTGTCGAGGGCTGATTTCATGTCCTATGATAAAAAGCCTTCTGTTTCCACCGCCAAACCTTTCAGGGGAGAATTTACAACAGTTTAGCACCATTTTTGAGTGAATTGGAGAATTTTAGATTTTTGCTGAAGTTGTGACCCCGGGCTTAGAAAAAATTTTTTTCACAGGTTAAGTTGTCGAGGGTTGATTTTTTGGCCTATGATAAAAAGCCTTCTGTTTCCACCGCCAAACCTTTCAGGGGAGAATTTACAACAGTTTAGCACCATTTTTGAGTGAATTGGAGAATTTCAGATTTTTGCTGAAGTTGTGACCCCGGGGCTTAGAAATTTTTTTTTTCACAGGTTAAGTTGTCGAGGGCTGATTTCATGTCCTCTGATAAAAAGCCTTCTGTTTCCAACGCCAAACCTTTCAGGGGAGTATTTGCAACACGTTGGCACCATCTTTGAGTGAATTGGAGAATTTCAGATTTTTGCTGAAGTTGTGACCCCGGGGCTTAGAAATTTTTTTTTTCACAGGTTAAGTTGTCGAGGGCTGATTTCATGTTCTATGATAAAAAGCCTTCTCTTTCCACCGCCAAACCTTTCAGGGGAGTATTTGCAAAAGTTTGGCACCATCTTTGAGTGAATTGGAGAATTTCAGATTTTTGCTGAAGTTGTGACCCCGGGGCTTAGAAATTTTTTTTTCACACGTTACGTCTTCGAAGGCTGATTTCATGTCCTATGATAAAAAGCCTTCTGTTTCCACCGCCAAACGTTGCAGGGGAGTATTTGCAAAACTTTGGCACCATTTTTGAGTGAATTGGAGAATTTCAGATTTTTGCTGAAGTTGAGACCCCGGGGCTTAGAAAATTTTTTTTTCACAGGTTAAGTTGTCAAGGGTTGATTTCTTGGCCTATGATAAAAAGCCGTCTGTTTCCACCGCCAAACCTTTCAGGGGAGAATTTACAACAGTTTAGCACCATTTTTGAGTGAATTGGAGAATTTCAGATTTTTGCTGAAGTTGTGACCCCGGGGCTTAGAAAATTTTTTTTTCACACGTTACGTCTTCGAAGGCTGATTTCATGTCCTATGATAAAAAGCCTTCTGTTTCCACCGCGAACGTTGCAGGGGAGTATTTGCTAAACTTTGGCACCATTTTTGAGTGAATTGGAGAATTTCAGATTTTTGCTGAAGTTGTGACCCCGGGGCTTAGAAATTTTTTTTTTCACAGGTTGAGTTGTCGAGGGCTGATTTCATGTCCTATGATAAAAATCCTTCTGTTTCCACCGCCAAACCTTTCAGGGGAGAATTTACAACAGTTTAGCACCATTTTTGAGTGAATTGGAGAATTTCAGATTTTTGCTGAAGTTGTGACCCCGGGGCTTAGAAATTTTTTTTTTCACAGGTTAAGTTGTCGAGGGCTGATTTCATGTTCTATGATAAAAAGCCTTCTCTTTCCACCGCCAAACCTTTCAGGGGAGTATTTGCAAAAGTTTGGCACCATCTTTGAGTGAATTGGAGAATTTCAGATTTTTGCTGAAGTTGTGACCCCGGGGCTTAGAATTTTTTTTTTTCACAGGTTAAGTTGTCGAGGGCTGATTTCATGTCCTCTGATAAAAAGCCTTCTGTTTCCACCGCCAAACCTTTCAGGGGAGTATTTGCAAAAGTTTGGCACCATCTTTGAGTGAATTGGAGAATTTCAGATTTTTGCTGAAGTTGTGACCCCGGGGCTTAGAAATTTTTTTTTTCACAGGTTAAGTTGTCGAGGGTTGATTTCTTGGCCTATGATAAAAAGCCTTCTGTTTCCACCGCCAAACGTTTCAGGGGAGAATTTACAACAGTTTAGCACCATTTTTGAGTGAATTGGAGAATTTCAGATTTTTGCTGAAGTTGTGACCCCGGGGCTTAGAAATTTTTTTTTTCACAGGTTAAGTTGTCGAGGGCTGATTTCATGTCCTATGATAAAAAGCCTTCTGTTTCCACCGCCAAACCTTTCAGGGGAGAATTTGCAACAGTTTAGCACCATTTTTGAGTGAATTGGAGAATTTCAGATTTTTGCTGAAGTTGTGACCCCGGGGCTTAGAAATTTTTTTTTTCACAGGTTAAGTTGTCGAGGGCTGATTTCATGTCCTCTGATAAAAAGCCTTCTGTTTCCACCGCCAAACCTTTCAGGGGAGTATTTGCAACACGTTGGCACCATCTTTGAGTGAATTGGAGAATTTCAGATTTTTGCTGAAGTTGAGACCCCGGGGCTTAGAAATTTTTTTTTTCACAGGTTAAGTTTCGAGGGCTGATTTCATGTTCTATGATAAAAAGCCTTCTCTTTCCACCGCCAAACCTTTCAGGGGAGTATTTGCAAAAGTTTGGCACCATCTTTGAGTGAATTGGAGAATTTCAGATTTTTGCTGAAGTTGTGACCCCGGGGCTTAGAAATTTTTTTTTTCACAGGTTAAGTTGTCGAGGGCTGATTTCATGTCCTATGATAAAAAGCCTTCTGTTTCCACCGCCAAACCTTTCAGGGGAGAATTTATAACAGTTTAGCACCATTTTTGAGTGAATTGGAGAATTTTAGATTTTTGCTGAAGTTGTGACCCCGGGCTTAGAAAAAAATTTTTTCACAGGTTAAGTTGTCGAGGGTTGATTTCTTGGCCTATGATAAAAATCCTTCTGTTTCCACCGCCAAACCTTTTAGGGGAGAATTTACAAGAGTTTAGCACCATTTTTGAGTGAATTGGAGAATTTCAGATTTTTGCTGAAGTTGTGACCCCGGGGCTTAGAATTTTTTTTTTTCACAGGTTAAGTTGTCGAGGGCTGATTTCATGTCCTCTGATAAAAAGCCTTCTGTTTCCACCGCCAAACCTTTCAGGGGAGTATTTGCAACACGTTGGCACCATCTTTGAGTGAATTGGAGAATTTCAGATTTTTGCTGAAGTTGAGACCCCGGGGCTTAGAAATTTTTTTTTTCACAGGTTAAGTTGTCGAGGGATAATTTCATGTTCTATGATAAAAAGCCTTCTCTTTCCACCGCCAAACCTTTCAGGGGAGTATTTGCTAAAGTTTGGCACCATCTTTGAGTTAATTGGAGAATTTCAAATTTTTGCTGAAATTGTGACCCCGGGGCTTAGAAATTTTTTTTTTTCACAGGTTAAGTTGTCGAGGGCTGATTTCATGTCCTATGATAAAAAGCCTTCTGTTTCCACCGCCAAACCTTTCAGGGGAGAATTTGCAACAGTTTGGCACCATTTTTGAGTGAATTGGAGAATTTCAGATTTTTGCTGAAGTTGTGACCCCGGCGGTTAGAAATTTTTTTTTTCACACGTTACGTCTTCGAAGGCTGATTTCATGTCCTATGATAAAAAGCCTTCTGTTTCCACCGCCAAACCTTTCAGGGGAGAATTTACAAGAGTTTAGCACCATTTTTGAGTGCATTGGAGAATTTCAGATTTTTGCTGAAGTTGTGACCCTTAGAATTTTTTTTTTTCACAGGTTAAGTTGTCGAGGGCTGATTTCATGTCCTCTGATAAAAAGCCTTCTGTTTCCACCGCCAAACCTTTCAGGGGAGTATTTGCAACACGTTGGCACCATCTTTGAGTGAATTGGAGAATTTCAGATTTTTGCTGAAGTTGTGACCCCGGGGCTTAGAAATTTTTTTTTTCACAGGTTAAGTTGTCGAGGGCTGATTTCATGTTCTATGATAAAAAGCCTTCTCTTTCCACCGCCAAACCTTTCAGGGGAGTATTTGCAAAAGTTTGGCACCATCTTTGAGTGAATTGGAGAATTTAAGATTTTTGCTGAAGTTGTGACCCCGGGGCTTAGAAAATTTTTTTTTCACACGTTACGTCTTCGAAGGCTGATTTCATGTCCTCTGATAAAAAGCCTTCTGTTTCCACCGCCAAAACTTTCAGGGGAGTATTTGCAACACGTTGGCACCATCTTTGAGTGAATTGGAGAATTTCAGATTTTTGCAGAAGTTGTGACCCCGGGGCTTAGAAATTTTTTTTTCCACAGGTTAAGTTGTCGAGGGCTGATTTCATGTTCTATGATAAAAAGCCTTCTCTTTCCACCGCCAAACCTTTCAGGGGAGTATTTGCAAAAGTTTGGCACCATCTTTGAGTGAATTGGAGAATTTCAGATTTTTGCTGAAGTTGTGACCCCGGGGCTTAGAAATTTTTTTTTCACAGGTTAAGTTGTTGAGGGCTGATTTCATGTCCTATGATAAAAAGCCTTCTGTTTCCACCGCCAAACCTTTCAGGGGAGAATTTACAACACTTTAGCACCATTTTTGAGTGAATTGGAGAATTTCAGATTTTTGCTGAAATTGTGACTCCGGGTCTTAGAAATTTTTTTTTTCACAGGTTAAGTTGTCGAGGGCTGATTTCATGTCCTATGATAAAAAGCCTTCTGTTTCCACCGCCAAACCTTTCAGGGGAGAATTTACAACAGTTTAGCACCATTTTTCAGTGAATTGGAGAATTTCAGATTTTTGCTGAAGTTGTGACCCCGGGGCTTAGAAATTTTTTTTTTCACAGGTTAAGTTGTCGAGGGCTGATTTCATGTCCTATGATAAAAAGCCTTCTGTTTCCACCGCCAAACCTTTCAGGGGAGAATTTACAACAGTTTAGCACCATTTTTGAGTGAATTGGAGAATTTCAGATTTTTGCTGAAGTTGTGACCCCGGGGCTTAGAAATTTTTTTTTTCACATGTTAAGTTGTCGAGGGCTGATTTCATGTCCTCTGATAAAAAGCCTTCTGTTTCCACCGCCAAACCTTTCAGGGGAGTATTTGCAACACGTTGGCACCATCTTTGAGTGAATTGGAGAATTTCAGATTTTTGCTGAAGTTGTGACCCCGGGGCTTAGAAATTTTTTTTTTCACAGGTTAAGTTGTCGAGGGCTGATTTCATGTTCTATGATAAAAAGCCTTCTCTTTCCACCGCCAAACCTTTCAGGGGAGTATTTGCAAAAGTTTGGCACCATCTTTGAGTGAATTGGAGAATTTCAGATTTTTGCTGAAGTTGTGACCCCGGGGCTTAGAAATTTTTTTTTCCACAGGTTAAGTTGTCAAGGGCTGATTTCATGTCCTCTGATAAAAAGCCTTCTGTTTCCACCGCCAAAACTTTCAGGGGAGTATTTGCAAAACTTTGGCACCATTTTTGAGTGAATTGGAGAATTTCAGATTTTTGCTGAAGTTGTGACCCCGGGGCTTAGAAAAATTTTTTTTCACACGTTACGTCTTTGAAGGCTGATTTCATGTCCTATGATAAAAAGCCTTCTGTTTCCACCGCCAAACGTTGCAGGGGAGTATTTGCAAAACTTTGGCACCATTTTTGAGTGAATTGGAGAATTTCAGATTTTTGCTGAAGTTGTGACCCCGGGGCTTAGAAATTTTTTTTTTCACAGGTTAAGTTGTCGAGGGCTGATTTCATGTCCTATGATAAAAAGCCTTCTGTTTCCACCGCCAAACCTTTCAGGGGAGAATTTACAACAGTTTAGCACCATTTTTGAGTGAATTGGAGAATTTCAGATTTTTGCTGAAATTGTGACCCCGGGGCTTAGAAATTTTTTTTTTCACAGGTTAAGTTGTCAAGGGCTGATTTCATGTCCTATTATAAAAAGCCTTCTGTTTCCACCGCCAAACCTTTCAGGGGAGAATTTGCAACAGTTTAGCACCATTTTTGAGTGAATTGGAGAATTTCAGATTTTTGCTGAAGTTGTGACCCCGGGGCTTAGAAATTTTTTTTTTCACAGGTTAAGTTGTCGAGGGCTGATTTCATGTCCTATGATAAAAAGCCTTCTGTTTCCACCGCCAAACCTTTCAGGGGAGAATTTACAACACTTTAGCACCATTTTTGAGTGAATTGGAGAATTTCAGATTTTTGCTGAAATTGTGACTCCGGGGCTTAGACATTTTTTTTTTCACAGGTTAAGTTGTCGAGGGCTGATTTCATGTCCTATGATAAAAAGCCTTCTGTTTCCACCGCCAAACCTTTCAGGGGAGAATTTTCAACAGTTTAGCACCATTTTTGAGTGAATTGGAGAATTTTAGATTTTTGCTGAAGTTGTGACCCCGGGCTTAGAAAAAAATTTTTTCACAGGTTAAGTTGTCGAGGGTTGATTTCTTGGCCTATGATAAAAAGTCTTCTGTTTCCACCGCCAAACGTTGCAGGGGAGTATTTGCAAAACTTTGGCACCATTTTTGAGTGAATTGGAGAATTTCAGATTTTTGCTGAAGTTGTGACCCCGGGGCTTAGAATTTTTTTTTTTCACAGGTTAAGTTGTCGAGGGCTGATTTCATGTCCTATGATAAAAAGTCTTCTGTTTCCACCGCCAAACCTTTCAGGGGAGAATTTACAACAGTTTAGCACCATTTTTGAGTGAATTGGAGAATTTCAGATTTTTGCTGAAATTGTGACCCCGGGGCTTAGAAATTTTTCTTTTCACAGGTTAAGTTGTCGAGGGCTGATTTCATGTCCTATGATAAAAAGCCTTCTGTTTCCACCGCCAAACCTTTCAGGGGAGTATTTGCAACACGTTGGCACCATCTTTGAGTGAATTGGAGAATTTTCGATTTTTGCTGAAGTTGTGACCCCGGGCTTAGAAAAATTTTTTTTCACAGGTTAAGTTGTCGAGGGCTGATTTCATGTCCTATGATAAAAAGCCTTCTGTTTCCACCGCCAAACCTTTCAGGGGAGAATTTACAACAGTTTAGCACCATTTTTGATTGAATTGGAGAATTTCAGATTTTTGCTGAAGTTGTGACCCCGGGGCTTAGAAATTTTTTTTTTTCACAGGTTAAGTTGTCGAGGGCTGATTTCATGTCCTCTGATAAAAAGCCTTCTGTTTCCACCGCCAAACCTTTCAGGGGAGTATTTGCAACACGTTGGCACCATCTTTGAGTGAATTGGAGAATTTCAGATTTTTGCTGAAGTTGTGACCCCGGGGCTTAGAAATTTTTTTTTTCACAGGTTAAGTTGTCGAGGGCTGATTTCATGTTCTATGATAAAAAGCCTTCTCTTTCCACCGCCAAACCTTTCAGGGGAGTATTTGCAAAAGTTTGGCACCATCTTTGAGTGAATTGGAGAATTTCAGATTTTTGCTGAAGTTGTGACCCCGGGGCTTAGAAATTTTTTTTTCCACAGGTTAAGTTGTCGAGGGCTGATTTCATGTCCTCTGATAAAAAGCCTTCTGTTTCCACCGCCAAAACTTTCAGGGGAGTATTTGCAACACGTTGGCACCATCTTTGAGTGAATAGGAGAATTTCAGATTTTTGCTGAAGTTGTGACCCCGGGGCTTAGAAATTTTTTTTTTCACAGGTTAAGTTGTCGAGGGCTGATTTCATGTTCTATGATAAAAAGCCTTCTCTTTCCACCGCCAAACCTTTCAGGGGAGTATTTGCAAAAGTTTGGCACCATCTTTGAGTGAATTGGAGAATTTCAGATTTTTGCTGAAGTTGTGACCCCGGGGCTTAGAAAATTTTTTTTTCACACGTTACGTCTACGAAGGCTGATTTCATGTCCTATGATAAAAAGCCTTCTGTTTCCACCGCCAAACGTTGCAGGGGAGTATTTGCAAAACTTTGGCACCATTTTTGAGTGAATTGGAGAATTTCAGATTTTTGCTGAAGTTGTGACCCCGGGGCTTAGAAATTTTTTTTTTCACAGGTTAAGTTGTCGAGGGCTGATTTCATGTCCTATGATAAAAAGCCTTCTGTTTCCACCTCCAAACCTTTCAAGGGAGAATTTACAACAGTTTAGCACCATTTTTGAGTTAATTGGGGAATTTCAGATTTTTGCTGAAATTGTGACCCCGGGGCTTAGAAATTTTTTTTTTCACAGGTTAAGTTGTCAAGGGCTGATTTCATTTCCTATGATAAAAAGCCTTCTGTTTCCACCGCCAAATCTTTCAGGGGAGAATTTAAAACAGTTTAGCACCATCTTTGAGTGAATTGGAGAATTTCAGATTTTTGCTGAAGTTGTGACCCCGGGGCTTAGAAATTTTTTTTTCACAGGTTAAGTTGTCGAGGGCTGATTTCATGTCCTCTGATAAAAAGCCTTCTGTTTCCACCGCCAAACGTTGCAGAGGAGTATTTGCAAAACTTTGGCACCATTTTTGAGTGAATTGGAGAATTTCAGATTTTTGCTGAAGTTGTGACCCCGGGGCTTAGAATTTTTTTTTTTCACAGGTTAAGTTGTCGAGGGCTGATTTCATGTCCTATGATAAAAAGCCTTCTGTTTCCACCGCCAAACCTTTCAGGGGAGAATTTACAACAGTTTAGCACCATTTTTGATTGAATTGGAGAATTTCAGATTTTTGGTGAAGTTGTGACCCCGGGGCTTAGAATTTTTTTTTTTCACAGGTTAAGCTGTCAAGGGCTGATTTCATGTCCTATGATAAAAAGCCTTCTGTTTCCACCGCCAAACCTTTCAGGGGAGAATTTGCAACAGTTTAGCACCATTTTTGAGTGAATTGGAGAATTTCAGATTTTTGCTGAAGTTGTGACCCCGGGGCTTAGAATTTTTTTTTTTCACAGGTTAAGTTGTCGAGGGCTGATTTCATGTCCTATGATAAAAAGCCTTCTGTTTCCACCGCCAAACCTTTCAGGGGAGAATTTACCACACTTTAGCACCATTTTTGAGTGAATTGGAGAATTTCAGATTTTTGCTGAAATTGTGACTCCGGGGCTTAGAAATTTTTTTTTTTCACAGGTTAAGTTGTCGAGGGCTGATTTCATGTCCTATGATAAAAAGCCTTCTGTTTCCACCGCCAAACCTTTCAGGGGAGAATTTACAACAGTTTAGCACCATTTTTCAGTGAATTGGAGAATTTCAGATTTTTGCTGAAGTTGTGACCCCGGGGCTTAGAAATTTTTTTTTTCACAGGTTAAGTTGTCGAGGGCTGATTTCATGTCCTATGATAAAAAGCCTTCTGTTTCCACCGCCAAACCTTTCAGGGGAGAATTTACAACAGTTTAGCACCATTTTTGATTGAATTGGAGAATTTCAGATTTTTGCTGAAGTTGTGACCCCGGGGCTTAGAAATTTTTTTTTTCACAGGTTAAGCTGTCAAGGGCTGATTTCATGTCCTATGAAAAAAAGCCTTCTGTTTCCACCGCCAAACGTTGCAGGGGAGTATTTGCAAAACTTTGGCACCATTTTTGAGTGAATTGGAGAATTTCAGATTTTTGCTGAAGTTGTGACCCCGGGGCTTAGAATTTTTTTTTTTCACAGGTTAAGTTGTCGAGGGCTGATTTCATGTCCTATGATAAAAAGTCTTCTGTTTCCACCGCCAAACCTTTCAGGGGAGTATTTGCAACACGTTGGCACCATCTTTGAGTGAATTGGAGAATTTTCGATTTTTGCTGAAGTTGTGACCCCGGGCTTAGAAAAAGTTTTTTTCACAGGTTAAGTTGTCGAGGGTTGATTTCTTGGCCTATGATAAAAATCTTTCTGTTTCCACCGCCAAACCTTTCAGGGGAGAATTTACAACAGTTTAGCACCATTTTTGAGTGAATTGGAGAATTTCAGATTTTTGCTGAAGTTGTGACCCCGGGGCTTAGAAATTTTTTTTTTCACACGTTAAGTCTTCAAAGGCTGATTTCATGTCCTATGATAAAAAGCCTTCTGTTTCCACCGCCAAACGTTGCAGGGGAGTATTTGCAAAACTTTGGCACCATTTTTGAGTGAATTGGAGAATTTCAGATTTTTGCTGAAGTTGTGACCCCGGGGCTTAGAAATTTTTTTTTTTCACAGGTTAAGTTGTCGAGGGCTGATTTCATGTCCTATGATAAAAAGTCTTCTGTTTCCACCGCCAAACCTTTCAGGTTAGAATTTACAACAGTTTAGCACCATTTTTGAGTGAATTGGAGAATTTCAGATTTTTGCTGAAGTTGTGACCCCGGGCTTAGGAAAAATTTTTTTCACAGGTTAAGTTGTCGAGGGCTGATTTCATGTCCTATGATAAAAAGCCTTCTGTTTCCACCGCCAAACCTTTCAGGGGAGAATTTACAACAGTTTAGCACCATTTTTGAGTGAATTGGAGAATTTCAGATTTTTGCTGAAGTTGTGACCCCGGGGCTTAGAATTTTTTTTTTTCACAGGTTAAGTTGTCGAGGGCTGATTTCATGTCCTCTGATAAAAAGCCTTCTGTTTCCACCGCCAAACCTTTCAGGGGAGTATTTGCAACACGTTGGCACCATCTTTGAGTGAATTGGAGAATTTCAGATTTTTGCTGAAGTTGTGACCCCGGGGCTTAGAAATTTTTTTTTTCACAGGTTAAGTTGTCGAGGGCTGATTTCATGTTCTATGATAAAAAGCCTTCTCTTTCCACCGCCAAACCTTTCAGGGGAGTATTTGCAAAAGTTTGGCACCATCTTTGAGTGAATTGGAGAATTTCAGATTTTTGCTGAAGTTGTGACCCCGGGGCTTAGAAAAAATTTTTTTCACACGTTACGTCTTCGAAGGCTGATTTCATGTCCTATGATAAAAAGCCTTCTGTTTCCACCGCCAAACGTTGCAGGGGAGTATTTGCAAAACTTTGGCAGTATTTTTGAGTGAATTGGAGAATTTCAGATTTTTGCTGAAGTTGTGACCCCGGGGCTTAGAAATTTTTTTTTTCACAGGTTAAGTTGTCGAGGGCTGATTTCATGTCCTATGATAAAAAGCCTTCTGTTTCCACCGCCAAACCTTTCAGGGGAGAATTTACAACAGTTTAGCACCATTTTTGAGTGAATTGGAGAATTTCAGATTTTTGCTGAAATTGTGACCCCGGGGCTTAGAAATTTTTTTTTTCACAGGTTAAGTTGTCAAGGGCTGATTTCATGTCCTATGATAAAAAGCCTTCTGTTTCCACCGCTAAACCTTTCAGGGGAGAATTTGCAACAATTTAGCACCATTTTTGAGTGAATTGGAGAATTTCAGATTTTTGCTGAAGTTGTGACCCCGGGGCTTAGAAATTTTTTTTTTCACAGGTTAAGTTGTCGAGGGCTGATTTCATGTCCTATGATAAAAAGCCTTCTGTTTCCACCGCCAAACCTTTCAGGGGAGAATTTACAACAGTTTAGCACCATCTTTGAGTGAATTAGAGAATTTCAGATTTTTGCTGAAATTGTGACCCCGGGGCTTAGAAATTTTTTTTTTCACAGGTTAAGTTGTCGAGGGCTGATTTCATGTCCTCTGATAAAAAGCCTTCTGTTTCCACTGCCAAAACTTTCAGGGGAGTATTTGCAACACGTTGGCACCATCTTTGAGTGAATTGGAGAATTTCAGATTTTTGCTGAAGTTGTGACCCCGGGGCTTAGAATTTTTTTTTTTCACAGGTTAAGTTGTCGAGGGCTGATTTCATGTTCTATGATAAAAAGCCTTCTGTTTCCACCGCCAAACCTTTCAGGGGAGTATTTGCAAAAGTTTGGCACCATCTTTGAGTGAATTGGAGAATTTCAGATTTTTGCTGAAGTTGTGACCCCGGGGCTAAGAAAAAAATTTTTTCACACGTTACGTCTTCGAAGGCTGATTTCATGTCCTATGAGAAAAAGCCTTCTGTTTCCACCGCCAAACGTTGCAGGGGAGTATTTGCAAAACTTTGGCACCATTTTTGAGTGAATTGGAGAATTTCAGATTTTTGCTGAAGTTGTGACCCCGGGGCTTAGAAATTTTTTTTTTCACAGGTTAAGTTGTCGAGGGCTGATTTCATGTCCTATGATAAAAAGCCTTCTGTTTCCACCGCCAAACCTTTCAGGGGAGAATTTACAACAGTTTAGCACCATTTTTGAGTGAATTGGAGAATTTCAGATTTTTGCTGAAATTGTGACCCCGGGGCTTAGAAATTTTTTTTTTCACAGGTTAAGTTGTCAAGGGCTGATTTCATGTCCTATGATAAAAAGACTTCTGTTTCCACCGCCAAACCTTTCAGGGGAGAATTTGCAACAGTTTAGCACCATTTTTGAGTGAATTGGAGAATTTCAGATTTTTGCTGAAGTTGTGACCCCGGGGCTTAGAAATTTTTTTTTTCACAGGTTAAGTTGTCGAGGGCTGATTTCATGTCCTATGATAAAAAGCCTTCTGTTTCCACCGCCAAACCTTTCAGGGGAGAATTTGCAACAGTTTAGCACAATTTTTGAGTGAATTGGAGAAATTTAGATTTTTGCTGAAGTTGTGACCCCGGGGCTTAGAAAAATTTTTTTTCACAGGTTAAGTTGTCGAGGGTTGATTTCTTGGCCTATGATAAAAATCCTTCTGTTTCCACCGCCAAACGTTTCAGGGGAGTATTTGCAACACGTTGGCACCATCTTTGAGTGAATTGGAGAATTTCAGATTTTTGCTGAAGTTGTGACCCCGGGGCTTAGAAATATTTTTTTTCACAGGTTAAGTTGTCGAGGGCTGATTTCATGTCCTCTGATAAAAAGCCTTCTGTTTCCACCGCCAAACGTTGCAGAGGAGTATTTGCAAAACTTTGGCACCATTTTTGAGTGAATTGGAGAATTTCAGATTTTTGCTGAAGTTGTGACCCCGGGGCTTAGAAATTTTTTTTTTCACAGGTTAAGTTGTCGAGGGCTGATTTCATGTCCTATGATAAAAAGCCTTCTGTTTCCACCGCCAAACCTTTCAGGGGAGAATTTACAACAGTTTAGCACCATTTTTGATTGAATTGGAGAATTTCAGATTTTTGCTGAAGTTGTGACCCCGGGGCTTAGAAATTTTTTTTTTCACAGGTTAAGCTGTCAAGGGCTGATTTCATGTCCTATGAAAAAAAGCCTTCTGTTTCCACCGCCAAACGTTGCAGGGGAGTATTTGCAAAACTTTGGCACCATTTTTGAGTGAATTGGAGAATTTCAGATTTTTGCTGAAGTTGTGACCCCGGGGCTTAGAATTTTTTTTTTTCACAGGTTAAGTTGTCGAGGGCTGATTTCATGTCCTATGATAAAAAGTCTTCTGTTTCCACCGCCAAACCTTTCAGGGGAGTATTTGCAACACGTTGGCACCATCTTTGAGTGAATTGGAGAATTTTCGATTTTTGCTGAAGTTGTGACCCCGGGCTTAGAAAAAGTTTTTTTCACAGGTTAAGTTGTCGAGGGTTGATTTCTTGGCCTATGATAAAAATCTTTCTGTTTCCACCGCCAAACCTTTCAGGGGAGAATTTACAACAGTTTAGCACCATTTTTGAGTGAATTGGAGAATTTCAGATTTTTGCTGAAGTTGTGACCCCGGGGCTTAGAAATTTTTTTTTTCACACGTTAAGTCTTCGAAGGCTGATTTCATGTCCTATGATAAAAAGCCTTCTGTTTCCACCGCCAAACGTTGCAGGGGAGTATTTGCAAAAATTTGGCACCATTTTTGAGTGAATTGGAGAATTTCAGATTTTTGCTGAAGTTGTGACCCCGGGGCTTAGAAATTTTTTTTTTTTCACAGGTTAAGTTGTCGAGGGCTGATTTCATGTCCTATGATAAAAAGTCTTCTGTTTCCACCGCCAAACCTTTCAGGTTAGAATTTACAACAGTTTAGCACCATTTTTGAGTGAATTGGAGAATTTCAGATTTTTGCTGAAGTTGTGACCCCGGGCTTAGAAAAATTTTTTTTCACAGGTTAAGTTGTCGAGGGCTGATTTCATGTCCTATGATAAAAAGCCTTCTTTTTCCACCGCCAAACCTTTCAGGGGAGAATTTACAACAGTTTAGCACCATTTTTGATTGAATTGGAGAATTTCAGATTTTTGCTGAAGTTGTGACCCCGGGGCTTAGAATTTTTTTTTTTTCACAGGTTAAGTTGTCGAGGGCTGATTTCATGTCCTCTGATAAAAAGCCTTCTGTTTCCACCGCCAAACCTTTCAGGGGAGTATTTGCAACACGTTGGCACCATCTTTGAGTGAATTGGAGAATTTCAGATTTTTGCTGAAGTTGTGACCCCGGGGCTTAGAAATTTTTTTTTTCCACAGGTTAAGTTGTCGAGGGCTGATTTCATGTTCTATGATAAAAAGCCTTCTCTTTCCACCGCCAAACCTTTCAGGGGAGTATTTGCAAAAGTTTGGCACCATCTTTGAGTGAATTGGAGAATTTCAGATTTTTGCTGAAGTTGTGACCCCGGGGCTTAGAAAATTTTTTTTCCACAGGTTAAGTTGTCGAGGGCTGATTTCATGTCCTCTGATAAAAAGCCTTCTGTTTCCACCGCCAAACGTTGCAGGGGAGTATTTGCAAAACTTTGGCAGCATTTTTGAGTGAATTGGAGAATTTCAGATTTTTGCTGAAGTTGTGACCCCGGGGCTTAGAAATTTTTTTTTTCACAGGTTAATTTGTCGAGGGCTGATTTCATGTCCTCTGATAAGAAGCCTTCTGTTTCCACCGCCAAACCTTTCAGGGGAGTATTTGCAAAAGTTTGGCACCATCTTTGAGTGAATTGGAGAATTTCAGATTTTTGCTGAAGTTGTGACCCCGGGGCTTAGAAAATTTTTTTTCCACAGGTTAAGTTGTCGAGGGCTGATTTCATGTCCTCTGATAAAAAGCCTTCTGTTTCCACCGCCAAACGTTGCAGGGGAGTATTTGCAAAAGTTTGGCACCATCTTTGAGTGAATTGGAGAATTTCAGATTTTTGCTGAAGTTGTGACCCCGGGGCTTAGAAAAAAATTTTTTCACACGTTACGTCTTCGAAGGCTGATTTCATGTCCTATGATAAAAAGCCTTCTGTTTCCACCGCCAAACGTTGCAGGGGAGTATTTGCAAAACTTTGGCAGCATTTTTGAGTGAATTGGAGAATTTCAGATTTTTGCTGAAGTTGTGACCCCGGGGCTTAGAAATTTTTTTTTTCACAGGTTAAGTTGTCGAGGGCTGATTTCATGTCCTATGATAAAAAGCCTTCTGTTTCCACCGCCAAACCTTTCAGGGGAGAATTTACAACAGTTTAGCACCATTTTTGAGTGAATTGGAGAATTTCAGATTTTTGCTGAAATTGTGACCCCGGGGCTTAGAAATTTTTTTTTTCACAGGTTAAGTTGTCAAGGGCTGATTTCATGTCCTATGATAAAAAGCCTTCTGTTTCCACCGCCAAACCTTTCAGGGGAGAATTTGCAACAGTTTAGCACCATTTTTGAGTGAATTGGAGAATTTCAGATTTTTGCTGAAGTTGTGACCCCGGGGCTTAGAAATTTTTTTTTTCACAGGTTAAGTTGTCGAGGGCTGATTTCATGTCCTATGATAAAAAGCCTTCTGTTTCCACCGCCAAACCTTTCAGGGGAGAATTTACAACAGTTTAGCACCATCTTTGAGTGAATTAGAGAATTTCAGATTTTTGCTGAAATTGTGACCCCGGGGCTTAGAAATTTTTTTTTTCACAGGTTAAGTTGTCGAGGGCTGATTTCATGTCCTCTGATAAAAAGCCTTCTGTTTCCACTGCCAAAACTTTCAGGGGAGTATTTGCAACACGTTGGCACCATCTTTGAGTGAATTGGAGAATTTCAGATTTTTGCTGAAGTTGTGACCCCGGGGCTTAGAATTTTTTTTTTTCACAGGTTAAGTTGTCGAGGGCTGATTTCATGTTCTATGATAAAAAGCCTTCTGTTTCCACCGCCAAACCTTTCAGGGGAGTATTTGCAAAAGTTTGGCACCATCTTTGAGTGAATTGGAGAATTTCAGATTTTTGCTGAAGTTGTGACCCCGGGGCTAAGAAAAAATTTTTTTCACACGTTACGTCTTCGAAGGCTGATTTCATGTCCTATGAGAAAAAGCCTTCTGTTTCCACCGCCAAACGTTGCAGGGGAGTATTTGCAAAACTTTGGCACCATTTTTGAGTGAATTGGAGAATTTCAGATTTTTGCTGAAGTTGTGACCCCGGGGCTTAGAAATTTTTTTTTTCACAGGTTAAGTTGTCGAGGGCTGATTTCATGTCCTATGATAAAAAGCCTTCTGTTTCCACCGCCAAACCTTTCAGGGGAGAATTTACAACAGTTTAGCACAATTTTTGAGTGAATTGGAGAATTTTAGATTTTTGCTGAAGTTGTGACCCCGGGGCTTAGAAAAATTTTTTTTCACAGGTTAAGTTGTCGAGGGTTGATTTCTTGGCCTATGATAAAAATCCTTCTGTTTCCACCGCCAAGCCTTTCAGGGGAGAATTTACAACAGTTTAGCACCATTTTTGAGTGAATTGGAGAATTTCAGATTTTTGCTGAAGTTGTGACCCCGGGGCTTAGAAATTTTTTTTTCACAGGTTAAGTTGTCGAGGGCTGATTTCATGTCCTCTGATAAAAAGTCTTCTGTTTCCACCGCCAAACCTTTCAGGGGAGTATTTGCAACACGTTGGCACCATCTTTGAGTGAATTGGAGAATTTCAGATTTTTGCTGAAGTTGTGACCCCGGGGCTTAGAAATTTTTTTTTTCACAGGTTAAGTTGTCGAGGGCTGATTTCATGTCCTATGATAAAAAGCCTTCTGTTTCCACCGCCAAAACTTTCAGGGGAGTATTTGCAACACGTTGGCACCATCTTTGAGTGAATTGGAGAATTTCAGATTTTTGCTGAAGTTGTGACCCCGGGGCTTAGAATTTTTTTTTTTCACAGGTTAAGTTGTCGAGGGCTGATTTCATGTTCTATGATAAAAAGCCTTCTCTTTCCACCGCCAAACCTTTCAGGGGAGTATTTGCAAAAGTTTGGCACCATCTTTGAGTGAATTGGAGAATTTCAGATTTTTGCTGAAGTTGTGACCCCGGGGCTTAGAAAAAAATTTTTTCACACGTTACGTCTTCGAAGGCTGATTTCATGTCCTATGATAAAAAGCCTTCTGTTTCCACCGCCAAACGTTGCAGGGGAGTATTTGCAAAACTTTGGCACCATTTTTGAGTGAATTGGAGAATTTCAGATTTTTGCTGAAGTTGTGACCCCGGGGCTTAGAAATTTTTTTTTTCACAGGTTAAGTTGTCGAGGGCTGATTTCATGTCCTATGATAAAAAGCCTTCTGTTTCCACCGCCAAACCTTTCAGGGGAGAATTTACAACAGTTTAGCACCATTTTTGAGTGAATTGGAGAATTTCAGATTTTTGCTGAAATTGTGACCCCGGGGCTTAGAAATTTTTTTTTTCACAGGTTAAGTTGTCAAGGGCTGATTTCATGTCCTATGATAAAAAGCCTTCTGTTTCCACCGCCAAACCTTTCAGGGGAGAATTTGCAACAGTTTAGCACCATTTTTGAGTGAATTGGAGAATTTCAGATTTTTGCTGAAGTTGTGACCCCGGGGCTTAGAAATTTTTTTTTTCACAGGTTAAGTTGTCGAGGGCTGATTTCATGTCCTCTGATAAAAAGCCTTCTGTTTCCACCGCCAAACCTTTCAGGGGAGTATTTGCAACACGTTGGCACCATCTTTGAGTGAATTGGAGAATTTCAGATTTTTGCTGAAGTTGTGACCCCGGGGCTAAGAAAAAAATTTTTTCACACGTTATGTCTTCGAAGGCTGATTTCATGTTCTATGATAAAAAGCCTTCTGTTTCCACCGCCAAACCTTTCAGGGGAGTATTTGCAAAAGTTTGGCACCATCTTTGAGTGAATTGGAGAATTTCAGATTTTTGCTGAAGTTGTGACCCCGGGGCTAAGAAAAATTTTTTTTCACACGTTACGTCTTCGAAGGCTGATTTCATGTTATATGATAAAAAGCCTTCTGTTTCCACCGCCAAACCTTTCAGGGGAGAATTTACAACAGTTTAGCACCATTTTTGAGTGAATTGGAGAATTTTAGATTTTTGCTGAAGTTGTGACCCCGGGCTTAGAAAAAATTTTTTTCACAGGTTAAGTTGTCGAGGGTTGATTTCTTGGCCTATGATAAAAATCCTTCTGTTTCCACCGACAAACCTTTCAGGGGAGAATTTACAACAGTTTAGCACCATTTTTGATTGAATTGGAGAATTTCAGATTTTTGCTGAAGTTGTGTCCCCGGGGCTTAGAAAAATTTTTTTTCACAGGTTAAGTTGTCGAGGGCTGATTTCATGTCCTATGATAAAAAGCCTTCTGTTTCCACCGCCAAACCTTTCAGGGGAGAATTTACAACAGTTTAGCACCATTTTTGAGTGAATTGGAGAATTTCAGATTTTTGCTGAAGTTGTGACCCCGGGGCTTAGAAATTTTTTTTTTCACAGGTTAAGTTGTCGAGGGCTGATTTCATGTTCTATGATAAAAAGCCTTCTCTTTCCACCGCCAAACCTTTCAGGGGAGTATTTGCAAAACTTTGGCACCATCTTTGAGTGAATTGGAGAATTTCAGATTTTTGCTGAAGTTGTGACCCCGGGGCTTAGAAATTTTTTTTTCCACAGGTTAAGTTGTCGAGGGCTGATTTCATGTCCTATGATAAAAAGCCTTCTGTTTCCACCGCCAAACCTTTTAGGGGAGAATTTGCAACAGTTTAGCACCATTTTTGAGTGAATTGGAGAATTTCAGATTTTTGCTGAAGTTGTGACCCCGGGGCTTAGAAATATTTTTTTTCACAGGTTAAGTTGTCGAGGGCTGATTTCATGTCCTATGATAAAAAGCCTTCTGTTTCCACCGCCAAACCTTTCAGGGGAGAATTTACAACAGTTTAGCACCATTTTTGAGTGAATTGGAGAATTTCAGATTTTTGCTGAAATTGTGACTCCGGGGCTTAGAAATTTTTTTTTTCACAGGTTAAGTTGTCGAGGGCTGATTTCATGTCCTATGATAAAAAGCCTTCTGTTTCCACCGCCAAACCTTTCAGGGGAGAATTTACAACAGTTTAGCACCATTTTTGAGTGAATTGGAGAATTTTAGATTTTTGCTGAAGTTGTGACCCCGGGCTTAGAAAATTTTTTTTTCACAGGTTAAGTTGTCGAGGGTTGATTTCTTGGCCTATGATAAAAATCCTTCTGTTTCCACCGCCAAACCTTTCAGGGGAGAATTTACAACAGTTTAGCACCATTTTTGCGTGAATTGGAGAATTTCAGATTTTTGCTGAAGTTGTGACCCCGGGGCTTAGAAATTTTTTTTATCACAGGTTAAGTTGTTGAGGGCTGATTTCATGTCCTCTGATAAAAAGCCTTCTGTTTCCACCGCCAAACCTTTCAGGGGAGTATTTGCAACACGTTGGCACCATCTTTGAGTGAATTGGAGAATTTCAGATTTTTGCTGAAGTTGTGACCCCGGGGCTTAGAAATTTTTTTTTTCACAGGTTAATTTGTCGAGGGCTGATTTCATGTCCTCTGATAAGAAGCCTTCTGTTTCCACCGCCAAAACTTTCAGGGGAGTATTTGCAACACGTTGGCACCATCTTTGAGTGAATTGGAGAATTTCAGATTTTTGCTGAAGTTGTGACCCCGGGGCTTAGAAATTTTTTTTTTCACAGGTTAAGTTGTCGAGGGCTGATTTCATGTTCTATGATAAAAAGCCTTCTCTTTCCACCGCCAAACCTTTCAGGGGAGTATTTGCAAAAGTTTGGCACCATCTTTGAGTGAATTGGAGAATTTCAGATTTTTGCTGAAGTTGTGACCCCGGGGCTTAGAAAAAAAATTTTTCACACGTTACGTCTTCGAAGGCTGATTTCATGTCCTATGATAAAAAGCCTTCTGTTTCCACCGCCAAACGTTGCAGGGGAGTATTTGCAAAACTTTGGCACCATTTTTGAGTGAATTGGAGAATTTCAGATTTTTGCTGAAATTGTGACCCCGGGGCTTAGAAATTTTTTTTTTCACAGGTTAAGTTGTCAAGGGCTGATTTCATGTCCTATGATAAAAAGCCTTCTGTTTCCACCGCCAAACCTTTCAGGGGAGAATTTGCAACAGTTTAGCACCATTTTTGAGTAAATTGGAGAATTTCAGATTTTTGCTGAAGTTGTGACCCCGGGGCTTAGAAATATTTTTTTTCACAGGTTAAGTTGTCGAGGGCTGATTTCATGTCCTATGATAAAAAGCCTTCTGTTTCCACCGCCAAACCTTTCAGGGGAGAATTTACAACAGTTTAGCACCATTTTTGAGTGAATTGGAGAATTTCAGATTTTTGCTGAAGTTCTGTCCCCGGGGCTTAGAAATTTTTTTTTCCACAGGTTAAGTTGTCGAGGGCTGATTTCATGTCCTCTGATAAAAAGCCTTCTGTTTCCACCGCCAAATCTTTCAGGGGAGTATTTGCAAAACTTTGGCACCATTTTTGAGTGAATTGGAGAATTTCAGATTTTTGCTGAAGTTGTGACCCCGGGGCTTAGAAATATTTTTTTTCACAGGTTAAGTTGTCGAGGGCTGATTTCATGTCCTATGATAAAAAGCCTTCTGTTTCCACCGCCAAACCTTTCAGGGGAGAATTTACAACAGTTTAGCACCATTTTTGAGTGAATTGGAGAATTTCAGATTTTTGCTGAAGTTGTGTCCCCGGGGCTTAGAAATTTTTTTTTCCACAGGTTAAGTTGTCGAGGGCTGATTTCATGTCCTCTGATAAAAAGCCTTCTGTTTCCACCGCCAAACGTTGCAGGGGAGTATTTGCAAAACTTTGGCACCATTTTTGAGTGAATTGGAGAATTTCAGATTTTTGCTAAAATTGTGACCCCGGGGCTTAGAAATTTTTTTTCCCACAGGTTAAGTTGTCAAGGGCTGATTTCATGTCCTATGATAAAAAGCCTTCTGTTTCCACCGCCAAACCTTTCAGGGGAGAATTTGCAACAGTTTAGCACCATTTTTGAGTGAATTGGAGAATTTCAGATTTTTGCTGAAGTTGTGACCCCGGGGCTTAGAAATATTTTTTTTCACAGGTTAAGTTGTCGAGGGCTGATTTCATGTCCTATGATAAAAAGCCTTCTGTTTCCACCGCCAAACCTTTCAGGGGAGAATTTACAACAGTTTAGCACCATTTTTGAGTGAATTGGAGAATTTCAGATTTTTGCTGAAGTTGTGTCCCCGGGGCTTAGAAATTTTTTTTTCCACAGGTTAAGTTGTCGAGGGCTGATTTCATGTCCTCTGATAAAAAGCCTTCTGTTTCCACCGCCAAATCTTTCAGGGGAGAATTTGCAAAACTTTGGCACCATTTTTGAGTGAATTGGAGAATTTCAGATTTTTGCTGAAGTTGTGACCCCGGGGCTTAGAAATTTTTTTTTTCACAGGTTAAGTTGTCGAGGGTTGATTTCTAGGCCTATGATAAAAATCCTTCTGTTTCCACCACCAAACCTTTCAGGGGAGTATTTGCAACACGTTGGCACCATCTTTGAGTGAATTGGAGAATTTCAGATTTTTGCTGAAGTTGTGACCCCGGGGCTTAGAAATTTTTTTTTTCACACGTTACGTCTTCGAAGGCTGATTTCATGTCCTATGATAAAAAGCCTTCTGTTTCCACCGCCAAACGTTGCAGGGGAGTATTTGCAAAACTTTGGCACCATTTTTGAGTGAATTGGAGAATTTCAGATTTTTGCTGAAGTTGTGACCCCGGGGCTTAGAAATTTTTTTTTTCACAGGTTAAGTTGTCGAGGGCTGATTTCATGTCCTATGATAAAAAGCCTTCTATTTCCACCGCCAAACCTTTCAGGGGAGAATTTACAACAGTTTAGCACCATTTTTGAGTGAATTGGAGAATTTCAGATTTTTGCTGAAAATGTGACCCCGGGGCTTAGAAATTTTTTTTTTCACAGGTTAAGTTGTCGAGGGCTGATTTCATGTCCTATGATAAAAAGCCTTCTGTTTCCACCGCCAAACCTTTCAGGGGAGAATTTGCAACAGTTTAGCACCATTTTTGAGTGAATTGGAGAATTTCAGATTTTTGCTGAAGTTGTGACCCCGGGCCTAGAAAAATTTTTTTTCACAGGTTAAGTTGTCGAGGGTTGATTTCTTGGCCTATGATAAAAATCCTTCTGTTTCCACCGCCAAACCTTTCAGGGGAGTATTTGCAACACGTTGGCACCATCTTTGAGTGAATTGGAGAATTTCAGATTTTTGCTGAAGTTGTGACCCCGGGGCTTAGAATTTTTTTTTTTCACAGGTTAAGTTGTCGAGGGCTGATTTCATGTCCTATGATAAAAAGCCTTCTGTTTCCACCGCCAAACCTTTCAGGGGAGAATTTACAACAGTTTAGCACCATTTTTGAGTGAATTGGAGAATTTCAGATTTTTGCTGAAATTGTGACTCCGGGGCTTAGAATTTTTTTTTTTCACAGGTTAAGTTGTCGAGGGCTGATTTCATGTCCTATGATAAAAAGCCTTCTGTTTCCACCGCCAAACCTTTCAGGGGAGAATTTACAACAGTTTAGCACCATTTTTGAGTGAATTGGAGAATTTTAGATTTTTGCTGAAGTTGTGACCCCGGGCTTAGAAAAATTTTTTTTCACAGGTTAAGTTGTCGAGGGTTGATTTCTTGGCCTATGATAAAAATCCTTCTGTTTCCACCGACAAACCTTTCAGGGGAGAATTTACAACAGTTTAGCACCATTTTTGATTGAATTGGAGAATTTCAGATTTTTGCTGAAGTTGTGTCCCCGGGGCTTAGAAAAAAATTTTTTCACAGGTTAAGTTGTCGAGGGCTGATTTCATGTCCTATGATAAAAAGCCTTCTGTTTCCACCGCCAAACCTTTCAGGGGAGAATTTACAACAGTTTAGCACCATTTTTGAGTGAATTGGAGAATTTCAGATTTTTGCTGAAGTTGTGACCCCGGGGCTTAGAAATTTTTTTTTTCACAGGTTAAGTTGTCGAGGGCTGATTTCATGTTCTATGATAAAAAGACTTCTCTTTCCACCGCCAAACCTTTCAGGGGAGTATTTGCAAAACTTTGGCACCATCTTTGAGTGAATTGGAGAATTTCAGATTTTTGCTGAAGTTGTGACCCCGGGGCTTAGAAATTTTTTTTTCCACAGGTTAAGTTGTCGAGGGCTGATTTCATGTCCTATGATAAAAAGCCTTCTGTTTCCACCGCCAAACCTTTTAGGGGAGAATTTGCAACAGTTTAGCACCATTTTTGAGTGAATTGGAGAATTTCAGATTTTTGCTGAAGTTGTGACCCCGGGGCTTAGAAATATTTTTTTTCACAGGTTAAGTTGTCGAGGGCTGATTTCATGTCCTATGATAAAAAGCCTTCTGTTTCCACCGCCAAACCTTTCAGGGGAGAATTTACAACAGTTTAGCACCATTTTTGAGTGAATTGGAGAATTTCAGATTTTTGCTGAAATTGTGACTCCGGGGCTTAGAATTTTTTTTTTTCACAGGTTAAGTTGTCGAGGGCTGATTTCATGTCCTATGATAAAAAGCCTTCTGTTTCCACCGCCAAACCTTTCAGGGGAGAATTTACAACAGTTTAGCACCATTTTTGAGTGAATTGGAGAATTTTAGATTTTTGCTGAAGTTGTGACCCCGGGCTTAGAAAATTTTTTTTTCACAGGTTAAGTTGTCGAGGGTTGATTTCTTGGCCTATGATAAAAATCCTTCTGTTTCCACCGCCAAACCTTTCAGGGGAGAATTTACAACAGTTTAGCACCATTTTTGCGTGAATTGGAGAATTTCAGATTTTTGCTGAAGTTGTGACCCCGGGGCTTAGAAATTTTTTTTATCACAGGTTAAGTTGTTGAGGGCTGATTTCATGTCCTCTGATAAAAAGCCTTCTGTTTCCACCGCCAAACCTTTCAGGGGAGTATTTGCAACACGTTGGCACCATCTTTGAGTGAATTGGAGAATTTCAGATTTTTGCTGAAGTTGTGACCCCGGGGCTTAGAAATTTTTTTTTTCACAGGTTAATTTGTCGAGGGCTGATTTCATGTCCTCTGATAAAAAGCCTTCTGTTTCCACCGCCAAAACTTTCAGGGGAGTATTTGCAACACGTTGGCACCATCTTTGAGTGAATTGGAGAATTTCAGATTTTTGCTGAAGTTGTGACCCCGGGGCTTAGAAATTTTTTTTTTCACAGGTTAAGTTGTCGAGGGCTGATTTCATGTTCTATGATAAAAAGCCTTCTCTTTCCACCGCCAAACCTTTCAGGGGAGTATTTGCAAAAGTTTGGCACCATCTTTGAGTGAATTGGAGAATTTCAGATTTTTGCTGAAGTTGTGACCCCGGGGCTTAGAAAAAAATTTTTTCACACGTTACGTCTTCGAAGACTGATTTCATGTCCTATGATAAAAAGCCTTCTGTTTCCACCGCCAAACGTTGCAGGGGAGTATTTGCAAAACTTTGGCACCATTTTTGAGTGAATTGGAGAATTTCAGATTTTTGCTGAAATTGTGACCCCGGGGCTTAGAAATTTTTTTTTTCACAGGTTAAGTTGTCAAGGGCTGATTTCATGTCCTATGATAAAAAGCCTTCTGTTTCCACCGCCAAACCTTTCAGGGGAGAATTTGCAACAGTTTAGCACCATTTTTGAGTAAATTGGAGAATTTCAGATTTTTGCTGAAGTTGTGACCCCGGGGCTTAGAAATATTTTTTTTCACAGGTTAAGTTGTCGAGGGCTGATTTCATGTCCTATGATAAAAAGCCTTCTGTTTCCACCGCCAAACCTTTCAGGGGAGAATTTACAACAGTTTAGCACCATTTTTGAGTGAATTGGAGAATTTCAGATTTTTGCTGAAGTTGTGACCCCGGGGCTTAGAAATTTTTTTTATCACAGGTTAAGTTGTTGAGGGCTGATTTCATGTCCTCTGATAAAAAGCCTTCTGTTTCCACCGCCAAACCTTTCAGGGGAGTATTTGCAACACGTTGGCACCATCTTTGAGTGAATTGGAGAATTTCAGATTTTTGCTGAAGTTGTGACCCCGGGGCTTAGAAATTTTTTTTTTCACAGGTTAATTTGTCGAGGGCTGATTTCATGTCCTCTGATAAGAAGCCTTCTGTTTCCACCGCCAAAACTTTCAGGGGAGTATTTGCAACACGTTGGCACCATCTTTGAGTGAATTGGAGAATTTCAGATTTTTGCTGAAGTTGTGACCCCGGGGCTTAGAAATTTTTTTTTTCACAGGTTAAGTTGTCGAGGGCTGATTTCATGTTCTATGATAAAAAGCCTTCTCTTTCCACCGCCAAACCTTTCAGGGGAGTATTTGCAAAAGTTTGGCACCATCTTTGAGTGAATTGGAGAATTTCAGATTTTTGCTGAAGTTGTGACCCCGGGGCTTAGAAAAAATTTTTTTCACACGTTACGTCTTCGAAGGCTGATTTCATGTCCTATGATAAAAAGCCTTCTGTTTCCACCGCCAAACGTTGCAGGGGAGTATTTGCAAAACTTTGGCACCATTTTTGAGTGAATTGGAGAATTTCAGATTTTTGCTGAAATTGTGACCCCGGGGCTTAGAAATTTTTTTTTTTCACAGGTTAAGTTGTCAAGGGCTGATTTCATGTCCTATGATAAAAAGCCTTCTGTTTCCACCGCCAAACCTTTCAGGGGAGAATTTGCAACAGTTTAGCACCATTTTTGAGTGAATTGGAGAATTTCAGATTTTTGCTGAAGTTGTGACCCCGGGGCTTAGAAATATTTTTTTTCACAGGTTAAGTTGTCGAGGGCTGATTTCATGTCCTATGATAAAAAGCCTTCTGTTTCCACCGCCAAACCTTTCAGGGGAGAATTTACAACAGTTTAGCACCATTTTTGAGTGAATTGGAGAATTTCAGATTTTTGCTGAAGTTGTGTCCCCGGGGCTTAGAAATTTTTTTTTCCACAGGTTAAGTTGTCGAGGGCTGATTTCATGTCCTCTGATAAAAAGCCTTCTGTTTCCACCGCCAAATCTTTCAGGGGAGAATTTGCAAAACTTTGGCACCATTTTTGAGTGAATTGGAGAATTTCAGATTTTTGCTGAAGTTGTGACCCCGGGGCTTAGAAATTTTTTTTTTCACAGGTTAAGTTGTCGAGGGCTGATTTCATGTTCTATGATAAAAAGCCTTCTCTTTCCACCGCCAAACCTTTCAGGGGAGTATTTGCAAAAGTTTGGCACCATCTTTGAGTGAATTGGAGAATTTCAGATTTTTGCTGAAGTTGTGACCCCGGGGCTTAGAAAAAATTTTTTTCACACGTTACGTCTTCGAAGGCTGATTTCATGTCCTATGATAAAAAGCCTTCTGTTTCCACCGCCAAACGTTGCAGGGGAGTATTTGCAAAACTTTGGCACCATTTTTGAGTGAATTGGAGAATTTCAGATTTTTGCTGAAATTGTGACCCCGGGGCTTAGAAATTTTTTTTTTCACAGGTTAAGTTGTCAAGGGCTGATTTCATGTCCTATGATAAAAAGCCTTCTGTTTCCACCGCCAAACATTTCAGGGGAGAATTTGCAACAGTTTAGCACCATTTTTGAGTGAATTGGAGAATTTCAGATTTTTGCTGAAGTTGTGACCCCGGGGCTTAGAAATATTTTTTTTCACAGGTTAAGTTGTTGAGGGCTGATTTCATGTCCTATGATAAAAAGCCTTCTGTTTCCACCGCCAAACCTTTCAGGGGAGAATTTACAACAGTTTAGCACCATTTTTGAGTGAATTGGAGAATTTCAGATTTTTGCTGAAGTTGTGTCCCCGGGGCTTAGAAATTTTTTTTTCCACAGGTTAAGTTGTCGAGGGCTGATTTCATGTCCTCTGATAAAAAGCCTTCTGTTTCCACCGCCATATCTTTCAGGGGAGAATTTGCAAAACTTTGGCACCATTTTTGAGTGAATTGGAGAATTTCAGATTTTTGCTAAAGTTGTGACCCCGGGGCTTAGAAAATTTTTTTTTCACAGGTTAAGTTGTCGAGGGTTGATTTCTAGGCCTATGATAAAAATCCTTCTGTTTCCACCGCCAAACCTTTCAGGGGAGTATTTGCAACACGTTGGCACCATCTTTGAGTGAATTGGAGAATTTCAGATTTTTGCTGAAGTTGTGACCCCGGGACTTAGAAATTTTTTTTCCCACAGGTTAAGTTGTCGAGGGCTGATTTCATGTTCTATGATAAAAAGCCTTCTCTTTCCACCGCCAAACCTTTCAGGGGAGTATTTGCAACACGTTGGCACCATCTTTGAGTGAATTGGAGAATTTCAGATTTTTGCTGAAGTTGTGACCCCGGGGCTTAGAAATTTTTTTTTTCACACGTTACGTCTTCGAAGGCTGATTTCATGTCCTATGATAAAAAGCCTTCTGTTTCCACCGCCAAACGTTGCAGGGGAGTATTTGCAAAACTTTGGCACCATTTTTGAGTGAATTGGAGAATTTCAGATTTTTGCTGAAGATGTGACCCCGGGGCTTAGAAATTTTTTTTTTCACAGGTTAAGTTGTCGAGGGCTGATTTCATGTCCTATGATAAAAAGCCTTCTATTTCCACCGCCAAACCTTTCAGGGGAGAATTTACAACAGTTTAGCACCATTTTTGAGTGAATTGGAGAATTTCAGATTTTTGCTGAAAATGTGACCCCGGGGCTTAGAAATTTTTTTTTTCACAGGTTAAGTTGTCGAGGGCTGATTTCATGTCCTATGATAAAAAGCCTTCTGTTTCCACCGCCAAACCTTTCAGGGGAGAATTTGCAACAGTTTAGCACCATTTTTGAGTGAATTGGAGAATTTCAGATTTTTGCTGAAGTTGTGACCCCGGGCCTAGAAAAATTTTTTTTCACAGGTTAAGTTGTCGAGGGTTGATTTCTTGGCCTATGATAAAAATCCTTCTGTTTCCACCGCCAAACCTTTCAGGGGAGAATTTACAACAGTTTAGCACCATTTTTGAGTGAATTGGAGAATTTCAGATTTTTGCTGAAGTTGTGACCCCGGGGCTTAGAAATTTTTTTTTTCACAGGTTAAGTTGTCGAGGGCTGATTTCATGTTCTATGATAAAAAGCCTTCTCTTTCCACCGCCAAACCTTTCAGGGGAGTATTTGCAAACGTTTGGCACCATCTTTGAGTGAATTGGAGAATTTCAGATTTTTGCTGAAGTTGTGACCCCGGGGCTTAGAAATTTTTTTTTTCACAGGTTAAGTTGTCGAGGGCTGATTTCATGTTCTATGATAAAAAGCCTTCTCTTTCCACCGCCAAACCTTTCAGGGGAGAATTTGCAAAAGTTTGGCACCATCTTTGAGTGAATTGGAGAATTTCAGATTTTTGCTGAAGTTGTGACCCCGGGGCTTAGAAAAAAATTTTTTCACACGTTACGCCTTCGAAGGCTGATTTCATGTCCTATGATAAAAAGCCTTCTGTTTCCACCGCCAAACGTTGCAGGGGAGTATTTACAACAGTTTAGCACCATTTTTGAGTGAATTGGAGAATTTCAGATTTTTGCTGAAAATGTGACCCCGGGGCTTAGAAATTTTTTTTTTCACAGGTTAAGTTGTCGAGGGCTGATTTCATGTCCTATGATAAAAAGCCTTCTGTTTCCACCGCCAAACCTTTCAGGGGAGAATTTGCAACAGTTTAGCACCATTTTTGAGTGAATTGGAGAATTTCAGATTTTTGCTGAAGTTGTGACCCCGGGGCTTAGAAATTTTTTTTTCCACAGGTTAAGTTGTCAAGGGCTGATTTCATGTCCTCTGATAAAAAGCCTTCTGTTTCCACCGCCAAACCTTTCAGGGGAGTATTTGCAAAAGTTTGGCACCATCTTTGAGTGAATTGGAGAATTTCAGATTTTTGCTGAAGTTGTGACCCCGGGGCTTAGAAATTTTTTTTTCCACAGGTTAAGTTGTCGAGGGCTGATTTCATGTCCTCTGATAAAAAGCCTTCTGTTTCCACCGCCAAATCTTTCAGGGGAGAATTTGCAAAACTTTGGCACCATTTTTGAGTGAATTGGAGAATTTCAGATTTTTGCTGAAGTTGTGACCCCGGGCTTAGAAAAAAATTTTTTCACAGGTTAAGTTGTCGAGGGTTGATTTCTTGGCCTATGATAAAAATCCTTCTGTTTCCACCGCCAAACCTTTCAGGGGAGAATTTACAACAGTTTAGCACCATTTTTGAGTGAATTGGAGAATTTCAGATTTTTGCTGAAGTTGTGACCCCGGGGCTTAGAAATTTTTTTTTCCACAGGTTAAGTTGTCAAGGGCTGATTTCATGTCCTCTGATAAAAAGCCTTCTGTTTCCACCGCCAAACCTTTCAGGGGAGTATTTGCAAAAGTTTGGCACCATCTTTGAGTGAATTGGAGAATTTCAGATTTTTGCTGAAGTTGTGACCCCGGGGCTTAGAAATTTTTTTTTCCACAGGTTAAGTTGTCGAGGGCTGATTTCATGTCCTCTGATAAAAAGCCTTCTGTTTCCACCGCCAAATCTTTCAGGGGAGAATTTGCAAAACTTTGGCACCATTTTTGAGTGAATTGGAGAATTTCAGATTTTTGCTGAAGTTGTGACCCCGGGGCTTAGAAAATTTTTTTTTCACAGGTTAAGTTGTCGAGGGTTGATTTCTAGGCCTATGATAAAAATCCTTCTGTTTCCACCGCCAATCCTTTCAGGGGAGTATTTGCAACACGTTGGCACCATCTTTGAGTGAATTGGAGAATTTCAGATTTTTGCTGAAGTTGTGACCCCGGGGCTTAGAAATTTTTTTTCCCACAGGTTAAGTTGTCGAGGGCTGATTTCATGTTCTATGATAAAAAGCCTTCTCTTTCCACCGCCAAACCTTTCAGGGGAGTATTTGCAACACGTTGGCACCATCTTTGAGTGAATTGGAGAATTTCAGATTTTTGCTGAAGTTGTGACCCCGGGGCTTAGAAATTTTTTTTTTCACACGTTACGTCTTCGAAGGCTGATTTCATGTCCTATGATAAAAAGCCTTCTGTTTCCACCGCCAAACGTTGCAGGGGAGTATTTGCAAAACTTTGGCACCATTTTTGAGTGAATTGGAGAATTTCAGATTTTTGCTGAAGTTGTGACCCCGGGGCTTAGAAATTTTTTTTTTCACAGGTTAAGTTGTCGAGGGCTGATTTCATGTCCTATGATAAAAAGCCTTCTATTTCCACCGCCAAACCTTTCAGGGGAGAATTTACAACAGTTTAGCACCATTTTTGAGTGAATTGGAGAATTTCAGATTTTTGCTGAAGTTGTGACCCCGGGCCTAGAAAAATTTTTTTTCACAGGTTAAGTTGTCGAGGGTTGATTTCTTGGCCTATGATAAAAATCCTTCTGTTTCCACCGCCAAACCTTTCAGGGGAGAATTTACAACAGTTTAGCACCATTTTTGAGTGAATTGGAGAATTTCAGATTTTTGCTGAAGTTGTGACCCCGGGGCTTAGAAATTTTTTTTTTCACAGGTTAAGTTGTCGAGGGCTGATTTCATGTCCTCTGATAAAAAGCCTTCTGTTTCCACCGCCAAACCTTTCAGGGGAGTATTTGCAACACGTTGGCACCATCTTTGAGTGAATTGGAGAATTTCAGATTTTTGCTGAAGTTGTGACCCCGGGGCTTAGAAATTTTTTTTTTCACAGGTTAAGTTGTCGAGGGCTGATTTCATGTTCTATGATAAAAAGCCTTCTCTTTCCACCGCCAAACCTTTCAGGGGAGTATTTGCAAACGTTTGGCACCATCTTTGAGTGAATTGGAGAATTTCAGATTTTTGCTGAAGTTGTGACCCCGGGGCTTAGAAATTTTTTTTTTCACAGGTTAAGTTGTCGAAGGCTGATTTCATGTTCTATGATAAAAAGCCTTCTCTTTCCACCGCCAAACCTTTCAGGGGAGAATTTGCAAAAGTTTGGCACCATCTTTGAGTGAATTGGAGAATTTCAGATTTTTGCTGAAGTTGTGACCCCGGGGCTTAGAAAAATTTTTTTTCACACGTTACGCCTTCGAAGGCTGATTTCATGTCCTATGATAAAAAGCCTTCTGTTTCCACCGCCAAACGTTGCAGGGGAGTATTTGCAAAACTTTGGCACCATTTTTGAGTGAATTGTAGAATTTCAGATTTTTGCTGAAGTTGTGACCCCGGGGTTTAGAAATTTTTTTTTTCACAGGTTAAGTTGTCGAGGGCTGATTTCATGTCCTATGATAAAAAGCCTTCTGTTTCCACCGCCAAACCTTTCAGGGGAGAATTTACAACAGTTTAGCACCATTTTTGAGTGAATTGGAGAATTTCAGATTTTTGCTGGAATTGTGACCCCGGGGCTTAGAATTTTTTTTTTCCACAGGTTAAGTTGTCAAGGGCTGATTTCATGTGCTATGATAAAAAGCCTTCTGTTTCCACCGCCAAACATTTCAGGGGAGAATTTGCAACAGTTTAGCACCATTTTTGAGTGAATTGGAGAATTTCAGATTTTTGCTGAAGTTGTGACCCCGGGGCTTAGAAATTTTTTTTTTCACAGGTTAAGTTGTCGAGGGCTGATTTCATATCCTATGATAAAAAGCCTTCTGTTTCCACCGCCAAACCTTTCAGGGGAGAATTTACAACAGTTTAGCACCATTTTTGAGTGAATTGGAGAATTTTAGATTTTTGCTGAAGTTGTGACCCCGGGCTTAGAAAAAAATTTTTTCACAGGTTAAGTTGTCGAGGGTTGATTTCTTGGCCTATGATAAAAATCCTTCTGTTTCCACCGCCAAACCTTTCAGGGGAGAATTTACAACAGTTTAGCACCATTTTTGAGTGAATTGGAGAATTTCAGATTTTTGCTGAAGTTGTGACCCCGGGGCTTAGAAATTTTTTTTTCCACAGGTTAAGTTGTCAAGGGCTGATTTCATGTCCTCTGATAAAAAGCCTTCTGTTTCCACCGCCAAACCTTTCAGGGGAGTATTTGCAAAAGTTTGGCACCATCTTTGAGTGAATTGGAGAATTTCAGATTTTTGCTGAAGTTGTGACCCCGGGGCTTAGAAATTTTTTTTCCCACAGGTTAAGTTGTCGAGGGCTGATTTCATGTCCTATGATAAAAAGCCTTCTGTTTCCACCGCCAAAACTTTCAGGGGAGTATTTGCAACACGTTGGCACCATCTTTGAGTGAATTGGAGAATTTCAGATTTTTGCTGAAGTTGTGACCCCGGGGGTTAGAAAATTTTTTTTTCACACGTTACGTCTTCGAAGGCTGATTTCATGTCCTATGATAAAAAGCCTTCTGTTTCCACCGCCAAACGTTGCAGGGGAGTATTTTCAAAACTTTGGCACCATTTTTGAGTGAATTGGAGAATTTCAAATTTTTGCTGAAGTTGTGACCCCGGGGCTTAGAATTTTTTTTTTTCACAGGTTAAGTTGTCGAGGGCTGATTTCATGTCCTATGATAAAAAGCCTTCTGTTTCCACCGCCAAACCTTTCAGGGAAGAATTTACAACAGTTTAGCACCATTTTTGAGTGAATTGGAGAATTTCAGATTTTTGCTGAAATTGTGACCCCGGGGCTTAGAAATTTTTTTTTTCACAGGTTAAGTTGTCAAGGGCTGATTTCATGTCCTATGATAAAAAGCCTTCTGTTTCCACCGCCAAACCTTTCAGGGGAGTATTTGCAAAGGTTTGGCACCATCTTTGAGTGAATTGGAGAATTTCAGATTTTTGCTGAAGTTGTGACCCCGGGGGTTAGAAAAATTTTTTTTCACACGTTACGTCTTCGAAGGCTGATTTCATGTCCTATGATAAAAAGCCTTCTGTTTCCACCGCCAAACGTTGCAGGGGAGTATTTGCAAAACTTTGGCACCATTTTTGAGTGAATTGGAGAATTTCAGATTTTTGCTGAAGTTGTGACCCCGGGGCTTAGAAATTTTTTTTTTCACAGGTTAAGTTGTCGAGGGCTGATTTCATGTCCTATGATAAAAAGCCTTCTGTTTCCACCGCCAAACCTTTCAGGGGAGAATTTACAACAGTTTAGCACCATTTTTGAGTGAATTGGAGAATTTCAGATTTTTGCTGAAATTGTGACCCCGGGGCTTAGAAATTTTTTTTTTCACAGGTTAAGTTGTCGAGGGTTGATTTCTTGGCCTATGATAAAAATCCTTCTGTTTCCACCGCCAAACCTTTCAGGGGAGAATTTACAACAGTTTAGCACCATTTTTGAGTGAATTGGAGAATTTCAGATTTTTGCTGAAGTTGTGATCCCGGGGCTTAGAATTTTTTTTTTTCACAGGTTAAGTTGTCGAGGGCTGATTTCATGTCCTCTGATAAAAAGCCTTCTGTTTCCACCGCCAAACCTTTCAGGGGAGTATTTGCAACACGTTGGCACCATCTTTGAGTGAATTGGAGAATTTCAGATTTTTGCTGAAGTTGTGACCCCGGGGCTTAGAAATTTTTTTTTTCACAGGTTAAATTGTCGAGGGCTGATTTCATGTCCTCTGATAAAAAGCCTTCTGTTTCCACCGCCAAACCTTTCAGGGGAGTATTTGCAACACGTTGGCACCATCTTTGAGTGAATTGGAGAATTTCAGATTTTTGCTGAAATTGTGACTCCGGGGCTTAGAAATTTTTTTTTTCACAGGTTAAGTTGTCGAGGGCTGATTTCATGTCCTATGATAAAAAGCCTTCTGTTTCCACCGCCAAACCTTTCAGGGGAGAATTTACAACAGTTTAGCACCATTTTTGAGTGAATTGGAGAATTTTAGATTTTTGCTGAAGTTGTGACCCCGGGCTTAGAAAAATTTTTTTTCACAGGTTAAGTTGTCGAGGGTTGATTTCTTGGCCTATGATAAAAATCCTTCTGTTTCCACCGACAAACCTTTCAGGGGAGAATTTACAACAGTTTAGCACCATTTTTGAGTGAATTGGAGAATTTCAGATTTTTGCTGAAGTTGTGACCCCGGGGCTTAGAAAATTTTTTTTTCACAGGTTAAGTTGTCGAGGGCTGATTTCATGTCCTATGATAAAAAGCCTTCTGTTTCCACCGCCAAACCTTTCAGGGGAGAATTTACAGCAGTTTAGCACCATTTTTGAGTGAATTGGAGAATTTCAGATTTTTGCTGAAGTTGTGACCCCGGGGCTTAGAAATTTTTTTTTTCACAGGTTAAGTTGTCGAGGGCTGATTTTATGTCCTATGATAAAAACCCTTCTGTTTCCACCGCCAAACGTTTCAGGGGAGTATTTGCAACACGTTGGCACCATCTTTGAGTGAATTGGAGAATTTCAGATTTTTGCTGAAGTTGTGACCCCGGGGCTTAGAAATTTTTTTTTTCACAGGTTAATTTGTCGAGGGCTGATTTCATGTTCTATGATAAAAAGCCTTCTCTTTCCACCGCCAAACCTTTCAGGGGAGTATTTGCAAAAGTTTGGCACCATCTTTGAGTGAATTGGAGAATTTCAGATTTTTGCTGAAGTTGTGACCCCGGGGCTTAGAAAAATTTTTTTTCACACGTTACGTCTTCGAAGGCTGATTTCATGTCATATGATAAAAAGCCTTCTGTTTCCACCGCCAAACGTTGCAGGGGAGTATTTGCAAAACTTTGGCACCATTTTTGAGTGAATTGGAGAATTTCAGATTTTTGCTGAAGTTGTGACCCCGGGGCTTAGAAATTTTTTTTTTCACAGGTTAAGTTGTCGAGGGCTGATTTCATGTCCTATGATAAAAAGCCTTCTGTTTCCACCGCCAAACCTTTCAGGGGAGAATTTACAACAGTTTAGCACCATTTTTGAGTGAATTGGAGAATTTCAGATTTTTGCTGAAGTTGTGACCCCGGGGCTTAGAAATATTTTTTTTCACAGGTTAAGTTGTCGAGGGCTGATTTCATGTTCTATGATAAAAAGCCTTCTCTTTCCACCGCCAAACCTTTCAGGGGAGTATTTGCAAAAGTTTGGCACCATCTTTGAGTGAATTGGAGAATTACAGATTTTTGCTGAAGTTGTGACCCCGGGGCTTAGAAAAAATTTTTTTCACACGTTACGTCTTCGAAGGCTGATTTCATGTCCTATGATAAAAAGCCTTCTGTTTCCACCGCCAAACGTTGCAGGGGAGTATTTGCAAAACTTTGGCACCATTTTTGAGTGAATTGGAGAATTTCAGATTTTTGCTGAAGTTGTGACCCCGGGGCTTAGAAATTTTTTTTTTCACAGGTTAAGTTGTCGAGGGCTGATTTCATGTCCTATGATAAAAAGCCTTCTGTTTCCACCGCCAAACCTTTCAGGGGAGAATTTGCAACAGTTTAGCACCATTTTTGAGTGAATTGGAGAATTTCAGATTTTTGCTGAAGTTGTGACCCCGGGGCTTAGAAATTTTTTTTTTCACAGGTTAAGTTGTCAAGGGCTGATTTCATGTCCTATGATAAAAAGCCTTCTGTTTCCACCGCCAAACCTTTCAGGGGAGTATTTGCAAAGGTTTGGCACCATCTTTGAGTGAATTGGAGAATTTCAGATTTTTGCTGAAGTTGTGACCCCGGGGGTTAGAAAAAAATTTTTTCACACGTTACGTCTTCAAAGGCTGATTTCATGTCCTATGATAAAAAGCCTTCTGTTTCCACCGCCAAACGTTGCAGGGGAGTATTTGCAAAACTTTGGCACCATTTTTGAGTGAATTGGAGAATTTCAGATTTTTGCTGAAGTTGTGACCCCGGGCTTAGAAAAATTTTTTTTCACAGGTTAAGTTGTCGAGGGTTGATTTCTTGGCCTATGATAAAAATCCTTCTGTTTCCACCGCCAAACCTTTCAGGGGAGAATTTACAACAGTTTAGCAGCATTTTTGAGTGAATTGGAGAATTTCAGATTTTTGCTGAAGTTGTGACCCCGGGGCTTAGAAATTTTTTTTTTCACAGGTTAAGTTGTCCAGGGCTGATTTCATGTCCTCTGATAAAAAGCCTTCTGTTTCCACCACCAAAACTTTCAGGGAAGTATTTGCAACACGTTGGCACCATCTTTGAGTGAATTGGAGAATTTCAGATTTTTGCTGAAGTTGTGACCCCGGGGCTTAGAATTTTTTTTTTTCACAGGTTAAGTTGTCGAGGGCTGATTTCATGTTCTATGATAAAAAGCCTTCTGTTTCCACCGCCAAACGTTGCAGGGGAGTATTTGCAAAACTTTGGCACCATTTTTGAGTGAATTGGAGAATTTCAGATTTTTGCTGAAATTGTGACCCCGGGGCTTAGAAATTTTTTTTTCCACAGGTTAAGTTGTCAAGGGCTGATTTCATGTCCTATGATAAAAAGCCTTCTGTTTCCACCGCCAAACCTTTCAGGGGAGAATTTGCAACAGTTTAGCACCATTTTTGAGTGAATTGGAGAATTTCAGATTTTTGCTGAAGTTGTGACCCCGGGGCTTAGAAATATTTTTTTTCACAGGTTAAGTTGTCGAGGGCTGATTTCATGTCCTATGATAAAAAGCCTTCTGTTTCCACCGCCAAACCTTTCAGGGGAGAATTTACAACAGTTTAGCACCATTTTTGAGTGAATTGGAGAATTTCAGATTTTTGCTGAAATTGTGACTCCGGGGCTTAGAAATTTTTTTTTTCACAGGTTAAGTTGTCGAGGGCTGATTTCATGTCCTATGATAAAAAGCCTTCTGTTTCCACCGCCAAACCTTTCAGGGGAGAATTTACAACAGTTTAGCACCATTTTTGAGTGAATTGGAGAATTTTAGATTTTTGCTGAAGTTGTGACCCCGGGGCTTAGAAATTTTTTTTTTCACAGGTTAAGTTGTCGAGGGCTGATTTCATGTCCTCTGATAAAAAGCCTTCTGTTTCCACCGCCAAACCTTTCAGGGGAGTATTTGCAACACGTTGGCACCACCTTTGAGTGAATTGGAGAATTTCAGATTTTTGCTGAAGTTGTGACCCCGGGGCTTAGAAATTTTTTTTTTTACTGGTTAAGTTGTTGAGGGCTGATTTCATGTTCTATGATAAAAAGCCTTCTCTTTCCACCGCCAAACCTTTCAGGGGATTATTTGCAAAAGTTTGGCACCATCTTTGAGTGAATTGGAGAATTTCAGATTTTTGCTGAAGTTGTGACCCCGGGGCTTAGAAAATTTTTTTTTCACAGGTTAAGTTGTCGAGGGCTGATTTCATGTCCTCTGATAAAAAGCCTTCTGTTTCCACCGCCAAAACTTTCAGGGGAGTATTTGCAACACGTTGGCACCATCTTTGAGTGAATTGGAGAATTTCAGATTTTTGCTGAAGTTGTGACCCCGGGGCTTAGAATTTTTTTTTTTCACAGGTTAAGTTTTCGAGGGCTGATTTCATGTTCTATGATAAAAAGCCTTCTGTTTCCACCGCCAAACGTTGCAGGGGAGTATTTGCAAAACTTTGGCACCATTTTTGAGTGAATTGGAGAATTTCAGATTTTTGCTGAAATTGTGACCCCGGGGCTTAGAATTTTTTTTTTCCACAGGTTAAGTTGTCAAGGGCTGCTTTCATGTCCTATGATAAAAAGCCTTCTGTTTCCACCGCCAAACCTTTCAGGGGAGAATTTGCAACAGTTTAGCACCATTTTTGAGTGAATTGGAGAATTTCAGATTTTTGCTGAAGTTGTGACCCCGGGGCTTAGAAATATTTTTTTTCACAGGTTAAGTTGTCGAGGGCTGATTTCATGTCCTATCATAAAAAGCCTTCTGTTTCCACCGCCAAACCTTTCAGGGGAGAATTTACAACAGTTTAGCACCATTTTTGAGTGAATTGGAGAATTTCAGATTTTTGCTGAAATTGTGACTCCGGGGCTTAGAAATATTTTTTTTCACAGGTTAAGTTGTCGAGGGCTGATTTCATGTCCTATGATAAAAAGCCTTCTGTTTCCACCGCCAAACCTTTCAGGGGAGAATTTACAACAGTTTAGCACCATTTTTGAGTGAATTGGAGAATTTCAGATTTTTGCTGAAGTTGTGACCCCGGGGCTTAGAATTTTTTTTTTTCACAGGTTAAGTTGTCGAGGGCTGATTTCATGTTCTATGATAAAAAGCCTTCTGTTTCCACCGCCAAACGTTGCAGGGGAGTATTTGCAAAACTTTGGCACCATTTTTGAGTGAATTGGAGAATTTCAGATTTTTGCTGAAATTGTGACCCCGGGGCTTAGAAATTTTTTTTTCCACAGGTTAAGTTGTCAAGGGCTGCTTTCATGTCCTATGATAAAAAGCCTTCTGTTTCCACCGCCAAACCTTTCAGGGGAGAATTTGCAACAGTTTAGCACCATTTTTGAGTGAATTGGAGAATTTCAGATTTTTGCTGAAGTTGTGACCCCGGGGCTTAGAAATATTTTTTTTCACAGGTTAAGTTGTCGAGGGCTGATTTCATGTCCTATCATAAAAAGCCTTCTGTTTCCACCGCCAAACCTTTCAGGGGAGAATTTACAACAGTTTAGCACCATTTTTGAGTGAATTGGAGAATTTCAGATTTTTGCTGAAATTGTGACTCCGGGGCTTAGAAATATTTTTTTTCACAGGTTAAGTTGTCGAGGGCTGATTTCATGTCCTATGATAAAAAGCCTTCTGTTTCCACCGCCAAACCTTTCAGGGGAGAATTTACAACAGTTTAGCACCATTTTTGAGTGAATTGGAGAATTTTAGATTTTTGCTGAAGTTGTGACCCCGGGCTTAGAAAAAAATTTTTTCACAGGTTAAGTTGTCGAGGGTTGATTTCTTGGCCTATGATAAAAATCCTTCTGTTTCCACCGACAAACCTTTCAGGGGAGAATTTACAACAGTTTAGCACCATTTTTGAGTGAATTGGAGAATTTCAGATTTTTGCTGAAGTTGTGACCCCGGGGCTTAGAAAAAAATTTTTTCACAGGTTAAGTTGTCGAGGGCTGATTTCATGTCCTATGATAAAAAGCCTTCTGTTTCCACCGCCAAACCTTTCAGGGGAGAATTTACAACAGTTTAGCACCATTTTTGAGTGAATTGGAGAATTTCAGATTTTTGCTGAAGTTGTGACCCCGGGGCTTAGAAATATTTTTTTTCACAGGTTAAGTTGTCGAGGGCTGATTTCATGTTCTATGATAAAAAGCCTTCTCTTTCCACCGCCAAACCTTTCAGGGGAGTATTTGCAAAAGTTTGGCACCATCTTTGAGTGAATTGGAGAATTACAGATTTTTGCTGAAGTTGTGACCCCGGGGCTTAGAAAAAATTTTTTTCACACGTTACGTCTTCGAAGGCTGATTTCATGTCCTATGATAAAAAGCCTTCTGTTTCCACCGCCAAACGTTGCAGGGGAGTATTTGCAAAACTTTGGCACCATTTTTGAGTGAATTGGAGAATTTCAGATTTTTGCTGAAGTTGTGACCCCGGGGCTTAGAAAATTTTTTTTTCACAGGTTAAGTTGTCGAGGGCTGATTTCATGTCCTATGATAAAAAGCCTTCTGTTTCCACCGCCAAACCTTTCAGGGGAGAATTTGCAACAGTTTAGCACCATTTTTGAGTGAATTGGAGAATTTCAGATTTTTGCTGAAGTTGTGACCCCGGGGCTTAGAAATATTTTTTTTCACAGGTTAAGTTGTCGAGGGCTAATTTCATGTCCTCTGATAAAAAGCCTTCTGTTTCCACCGCCAAACCTTTCAGGGGAGAATTTACAACAGTTTAGCACCATTTTTGAGTGAATTGGAGAATTTCAGATTTTTGCTGAAATTGTGACTCCGGGGCTTAGAAATTTTTTTTTCACAGGTTAAGTTGTCGAGGGCTGATTTCATGTCCTATGATAAAAAGCCTTCTGTTTCCACCGCCAAACCTTTCAGGGGAGAATTTACAACAGTTTAGCACAATTTTTGAGTGAATTGGAGAATTTTAGATTTTTGCTGAAGTTGTGACCCCGGGCTTAGAAAAAATTTTTTTCACAGGTTAAGTTGTCGAGGGTTGATTTCTTGGCCTATGATAAAAATCCTTCTGTTTCCACCGCCAAACCTTTCAGGGGAGAATTTACAACAGTTTAGCACCATTTTTGAGTGAATTGGAGAATTTCAGATTTTTGCTGAAGTTGTGACCCCGGGGCTTAGAAATTTTTTTTTTCACAGGTTAAGTTGTCGAGGGCTGATTTCATGTCCTCTGATAAAAAGCCTTCTGTTTCCACCACCAAAACTTTCAGGGGAGTATTTGCAACACGTTGGCACCATCTTTGAGTGAATTGGAGAATTTCAGATTTTTGCTGAAGTTGTGACCCCGGGGCTTAGAATTTTTTTTTTTCACAGGTTAAGTTGTCGAGGGCTGATTTCATGTTCTATGATAAAAAGCCTTCTGTTTCCACCGCCAAACGTTGCAGGGGAGTATTTGCAAAACTTTGGCACCATTTTTGCGTGAATTGGAGAATTTCAGATTTTTGCTGAAATTGTGACCCCGGGGCTTAGAAATTTTTTTTTCCACAGGTTAAGTTGTCAAGGGCTGATTTCATGTCCTATGATAAAAAGCCTTCTGTTTCCACCGCCAAACCTTTCAGGGGAGAATTTGCAACAGTTTAGCACCATTTTTGAGTGAATTGGAGAATTTCAGATTTTTGCTGAAGTTGTGACCCCGGGGCTTAGAAATATTTTTTTTCACAGGTTAAGTTGTCGAGGGCTGATTTCATGTCCTATGATAAAAAGCCTTCTGTTTCCACCGCCAAACCTTTCAGGGGAGAATTTGCAACAGTTTAGCACCATTTTTGAGTGAATTGGAGAATTTCAGATTTTTGCTGAAATTGTGACTCCGGGGCTTAGAAATTTTTTTTTTCACAGGTTAAGTTGTCGAGGGCTGATTTCATGTCCTATGATAAAAAGCCTTCTGTTTCCACCGCCAAACCTTTCAGGGGAGAATTTACAACAGTTTAGCACCATTTTTGAGTGAATTGGAGAATTTTAGATTTTTGCTGATGTTGTGACCCCGGGGCTTAGAAATTTTTTTTTTCACAGGTTAAGTTGTCGAGGGCTGATTTCATGTCCTCTGATAAAAAGCCTTCTGTTTCCACCGCCAAACCTTTCAGGGGAGTATTTGCAACACGTTGGCACCATCTTTGAGTGAATTGGAGAATTTCAGATTTTTGCTGAAGTTGTGACCCCGGGGCTTAGAAATTTTTTTTTTCACAGGTTAAGTTGTCGAGGGCTGATTTCATGTTCTATGATAAAAAGCCTTCTCTTTCCACCGCCAAACCTTTCAGGGGAGTATTTGCAAAAGTTTGGCACCATCTTTGAGTGAATTGGAGAATTTCAGATTTTTGCTGAAGTTGTGACCCCGGGGCTTAGAAAATTTTTTTTTCACAGGTTAAGTTGTCGAGGGCTGATTTCATGTCCTCTGATAAAAAGCCTTCTGTTTCCACCGCCAAAACTTTCAGGGGAGTATTTGCAACACGTTGGCACCATCTTTGAGTGAATTGGAGAATTTCAGATTTTTGCTGAAGTTGTGACCCCGGGGCTTAGAAATTTTTTTTTTCACAGGTTAAGTTGTCGAGGGCTGATTTCATGTTCTATGATAAAAAGCCTTCTGTTTCCACCGCCAAACGTTGCAGGGGAGTATTTGCAAAACTTTGGCACCATTTTTGAGTGAATTGGAGAATTTCAGATTTTTGCTGAAATTGTGACCCCGGGGCTTAGAATTTTTTTTTTCCACAGGTTAAGTTGTCAAGGGCTGCTTTCATGTCCTATGATAAAAAGCCTTCTGTTTCCACCGCCAAACCTTTCAGGGGAGAATTTGCAACAGTTTAGCACCATTTTTGAGTGAATTGGAGAATTTCAGATTTTTGCTGAAGTTGTGACCCCGGGGCTTAGAAATATTTTTTTTCACAGGTTAAGTTGTCGAGGGCTGATTTCATGTCCTATGATAAAAAGCCTTCTGTTTCCACCGCCAAACCTTTCAGGGGAGAATTTACAACAGTTAAGCACCATTTTTGAGTGAATTGGAGAATTTTAGATTTTTGCTGAAGTTGTGACCCCGGGCTTAGAAAAAAATTTTTTCACAGGTTAAGTTGTCGAGGGTTGATTTCTTGGCCTATGATAAAAATCCTTCTGTTTCCACCGACAAACCTTTCAGGGGAGAATTTACAACAGTTTAGCACCATTTTTGAGTGAATTGGAGAATTTCAGATTTTTGCTGAAGTTGTGACCCCGGGGCTTAGAAAAAATTTTTTTCACAGGTTAAGTTGTCAAGGGCTGATTTCATGTCCTATGATAAAAAGCCTTCTGTTTTCACCGCCAAACGTTGCAGGGGAGAATTTACAACAGTTTAGCACCATTTTTGAGTGAATTGGAGAATTTCAGATTTTTGCTGAAGTTGTGACCCCGGGGCTTAGAATTTTTTTTTTTCACAGGTTAAGTGGTCGAGGGCTGATTTCATGTCCTCTGATAAAAAGCCTTCTCTTTCCACCGCCAAACCTTTCAGGGGAGTATTTGCAACAGTTTAGCACCATTTTTGAGTGAATTGGAGAATTTCAGATTTTTGCTGAAGTTGTGACCCCGGGGCTTAGAAATATTTTTTTTCACAGGTTAAGTTGTCGAGGGCTGATTTCATGTCCTATGATAAAAAGCCTTCTGTTTCCACCGCCAAACCTTTCAGGGGAGAATTTACAACAGTTTAGCACCATTTTTGAGTGAATTGGAGAATTTCAGATTTTTGCTGAAATTGTGACCCCGGGGCTTAGAATTTTTTTTTTTCACAGGTTAAGTTGTCGAGGGCTGATTTCATGTCCTATGATAAAAAGCCTTCTGTTTCCACCGCCAAACCTTTCAGGGGAGAATTTACAACAGTTTAGCACCATTTTTGAGTGAATTGGAGAATTTCAGATTTTTGCTGAAGTTGTGACCCCGGGGCTTAGAAAAAATTTTTTTCACAGGTTAAGTTGTCGAGGGCTGATTTCATGTCCTATGATAAAAAGCCTTCTGTTTCCACCGCCAAACCTTTCAGGGGAGAATTTACAACAGTTTAGCACCATTTTTGAGTGAATTGGAGAATTTCAGATTTTTGCTGAAGTTGTGACCCCGGGGCTTAGAATTTTTTTTTTTCACAGGTTAAGTGGTCGAGGGCTGATTTCATGTCCTCTGATAAAAAGCCTTCTGTTTCCACCGCCAAACCTTTCAGGGGAGTATTTGCAACACGTTGGCACCATCTTTGAGTGAATTGGAGAATTTCAGATTTTTGCTGAAGTTGTGACCCCGGGGCTTAGAAATTTTTTTTTTCACAGGTTAAGTTGTCGAGGGCTGATTTCATGTTCTATGATAAAAAGCCTTCTCTTTCCACCGCCAAACCTTTCAGGGGAGTATTTGCAAAAGTTTGGCACCATCTTTGAGTGAATTGGAGAATTTCAGATTTTTGCTGAAGTTGTGACCCCGGGGCTTAGAAAAATTTTTTTTCACACGTTACTTCTTCGAAGGTTGATTTCATGTCCTATGATAAAAAGCCTTCTGTTTTCACCGCCAAACGTTGCAGCGGAGTATTTGCAAAACTTTGGCACCATTTTTGAGTGAATTGGAGAATTTCAGATTTTTGCTGAAGTTGTGACCCCGGGGCTTAGAATTTTTTTTTTTTCACAGGTTAAGTTGTCGAGGGCTGATTTCATGTCCTATGATAAAAAGCCTTCTGTTTCCACCGCCAAACCTTTCAGGGGTGAATTTGCAACAGTTTAGCACCATTTTTGAGTGAATTGGAGAATTTCAGATTTTTGCTGAAGTTGTGACCCCGGGGCTTAGAAATATTTTTTTTCACAGGTTAAGTTGTCGAGGGCTGATTTCATGTCCTATGATAAAAAGCCTTCTGTTTCCACCGCCAAACCTTTCAGGGGAGAATTTACAACAGTTTAGCACCATTTTTGAGTGAATTGGAGAATTTCAGATTTTTGCTGAAATTGTGACTCCGGGGCTTAGAAATTTTTTTTTTCACAGGTTAAGTTGTCGAGGGCTGATTTCATGTCCTATGATAAAAAGCCTTCTGTTTCCACCGCCAAACCTTTCAGGGGAGAATTTACTACAGTTTAGCACCATTTTTGAGTGAATTGGAGAATTTTAGATTTTTGCTGAAGTTGTGACCCCGGGCTTAGAAAAAAATTTTTTCACAGGTTAAGTTGTCGAGGGTTGATTTCTTGGCCTATGATAAAAATCCTTCTGTTTCCACCGCCAAACCTTTCAGGGGAGAATTTACAACAGTTTAGCACCATTTTTGAGTGAATTGGAGAATTTCAGATTTTTGCTGAAGTTGTGACCCCGGGGCTTAGAAATTTTTTTTATCACAGGTTAAGTTGTCGAGGGCTGATTTCATGTCCTCTGATAAAAAGCCTTCTGTTTCCACCGCCAAACCTTTCAGGGGAGTATTTGCAACACGTTGGCACCATCTTTGAGTGAATTGGAGAATTTCAGATTTTTGCTGAAGTTGTGACCCCGGGGCTTAGAATTTTTTTTTTTCACAGGTCAAGTTGTCGAGGGCTGATTTCATGTTCTATGATAAAAAGCCTTCTCTTTCCACCGCCAAACCTTTCAGGGGATTATTTGCAAAAGTTTGGCACCATCTTTGAGTGAATTGGAGAATTTCAGATTTTTGCTGAAGTTGTGACCCCGGGGCTTAGAAATTTTTTTTTTCACAGGTTAAGTTGTCGAGGGCTGATTTCATGTCCTCTGATAAAAAGCCTTCTGTTTCCACCGCCAAAACTTTCAGGGGAGTATTTGCAACACGTTGGCACCATCTTTGAGTGAATTGGAGAATTTCAGATTTTTGCTGAAATTGTGATCCCGGGGCTAAGAAAAAATTTTTTTCACACGTTACGTCTTCAAAGGCTGATTTCATATCCTATGAGAAAAAGCCTTCTGTTTCCACCGCCAAACCTTTCAGGGGAGTATTTGCAAAAGTTTGGCACCATCTTTGAGTGAATTGGAGAATTTCAGATTTTTGCTGAAAATGTGACCCCGGGGCTTAGAAATTTTTTTTTTCACAGGTTAAGTTGTCGAGGGCTGATTTCATGTCCTATGATAAAAAGCCTTCTGTTTCCACCGCCAAACCTTTCAGGGGAGAATTTGCAACAGTTTAGCACCATTTTTGAGTGAATTGGAGAATTTCAGATTTTTGTTGAAATTGTGACTCCGGGGCTTAGAATTTTTTTTTTTCACAGGTTAAGTTGTCGAGGGCTGATTTCATGTCCTATGATAAAAAGCCTTCTGCTTCCACCGCCAAACCTTTCAGGGGAGAATTTACAACAGTTTAGCACCATTTTTGAGTGAATTGGAGAATTTCAGATTTTTGCTGAAATTGTGACCCCGGGGCTTAGAAATTTTTTTTTTCACAGCTTAAGTTGTCAAGGGCTGATTTCATGTCCTATGATAAAAAGCCTTCTGTTTCCACCGCCAAACATTTCAGGGGAGAATTTGCAACAGTTTAGCACCATTTTTGAGTGAATTGGAGAATTTCAGATTTTTGCTGAAGTTGTGACCCCGGGGCTTAGAAATTTTTTTTTCACAGGTTAAGTTGTCGAGGGCTGATTTCATGTCCTATGATAAAAAGCCTTAGGTTTCCACCGCCAAACCTTTCAGGGGAGAATTTACAACAGTTTAGCACCATTTTTGAGTGAATTGGAGAATTTTAGATTTTTGCTGAAGTTGTGACCCCGGGCTTAGAAAAATTTTTTTTCACAGGTTAAGTTGTCGAGGGCTGATTTCATATCCTATGATAAAAAGCCTTAGGTTTCCACCGCCAAACCTTTCAGGGGAGAATTTACAACAGTTTAGCACCATTTTTGAGTGAATTGGAGAATTTCAGATTTTTGCTGAAATTGTGACTCCGGGGCTTAGAAATTTTTTTTTTCACAGGTTAAGTTGTCGAGGGCTGATTTCATGTCCTATGATAAAAAGCCTTCTGTTTCCACCGCCAAACCTTTCAGGGGAGAATTTACAACAGTTTAGCACCATTTTTGAGTGAATTGGAGAATTTTAGATTTTTGCTGAAGTTGTGACCCCGGGCTTAGAAAAAATTTTTTTCACAGGTTAAGTTGTCGAGGGTTGATTTCTTGGCCTATGATAAAAATCCTTCTGTTTCCACCGCCAAACCTTTCAGGGGAGAATTTACAACAGTTTAGCACCATTTTTGAGTGAATTGGAGAATTTCAGATTTTTGCTGACATTGTGACCCCGGGGCTTAGAATTTTTTTTTTTCACAGGTTAAGTTGTCGAGGGCTGATTTCATGTCCTATGATAAAAAGCCTTCTGTTTCCACCGCCAAACCTTTCAGGGGAGAATTTACAACAGTTTAGCACCATTTTTGAGTGAATTGGAGAATTTTAGATTTTTGCTGAAGTTGTGACCCCGGGCTTAGAAAAAATTTTTTTCACAGGTTAAGTTGTCGAGGGTTGATTTCTTGCCCTATGATAAAAATCCTTCTGTTTCCACCGCCAAACCTTTCAGGGGAGAATTTACAACAGTTTAGCACCATTTTTGAGTGAATTGGAGAATTTCAGATTTTTGCTGAAGTTGTGACCCCGGGGCTTAGAAATTTTTTTTTCCACAGGTTAAGTTGTCGAGGGCTGATTTCATGTCCTATGATAAAAAGCCTTCTGTTTCCACCGCCAAACCTTTCAGGGGAGTATTTGCAAAAGTTTGGCACCATCTTTGAGTGAATTGGAGAATTTCAGATTTTTGCTGAATTTGTGACCCCGGGGATTAGAAATTTTTTTTTCCACAGGTTAAGTTGTCGAGGGCTGATTTCATGTCCTATGATAAAAAGCCTTCTGTTTCCACCGCCAAAACTTTCAGGGGAGTATTTACAACACGTTGGCACCATCTTTGAGTGAATTGGAGAATTTCAGATTTTTGCTGAAGTTGTGACCCCGGGGCTTAGAAAAATTTTTTTTCACACGTTACGTCTTCGAAGGCTGATTTCATGTCCTATGATAAAAAGCCTTCTGTTTCCACCGCCAAACGTTGCAGGGGAGTATTTGCAAAACTTTGGCACCATTTTTGAGTGAATTGGAGAATTTCAGATTTTTGCTGAAGTTGTGACCCCGGGGCTTAGAAATTTTTTTTTTCACAGGTTAAGTTGTCGAGGGTTGATTTCTTGGCCTATGATAAAAAGCCTTCTGTTTCCACCGCCAAACCTTTCAGGGGAGAATTTACAACAGTTTAGCACCATTTTTGAGTGAATTGGAGAATTTCAGATTTTTGCTGAAATTGTGACCCCGGGGCTTAGAAATTTTTTTTTTCACAGGTTAAGTTGTCAAGGGCTGATTTCATGTCCTATGATAAAAAGCCTTCTGTTTCCACCGCCAAACCATTCAGGGGAGTATTTGCAACAGTTTAGCACCATTTTTGAGTGAATTGGAGAATTTCAGATTTTTGCTGAAGTTGTGACCCCGGGGCTTAGAAATTTTTTTTTTCACAGGTTAAGTTGTCGAGGGCTGATTTCATGTCCTATGATAAAAAGCCTTCTGTTTCCACCGCCAAACCTTTCAGGGGAGAATTTACAACAGTTTAGCACCATCTTTGAGTGAATTGGAGAATTTCAGATTTTTGCTGAAGTTGTGACCCCGGGGCTTAGAAATTTTTTTTTTCACAGGTTAAGTTGTCGAGGGCTGATTTCATGTCCTATGATAAAAAGCCTTCTGTTTCCACCGCCAAACCTTTCAGGGGAGAATTTACAACAGTTTAGCACAATTTTTGAGTGAATTGGAGAATTTTAGATTTTTGCTGAAGGTGTGACCCCGGGCTTAGAATTTTTTTTTTTCACAGGTTAAGTTGTCGAGGGCTGATTTCTTGGCCTATGATAAAAAGCCTTCTCTTTCCACCGCCAAACCTTTCAGGGGAGAATTTACAACAGTTTAGCACCATTTTTGAGTGAATTGGAGAATTTCAGATTTTTGCTGAAGTTGTGACCCCGGGGCTTAGAAATTTTTTTTTCACAGGTTAAGTTGTCGAGGGCTGATTTCATGTCCTCTGATAAAAAGCCTTCTGTTTCCACCGCCAAACCTTTCAGGGGAGTATTTGCAACACGTTGGCACCATCTTTGAGTGAATTGGAGAATTTCAGATTTTTGCTGAAATTGTGACCCCGGGGCTTAGAAATTTTTTTTTTCACAGGTTAAGTTGTCGAGGGCTGATTTCATGTTCTATGATAAAAAGCCTTCTCTTTCCACCGCCAAACCTTTCAGGGGAGTATTTGCAAAAGTTTGGCACCATCTTTGAGTGAATTGGAGAATTTCAGATTTTTGCTGAAGTTGTGACCCCGGGGATTAGAAATTTTTTTTTTCACAGGTTAAGTTGTCGAGGGCTGATTCCATGTCCTCTGATAAAAAGCCTTCTGTTTCCACCGCCAAAACTTTCAGGGGTTTATTTGCAACACGTTGGCACCATCTTTGAGTGAATTGGAGAATTTCAGATTTTTGCTGAAGTTGTGACCCCGGGGCTTAGAATTTTTTTTTTTCACAGGTTAAGTTGTCGAGGGCTGATTTCATGTTCTATGATAAAAAGCCTTCTCTTTCCACCGCCAAACCTTTCAGGGGAGTATTTGCAAAAGTTTGGCACCATCTTTGAGTGAATTGGAGAATTTCAGATTTTTGCTGAAGTTGTGACCCCGGGGCTTAGAAAAAATTTTTTTCACACGTTACGTCTTCGAAGGCTGATTTCATGTCCTATGATAAAAAGCCTTCTGTTTCCACCGCCAAACGTTGCAGGGGAGTATTTGCAAAACTTTGGCACCATTTTTGAGTGAATTGGAGAATTTCAGATTTTTGCTGAAATTGTGACCCCGGGGCTTAGAAATTTTTTTTTTCACAGGTTAAGTTGTCAAGGGCTGATTTCATGTCCTATGATAAAAAGCCTTCTGTTTCCACCGCCAAACCTTTCAGGGGAGAATTTGCAACAGTTTAGCACCATTTTTGAGTGAATTGGAGAATTTCAGATTTTTGCTGAAATTGTGACTCCGGGGCTTAGAAATTTTTTTTTTCACAGGTTAAGTTGTCGAGGGCTGATTTCATGTCCTATGATAAAAAGCCTTCTGTTTCCACCGCCAAACCTTTCAGGGGAGAATTTACAACAGTTTAGCACCATTTTTGACTGAATTGGAGAATTTTAGATTTTTGCTGAAGTTGTGACCCCGGGCTTAGAATTTTTTTTTTTCACAGGTTAAGTTGTCGAGGGCTGATTTCATGTCCTATGATAAAAACCCTTCTGTTTCCACCGCCAAACCTTTCAGGGGAGTATTTGCAACACGTTGGCACCATCTTTGAGTGAATTGGAGAATTTCAGATTTTTGCTGAAGTTGTGACCCCGGGGCTTAGAAATTTTTTTTTTCACAGGTTAAGTTGTCGAGGGCTGATTTCATGTTCTATGATAAAAAGCCTTCTCTTTCCACCGCCAAACCTTTCAGGGGAGTATTTGCAAAAGTTTGGCACCATCTTTGAGTGAATTGGAGAATTTCAGATTTTTGCTGAAGTTGTGACCCCGGGGCTTAGAAATTTTTTTTTTCACACGTTACGTCTTCGAAGGCTGATTTCATGTCCTATGATAAAAAGCCTTCTGTTTCCACCGCCAAACGTTGCAGGGGAGTATTTGCAAAACTTTGGCACCATTTTTGAGTGAATTGGAGAATTTCAGATTTTTGCTGAAGTTGTGACCCCGGGGCTTAGAAATTTTTTTTTTCACAGGTTAAGTTGTTGAGGGCTGATTTCATGTCCTATGATAAAAAGCCTTCTGTTTCCACCGCCAAACCTTTCAGGGGAGAATTTACAACAGTTTAGCACCATTTTTGAGTGAATTGGAGAATTTCAGATTTTTGCTGAAGTTGGGACCCCGGGGCTTAGAATTTTTTTTTTTTTCACAGGTTAAGTTGTCGAGGGCTGATTTAATGTCCTCTGATAAAAACCCTTCTGTTTCCACCACCAAACCTTTCAGGGGAGTATTTTCAACACGTTGGCACCATCTTTGAGTGAATTGGAGAATTTCAGATTTTTGCTGAGGTTGTGACCCCGGGGCTTAGAAATTTTTTTTTTCACAGGTTAAGTTGTCGAGGGCTGATTTCATGTTCTATGATAAAAAGCCTTCTCTTTCCACCGCCAAACCTTTCAGGGGAGTATTTGCAAAAGTTTGGCACCATCTTTGAGTGAATTGGAGAATTTCAGATTTTTGCTGAAGTTGTGACCCCGGGGCTTAGAAAAAATTTTTTTCACACGTTACGTCTTCGAAGGCTGATTTCATGTCCTATGATAAAAAGCCTTCTGTTTCCACCGCCAAACGTTGCAGGGGAGTATTTGCAAAACTTTGGCACCATTTTTGAGTGAATTGGAGAATTTCAGATTTTTGCTGAAGTTGTGACCCCGGGGCTTAGAAATTTTTTTTTTCACAGGTTAAGTTGTCGAGGGCTGATTTCATGTCCTATGATAAAAAGCCTTCTGTTTCCACCGCCAAACCTTTCAGGGGAGAATTTGCAACAGTTTAGCACCATATTTGAGTGAATTGGAGAATTTCAGATTTTTGCTGAAGTTGTGACCCCGGGGCTTAGAAATATTTTTTTTCACAGGTTAAGTTGTCGAGGGCTGATTTCATGTCCTATGATAAAAAGCCTTTTGTTTCCACCGCCAAACCTTTCAGGGGAGAATTGACAACAGTTTAGCACCATTTTTGAGTGAATTGGAGAATTTCAGATTTTTGCTGAAATTGTGACTCCGGGGCTTAGAAATTTTTTTTTTTTCACAGGTTAAGTTGTCGAGGGCTGATTTCTTGGCCTATGATAAAAATCCTTCTGTTTCCACCGCCAAACCTTTCAGGGGAGAATTTACAACAGTTTAGCACCATTTTTGATTGAATTGGAGAATTTCAGATTTTTGCTGAAGTTGTGACCCCGGGGCTTAGAATTTTTTTTTTTTCACAGGTTAAGTTGTCGAGGGCTGATTTCATGTTCTATGATAAAAAGCCTTCTCTTTCCACCGCCAAACCTTTCAGGGGAGTATTTGCAAAAGTTTGGCACCATCTTTGAGTGAATTGGAGAATTTCAGATTTTTGCTGAAGTTGTGACCCCGGGGCTTAGAAATTTTTTTTTTCACAGGTTAAGTTGTCGAGGGCTGATTTCATGTCCTCTGATAAAAAGCCTTCTGTTTCCACCGCCAAACCTTTCAGGGGAGAATTTGCAACACGTTGGCACCATCTTTGAGTGAATTGGAGAATTTCAGATTTTTGCTGAAGTTGTGACCCCGGGGCTTAGAATTTTTTTTTTTCACAGGTTAAGTTGTCGAGGGCTGATTTCATGTTCTATGATAAAAAGCCTTCTCTTTCCACCGCCAAACCTTTCAGGGGAGTATTTGCAAAAGTTTGGCACCATCTTTGAGTGAATTGGAGAATTTCAGATTTTTGCTGAAGTTGTGACCCCGGGGCTTAGAAATTTTTTTTTTCACAGGTTAAGTTGTCGAGGGCTGATTTCATGTCCTCTGATAAAAAGCCTTCTGTTTCCACCGCCAAAACTTTCAGGGGAGTATTTGCAACACGTTGGCACCATCTTTGAGTGAATTGGAGAATTTCAGATTTTTGCTGAAGTTGTGACCCCGGGGCTTAGAAAAAATTTTTTTCACACGTTACGTCTTCGAAGGCTGATTTCATGTCCTATGATAAAAAGCCTTCTGTTTCCACCGCCAAACGTTGCAGGGGAGTATTTGCAAAACTTTGGCACCATTTTTGAGTGAATTGGAGAATTTCAGATTTTTGCTGAAATTGTGACCCCGGGGCTTAGAAATATTTTTTTTCACAGGTTAAGTTGTCGAGGGCTGATTTCATGTCCTATGATAAAAAGCCTTCTGTTTCCACCGCCAAACCTTTCAGGGGAGAATTTACAACAGTTTAGCACCATTTTTGAGTGAATTGGAGAATTTCAGATTTTTGCTGAAATTGTGACTCCGGGGCTTAGAAATTTTTTTTTTCACAGGTTAAGTTGTCGAGGGCTGATTTCATGTCCTATGATAAAAAGCCTTCTGTTTCCACCGCCAAACCTTTCAGGGGAGAATATGCAAAACTTTGGCACCATTTTTGAGTGAATTGGAGAATTTCAGATTTTTGCTGAAGTTGTGACCCCGGGGCTTAGAAAAAATGTTTTTCACAGGTTAAGTTGTCGAGGGTTGATTTCTTGGCCTATGATAAAAATCCTTCTGTTTCCACCGCCAAACCTTTCAGGGGAGAATTTACAACAGTTTAGCACCATTTTTGAGTGAATTGGAGAATTTCAGATTTTTGCTGAAGTTGTGACCCCGGGGCTTAGAAATTTTTTTTTTCACAGGTTAAGTTGTCGAGGGCTGATTTCATGTCCTCTGATAAAAAGCCTTCTGTTTCCACCGCCAAACCTTTCAGGGGAGTATTTGCAACACGTTGGCACCATCTTTGAGTGAATTGGAGAATTTCAGATTTTTGCTGAAGTTGTGACCCCGGGGCTTAGAAATTTTTTTTTTCACAGGTTAAGTTGTCGAGGGCTGATTTCATGTTCTATGATAAAAAGCCTTCTCTTTCCACCGCCAAACCTTTCAGGGGAGTATTTGCAAAAGTTTGGCACCATCTTTGAGTGAATTGGAGAATTTCAGATTTTTGCTGAAGTTGTGACCCCGGGGCTTAGAAAATTTTTTTTTCACACGTTACGTCTTCGAAGGCTGATTTCATGTCCTATGATAAAAAGCCTTCTGTTTCCACCGCCAAACGTTGCAGGGGAGTATTTGCAAAACTTTGGCACCATTTTTGAGTGAATTGGAGAATTTCAGATTTTTGCTGAAGTTGTGACCCCGGGGCTTAGAAATTTTTTTTTTCACAGGTTAAGTTGTCGAGGGCTGATTTCATGTCCTATAATAAAAAGCCTTCTGTTTCCACCGCCAAACCTTTCAGGGGAGAATTTGCAACAGTTTAGCACCATTTTTGAGTGAATTGGAGAATTTCAGATTTTTGCTGAAGTTGTGACCCCTGGGCTTAGAAATATTTTTTTTCACAGGTTAAGTTGTCGAGGGCTGATTTCATGTCCTATGATAAAAAGCCTTCTGTTTCCACCGCCAAACCTTTCAGGGGAGAATTTACAACAGTTTAGCACCATTTTTGAGTGAATTGGAGAATTTCAGATTTTTGCTGAAATTGTGACTCCGGGGCTTAGAAATTTTTTTTTTCACAGGTTAAGTTGTCGAGGGCTGATTTCATGTCCTATGATAAAAAGCCTTCTGTTTCCACCGCCAAACCTTTCAGGGGAGAATTTACAACAGTTTAGCACCATTTTTGAGTGAATTGGAGAATTTTAGATTTTTGCTGAAGTTGTGACCCCGGGCTTAGAAAAAAATTTTTTCACAGGTTAAGTTGTCGAGGGTTGATTTCTTGGCCTATGATAAAAATCCTTCTGTTTCCACCGCCAAACCTTTCAGGGGAGAATTTACAACAGTTTAGCACCATTTTTGAGTGAATTGGAGAATTTCAGATTTTTGCTGAAGTTGTGACCCCGGGGCTTAGAATTTTTTTTTTTCACAGGTTAAGTTGTCGAGGGCTGATTTCATGTTCTATGATAAAAAGCCTTCTGTTTCCACCGCCAAACCTTTCAGGGGAGTATTTGCAACACGTTGGCACCATCTTTGAGTGAATTGGAGAATTTCAGATTTTTTCTGAAGTTGTGACCCCGGGGCTTAGAATTTTTTTTTTTTCACAGGTTAAGTTGTCGAGGTCTGATTTCATGTTCTATGATAAAAAGCCTTCTCTTTCCACCGCCAAACCTTTTAGGGGAGTATTTGCAAAAGTTTGGCACCATCTTTGAGTGAATTGGAGAATTTCAGATTTTTGCTGAAGTTGTGACCCCGGGGCTTAGAAATTTTTTTTTTCACAGGTTAAGTTGTCGAGGGCTGATTTAATGTCCTCTTATAAAAAGCCTTCTGTTTCCACCGCCAAAACTTTCAGGGGAGTATTTGCAACACGTTGGCACCATCTTTGACTGAATTGGAGAATTTCAGGTTTTTGCTGAAGTTGTGACCCCGGGGCTTAGAAAAAATTTTTTTCACACGTTACGTCTTCGAAGGCTGATTTCATGTCCTATGATAAAAAGCTGTCTGTTTCCACCGCCAAACCTTTCAGGGGAGAATTTACAACAGTTTAGCACCATTTTTGAGTGAATTGGAGAATTTCAGATTTTTGCTGAAGTTGTGACCCCGGGGCTTAGAATTTTTTTTTTTCACAGGTTAAGTTGTCGAGGGCTGATTTCATGTCCTCTGATAAAAAGCCTTCTGTTTCCACCGCCAAACCTTTCAGGGGAGTATTTGCAACACGTTGGCACCATCTTTGAGTGAATTGGAGAATTTCAGATTTTTGCTGAAGTTGTGACCCCGGGGCTTAGAATTTTTTTTTTTCACAGGTTAAGTTGTCGAGGGCTGATTTCATGTTCTATGATAAAAAGCCTTCTCTTTCCACCGCCAAACCTTTCAGGGGAGTATTTGCAAAAGTTTGGCACCATCTTTGAGTGAATTGGAGAATTTCAGATTTTTTGCTGAAGTTGTGACCCCGGGGCTTAGAAATTTTTTTTTTCACAGGTTAAGTTGTCGAGGGCTGATTTCATGTCCTCTGATAAAAAGCCTTCTGTTTCCACCGCCAAAACTTTCAGGGGAGTATTTGCAACACGTTGGCACCATCTTTGAGTGAATTGGAGAATTTCAGATTTTTGCTGAAGTTGTGACCCCGGGGCTTAGAAAAATTTTTTTTCACACGTTACGTCTTCGAAGGCTGATTTCATGTCCTATGATAAAAAGCCTTCTGTTTCCACCGCCAAACGTTGCAGGGGAGTATTTGCAACAGTTTAGCACCATTTTTGAGTGAATTGGAGAATTTCAGATTTTTGCTGAAGTTGTGACCCCGGGGCTTAGAAATTTTTTTTTTCACAGGTTAAGTTGTCGAGGGCTGATTTCATGTCCTATGATAAAAAGCCTTCTGTTTCCACCGCCAAACCTTTCAGGGGAGAATTTACAACAGTTTAGTACCATTTTTGAGTGAATTGGAGAATTTCAGATTTTTGCTGAAATTGTGACCCCGGGGCTTAGAAATTTTTTTTTTCACAGGTTAAGTTGTCGAGGGCTGATTTCATGTCCTATGATAAAAAGCCTTCTGTTTCCACCGCCAAACCTTTCAGGGGAGAATTTACAACAGTTTCGCACCATTTTTGAGTGAATTGGAGAATTTTAGATTTTTGCTGAAGTTGTGACCCCGGGCTTAGAAAATTTTTTTTTCACAGGTTAAGTTGTCGAGGGCTGATTTCATGTCCTATGATAAAAAGCCGTCTGTTTCCACCCCCAAACCTTTCCGGGAAGAATTTGCAACAGTTTAGCACCATTTTTGAGTGAATTGGAGAATTTCAGATTTTTGCTGAAATTGTGACCCCGGGGCTTAGAAAAAATTTTTTACACGTTACGTCTTCGAAGGCTGATTTCATGTCCTATGATAAAAAGCCTTCTGTTTCCACCGCGAACGTTGCAGGGGAGTATTTGCAAAACTTTGGCACCATTTTTGAGTGAATTGGAGAATTTCAGATTTTTGCTGAAGTTGTGACCCTGGGGCTTAGAAATTTTTTTTTTCACAGGTTAAGCTGTCGAGGGCTGATTTCATGTCCTATGATAAAAAGCCTTCTGTTTCCACCGCCAAACCTTTCAGGGGAGAATTTACAACAGTTTAGCACCATTTTTGAGTGAATTGGAGAATTTTAGATTTTTGCTGAAGTTGTGACCCCGGGCTTAGAAAATTTTTTTTTCACAGGTTAAGTTGTCGAGGGCTGATTTCATGTCCTATGATAAAAAGCCTTCTGTTTCCACCGCCAAACCTTTCAGGGGAGAATTTACAACAGTTTAGCACCATTTTTGAGTGAATTGGAGAATTTCAGATTTTTGCTGAAATTGTGACTCCGGGGCTTAGAAATTTTTTTTTTCACAGGTTAAGTTGTCGAGGGCTGATTTCATGTCCTATGATAAAAAGCCTTCTGTTTCCACCGCCAAACCTTTCAGGGGAGAATTTACAACAGTTTAGCACCATTTTTGAGTGAATTGGAGAATTTCAGATTTCTGCTGAAGTTGTGACCCCGGGGCTTAGAAAATTTTTTTTTCACACGTTAAGTCTTCGAAGGCTGATTTCATGTCCTATGATAAAAAGCCTTCTGTTTCCACCGCCAAACCTTTCAGGGGAGTATTTGCAACACGTTGGCACCATCTTTGAGTGAATTGGAGAATTTTAGATTTTTGCTGAAGTTGTGACCCCGGGCTTAGAAAATTTTTTTTTCACAGGTTAAGTTGTCGAGGGCTGATTTCATGTCCTATGATAAAAAGCCTTCTGTTTCCACCGCAAAACCTTTCAGGGGAGAATTTACAACAGTTTAGCACCATTTTTGAGTGAATTGGAGAATTTCAGATTTTTGCTGAAGTTGTGACCCCGGGGCTTAGAAATTTTTTTTTTCACAGGTTAAGTTGTCGAGGGCTGATTTCATGTCCTCTGATAAAAAGCCTTCTGTTTCCACCGCCAAACCTTTCAGGGGAGAATTTACAACAGTTTAGCACCATTTTTGAGTGAATTGGAGAATTTTAGATTTTTGCTGAAGTTGTGACCCCGGGCTTAGAAAATTTTTTTTTCACAGGTTAAGTTGTCGAGGGTTGATTTCTTGGCCTATGATAAAAAGCCTTCTGTTTCCACCGCAAAACCTTTCAGGGGAGAATTTACAACAGTTTAGCACCATTTTTGAGTGAATTGGAGAATTTCAGATTTTTGCTGAAGTTGTGACCCCGGGGCTTAGAAAAATTTTTTATCACACGTTAAGTCTTCGAAGGCTGATTTCATGTCCTATGATAAAAAGCCTTCTGTTTCCACCGCCAAACCTTTCAGGGGAGTATTTGCAACACGTTGGCACCATCTTTGAGTGAATTGGAGAATTTTAGATTTTTGCTGAAGTTGTGACCCCTGGCTTAGAAAATTTTTTTTTCACAGGTTAAGTTGTCGAGGGCTGATTTCATGTCCTATGATAAAAAGCCTTCTGTTTCCACGGCAAAACCTTTCAGGGGAGAATTTACAACAGTTTAGCACCATTTTTGAGTGAATTGGAGAATTTCAGATTTTTGCTGAAGTTGTGACCCCGGGGCTTAGAAATTTTTTTTTTCACAGGTTAAGTTGTCGAGGGCTGATTTCATGTCCTCTGATAAAAAGCCTTCTGTTTCCACCGCCAAACCTTTCAGGGGAGTATTTGCAACACGTTGGCACCATCTTTGAGTGAATTGGAGAATTTCAGATTTTTGCTGAAGTTGTGACCCCGGGGCTTAGAAATTTTTTTTCCACAGGTTAAGTTGTCGAGGGCTGATTTCATGTTCTATGATAAAAAGCCGTCTGTTTCCACCCCCAAACCTTTCCGGGAAGAATTTGCAACAGTTTAGCACCATTTTTGAGTGAATTGGAGAATTTCAGATTTTTGCTGAAATTGTGACCCCGGGGCTTAGAAAAATTTTTTTACACGTTACGTCTTCGAAGGCTGATTTCATGTCCTATGATAAAAAGCCTTCTGTTTCCACCGCGAACGTTGCAGGGGAGTATTTGCAAAACTTTGGCACCATTTTTGAGTGAATTGGAGAATTTCAGATTTTTGCTGAAGTTGTGACCCTGGGGCTTAGAATTTTTTTTTTTCACAGGTTAAGCTGTCGAGGGCTGATTTCATGTCCTATGATAAAAAGCCTTCTGTTTCCACCGCCAAACCTTTCAGGGGAGAATTTACAACAGTTTAGCACCATTTTTGAGTGAATTGGAGAATTTTAGATTTTTGCTGAAGTTGTGACCCCGGGCTTAGAAATTTTTTTTTTCACAGGTTAAGTTGTCGAGGGCTGATTTCATGTCCTATGATAAAAAGCCTTCTGTTTCCACCGCCAAACCTTTCAGGGGAGTATTTGCAAACGTTTGGCACCATCTTTCAGTGAATTGGAGAATTTCAGATTTTTGCTGAAGTTGTGACCCCGGGGCTTAGAATTTTTTTTTTTCACAGGTTAAGTTGTCGAGGGCTGATTTCATGTTCTATGATAAAAAGCCTTCTCTTTCCACCGCCAAACCTTTCAGGGGAGTATTTGCAAAACTTTGGCACCATTTTTGAGTGAATTGGAGAATTTCAGATTTTTGCTGAAGTTGTGACCCCGGGGCTTAGAAATTTTTTTTCCCACAGGTTAAGTTGTCGAGGGCTGATTTCATTTCCTATGATAAAAAGCCTTCTGTTTCCACCGCCAAACCTTTCAGCGGAGAATTTGCAACACGTTGGCACCATCTTTGAGTGAATTGGAGAATTTCAGATTTTTGCTGAAGTTGTGACCCCGGGGCTTAGAATTTTTTTTTTCACAGGTTAAGTGGTCGAGGGATGATTTTTTGACCTATGATAAACAGCCTTCTGTTTCCACCGCCAAACCTTTCAGGGGAGAATTTACAACAGTTTAGCACCATTTTTGAGTGAATTGGAGAATTTCAGATTTTTGCTGAAGTTGTGACCCTGGGGCTTAGAAATTTTTTTTTTCACAGGTTAAGCTGTCGAGGGCTGATTTCATGTCCTATGATAAAAAGCCTTCTGTTTCCACCGCCAAACCTTTCAGGGGAGAATTTGCAACAGTTTAGCACCATTTTTGAGTGAATTGGAGAATTTCAGATTTTTGCTGAAGTTGTGACCCCGGGGCTTAGAAAAATTTTTTTTCACACGTTAAGTCTTCGAAGGCTGATTTCATGTCCTATGATAAAAAGCCTTCTGTTTCCACCGCCAAACCTTTCAGGGGAGTATTTGCAACACGTTGGCACCATCTTTGAGTGAATTGGAGAATTTTAGATTTTTGCTGAAGTTGTGACCCCGGGCTTAGAAAATTTTTTTTTCACAGGTTAAGTTGTCGAGGGCTGATTTCATGTCCTATGATAAAAAGCCTTCTGTTTCCACCGCAAAACCTTTCAGGGGAGAATTTACAACAGTTTAGCACCATTTTTGAGTGAATTGGAGAATTTCAGATTTTTGCTGAAGTTGTGACCCCGGGGCTTAGAAATTTTTTTTTTCACAGGTTAAGTTGTCGAGGGCTGATTTCATGTCCTCTGATAAAAAGCCTTCTGTTTCCACCGCCAAACCTTTCAGGGGAGAATTTACAACAGTTTAGCACCATTTTTGAGTGAATTGGAGAATTTTAGATTTTTGCTGAAGTTGTGACCCCGGGCTTAGAAAATTTTTTTTTCACAGGTTAAGTTGTCGAGGGTTGATTTCTTGGCCTATGATAAAAAGCCTTCTGTTTCCACCGCAAAACCTTTCAGGGGAGAATTTACAACAGTTTAGCACCATTTTTGAGTGAATTGGAGAATTTCAGATTTTTGCTGAAGTTGTGACCCCGGGGCTTAGAAAAATTTTTTATCACACGTTAAGTCTTCGAAGGCTGATTTCATGTCCTATGATAAAAAGCCTTCTGTTTCCACCGCCAAACCTTTCAGGGGAGTATTTGCAACACGTTGGCACCATCTTTGAGTGAATTGGAGAATTTTAGATTTTTGCTGAAGTTGTGACCCCTGGCTTAGAAAATTTTTTTTTCACAGGTTAAGTTGTCGAGGGCTGATTTCATGTCCTATGATAAAAAGCCTTCTGTTTCCACGGCAAAACCTTTCAGGGGAGAATTTACAACAGTTTAGCACCATTTTTGAGTGAATTGGAGAATTTTAGATTTTTGCTGAAGTTGTGACCCCGGGGCTTAGAAAATTTCTGTTTCACACGTTACGTCTTCGAAGCCTGATTTCATGTCCTATGATAAAAAGCCTTCTGTTTGCACCGCCAAACCTTTCAGGGGAGTATTTGCAACACGTTGGCACCATCTTTGAGTGAATTGGAGAATTTCAGATTTTTGCTGAAGTTGTGACCCCACGGCTTAGAAATTTTTTTTTTTCACAGGTTAAGTTGTCGAGGGCTGATTTCATGTCCTCTGATAAAAAGCCTTCTGTTTGCACCGCCAAACCTTTCAGGGGAGTATTTGCAACACGTTGGCACCATCTTTGAGTGAATTGGAGAATTTCAGATTTTTGCTGAAGTTGTGACCCCGGGGCTTAGAAATTTTTTTTTTCACACGTTACGTCTTCGAAGGCTGATTTCATGTTCTATGATAAAAAGCCTTCTGTTTCCACCGCCAAACCTTTCAGGGGAGTATTTGCAAAACTTTGGCACCATTTTTGAGTGAATTGGAGAATTTCAGATTTTTGCTGAAGTTGTGACCCCGGGGCTTAGAAATTTTTTTTCCCACAGGTTAAGTTGTCGAGGGCTGATTTCATGTCCTATGATAAACAGCCTTCTGTTTCCACCCCCAAACCTTTCAGGGGAGTATTTGCAAATGTTTGGCACCATCTTTGAGTGAATTGGAGAATTTCAGATTTTTTTTCACAGGTTAAGTTGTCGAGGGTTGATTTCTTGGCCTATGATAAAAAGCCTTCTGTTTCCACCGCAAAACCTTTCAGGGGAGAATTTACAACAGTTTAGCACCATTTTTGAGTGAATTGGAGAATTTCAGATTTTTGCTGAAGTTGTGACCCCGGGGCTTAGAAAAAATTTTTTTCACACGTTAAGTCTTCGAAGGCTGATTTCATGTCCTATGATAAAAAGCCTTCTGTTTCCACCGCCAAACCTTTCAGGGGAGTATTTGCAACACGTTGGCACCATCTTTGAGTGAATTGGAGAATTTTAGATTTTTGCTGAAGTTGTGACCCCGGGCTTAGAAATTTTTTTTTCACAGGTTAAGTTGTCGAGGGCTGATTTCATGTCCTATGATAAAAAGCCTTCTGTTTCCACCGCAAAACCTTTCAGGGGAGAATTTACAACAGTTTAGCACCATTTTTGAGTGAATTGGAGAATTTCAGATTTTTGCTGAAGTTGTGACCCCGGGGCTTAGAAATTTTTTTTTTCACAGGTTAAGTTGTCGAGGGCTGATTTCATGTCCTCTGATAAAAAGCCTTCTGTTTCCACCGCCAAACCTTTCAGGGGAGTATTTGCAACACGTTGGCACCATCTTTGAGTGAATTGGAGAATTTCAGATTTTTGCTGAAGTTGTGACCCCGGGGCTTAGAAATTTTTTTTTCCACAGGTTAAGTTGTCGAGGGCTGATTTCATGTTCTATGATAAAAAGCCTTCTCTTTCCACCTCCAAACCTTTCAGGGGAGTATTTGCAAACGTTTGGCACCATCTTTGAGTGAATTGGAGAATTTCAGATTTTTGCTGAAGTTGTGACCCCGGGGCTTAGAAAATTTCTTTTTCACACGTTACGTCTTCGAAGCCTGATTTCATGTCCTATGATAAAAAGCCTTCTGTTTCCACCGCCAAACGTTGCAGGGGAGTATTTGCAAAACTTTGGCACCATTTTTGAGTGAATTGGAGAATTTCAGATTTTTGCTGAAGTTGTGACCCCGGGGCTTAGAAATTTTTTTCCCCACAGGTTAAGTTGTCGAGGGCTGATTTCATGTCCTATGATAAACAGCCTTCTGTTTCCAGCGCCAAACCTTTCAGGGGAGAATTTACAACAGTTTAGCACCATTTTTGAGTGAATTGGAGAATTTCAGATTTTTGCTGAAGTTGTGACCCCGGGCTTAGATTTTTTTTTTTCCACAGGTTAAGTTGTCAAGGGTTGATTTCTTGGCCTATGATAAAAGGCCTTCTGTTTCCACCGCCAAACCTTTCAGGGGAGAATTTACAACAGTTTAGCACCATTTTTGAGTGAATTGGAGAATTTCAGATTTTTGCTGAAGTTGTGACCCCGGCGGTTAGAAATTTTTTTTCCCCCAGGTTAAGTTGTCGAGGGCTGATTTCATGTCCTATGATAAAAAGCCTTCTGTTTCCACCGCCAAACCTTCCAGGGGAGAATTTGCAACAGTTTAGCACCATTTTTGAGTGAATTGGAGAATTTCAGATTTTTGCTGAAGTTGTGACCCCGGGGCTTAGAATCAACCCTCGACAACTTCACCTGTGAAAAATTTTTTTTCTAAGCCCGGGGTCACAACTTCAGCAAAAATCTAAAATTTTCCAATTCACTCAAAGATGGTGCCAACGTGTTGCAAATACTCCCCTGAAAGGATTGGCGGTGGAAACAGAAGGCTTTTTATCATTGGACATGAAATCAGCCCTCGACAACTTAACCTGTGAAAAGAAAAATTTCTAAGCCCCGGGGTCACAATTTCAGCAAAAATATGAAATTCTCCAATTCACTCAAAAATGGTGCTAAACTGATGTAAATTCTCCCCTGAAAGGTTTGGCGGTGGAAACAGAAGGCTTTTTATCATAGGACATGAAATCAGCCCTCGACAACTTAACCTGTGAAAAAAAAAATTTCTAAGCCCCGGGGTCACAATTTCAGCAAAAATCTGAAATTCTCCAATTCACTCAAAAATGGTGCCAAAGTTTTGCAAATACTCCCCTGCAACGTTTGGCGGTGGAAACAGAAGGCTTTTTATCATAGGACATGAAATCAGCCTTCGAAGACGTAACGTGTGAAAAAAATTTTTGCTAAGCCCCGGGGTCACAACTTCAGCAAAAATCTGAAATTCTCCAATTCACTCAAAGATGGTGCCAACGTGTTGCAAATACTCCCCTGAAAGTTTTGGCGGTGGAAACAGAAGGCTTTTTATCAGAGGACATGAAATCAGCCCTCCACAACTTAACCTGTGAAAAAAAAAATTTCTAAGCCCCGGGGTCACAACTTCAGCAAAAATCTGAAATTCTCCAATTCACTCAAAGATGGTGCCAACGTGTTGTAAATTCTCCCCTGAAAGGTTTGGCGGTGGAAACAGAAGGCTTTTTATCATAGGACATGAAATCAGCCCTCGACAACTTAACCTGTGAAAAAAAAAATTTCTAAGCCCCGGGGTCACAACTTCAGCAAAAATCTGAAATTCTCCAATTCACTAAAAAATGGTGCTAAACTCTTGCAAATTCTCCCCTGAAAGGTTTGGCGGTGGAAACAGAAGGCTTTTTATCATAGGACATGAAATCAGCCCTCGACAACTTAACCTGTGAAAAAAAATATTTCTAAGCCCCGGGGTCACAACTTCAGCAAAAATCTGAAATTCTCCAATTCACTCAAAAATGGTGCTAAACTGTTGTAAATTCTCCCCTGAAAGGTTTGGCGGTGGAAACAGAAGGCTTTTTATCATAGGACATGAAATCAGCCTTCGAAGACGTAACGTGTGAAAAAAAAAATTTCTAAGCCCCGGGGTCACAACTTCAGCAAAAATCTGAAATTCTCCAATTCACTCAAAGATGGTGCCAAACATTTGCAAATACTCCCCTGAAAGTTTTGGGGGAGGAAACAGAAGGCTGTTTATCATAGGACATGAAATCAGCCCTCGACAACTTAACCTGTGGGAAAAATAATTTCTAAGCCCCGGGGTCACAACTTCAGCAAAAATCTGAAATTCTCCAATTCACTCAAAGATGGTGCCAACGTGTTGCAAATACTCCCCTGAAAGGTTTGGCGGTGCAAACAGAAGGCTTTTTATCAGAGGACATGAAATCAGCCCTCGACAACTTAACCTGTGAAAAAAAAAAATTTCTAAGCCGTGGGGTCACAACTTCAGCAAAAATCTGAAATTCTCCAATTCACTCAAAGATGGTGCCAACGTGTTGCAAATACTCCCCTGAAAGGTTTGGCGGTGCAAACAGAAGGCTTTTTATCAGAGGACATGAAATCAGCCCTCGACAACTTAACCTGTGGAAAAAAAAATTTCTAAGCCCCGGGGTCACAACTTCAGCAAAAATCTGAAATTCTCCAATTCACTCAAAAATGGTGCTAAACTGTTGTAAATTCTCCCCTGAAAGGTTTGGCAGTGGAAACAGAAGGCTTTTTATCATAGGCCAAGAAATCAACCCTCGACAACTTCACCTGTGAAAAATTTTTTTTCTAAGCCCGGGGTCACAACTTCAGCAAAAATCTAAAATTTTCCAATTCACTCAAAGATGGTGCCAAACATTTGTCGAGGGCTGATTTCATGTTCTATGATAAAAAGCCTTCTCTTTCCACCGCCAAACCTTTCAGGGGAGTATTTGCAAATGTTTGGCACCATCTTTGAGTGAATTGGAGAATTTCAGATTTTTGCTGAAGTTGTGACCCCGGGGCTTAGAATTTTTTTTTTTCACAGGTTAAGTTGTCGAGGGCTGATTTCATGTCCTAGGTTATGTTGTCGAGGGCTGATTTCATGTTCTATGATAAAAAGCCTTCTCTTTCCACCGCCAAACCTTTCAGGGGAGTATTTGCAAAACTTTGGCACCATTTTTGAGTGAATTGGAGAATTTCAGATTTTTGCTGAAGTTGTGACCCCGGGGCTTAGAAATTTTTTTTCCCACAGGTTAAGTTGTCGAGGGCTGATTTCATGTCCTATGATAAACAGCCTTCTGTTTCCACCCCCAAACCTTTCAGGGGAGTATTTGCAAATGTTTGGCACCATCTTTGAGTGAATTGGAGAATTTCAGATTTTTGCTGAAGTTGTGACCCCGGGGCTTAGAAATTTTTTTTTTCACACGTTACGTCTTCGAAGGCTGATTTCATGTCCTATGATAAAAAGCCTTCTGTTTCCACCGCCAAACCTTTCAGGGGAGAATTTGCAAGAGTTTAGCACCATTTTTTAGTGAATTGGAGAATTTCAGATTTTTGCTGAAGTTGTGACCCCGGGGCTTAGAATTTTTTTTTTTCACAGGTTAAGTTGTCGAGGGCTGATTTCATGTCCTATGATAAAAAGCCTTCTGTTTCCACCGCCAAACCTTTCAGGGGAGAATTTACAACACGTTGGCACCATCTTTGAGTGAATTGGAGAATTTCAGATTTTTGCTGAAGTTGTGACCCCGGGGCTTAGAAATTTTTTTTTTCACAGGTTAAGTTGTGGAGGGCTGATTTCATGTCCTCTGATAAAAAGCCTTCTGTTTCCACCGCCAAAACTTTCAGGGGAGTATTTGCAACACGTTGGCACCATCTTTGAGTGAATTGGAGAATTTCAGATTTTTGCTGAAGTTGTGACCCCGGGGCTTAGCAAAAATTTTTTTCACACGTTACGTCTTCGAAGGCTGATTTCATGTCCTATGATAAAAAGCCTTCTGTTTCCACCGCCAAACGTTGCAGGGGAGTATTTGCAAAACTTTGGCACCATTTTTGAGTGAATTGGAGAATTTCAGATTTTTGCTGAAATTGTGACCCCGGGGCTTAGAAATTTTTTTTTTCACAGGTTAAGTTGTCAAGGGCTGATTTCATGTCCTATGATAAAAAGCCTTCTGTTTCCACCGCCAAACCTTTCAGGGGAGAATTTGCAACAGTTTAGCACCATTTTTGAGTGAATTGGAGAACTTCAGATTTTTGCTGATGTTGTGACCCCGGGGCTTAGAAATATTTTTTTTCACAGGTTAAGTTGTCGAGGGCTGATTTCATGTCCTATGATAAAAAGCCTTCTGTTTCCACCGCCAAACCTTTCAGGGGAGAATTTACAACAGTTTAGCACCATTTTTGAGTGAATTGGAGAATTTCAAATTTTTTGCTGAAATTGTGACTCCGGGGCTTAGAAATTTTTTTTTTCACAGGTTAAGTTGTCGAGGGCTGATTTCATGTCCTATGATAAAAAGCCTTCTGTTTCCACCGCCAAACCTTTCAGGGGAGAATTTGCAAAACTTTGGCACCATTTTTGAGTGAATTGGAGAATTTTAGATTTTTGCTGAAGTTGTGACCCCGGGCTTAGAAAAAATTTTTTTCACAGGTTAAGTTGTCGAGGGTTGATTTCTTGGCATATGATAAAAATCCTTCTGTTTCCACCGCCAAACCTTTCAGGGGAGAATTTACAACAGTTTAGCACCATTTTTGAGTGAATTGGAGAATTTCAGATTTTTGCTGAAGTTGTGACCCCGGGGCTTAGAAATTATTTTTTTCACAGGTTAAGTTGTCGAGGGCTGATTTCATGTCCTCTGATAAAAAGCCTTTTGTTTCCACCGCCAAACCTTTCAGGGGAGTATTTGCAACACGTTGGCACCATCTTTGAGTGAATTGGAGAATTTCAGATTTTTGCTGAAGTTGTGACCCCGGGGCTTAGAATTTTTTTTCCCCACAGGTTAGGTTGTCGAGGGCTGATTTCATGTCCTATGATAAAAAGCCTTCTGTTTCCACCGCCAAACCTTTCAGGGGAGAATTTACAACAGTTTAGCACCATTTTTGAGTGAATTGGAGAATTTCAGATTTTTGCTGAAGTTGTGACCCCGGGGCTTAGAAATTTTTTTTTTCACAGGTTAAGTTGTCGAGGGCTGATTTCATGTCCTATGATAAAAAGCCTTCTGTTTCCACCGCCAAACCTTTCAGGGGAGAATTTACAACAGTTTAGCACCATTTTTGAGTGAATTGGAGAATTTCAGATTTTTGCTGAAGTTGTGACCCCGGGGCTTAGAAATATTTTTTTTCACAGGTTAAGTTGTCGAGGGCTGATTTCATGTCCTATGATAAAAAGCCTTCTGTTTCCACCGCCAAAACTTTCAGGGGAGAATTTGCAAGAGTTTAGCAACATTTTTTAGTGAATTGGAGAATTTCAGATTTTTGCTGAAGTTGTGACCCCGGGGCTTAGAAATTTTTTTTTTCACAGGTTAAGTTGTCGAGGGCTGATTTCATGTCCTATGATAAAAAGCCTTCTGTTTCCACCGCCAAACCTTTCAGGGGAGAATTTACAAAACGTTGGCACCATCTTTGAGTGAATTGGAGAATTTCAGATTTTTGCTGAAGTTGTGACCCCGGGGCTTAGAAATTTTTTTTTTCACAGGTTAAGTTGTGGAGGGCTGATTTCATGTCCTCTGATAAAAAGCCTTCTGTTTCCACCGCCAAAACTTTCAGGGGAGTATTTGCAACACGTTGGCACCATCTTTGAGTGAATTGGAGAATTTCAGATTTTTGCTGAAGTTGTGACCCCGGGGCTTAGCAAAAATTTTTTTCACACGTTACGTCTTCGAAGGCTGATTTCATGTCCTATGATAAAAAGCCTTCTGTTTCCACCGCCAAACGTTGCAGGGGAGTATTTGCAAAACTTTGGCACCATTTTTGAGTGAATTGGAGAATTTCAGATTTTTGCTGAAATTGTGACCCCGGGGCTTAGAAATTTTTTTTTTCACAGGTTAAGTTGTCAAGGGCTGATTTCATGTCCTATGATAAAAAGCCTTCTGTTTCCACCGCCAAACCTTTCAGGGGAGAATTTGCAACAGTTTAGCACCATTTTTGAGTGAATTGGAGAACTTCAGATTTTTGCTGATGTTGTGACCCCGGGGCTTAGAAATATTTTTTTTCACAGGTTAAGTTGTCGAGGGCTGATTTCATGTCCTATGATAAAAAGCCTTCTGTTTCCACCGCCAAACCTTTCAGGGGAGAATTTGCAAAACTTTGGCACCATTTTTGAGTGAATTGGAGAATTTTAGATTTTTGCTGAAGTTGTGACCCCGGGCTTAGAAAAAAATTTTTTCACAGGTTAAGTTGTCGAGGGTTGATTTCTTGGCCTATGATAAATATCCTTCTGTTTCCACCGCCAAACCTTTCAGGGGAGAATTTACAACAGTTTAGCACCATTTTTGAGTGAATTGGAGAATTTCAGATTTTTGCTGAAGTTGTGACCCCGGGGCTTAGAAATTATTTTTTTCACAGGTTAAGTTGTCGAGGGCTGATTTCATGTCCTCTGATAAAAAGCCTTTTGTTTCCACCGCCAAACCTTTCAGGGGAGTATTTGCAACACGTTGGCACCATCTTTGAGTGAATTGGAGAATTTCAGATTTTTGCTGAAGTTGTGACCCCGGGGCTTAGAAATTTTTTTTTTCACAGGTTAAGTTGTTGAGGGCTGATTTCATGTCCTATGATAAATAGCCTTCTGTTTCCACCGCCAAACCTTTCAGGGGAGAATTTGCAACAGTTTAGCACCATTTTTGAGTGAATTGGAGAATTTCAGATTTTTGCTGAAGTTGTGACCCCGGGGCTTAGAAATTTTTTTTTTCACAGGTTAAGTTGTCGAGGGCTGATTTCATGTCCTATGATAAAAAGCCTTCTGTTTCCACCGCCAAACCTTTCAGGGGAGAATTTACAACAGTTTAGCACCATTTTTGAGTGAATTGGAGAATTTCAGATTTTTGTTGAAATTGTGACTCCGGGGCTTAGAATTTTTTTTTTCACAGGTTAAGTTGTCGAGGGCTGATTTCATGTCCTATGATAAAAAGCCTTCTGTTTCCACCGCCAAACCTTTCAGGGGAGAATTTACAACAGTTTAGCACCATTTTTGAGTGAATTGGAGAATTTTAGATTTTTGCTGAAGTTGTGACCCCGGGCTTAGAAAAAATTTTTTTCACAGGTTAAGTTGTCGAGGGTTGATTTCTTGGCCTATGATAAAAATCCTTCTGTTTCCACCGCCAAACCTTTCAGGGGAGAATTTACAACAGTTTAGCACCATTTTTGAGTGAATTGGAGAATTTCAGATTTTTGCTGAAGTTGTAACCCCGGGGCTTAGAAATTTTTTTTTCACAGGTTAAGTTGTCGAGGGCTGATTTCATGTCCTCTGATAAAAAGCCTTCTGTTTCCACCGCCAAACCTTTCAGGGGAGTATTTGCAACACGTTGGCACCATTTTTGAGTGAATTGGAGAATTTCAGATTTTTGCTGAAGTTGTGACCCCGGGGCTTAGAAATTTTTTTTCCCACAGGTTATGTTGTCGAGGGTTGATTTCTTGGCCTATGATAAAAAGCCTTCTGTTTCCACCACCAAACCTTTCAGGGGAGAATTTGCAACAGTTTAGCACCATTTTTGAGTGAATTGGAGAATTTCAGATTTTTGCTGAAGATGTGACCCCGGGGCTTAGAAATTTTTTTTTTCACAGGTTATCTTGTCGAGGGCTGATTTCATGTCCTATGATAAAAAGCCTTCTGTTTCCACCGCCAAACCTTTCAGGGGAGTATTTGCAAAAGTTTGGCACCATCTTTGAGTGAATTGGAGAATTTCAGATTTTTGCTGAAGTTGTGACGCCGGGGCTTAGAAATTTTTTTTTCACAGGTTAAGTTTTCGAGGGTTGATTTCTTGGCCTATGATAAAAATCCTTCTGTTTCCACCGCCAAACCTTTCAGGGGAGAATTTACAACAGTTTAGCACCATTTTTGAGTGAATTGGAGAATTTCAGATTTTTGCTGAAGTTGTAACCCCGGGGCTTAGAAATTTTTTTTTTCACAGGTTAAGTTGTCGAGGGCTGATTTCATGTCCTCTGATAAAAAGCCTTCTGTTTCCACCGCCAAACCTTTCAGGGGAGTATTTGCAACACGTTGGCACCATTTTTGAGTGAATTGGAGAATTTCAGATTTTTGCTGAAGTTGTGACCCCGGGGCTTAGAAATTTTTTTTCCCACAGGTTATGTTGTCGAGGGTTGATTTCTTGGCCTATGATAAAAAGCCTTCTGTTTCCACCACCAAACCTTTCAGGGGAGAATTTGCAACAGTTTAGCACCATTTTTGAGTGAATTGGAGAATTTCAGATTTTTGCTGAAGATGTGACCCCGGGGCTTAGAAATTTTTTTTTTCACAGGTTATCTTGTCGAGGGCTGATTTCATGTCCTATGATAAAAAGCCTTCTGTTTCCACCGCCAAACCTTTCAGGGGAGTATTTGCAAAAGTTTGGCACCATCTTTGAGTGAATTGGAGAATTTCAGATTTTTGCTGAAGTTGTGACGCCGGGGCTTAGAAATTTTTTTTTCACAGGTTAAGTTTTCGAGGGTTGATTTCTTGGCCTATGATAAAAAGCCTTCTGTTTCCACCGCCAAACCTTTCAGGGGAGAATTTACAACAGTTTAGCACCATTTTTGAGTGAATTGGAGAATTTCAGATTTTTGCTGAAGTTGTGACCCCGGGGCTTAGAAATTTTTTTTTTCACAGGTTAAGTTGTCGAGGGCTGATTTCATGTCCTATGATAAAAACCCTTCTGTTTCCACCGCCAAACCTTTCAGGGGAGTATTTGCAAAACTTTGGCACCATCTTTGAGTGAATTGGAGAATTTCAGATTTTTGCTGAAGTTGTGACCCCGGGGCTTAGAAATTTTTTTTCCCACAGGTTAAGTTGTCGAGGGCTGATTTCATGTCCTATGATAAACAGCCTTCTGTTTCCACCCCCAAACCTTTCAGGGGAGTATTTGCAACACGTTGGCACCATCTTTGAGTGAATTGGAAAATTTTAGATTTTTGCTGAAGTTGTGACCCCGGGCTTAGAAAAAAAATTTTTCACAGGTGAAGTTGTCGAGGGTTGATTTCTTGGCCTATGATAAAAAGCCTTCTGTTTCCACCGCCAAACCTTTCAGGGGAGAATTTACAACAGTTTAGCACCATTTTTGAGTGAATTGGAGAATTTCAGATTTTTGCTGAAGTTGTGACCCCGGGGCTTAGGAATTTTTTTTTCCACAGGTTAAGTTGTCGAGGGCTGATTTCATGTCCTCTGATAAAAAGCCTTCTGTTTGCACCGCCAAACCTTTCAGGGGAGTATTTGCAACACGTTGGCACCATCTTTGAGTGAATTGGAGAATTTCAGATTTTTTCTAAAGTTGTGACCCCGGGGCTTTGAATTTTTTTTTTTCACAGGTTAAGTTGTCGAGGGTTGATTTCTTGGCCTATGATAAAAAGCCTTCTGTTTCCACCGCCAAACCTTTCAGGGGAGTATTTGAAATCTTTGGCACCATCTTTGAGTGAATTGGAGAATTTCAGATTTTTGCTGAAGTTGTGACCCCGGGGCTTAGAAATTTTTTTTTCACAGGTTAAGTTGTTGAGGGTTGATTTCTTGGCCTATGATAAAAAGCCTTCTGTTTCAACCGCCAATCCATTCAGGGGAGAATTTACAACAGTTTAGAACCATTTTTGAGTGAATTGGAGAATTTTAGATTTTTGCTGAAGTTGTGACCCCGGGGCTTAGAAAATTTTTTTTTCACACGTTTTTTTTTCACACGTCTTCGAAGGCTGATTTCATGTCCTATGATAAAAACCCTTCTGTTTCCACCGCCAAACCTTTCAGGGGAGTATTTGCAACACGTTGACACCATCTTTGAGTGAATTGGAGAATTTCAGATTTTTGCTGAAGTTGTGACCCTGGGGGTTAGAAATTTATTTTTCACAGGTTAAGTTTTTGAGGGTTGATTTCTTGGCCTATGATAAAAAGCCTTCTGTTTCCACCGCCAAACCTTTCAGGGGAGAATTTACAACAGTTTAGCACCATTTTTGAGTGAATTGGAGAATTTCAGATTTTTGCTGAAATTGTGAATTTCAGAATTTTTTTTTTCACAGGTTATGTTGTCGAGGGCTGATTTCATGTCCTATGATAAAAAGCCTTCTGTTTCCACCGCCAAACCTTTCAGGGGAGTATTTGCAAAACTTTGGCACCATCTTTGAGTGAATTGGAGAATTTCAGATTTTTGCTGAAGTTGTGACCCCGGCGGTTAGAATTTTTTTTTTTCACACATTACGTCTTCGAAGGCTGATTTCATGTCCTATGATAAAACGCCTTCTGTTTCCACCGCCAAACCTTTCAGGGGAGAATTTGCAACAGTTTAGCACCATCTTTGAGTGAATTGGAGAATTTCAGATTTTTGCTGAAGTTGTGACCCCGGGGCTTAGAATTTTTTTTTTCACAGGTTAAGTTGTCGAGGGTTGACTTCTTGGCCTATGATAAAAAGCCTTCTTTTCCACCGCCAAACCTTTCAGGGGAGAATTTGCAACAGTTTAGCACCATCTTTGAGTGAATTGGAGAATTTCAGATTTTTGCTGAAGTTGTGACCCCGGGGCTTAGAATTTTTTTTTTCACAGGTTAAGTTGTCGAGGGCTGATTTCATGTCCTATGATAAAAAGCCTTCTGTTTCCACCGCCAAACCTTTCAGGGGAGTATTTGCAACACGTTGGCAGCATTTTTGAGTGAATTGGAGAATTTCAGATTTTTTCTAAAGTTGTGACCCCGGGGCTTTGAATTTTTTTTTTTCACAGGTTAAGTTGTCGAGGGTTGATTTCTTGGCCTATGTTAAAAAGCCTTCTGTTTCCACCGCCAAACCTTTCAGGGGAGTATTTCCAAAACTTTGGCACCATCTTTGAGTGAATTGGAGAATTTCAGATTTTTGCTGAAGTTGTGACGCCGGGGCTTAGAAATTTTTCTTTCACAGGTTAAGTTGTCGAGGGTTGATTTCTTGGCCTATGATAAAAAGCCTTCTGTTTCAACCGCCAATCCTTTCAGGGGAGAATTTACAACAGTTTAGAACCATTTTTGAGTGAATTGGAGAATTTTAGATTTTTGCTGAAGTTGTGACCCCGGGGCTTAGAAAATTTTTTTTTCACACGTTAAGTCTTCGAAGGCTGATTTCATGTCCGATGATAAAAACCCTTCTGTTTCCACCGCCAAACCTTTCAGGGGAGTATTTGCAACACGTTGGCACCATCTTTGAGTGAATTGGAGAATTTCAGATTTTTGCTGAAGTTGTGACCCTGGGGCTTAGAAATTTATTTTTCACAGGTTAAGTTTTTGAGGGTTGATTTCTTGGCCTATGATAAAAAGCCTTCTGTTTCCACCGCCAAACCTTTCAGGGGAGAATTTACAACAGTTTAGCACCATTTTTGAGTGAATTGGAGAATTTCAGATTTTTGCTGAAATTGTGAATTTAAGAATTTTTTTTTCACAGGTTATGTTGTCGAGGGCTGATTTCATGTCCTATGATAAAAAGCCTTCTGCTTCCACCGCCAAACCTTTCAGGGGAGTATTTGCAACACGTTGGCACCATCTTTGAGTGAATTGGAGAATTTCAGATTTTTGCTGAAGTTGTGACCCCGGGGCTTAGAAATTTTTTTCCCCACAGGTTAAGTTGTCGAGGGTTGATTTCTTGGCCTATGATAAAAAGCTTTCTTTTCCACCGCCAAACCTTTCAGGGGAGAATTTGCAACAGTTTAGCACCATCTTTGAGTGAATTGGAGAATTTCAGATTTTTGCTGAAGTTGTGACCCCGGGGCTTAGAATTTTTTTTTTTCACAGGTTAAGTTGTCGAGGGCTGATTTCATGTCCTATGATAAAAAGCCTTCTGTTTCCACCGCCAAACCTTTCAGGGGAGTATTTGCAAAACTTTGGCACCATCTTTGAGTGACTTGGAGAATTTCAGATTTTTGCTGAAGTTGTGACCCCGGGGCTTAGAAATTTTTTTTCACAGGTTAAGTTGTTGAGGGTTGATTTCTTGGCCTATGATAAAAAGCCTTCTGTTTCAACCGCCAATCCTTTCAGGGGAGAATTTACAACAGTTTAGAACCATTTTTGAGTGAATTGGAGAATTTTAGATTTTTGCTGAAGTTGTGACCCCGGGGCTTAGAAAAATTTTTTTTCACACGTTACGTCTTCGAAGGCTGATTTCATGTCCTATGATAAAAAGCCTTCTGTTTCCACCGCCAAACCTTTCAGGGGAGTATTTGCAACACGTTGGCACCATCTTTGAGTGAATTGGAGAATTTCAGATTTTTGCTGAAGTTGTGACCCTGGGGCTTAGAAATTTATTTTTCACAGGTTAAGTTTTTGAGGGTTGATTTCTTGGCCTATGATAAAAAGCCTTCTGTTTCCACCGCCAAACCTTTCAGGGGAGAATTTACAACAGTTTAGCACCATTTTTGACTGAATTGGAGAATTTCAGATTTTTGCTGAAATTGTGAATTTCAGAATTTTTTTTTTTCACAGGTTATGTTGTCGAGGGCTGATTTCATGTTCTATGATAAAAAGCCTTCTGTTTCCACCGCCAAACCTTTCAGGGGAGTAATTGCATAACTTTGGCACCATCTTTGAGTGAATTGGAGAATTTCAGATTTTTGCTGAAGTTGTGACCCCGGGGCTTAGAATTTTTTTTTTCCACAGGTTAAGTTGTCGAGGGTTGATTAGTTGGCCTATGATAAAAAGCCTTCTGTTTCCACCGCCAAGCTTTTCAGGGGAGAATTTACAACAGTTTGGCACCATCTTTGAGTGAATTGGAGAATTTCAGATTTTTGCTGAAGTTGTGACCCCGGGGCTTTGAATTTTTTTTTTTCACAGGTTAAGTTGTCGAGGGTTGATTTCTTGGCCTATGATAAAAAGCCTTCTGTTTCCACCGCCAAACCTTTCAGGGGAGTATTTGCAAAACTTTGGCACCATCTTTGAGTGAATTGGAGAATTTCAGATTTTTGCTGAAGTTTTGACCCCGGGGCTTAGAATTTTTTTTTTTCACAGGTTAAGTTGTCTAGGGCTGATTTCATGTCCTATGATAAAAAGCCTTCTGTTTCCACCGCCAAACCTTTCAGGGGAGTATTTGCAAAACTTTGGCACCATCTTTGAGTGACTTGGAGAATTTCAGATTTTTGCTGAAGTTGTGACCCCGGGGCTTAGAAATTTTTTTTCACACGTTACGTCTTCGAAGGCTGATTTCATGTCCTATGATAAAAACCCTTCTGTTTCCACCGCCAAACCTTTCAGGGGAGTATTTGCAACACGTTGGCACCATCTTTGAGTAAATTGGAGAATTACAGATTTTTGCTGAAGTTGTGACCCTGGGGCTTAGAAATTTATTTTTCACAGGTTAAGTTTTTGAGGGTTGATTTCTTGGCCTATGATAAAAAGCCTTCTGTTTCCAGCGCCAAACCTTTCAGGGGAGTATTTGCAACACGTTGGCACCATCTTTGAGTGAATTGGAGAATTTCAGATTTTTGCTGAAATTGTGAATTTCAGAATTTTTTTTTTCACAGGTTATGTTGTCGAGGGCTGATTTCATGTCCTATGATAAAAAGCCTTCTGTTTCCACCGCCAAACCTTTCAGGGGAGTATTTGCAAAACTTTGGCACCATCTTTGAGTGAATTGGAGAATTTCAGATTTTTGCTGAAGTTGTGAACCCGGGGCTTAGAAAATTTTTTTTTCACACGTTACGTCTTCGAAGGCTGATTTCATGTCCTATGATAAAACGCCTTCTGTTTCCACCGCCAAACCTTTCAGGGGAGTATTTGCAAAACTTTGGCACCATCTTTAAGTGAATTGGAGAATTTCAGATTTTTGCTGAAGTTGTGACCCCGGGGCTTAGAATTTTTTTTTTTTCCACAGGTTAAGTTGTCGAGGGTTGATTTCTTGGCCTATGATAAAAAGCCTTCTGTTTCCACCGCCAAACCTTTCAGGGGTGAATTTACAACAGTTTAGCACCATTTTTGAGTGAATTGGAGAATTTCAGATTTTTGCTGAAGTTGTGACCGCGGGGCTTAGAAATTTTTTTTTCCACAGGTTAACTTGTCGAGGGCTGATTTCATGTTCTATGATAAAAAGCCTTCTGTTTCCACCGCCAAACCTTTCAGGGGAGTATTTGCAACACGTTGGCACCATCTTTGAGTGAATTGGAGAATTTCAGATTTTTGCTGAAGTTGTGACCCCGGGGCTTAGAAATTTTTTTTTCCACAGGTTAAGTTGTCGAGGGTTGATTTCTTGGCCTATGATAAAAAGCCATCTGTTTCCACCGCCAAGCTTTTCCGGGGAGAATTTACAACAGTTTAGCACCATTTTTGAGTGAATTGGAGAATTTCAGATTTTTGCTGAAGTTGTGACCCCGGGGCTTAGAAATTTTTTTTTCCACAGGTTAAGTTGTCGAGGGTTGATTTCTTGGCCTATGATAAAAAGCCTTCTGTTTCCACCGCCAAACCTTTCAGGGGAGAATTTGCAACAGTTTAACACCATCTTTGAGTGAATTGGAGAATTTCAGATTTTTGCTGAAATTGTGACCCCGGGGCTTAGAAATTTTTTTTTCACAGGTTAAGTTGTCGAGGGTTGATTTTTTGGCCTATGATAAAAAGCCTTCTGTTTCAACCGCCAAACCTTTCAGGGGAGAATTTACAACAGTTTAGCACCATTTTTGAGTGAATTGGAGAATTTCAGATTTTTGCTGAAATTGTGACCCCGGGGCTTTGAATTTTTTTTTTTCACAGGTTATGTTGTCGAGGGCTGATTTCATGTCCTATGATAAAAAGCCTTCTGTTTCCACCGCCAAACCTTTCAGGGGAGTATTTGCAACACGTTGGCACCATCTTTGAGTGAATTGGAGAATTTCAGATTTTTGCTGAAGTTGTGACCCCGGGGCTTAGAATTTTTTTTTTCCACAGGTTAAGTTGTCGAGGGTTGATTTCTTGGCCTTTGATAAAAAACATTCTGTTTCCACCGCCAAACCTTTCAGGGGAGTATTTGCAAAACTTTGGCACCATCTTTGAGTGAATTGGAGAATTTCAGATTTTTGCTGAAGTTGTGACCCCGGGGCTTAGAATTTTTTTTTTTTCACAGGTTAAGTTGTCGAGGGCTGATTTCATGTCCTATGATAAAAAGCCTTCTGTTTCCACCGCCAAACCTTCCAGGGGAGTATTTGCAACACGTTGGAAGCATTTTTGAGTGAATTGGAGAATTTCAGATTTTTGCTAAAGTTGTGACCCCGGGGCGTAGAATTTTTTTTTTCCACAGGTTAAGTTGTCGAGGGCTGATTTCATGTTCTATGATAAAAAGCCTTCTGTTTCCACCGCCAAACCTTTCAGGGGAGTATTTGCATAACTTTGGCACCATCTTTGAGTGAATTGGAGAACTTCAGATTTTTGCTGAAGTTGTGACCCCGGGGCTTAGAAAAATTTTTTTTCACACGTTACGTCTTCGAAGGCTGATTTCATGTCCTATGATAAAAAGCCTTCTGTTTCCACCGCCAAGCTTTTCAGGGGAGAATTTACAACAGTTTAGCACCATTTTTGAGTGAATTGGAGAATTTCAGATTTTTGCTGAAGTTGTGACCCCGGGGCTTAGAAATTTTTTTTTTCACAGGTTAAGTTGTCGAGGGTTGATTTCTTGGCCTATGATAAAAAGCCTTCTGTTTCCACCGCCAAACCTTTCAGGGGAGAATTTGCAACAGTTTAGCACCATCCTTGAGTGAATTGGAGAATTTAAGATTTTTGCTGAAATTGTGACCCCGGGGCTTAGAATTTTTTTTTTTTCACAGGTTAAGTTGTCGAGGGTTGATTTCTTGGCCTATGATAAAAAGCGTTCTGTTTCCACCGCCAAACCTTTCAGGGGAGAATTTACAACAGTTTAGCACCATTTTTGAGTGAATTGGAGAATTTCAGATTTTTGCTGAAGTTGTGACCCCGGGGCTTAGAATTTTTTTTTTTCACAGGTTAAGTTGTCGAGGGCTGATTTCATGTTCTATGATAAAAAGCCTCCTGTTTCCACCGCCAAACCTTTCAGGGGAGTATTTGCAACACGTTGGCAGCATTTTTTAGTGAATTGGAGAATTTCAGATTTTTGCTAAAGTTGTGACCCTGGGGCTTAGAAATTTTTTTTTTCACAGGTTAAGTTGTCGAGGGCTGATTTCATGTTCTATGATCAAAAGCCTTCTGTTTCCACCGCCAAACCTTTCAGGGGAGTATTTGCATAACTTTGGCACCATTTTTGAGTGAATTGGAGAACTTCAGATTTTTGCTGAAGTTGTGACCCCGGGGCTTAGAAAAAATTTTTTTCACACGTTACGTCTTCGAAGGCTGATTTCATGTCCTATGATAAAAAGCCTTCTGTTTCCACCGCCAAACCTTTCAGGGGAGAATTTACAACAGTTTAGCAAGATTTTTGAGTGAATTGGAGAATTTCAGATTTTTGCTGAAGTTGTGACCCCGGGGCTTAGAAATTTTTTTTTCCACAGGTTAAGTTGTCGAGGGCTGATTTCATGTCCTATAACAAAAACCCTTCTGTTTCCACCGCCAAACCTTTCAGGGGAGTATTTGCAAAACTTTGGCACCATCTTTGAGTGAATTGGAGAATTTCAGATTTTTGCTGAAGTTGTGACCCCGGCGGTTAGAAATTTTTTTTTTCACACGTTACGTCTTCGAAGGCTGATTTCATGTCCTATGATAAAACGCCTTCTGTTTCCACCGCCAAACCTTTCAGGGGAGTATTTGCAAAACTTTGGCACCATCTTTGAGTGAATTGGAGAATTTCAGATTTTTGCTGAAATTGTGACCCCGGGGCTTCGAATTTTTTTTTTTTCACAGGTTAATTTGTCGAGCGTTGATTTCTTGGCCTATGATAAAAAGCCTTCTGTTTACACCGCCAAACCTTTCAGCGGAGAATTTACAACAGTTTAGCACCATTTTTGAGTGAATTGGAGAATTTCAGATTTTTGCTGAAGTTGTGACCCCGGGGCTTAGAAATTTTTTTTTTCACAGGTTATGTTGTCGAGGGCTGATTTCATGTCCTATGATAAAAAGCCTTCTGTTTCCACCACCAAACTTTTCAGGGGAGTATTTGCAACAGTTTAGCACCATCTTTGAGTGAATTGGAGAATTTCAGATTTTTCCTGAAGTTGTGACCCCGGGGCTTAGAAATTTTTTTTTTTTCACAGGTTAAGTTGCAAATACTCCCCTGAAAGGTTTGGCGGTGGAAACAGAAGGCGTTTTATCATAGGACATGAAATCAGCCTTCGAAGACGTAACGTGTGAAAAAAAAAATTTCTAACCGCCGGGGTCACAACTTCAGCAAAAATCTGAAATTCTCCAATTCACTCAAAGATGGTGCCAAACTTTTGCAAATACTCCCCTGAAAGGTTTGGTGGTGGAAAGAGAAGGCTTTTTATCATAGGACATGAAATCAGCCCTCGACAACTTAACCTATGAAAAAAAAATTTTCTAAGCCCGGGGTCACAACTTCAGCAAAAATCTAAAATTCTCCAATTCACTCAAAAATTGTGCTAAACTGTTGTAAATTCTCCCCTGAAAGGTTTGGCGGTGGAAACAGAAGGCTTTTTATCATAGGACATGAAATCAGCCCTTGACAACTTAACCTGTGAAAAAAAAATTTTCTAAGCCCCGGGGTCACAACTTCAGCAAAAATCTGAAATTCTCCAATTCACTCAAAAATTGTGCTAAACTGTTGTAAATTCTCCCCTGAAAGGTTTGGCGGTGGAAACAGAAGGCTTTTTATCAGAGGACATGAAATCAGCCCTTGACAACTTAACCTGTGAAAAAAAAAAATTTCTAAGCCCCGGGGTCACAATTTCAGCAAAAATCTGAAATTCTCCAATTCACTCAAAGATGGTGCTAAACTGTTGCAAATTCTCCCCTGAAAGGTTTGGCGGTGGAAACAGAAGGCTTTTTATCATAGGCCAAGAAATCAACCCTCGACAACTTAACCTGTGAAAAAAAAAATTTCTAAGCCCCGGGGTCACAACTTCAGCAAAAATCTGAAATTCTCCAATGCACTCAAAGATGGTGCCAAAGTTTTGCAAATACTCCCCTGAAAGGTTTGGCGGTGGAAAAAGAAGGCTTTTTATCATAGGCCAAGAAATCAACCCTCGACAACTTAACCTGTGAAAAAAAAAAATTCTAAGCCCCGGGGTCACAATTTCAGCAAAAATCTGAAATTCTCCAATTCACTCAAAGATGGTGCTAAACTGTTGCAAATTCTCCCCTGAAAGGTTTGGCGGTGGAAACAGAAGGATTTTTATCATAGGCCAAGAAATCAACCCTCGACAACTTAACCTGGGGGAAAAAAAATTTCTAAGCCCCGGGGTCACAACTTCAGCAAAAATCTGAAATTCTCCAATGCACTCAAAGATGGTGCCAAAGTTTTGCAAATACTCCCCTGAACGGTTTGGCGGTGGAAACAGAATGTTTTTTATCATAGGACAAGAAATCAACCCTCGACAACTTAACCTGGGGGAAAAAAAATTTCTAAGCCCCGGGGTCACAATTTCAGCAAAAATCTGAAATTCTCCAATTCACTCAAAAATGGTGCTAAACTGTTGTAAATTCTCCCCTGAAAGGTTTGGCGGTTGAAACAGAAGGCTTTTTATCATAGGCCAAGAAATCAACCCTCGACAACTTAACCTGTGAAAAAAAAAGATTCTAAGCCCCGGGGTCACAATTTCAGCAAAAATCTGAAGTTCTCCAATTCACTTAAAGATGGTGCCAAAGTTATGCAAATACTCCCCTGAAAGGTTTGGCGGTGGAAACAGAAGGGTTTTTATCATAGGACATGAAATCAGCCCTCGACAACTTAACCTGTGAAAAAAAAATTTCTAACCCCCGGGGTCACAACTTCAGCAAAAATCTGAAATTCTCCAATTCACTCAAAAATGGTGCTAAACTGTTGTAAATTCTCCCCTGAAAGGATTGGAGGTTGAAACAGAAGGCTTTTTATCATAGGCCAAGAAATCAACCCTCGACAACTTAACCTGTGAAGAAAAAAAAAAAATTCTAAGCCCCGGGGTCACAATTTCAGCAAAAATCTGAAATTCTCCAATTCACTCAAAGATGGTGCTAAACTGTTGCAAATTCTCCCCTGAAAGGTTTGGCGGTGGAAACAGAAGGCTTTTTATCATAGGCCAAGAAATCAACACTCGACAACTTAACCTGGGGAAAAAAAAATTTCTAAGCCCCGGGGTCACAATTTCAGCAAAAATCTGAAATTCTCCAATTCACTCACAGATGGTGCTAAACTGTTGCAAATTCTCCCCTGAAAGGTTTGGCGGTGGAAACAGAAGGCTTTTTATCATAGGACATGAAATCAGCCCTCGACAACTTAACCTGTGAAAAAAAAAATTTCTAAGCCCCGGGGTCACAACTTCAGCAAAAATCTGAAATTCTCCAATTCACTCAAAGATGGTGCTAAACTGTTGCAAATTCTCCCCTGAAAGGTTTGGCGGTGGAAACAGAAGGCTTTTTATCATAGGCCAAGAAATCAACCCTCGACAACTTAACCTGTGAAGACAAAAAAAAATTCTAAGCCCCGGGGTCACAATTTCAGCAAAAATCTGAAATTCTCCAATTCACTCACAGATGGTGCTAAACTGTTGCAAATTCTCCCCTGAAAGGTTTGGCGGTGGAAACAGAAGGCTTTTTATCATAGGACATGAAATCAGCCCTCGACAACTTAACCTGTGAAAAAAAAAATTTCTAAGCCCCGGGGTCACAACTTCAGCAAAAATCTGAAATTCTCCAATTCACTCAAAAATGGTGCTAAACTGTTGTAAATTCTCCCCTGAAAGGTTTGGCGGTGGAAACAGAAGGCTTTTTATCATAGAACATGAAATCAGCCCTCGACAACTTAACCTGTGAAAAAAAAAATTTCTAAGCCCCGGGGTCACAACTTTAGGAAAAATCTGAAATTCTCCAATTCACTCAAAAATGCTGCCAACGTGTTGCAAATACTCCCCTGAAAGGTTTGGCGGTGGAAACAGAAGGCTTTTTATCATAGGACATGAAATCAGCCCTCGACAACTAAACCTGTGGAAAAAAAAAATTCTAAGCCCCGGGGTCACAACTTCAGCAAAAATCTGAAATTCTCCAATTCACTCAAAAATGGTGCTAAACTGTTGTAAATTCTCCCCTGAAAGGTTTGGCGGTGCAAAAAGAAGGCTTTTTATCATAGGCCAAGAAATCAACCCTCGACAACTTAACCTGTGAAAAAAAAAATTCTAAGCCCCGGGGTCACAATTTCAGCAAAAATATGAAATTCTCCAATTCACTCAAAGATGGTGCTAAACTGTTGCAAATTCTCCCCTGAAAGGTTTGGCGTTGGAAACAGAAGGCTTTTTATCATAGGCCAAGAAATCAACCCTCGACAACTTAACCTGGGGGGAAAAAAAATTCTAAGCCCCGGGGTCACAACTTCAGCAAAAATCTGAAATTCTCCAATGCACTCAAAGATGGTGCCAAAGTTTTGCAAATACTCCCCTGAACGGTTTGGCGGTGGAAACAGAAGGCTTTTTATCATAGGCCAAGAAATCAACCCTCGACAACTTAACCTGTGAAGAAAAAAAAAAATTCTAAGCCCCGGGGTCACAATTTCAGCAAAAATCTGAAATTCTCCAATTCACTCAAAGATGGTGCTAAACTGTTGCAAATTCTCCCCTGAAAGGTTTGGCGGTGGAAACAGAAGGCTTTTTATCATAGGACATGAAATCAGCCCTCGACAACTTAACCTGTGAAAAAAAAAAATTCTAAGCCCCGGGGTCACAACTTCAGCAAAAATCTGAAATTCTCCAATTCACTCAAAAATGGTGCTAAACTGTTGTAAATTCTCCCCTGAAAGGTTTGGCGGTGGAAACAGAAGGCTTTTTATCATAGAACATGAAATCAGCCCTCGACAACTTAACCTGTGAAAAAAAAAATTTCTAAGCCCCGGGGTCACAACTTTAGCAAAAATCTGAAATTCTCCAATTCACTCAAAAATGCTGCCAACGTGTTGCAAATACTCCCCTGAAAGGTTTGGCGGTGGAAACAGAAGGCTTTTTATCATAGGACATGAAATCAGCCCTCGACAACTTAACCTGTGGAAAAAAAAAAATTCTAAGCCCCGGGGTCACAACTTCAGCAAAAATCTGAAATTCTCCAATTCACTCAAAGATGGTGCCAAAGTTTTGCAAACACTCCCCTGAAAGGTTTGGCGGTGGAAACAGATTGTTTTTTATCATAGGCCAAGAAATCAACCCTCGACAACTTAACCTGGGGAAAAAAAAATTTCTAAGCCCCGGGGTCACAATTTCAGCAAAAATCTGAAATTCTCCAATTCACTCAAAAATGGTGCTAAACTGTTGTAAATTCTCCCCTGAAAGGTTTGGTGGTTGAAACAGAAGGCTTTTTATCATAGGCCAAGAAATCAACCCTCGACAACTTAACCTGTGAAAAAAAAAATTTCTAAGCCCCAGGGTCACAATTTCAGCAAAAATCTGAAGTTCTCCAATTCACTTAAAGATGGTGCCAAAGTTATGCAAATACTCCCCTGAAAGGTTTGGCGGTGGAAACAGAAGGGTTTTTATCATAGGACATGAAATCAGCCCTCGACAACTTAACCTGTGAAAAAAAAATTTCTAACCCCCGGGGTCACAACTTCAGCAAAAGTCTGAAATTCTCCAATTCACTCAAAAATGGTGCTAAACTGTTGTAAATTCTCCCCTGAAAGGATTGGAGGTTGAAACAGAAGGCTTTTTATCATAGGCCAAGAAATCAACCCTCGACAACTTAACCTGTGAAGAAAAAAAAAAATTCTAAGCCCCGGGGTCACAACTTCAGCAAAAATCTGAAATTCTCCAATTCACTCAAAAATGGTGCTAAACTGTTGTAAATTCTCCCCTGAAAGGTTTGGCGGTGGAAACAGAAGGCTTTTTATCATAGAACATGAAATCAGCCCTCGACAACTTAACCTGTGAAAAAAAAAATTTCTAAGCCCCGGGGTCACAACTTTAGGAAAAATCTGAAATTCTCCAATTCACTCAAAAATGCTGCCAACGTGTTGCAAATATTCCCCTGAAAGGTTTGGCGGTGGAAACAGAAGGCTTTTTATCATAGGACATGAAATCAGCCCTCGACAACTTAACCTGTGGAAAAAAAAAATTCTAAGCCCCGGGGTCACAACTTCAGCAAAAATCTGAAATTCTCCAATTCACTCAAAAATGGTGCTAAACTGTTGTAAATTCTCCCCTGAAAGGTTTGGCGGTGGAAAAAGAAGGCTTTTTATCATAGGCCAAGAAATCAACCCTCGACAACTTAACCTGTGAAAAAAAAAAATTCTAAGCCCCGGGGTCACAATTTCAGCAAAAATCTGAAATTCTCCAATTCACTCAAAGATGGTGCTAAACTGTTGCAAATTCTCCCCTGAAAGGTTTGGCGGTAGAAACAGAAGGCTTTTTATCATAGGCCAAGAAATCAACCCTCGACAACTTAACCTGGGGGAAAAAAAAATTCTAAGCCCCGGGGTCACAACTTCAGCAAAAATCTGAAATTCTCCAATTCACTCAAAAATGGTGCTAAACTGTTGTAAATTCTCCCCTGAAAGGTTTGGCGGTGGAAAAAGAAGGCTTTTTATCATAGGCCAAGAAATCAACCCTCGACAACTTAACCTGTGAAAAAAAAAAATTCTAAGCCCCGGGGTCACAATTTCAGCAAAAATCTGAAATTCTCCAATTCACTCAAAAATGGTGCTAAACTGTTGTAAATTCTCCCCTGAAAGGTTTGGCGGTTGAAACAGAAGGCTTTTTATCATAGGCCAAGAAATCAACCCTCGACAACTTAACCTGTGAAAAAAAAAGATTCTAAGCCCCGGGGTCACAATTTCAGCAAAAATCTGAAGTTCTCCAATTCACTCAAAGATGGTGCCAAAGTTATGCAAATACTCCCCTGAAAGGTTTGGCGGTGGAAACAGAAGGCTTTTTATCATAGAACATGAAATCAGCCCTCGACAACTTAACCTGTGAAAAAAAAAATTTCTAAGCCCCGGGGTCACAACTTTAGGAAAAATCTAAAATTCTCCAATTCACTCAAAAATGCTGCCAACGTGTTGCAAATACTCCCCTGAAAGGTTTGGCGGTGGAAACAGAAGGCTTTTTATCATAGGACATGAAATCAGCCCTCGACAACTTAACTTGTGAAAAAAAAAATTCTAAGCCCCGGGGTCACAACTTCAGCAAAAATCTGAAATTCTCCAATTCACTCAAAAATGGTGCTAAACTGTTGTAAATTCTCCCCTGAAAGGTTTGGCGGTGGAAACAGAAGGCTTTTTATCATAGGCCAAGAAATCAACCCTCGACAACTTAACCTGTGAAAAAAAAAATTCTAAGCCCCGGGGTCACAACTTCAGCAAAAATCTGAAATTCTCCAATTCACTCAAAAATGGTGCTAAACTGTTGTAAATTCTCCCCTGAAAGGTTTGGCGGTGGAAACAGAAGGCTTTTTATCATAGGCCAAGAAATCAACCCTCGACAACTTAACCTGTGAAAAAAAAAAAATTCTAAGCCCCGGGGTCACAATTTCAGCAAAAATCTGAAATTCTCCAATTCACTTAAAGATGGTGCTAAACTGTTGCAAATTCTCCCCTGAAAGGTTTGGGGGTGGAAACAGAAGGCTTTTTATCATAGGCCAAGAAATCAACCCTCGACAACTTAACCTGTGAAAAAAAAAATTTCTAAGCCCCGGGGTCACAACTTCAGCAAAAATCTGAAATTCTCCAATTCACTCAAAAATGGTGCTAAACTGTTGTAAATTCTCCCCTGAAAGGTTTGGCGGTGGAAACAGAAGGCTTTTTATCATAGGCCATGAAATCAGCCTTCGAAGACTTAACGTGTGAAAAAAAATTTTTCTAAGCCCCGGGGTCACAACTTCAGCAAAAATCTGAAGTTCTCCAATTCACTCAAAGATGGTGCCAAAGTTATGCAAATACTCCCCTGAAAGGTTTGGCGGTGGAAACAGAAGGCTTTTTATCATAGAACATGAAATCAGCCCTCGACAACTTAACCTGTGAAAAAAAAAATTTCTAAGCCCCGGGGTCACAACTTTAGGAAAAATCTAAAATTCTCCAATTCACTCAAAAATGCTGCCAACGTGTTGCAAATACTCCCCTGAAAGGTTTGGCGGTGGAAACAGAAGGCTTTTTATCATAGGACATGAAATCAGCCCTCGACAACTTAACCTGTGGGAAAAAAAAATTCTAAGCCCCGGCGTCACAACTTCAGCAAAAATCTGAAATTCTCCAATTCACTCAAAAATGGTGCTAAACTGTTGTAAATTCTCCCCTGAAAGGTTTGGCGGTGGAAACAGAAGGCTTTTTATCATAGGTCAAGAAATCAACCCTCGACAACTTAACCTGTGAAAAAAAAAAATTCTAAGCCCCGGGGTCACAATTTCAGCAAAAATCTGAAATTCTCCAATTCACTCAAAGATGGTGCTAAACTGTTGCAAATTCTCCCCTGAAAGGTTTGGCGGTGGAAACAGAAGGCTTTTTATCATAGGCCAAGAAATCAACCCTCGACAACTTAACCTGTGAAAAAAAAAATTTCTAAGACCCGGGGTCACAACTTCAGCAAAAATCTGAAATTCTCCAATTCACTCAAAGATGGTGCTAAACTGTTGCAAATTCTCCCCTGAAAAGCTTGGCGGTGGAAACAGAAGGCTTTTTATCATAGGACATGAAATCAGCCCTCGACAACTTAACCTGTGAAAAAAAAAATTTCTAAGTCACAACTTTAGCAAAAATCTGAAATTCTCCAATTCACTCAAAAATGCTTCCAACGTGTTGCAAATACTCCCCTGAAAGGTTTGGCGGTGGAAACAGAAGGCTTTTTATCATAGGACATGAAATCAGCCCTCGACAACTTAACCTGTGAAAAAAAAAAATTCTAAGCCCCGGGGTCACAACTTCAGCAAAAATCTGAAATTCTCCAATTCACTCAAAGATGGTGCTAAACTGTTGCAAATTCTCCCCTGAAAGGTTTGGCGGTGGAAACAGAAGGCTTTTTATCATAGGCCAAGAAATCAACCCTCGACAACTTAACCTGTGAAAAAAAAAAATTCTAAGCCCCGGGGTCACAACTTCAGCAAAAATCTGAAGTTCTCCAATTCACTCAAAGATGGTGCCAACGTGTTGCAAATACTCCCCTGAAAGGTTTGGCGGTGGAAACAGAAGGCTTTTTATCATAGGACATGAAATCAGCCCTCGACAACTTAACCTGTGAAAAAAAAAATTTCTAAGCCCCGGGGTCACAACTTCAGCAAAAATCTGAAATTCTCCAATTCACTCAAAAATGGTGCTAAACTGTTGTAAATTCTCCCCTGAAAGGTTTGGCGGTGGAAACAGAAGGCTTTTTATCATAGAACATGAAATCAGCCCTCGACAACTTAACCTGTGAAAAAAAAAATTATAAGCCCCGGCGTCACAACTTCAGCAAAAATCTGAAATTCTCCAATTCACTCAAAGATGGTGCCAAAGTTTTGCAAATACTCCCCTGAAAGGTTTGGCGGTGGAAACAGAAGGCTTTTTATCATAGGACATGAAATCAGCCCTCGACAACTTAACCTGTGAAAAAAAAAATTTCTAAGCCCCGGGGTCACAACTTCAGCAAAAATCTGAAATTCTCCAATTCACTCAAAAATGGTGCTAAACTGTTGCAAATTCTCCCCTGAAAGGTTTGGCGGTGGAAACAGAAGGCTTTTTATCATAGGCCAAGAAATCAACCCTCGACAACTTAACCTGTGGGGAAAAAAATTTCTAAGCCCCGGGGTCACAAGTTCAGCAAAAATCTGAAATTCTCCAATTCACTCAAAGATGGTGCCAACGTGTTGCAAATACTCCCCTGAAAGGTTTGGCGGTGGAAACAGAAGGCTTTTTATCATAGGACATGAAATCAGCCCTCGACAACTTAACCTGTGGGGGAAAAAATTTCTAAGCCCCGGGGTCACAATTTCAGCAAAAATCTGAAATTCTTCAATTAATGACATGAGCCAACAGTGTGACGCGGCAGCTAAAAAAGCCAATGCAATTCTGGGCTGCATCAATAGGAGTATAGCATCTAGATCAAGGGAAGTAATAGTGCCACTGTATTCTGCTCTGGTCAGACCACACCTGGAGTACTGTGTCCAGTTCTGGGCACCACAATTCAAGAAGGACACTGAGAAACTGGAACGTGTCCAGAGGAGGGCAACCAAAATGGTCAAAGGCCTGGAAACGATGCCTTATGAGGAACGGCTAAGGGAGCTGGGCATGTTTAGCCTGGAGAAGAGGAGGTTAAGGGGTGATATGATAGCCATGTTCAAATATATAAAAGGATGTCACATAGAGGAGGGAGAAAGGTTGTTTTCTGCTGCTCCAGAGAAGCGGACACGGAGCAATGGATCCAAACTACAAGAAAGAAGATTCCACCTAAACATTCGGAAGAACCTCCTGACAGTAAGAGCTGTTCGACAGTGGAATTTGCTGCCAAGGAGTGTGGTGGAGTCTCCTACTTTGGAGGTCTTTAAGCAGAGGCTTGACAACCATATGTCAGGAGTGCTCTGATGGTGTTTCCTGCTTGGCAGGGGGTTGGACTCGATGGCCCTTGTGGTCTCTTCCAACTCTATGATTCTATGATTCTATTCTAAGATTCTATGATTCACTCAAAAATGGTGCTAAACTGTTGTAAATTCTCCCCTGAAAGGTTTGGCGGTGGAAACAGAAGGCTTTTTATCATAGGCCAAGAAATCAACCCTCGACAACTTAACCTGTGAAAAAAAAAATTTCTAAGCCCCGGGGTCACAACTTCAGCAAAAATCTGAAATTCTCCAATTCACTCAAAAATGGTGCTAAACTGTTGTAAATTCTCCCCTGAAAGGTTTGGCAGTGGAAACAGAATGCTTTTTATCATAGGCCAAGAAATCAACCCTCGACAACTTAACCTGTGAAAAAAAAAAATTCTAAGCCCCAGGGTCACAACTTCAGCAAAAATCTGAAATTCTCCAATTCACTCAAAGATGGTGCCAAAGTTATGCAAATACTCCCCTGAAAGGTTTGGCGGTGGAAACAGAAGGGTTTTTATCATAGGACATGAAATCAGCCCTCGACAACTTAACCTGTGAAAAAAAAAAATTCTAAGCCCCGGGGTCACAACTTCAGCAAAAATCTGAAATTCTCCAATTCACTCAAAAATGGTGCTAAACTGTTGTAAATTCTCCCCTGAAAGGTTTGGCAGTGGAAACAGAATGCTTTTTATCATAGGCCAAGAAATCAACCCTCGACAACTTAACCTGTGAAAAAAAAAATTTCTAAGCCCCGGGGTCACAACTTCAGCAAAAATCTGAAATTCTCCAATTCACTCAAAGATGGTGCCAAAGTTTTGCAAATACTCCCCTGAAAGGTTTGGTGGTGGAAACAGAAGGCTTTTTATCATAGGACATGAAATCAGCCCTCGACAACATAACCAGTGAAAAAAAAATTTTCAAAGCCCCGGGGTCACAATTTCAGCAAAAATCTGAAATTCTCCAATTTACTCAAAGATGGTGCCAAAGTTTTGCAAATACTCCCCTGAAAGGTTTGGCGGTGGAAACAGAAGGCGTTTTATCATAGGACATGAAATCAGCCTTCGAAGACGTAACGTGTGAAAAAAAAAATTTCTAACCGCCGGGGTCACAACTTCAGCAAAAATCTGAAATTCTCCAATTCACTCAAAGATGGTGCCAAAGTTTTGCAAATACTCCCCTGAAAGGTTTGGCGGTGGAGACAGAAGGCTTTTTATCATAGGACATGAAATCAGCCTTCAAAGACGTAACGTGTGAAAAAAAAATTTTCTAAGCCCCGGGGTCACAACTTCAGCAAAAATCTGAAATTCTCCAATTCACTCAAAGATGGTGCCAAAGTTTTGCAAATACTCCCCTGAAAGGTTTGGCGGTGGAAACAGAAGGGTTTTTGTCATAGGACATGAAATCAGCCCTCGACAACTTAACCTGTGAAAAAAAAAATTTCTAAGCCCCAGGGTCACAACTTCAGCAAAAATCTGAAATTCTCCAATTCACTCAAAAATGGTGCTAAACTGTTGTAAATTCTCCCCTGAAAGGTTTGGCGGTGGAAACAGAAGGCTTTTTATCATAGGACATGAAATCAGCCTTCGAAGACGTAACGTGTGAAAAAAAATTTTTCTAAGCCCCGGGGTCACAACTTCAGCAAAAATCTGAAGTTCTCCAATTCACTCAAAGATGGTGCCAAAGTTATGCAAATACTCCCCTGAAAGGTTTGGCGGTGGAAACAGAAGGCTTTTTATCATAGAACATGAAATCAGCCCTCGACAACTTAACCTGTGAAAAAAAAATTTCTAAGCCCCGGGGTCACAACTTTAGCAAAAATCTGAAATTCTCCAATTCACTAAAAAATGCTGCCAACGTGTTGCAAATACTCCCCTGAAAGGTTTGGCGGTGGAAACAGAAGGCTTTTTATCATAGGACATGAAATCAGCCTTCGAAGACGTAACGTGTGAAAAAAAAAAATTCTAAGCCCCGGGGTCACAATTTCAGCAAAAATCTGAAATTCTCCAATTCACTCAAAGATGGTGCTAAACTGTTGCAAATTCTCCCCTGAAAGGTTTGGCGGTGGAAACAGAAGGCTTTTTATCATAGAACATGAAATCAGCCCTCGACAACTTAACCTGTGAAAAAAAAAATTTCTAAGCCCCGGGGTCACAACTTCAGCAAAAATCTGAAATTCTCCAATTCACTCAAAAATGGTGCTAAACTGTTGTAAATTCTCCCCTGAAAAGCTTGGCGGTGGAAACAGAAGGCTTTTTATCATAGGACATGAAATCAGCCTTCGAAGACGTAACGTGTGAAAAAAAATTTTTCTAAGCCCCGGGGTCACAACTTCAGCAAAAATCTGAAGTTCTCCAATTCACTCAAAGATGGTGCCAAAGTTATGCAAATACTCCCCTGAAAGGTTTGGCGGTGGAAACAGAAGGCTTTTTATCATAGAACATGAAATCAGCCCTCGACAACTTAACCTGTGAAAAAAAAAATTTCTAAGCCCCGGGGTCACAACTTTAGCAAAAATCTGAAATTCTCCAATTCACTCAAAAATGCTTCCAACGTGTTGCAAATACTCCCCTGAAAGGTTTGGCGGTGGAAACAGAAGGCTTTTTATCATAGGACATGAAATCAGCCCTCGACAACTTAACCTGTGGGGAAAAAAAATTCTAAGCCCCGGGGTCACAACTTCAGCAAAAATCTGAAATTCTCCAATTCACTCAAAGATGGTGCTAAACTGTTGCAAATTCTCCCCCGAAAGGTTTGGCGGTGGAAACAGAAGGCTTTTTATCATAGGCCAAGAAATCAACCCTCGACAACATAACCTGTGGGAAAAAAAATTTCTAAGCCCCGGGGTCATAACTTCAGCAAAAATCTGAAATTCTCCAATGCACTCAAAGATGATGCCAAAGTTTTGCAAATACTCCCCTGAAAGGTTTGGCGGTGGAAACAGAATGTTTTTTATCATAGGCCAAGAAATCAACCTTCGACAACTTAACCTGGGGGAAAAAAAATTTCTAAGCCCCGGGGTCACAACTTCAGCAAAAATCTGAAATTCTCCAATTCACTCAAAGATGGTGCCAACGTGTTGCAAATACTCCCCTGAAAGGTTTGGCGGTGGAAACAGAAGGCTTTTTATCATAGGACATGAAATCAGCCTTCGAAGACATAACGTGTGGAAAAAAAAATTTCTAAGCCCCGGGGTCACAACTTCAGCAAAAATCTGAAATTCTCCAATTCACTCAAAAATGGTGCTAAACTGTTGTAAATTCTCCCCTGAAAGGTTTGGCGGTGGAAACAGAAGGCTTTTTATCATAGGACATGAAATCAGCCCTCGACAACTTAACGTGTGAAAAAAAAAATTTCTAAGCCCCGGGGTCACAACTTCAGCAAAAATCTGAAATTCTCCAATTCACTCAAAAATGGTGCTAAACTGTTGCAAATTCTCCCCTGAAAGGTTTGGCGGTGGAAACAGAAGGCTTTTTATCATAGGACATGAAATCAGCCCTCGACAACTTAACCTGTGGGGAAAAAATTTCTAAGCCCCGGGGTCACAATTTCAGCAAAAATCTGAAATTCTCCAATTCATGACATGAGCCAACAGTGTGACGTGGCAGCTAAAAAAGCCAATGCAATTCTGGGCTGCATCAATAGGAGTATAGCATCTAGATCAAGGGAAGTAATAGTGCCACTGTATTCTGCTCTGGTCAGACCACACCTGGAGTACTGTGTCCAGTTCTGGGCACCACAATTCAAGAAGGACACTGAGAAACTGGAACGTGTCCAGAGGAGGGCAACCAAAATGATCAAAGGCCTGGAAACGATGCCTTATGAGGAACGGCTAAGGGAGCTGGGCATGTTTAGCCTGGAGAAGAGGAGGTTAAGGGGTGATATGATAGCCATGTTCAAATATATAAAAGGATGTCACATAGAGGAGGGAGAAAGGTTGTTTTCTGCTGCTCCAGAGAAGCGGACACGGAGCAATGGATCCAAACTACAAGAAAGAAGACCCCGGCAGGTTAAGTTGTCGAGGGTTGATTTCTTGGCCTATGATAAAAAGCCTTCTGTTTCCACCGCCAAACCTTTCAGGGGAGAATTTGCAACAGTTTAGCACCATCCTTGAGTGAATTGGAGAATTTAAGATTTTTGCTGAAATTGTGACCCCGGGGCTTAGAATTTTTTTTTTTTCACAGGTTAAGTTATCAAGGGCTGATTTCATGTCCTAAGATAAAAAGCCTTCTTTTTCCACCGCCAAACCTTTCAGGGGAGAATTTGCAACAGTTTAGCACCATTTTTGAGTGAATTGGAGAATTTCAGATTTTTGCTGAAATTGTGACTCCGGGGCTTAGAAATTTTTTTTTTCACAGGTTAAGTTGTCGAGGGCTGATTTCATGTCCTATGATAAAAAGCCTTCTGTTTCCACCGCCAAACCTTTCAGGGGAGAATTTACAACAGTTTAGCACCATTTTTGAGTGAATTGGAGAATTTCAGATTTTTGCTGAAGTTGTGACCCCGGGCTTAGAAAAAAAAATTTTCACAGGTTAAGTTGTCGAGGGTTGATTTCTTGGCCTATGATAAAAATCCTTCTGTTTCCACCGCCAAACCTTTCAGGGGAGAATTTACAACAGTTTAGCACCATTTTTGAGTGAATTGGAGAATTTCAGATTTTTGCTGAAATTGTGACCCCGGGGCTTAGAATTTTTTTTTTTCACAGGTTAAGTTGTCGAGGGCTGATTTCATGTTCTATGATAAAAAGCCTTCTGTTTCCACCGCCAAACGTTGCAGGGGAGTATTTGCAAAACTTTGACACCATCTTTGAGTGAATTGGAGAATTTCAGATTTTTGCTGAAATTGTGACCCCGGGGCTTAGAAATTTTTTTTTTCACAGGTTAAGTTGTCTAGGGCTGATTTCATGTTCTATGATAAAAAGCCTTCTGTTTCCACCGCCAAACGTTGCAGGGGAGTATTTGCAAAACTTTGACACCATCTTTGAGTGAATTGGAGAATTTCAGATTTTTGCTGAAATTGTGACCCCGGGGCTTAGAAATATTTTTTTTCACAGGTTAAGTTGTCGAGGGCTGATTTCATGTCCTATGATAAAAAGCCTTCTGTTTCCACCGCCAAAACTTTCAGGTGAGAATTTGCAACAGTTTAGCACCATCTTTGAGTAAATTGGAGAATTTCAGATTTTTGCTGAAATTGTGACCCCGGGGCTTAGAATTTTTTTTTTTTTCACAGGTTAAGTTGTCGAGGGTTGATTTCTTGGCCTATGATAAAAAGCCTTCTGTTTCCACCGCCAAACCTTTCAGGGGAGAATTTCCAACAGTTTAGCACCATTTTTGAGTGAATTGGAGAATTTCAGATTTTTGCTGAAGTTGTGACCCCGGGGCTTAGAATTTTTTTTTTCACAGGTTAAGTTGTCGAGGGCTTATTTCATGTCCTATGATAAAAAGCCTTCTGTTTCCACCGCCAAACCTTTCAGGGGAGTATTTGCAACACGTTGGCAGCATTTTTGAGTGAATTGGAGAATTTCAGATTTTTGCTAAAGTTGTGACCCCGGGGCTTAGAAATTTTTTTTTTTCACAGGTTAAGTTGTCGAGGGCTGATTTCATGTTCTATGATAAAAAGCCTTCTGTTTCAACCGCCAATCCTTTCAGGGGAGAATTTACAACAGTTTAGCACCATTTTTGAGTGAATTGGAGAATTTCAGATTTTTGCTGAAGTTGTGACCCCGGGGGTTAGAAATTTTTTTTTCACAGGTTAAGTTGTCGAGGGCTGATTTCATGTCCTATGATAAAAACCCTTCTGTTTCCACCGCCAAACCTTTCAGGGGAGTATTTGCATAACTTTGGCACCATCTTTAAGTGAATTGGAGAACTTCAGATTTTTGCTGAAGTTGTGACCCCGGGGCTTAGAAATTTTTTTTTTCACAGGTTAAGTTGTCGAGGGTTGATTTCTTGGCCTATGATAAAAAGCCTTCTGTTTCCACCGCCAAACCTTTCAGGGGAGAATTTGCAACAGTTTAGCACCATCTTTGAGTGAATTGGAGAATTTCAGATTTTTGCTGAAATTGTGACCCCGGGGCTTAGAATTTTTTTTTTTCCACAGGTTAAGTTGTCGAGGGCTGATTTCATGTTCTATGATAAAAAGCCTTCTGTTTCCACCGCCAAACCTTTCAGGGGAGAATTTACAACAGTTTAGCACCATTTTTGAGTGAATTGGAGAATTTCAGATTTTTGCTGAAGTTGTGACTTCGGGGCTTAGAAATTTTTTTTTTTCACAGGTTAAGTTGTCGAGGGCTGATTTCATGTCCTATGATAAAAAGCCTTCTGTTTCCACCGCCAAACCTTTCAGGGGAGAATTTGCAACAGTTTAGCACCATCTTTGAGTGAATTGGAGAATTTCAGATTTTTGCTGAAATTGTGACCCCGGGGCTTAGAATTTTTTTTTTTCTTCACAGGTTAAGTTGTCGAGGGTTGATTTCTTGGCCTATGATAAAAAGCCTTCTGTTTCCACCGCCAAACCTTTCAGGGAGTATTTGCAACACGTTGGCAGCATTTTTGAGTGAATTGGAGAATTTCAGATTTTTCCTAAAGTTGTGACCCCGGGGCTTAGAAAAATTTTTTTTTCATACGTTAAGTCTTTGAAGGCTGATTTCATGTCCTATGATAAAAAGCCTTCTGTTTCCACCGCCAAACCTTTCAGGGGAGAATTTACAACAGTTTAGCACCATTTTTGAGTGAATTGGAGAATTTCAGATTTTTGCTGAAGTTGTGACCCCGGGGCTTAGAAATTTTTTTTTTCACAGGTTAAGTTGTCGAGGGCTGATTTCATGTCCTATGATAAAAAGCCTTCTGTTTCCACCGCCAAACGTTGCAGGGGAGTATTTGCAAAACTTTGGCACCATTTTTGAGTGAATTGGAGAATTTCAGATTTTTGCTAAAATTGTGACCCCGGGGCTTAGAAATTTTTTTTTCCACAGGTTAAGTTGTCAAGGGCTGATTTCATGTCCTATGATAAAAAGCCTTCTGTTTCCACCGCCAAACCTTTCAGGGGAGTATTTGCAAAACTTTGGCACCATCTTTGAGTGAATTGGAGAATTTCAGACTTTTGCTGAAGTTCTGATGCCGGGGCTTAGAATTTTTTTTTTCACAGGTTAAGTTGTCGAGGGTTGATTTCTTGGCCTATGATAAAAAGCCTTCTGTTTCCACCGCCAAACCTTTCAGGGGAGAATTTACAACAGTTTAGCACCATTTTTGAGTGAATTGGAGAATTTCAGATTTTTGCTGAAGTTGTGACCCCGGGGCTTAGAATTTTTTTTTTTCACAGGTTAAGTTGTCGAGGGCTGATTTCATGTCCTATGATAAAAAGCCTTCTGTTTCCACCGCCAAACCTTTCAGGGGAGTATTTGCAACACGTTGGCAGCATTTTTGAGTGAATTGGAGAATTTCAGATTTTTGCTAAAGTTGTGACCCCGGGGCTTAGAATTTTTTTTTTTCACAGGTTAAGTTGTCGAGGGTTGATTTCTTGGCCTATGATAAAAAGCCTTCTGTTTCAACCGCCAATCCTTTCAGGGGAGAATTTACAACAGTTTAGCACCATTTTTGAGTGAATTGGAGAATTTCAGATTTTTGCTGAAGTTGTGACCCAGGGGGTTAGAAATTTTTTTTTCCACAGGTTAAGTTGTCGAGGGCTGATTTCATGTCCTATGATAAAAACCCTTCTGTTTCCACCGCCAAACCTTTCAGGGGAGTATTTGCATAACTTTGGCACCATCTTTAAGTGAATTGGATAACTTCAGATTTTTGCTGAAATTGTGACCCCGGGGCTTAGAATTTTTTTTTTCCACAGGTTAAGTTGTCGAGGGTTGATTTCTTGGCCTATGATAAAAAGCCTTCTGTTTCAACCGCCAAACCTTTCAGGGGAGAATTTACAACAGTTTAGCACCATTTTTGAGTGAATTGGAGAATTTCAGATTTTTGCTGAAGTTGTGACCCCGGGGCTTGGAAATTTTTTTTTTCACAGGTTAAGTTGTCGAGGGCTGATTTCATGTCCTATGATAAAAAGCCTTCTGTTTCCACCGCCAAACCTTTCAGGGGAGAATTTGCAACAGTTTAGCACCATCTTTGAGTGAATTGGAGAATTTCAGATTTTTGTTGAAATTGTGACCCCGGGGCTTAGAATTTTTTTTTTTCACAGGTTAAGTTGTCGAGGGTTGATTTCCTGGCCTATGATAAAAAGCCTTCTGTTTCAACCGCCAAACCTTTCAGGGGAGAATTTACAACAGTTTAGCACCATTTTTGAGTGAATTGGAGAATTTCAGATTTTTGCTGAAATTGTGACCCAGGGCTTAGAAATTTTTTTTCCCCCAGGTTAAGTTGTCGAGGGTTGATTTCTTGGCCTATGATAAAAAACATTCTGTTTCCACCGCCAAACCTTTCAGGGGAGTATTTGCAAAACTTTGGCACCATCTTTGAGTGCATTGGAGAATTTCAGATTTTTGCTGAAGTTGTGACCCCGGGGCTTAGAAATTTTTTTTTTCACAGGTTAAGTTGTCGAGGGTTGATTTCTTGGCCTATGATAAAGTTGTGACCCCGGGGGTTAGAAATTTTTTTTTCACAGGTTAAGTTGTCGAGGGCTGATTTCATGTCCTATGATAAAAACCCTTCTGTTTCCACCGCCAAACCTTTCAGGGGAGTATTTGCATAACTTTGGCACCATCTTTAAGTGAATTGGAGAACTTCAGATTTTTGTTGAAATTGTGACCCCGGGGCTTAGAATTTTTTTTTTTCACAGGTTAAGTTGTCGAGTGTTGATTTCTTGGCCTATGATAAAAAGCCTTCTGTTTCCACCGCCAAACCTTTCAGGGGAGTATTTGCAACACGTTGGCAGCATTTTTGAGTGAATTGGAGAATTTCAGATTTTTGCTAAAGTTGTGACCCCGGGGCTTAGAAATTTTTTTTTTCACAGGTTAAGTTGTCGAGGGCTGATTTCATGTTCTATGATAAAAAGCCTTCTGTTTCCACCGCCAAACCTTTCAGGGGAGAATTTACAACAGTTTAGCACCATTTTTGAGTGAATTGGAGAATTTCAGATTTTTGCTGAAGTTGTGACCCCGGGGCTTAGAAATTTTTTTTTTCACAGGTTAAGTTGTCGAGGGCTGATTTCATGTCCTGTGATAAAAAGCCTTCTGTTTCCACCGCCAAACCTTTCAGGGGAGAATTTGCAACAGTTTAGCACCATCTTTGAGTGAATTGGAGAATTTCAGATTTTTGCTGAAATTGTGACCCCGGGGCTTAGAATTTTTTTTTTTCTTCACAGGTTAAGTTGTCGAGGGTTGATTTCTTGGCCTATGATAAAAAGCCTTCTGTTTCCACCGCCAAACCTTTCAGGGGAGTATTTGCAACACGTTGGCAGCATTTTTGAGTGAATTGGAGAATTTCAGATTTTTCCTAAAGTTGTGACCCCGGGGCTTAGAAAAAAATTTTTTCACACGTTAAGTCTTCGAAGGCTGATTTCATGTCCTATGATAAAAAGCCTTCTGTTTCCACCGCCAAACCTTTCAGGGGAGAATTTACAACAGTTTAGCACCATTTTTGAGTGACTTGGAGAATTTCAGATTTTTGCTGAAGTTGTGACCCCGGGGCTTAGAAATTTTTTTTTTCACAGGTTAAGTTGTCGAGGGCTGATTTCATGTCCTATGATAAAAAGCCTTCTGTTTCCACCGCCAAACCTTTCAGGGGAGAATTTGCAACAGTTTAGCACCATCTTTGAGTGAATTGGAGAATTTCAGATTTTTGCTGAAATTGTGACCCCGGGGCTGAGAATTTTTTTTTTTTCACAGGTTAAGTTGTCGAGGGTTGATTTCTTGGCCTATGATAAAAAGCCTTCTGTTTCCACCGCCAAACCTTTCAGTGGAGAATTTACAACAGTTTAGCACCATTTTTGAGTGAATTGGAGAATTTCAGATTTTTGCTGAAGTTGTGACCCCGGGGCTTAGAATTTTTTTTTTCACAGGTTAAGTTGTCGAGGGCTGATATCATGTCCTATGATAAAAAGCCTTCTGTTTCCACCGCCAAACCTTTCAGGGGAGTATTTGCAACACGTTGGCAGCATTTTTGAGTGAATTGGAGAATTTCAGATTTTTGCTAAAGTTGTGACCCCGGGGCTTAGAAATTTTTTTTTTTCACAGGTTAAGTTGTCGAGGGTTGATTTCTTGGCCTATGATAAAAAGCCTTCTGTTTCAACCGCCAATCCTTTCAGGGGAGAATTTACAACAGTTTAGCACCATTTTTGAGTGAATTGGAGAATTTCAGATTTTTGCTGAAGTTGTGACCCCGGGGGTTAGAAATTTTTTTTTCACAGGTTAAGTTGTCGAGGGCTGATTTCATGTCCTATGATAAAAACCCTTCTGTTTCCACCGCCAAACCTTTCAGGGGAGTATTTGCATAACTTTGGCACCATCTTTAAGTGAATTGGAGAACTTCAGATTTTTGCTGAAATTGTGACCCCGGGGCTTAGAATTTTTTTTTTTCACAGGTTAAGTTGTCGAGGGTTGATTTCTTGGCCTATGATAAAAAGCCTTCTGTTTCAACCGCCAAACCTTTCAGGGGAGAATTTACAACAGTTTAGCACCATTTTTGAGTGAATTGGAGAATTTCAGATTTTTGCTGAAATTCTGACCCCGGGGCTTAGAAATTTTTTTTTCCCCAGGTTAAGTTGTCGAGGGTTGATTTCTTGGCCTATGATAAAAAACAATCTGTTTCCACCGCCAAACCTTTCAGGGGAGTATTTGCAAAACTTTGTCACCATCTTTGAGTGCATTGGAGAATTTCAGATTTTTGCTGAAGTTGTGACCCCGGGGCTTAGAAATTTTTTTTTCACAGGTTAAGTTGTCGAGGGTTGATTTCTTGGCCTATGATAAAAAGCCTTCTGTTTCCACCGCCAAACCTTTCAGGGGAGAATTTGCAACAGTTTAGCACCATCTTTGAGTGAATTGGAGAATTTCAGATTTTTGCTGAAATTGTGACCCCGGGGCTTAGAATTTTTTTTTTCACAGGTTAAGTTGTCGAGGGTTGATTTCTTGGCCTATGATAAAAAGCCTTCTGTTTCCACCGCCAAACCTTTCAGGGGAGAATTTACAACAGTTTAGCACCATTTTTGAGTGAATTGGAGAATTTCAGATTTTTGCTGAAGTTGTGACCCCGGGGTTTAGAATTTTTTTTTTTTACAGGTTAAGTTGTCGAGGGCTGATTTCATGTCCTATGATAAAAAGCCTTCTGTTTCCACCGCCAAACCTTTCAGGGGAGTATTTGCAACACGTTGGCAGCATTTTTGAGTGAATTGGAGAATTTCAGATTTTTGCTAAAGTTGTGACCCCGGGGCTTAGAAATTTTTTTTTCACAGGTTAAGTTGTCGAGGGTTGATTTCTTGGCGTATGATAAAAAGCCTTCTGTTTCCACCGCCAAACCTTTCAGTGGAGAATTTACAACAGTTTAGCACCATTTTTGAGTGAATTGGAGAATTTCAGATTTTTGCTGAAGTTGTGACCCCGGGGCTTAGAATTTTTTTTTTCACAGGTTAAGTTGTCGAGGGCTGATATCATGTCCTATGATAAAAAGCCTTCTGTTTCCACCGCCAAACCTTTCAGGGGAGTATTTGCAACACGTTGGTAGCATTTTTGAGTGAATTGGAGAATTTCAGATTTTTGCTAAAGTTGTGACCCCGGGGCTTAGAAATTTTTTTTTTTCACAGGTTAAGTTGTCGAGGGTTGATTTCTTGGCCTATGATAAAAAGCCTTCTGTTTCAACCGCCAATCCTTTCAGGGGAGAATTTACAACAGTTTAGCACCATTTTTGAGTGAATTGGAGAATTTCAGATTTTTGCTGAAGTTGTGACCCCGGGGGTTAGAAATTTTTTTTTCACAGGTTAAGTTGTCGAGGGCTGATTTCATGTCCTATGATAAAAACCCTTCTGTTTCCACCGCCAAACCTTTCAGGGGAGTATTTGCATAACTTTGGCACCATCTTTAAGTGAATTGGAGAACTTCAGATTTTTGCTGAAATTGTGACCCCGGGGCTTAGAATTTTTTTTTTTCACAGGTTAAGTTGTCGAGGGTTGATTTCTTGGCCTATGATAAAAAGCCTTCTGTTTCAACCGCCAAACCTTTCAGGGGAGAATTTACAACAGTTTAGCACCATTTTTGAGTGAATTGGAGAATTTCAGATTTTTGCTGAAATTCTGACCCCGGGGCTTAGAAATTTTTTTTTCCCCAGGTTAAGTTGTCGAGGGTTGATTTCTTGGCCTATGATAAAAAACAATCTGTTTCCACCGCCAAACCTTTCAGGGGAGTATTTGCAAAACTTTGTCACCATCTTTGAGTGCATTGGAGAATTTCAGATTTTTGCTGAAGTTGTGACCCCGGGGCTTAGAAATTTTTTTTTTCACAGGTTAAGTTGTCGAGGGTTGATTTCTTGGCCTATGATAAAAAGCCTTCTGTTTCCACCGCCAAACCTTTCAGGGGAGAATTTGCAACAGTTTAGCACCATCTTTGAGTGAATTGGAGAATTTCAGATTTTTGCTGAAATTGTGACCCCGGGGCTTAGAATTTTTTTTTTCACAGGTTAAGTTGTCGAGGGTTGATTTCTTGGCCTATGATAAAAAGCCTTCTGTTTCCACCGCCAAACCTTTCAGGGGAGAATTTACAACAGTTTAGCACCATTTTTGAGTGAATTGGAGAATTTCAGATTTTTGCTGAAGTTGTGACCCCGGGGCTTAGAATTTTTTTTTTTTACAGGTTAAGTTGTCGAGGGCTGATTTCATGTCCTATGATAAAAAGCCTTCTGTTTCCACCGCCAAACCTTTCAGGGGAGTATTTGCAACACGTTGGCAGCATTTTTGAGTGAATTGGAGAATTTCAGATTTTTGCTGAAATTGTGACCCAGGGGCTTATAATTTTTTTTTTTCTTCACAGGTTAAGTTGTCGAGGGTTGATTTCTTGGCCTATGATAAAAAGCCTTCTGTTTCAACCGCCAAACCTTTCAGGGGAGAATTTACAACAGTTTAGCACCATTTTTGAGAGAATTGGAGAATTTCAGATTTTTGCTGAAGTTGTGACCCCGGGGGTTAGAAATTTTTTTTTTCACAGGTTAAGTTGTCGAGGGCTGATTTCATGTCCTATGATAAAAACCCTTCTGTTTCCACCGCCAAACCTTTCAGGGGAGTATTTGCATAACTTTGGCACCATCTTTAAGTGAATTGGAGAACTTCAGATTTTTGCTGAAATTGTGACCCCGGGGCTTAGAAATTTTTTTTTCACAGGTTAAGTTGTCGAGGGCTGATTTCATGTCCTATGATAAAAACCCTTCTGTTTCCACCGCCAAACCTTTCAGGGGAGAATTTACAACAGTTTAGCACCATTTTTGAGTGAATTGGAGAATTTCAGATTTTTGCTGAAGTTGTGACCCCGGGGCTTAGAAATTTTTTTTTTCACAGGTTAAGTTGTCGAGGGTTGATTTCTTGGCCTATGATAAAAAGCCTTCTGTTTCAACCGCCAATCCTTTCAGGGGAGAATTTACAACAGTTTAGCACCATTTTTGAGTGAATTGGAGAATTTCAGATTTTTGCTGAAGTTGTGACCCCGGGGCTTAGAATTTTTTTTTTTTCACAGGTTAAGTTGTCGAGGGTTGATTTCTTGGCCTATGATAAAAAGCCTTCTGTTTCCACCGCCAAACCTTTCAGGGGAGAATTTACAACAGTTTAGCACCATTTTTGAGTGAATTGGAGAATTTCAGATTTTTGCTGAAGTTGTGACCCCGGGGCTTAGAAATTTTTTTTTTCTTCACAGGTTAAGTTGTCGAGGGCTGATTTCATGTCCTATGATAAAAACCCTTCTGTTTCCACCACCAAACCTTTCAGGGGAGTATTTGCATAACTTTGGCACCATCTTTAAGTGAATTGGAGAACTTCAGATTTTTGCTGAAATTGTGACCCCGGGGCTTAGAATTTTTTTTTTTCACAGGTTAAGTTGTCGAGGGCTGATTTCATGTCCTATGATAAAAAGCCTTCTGTTTCCACCGCCAAACCTTTCAGGGGAGAATTTGCAACAGTTTAGCACCATCTTTGAGTGAATTGGAGAATTTCAGGTTTTTGCTGAAATTGTGACCCCGGGGCTTAGAATTTTTTTTTTTCACAGGTTAAGTTGTCGAGGGTTGATTTCTTGGCCTATGATAAAAAGCCTTCTGTTTCCACCGCCAAACCTTTCAGGGGAGAATTTACAACAGTTTAGCACCATTTTTGAGTGAATTGGAGAATTTCAGATTTTTGCTGAAGTTGTGACCCCGGGGCTTAGAATTTTTTTTTTCACAGGTTAAGTTGTCGAGGGCTGATTTCATGTCCTATGATAAAAAGCCTTCTGTTTCCACCGCCAAACCTTTCAGGGGAGAATTTGCAACAGTTTAGCACCATCTTTGAGTGAATTGGAGAATTTCAGATTTTTGCTGAAGTTGTGACCCCGGGGCTTAGAATTTTTTTTTTTCACAGGTTAAGTTGTCGAGGGCTGATTTCATGTCCTATGATAAAAAGCCTTCTGTTTCCACCGCCAAACCTTTCAGGGGAGAATTTGCAACAGTTTAGCACCATCTTTGAGTGAATTGGAGAATTTCAGATTTTTGCTGAAATTGTGACCCCGGGGCTTAGAATTTTTTTTTTCACAGGTTAAGTTGTCGAGGGTTGATTTCTTGGCCTATGATAAAAAGCCTTCTGTTTCCACCGCCAAACCTTTCAGGGGAGAATTTACAACAGTTTAGCACCATTTTTGAGTGAATTGGAGAATTTCAGATTTTTGCTGAAGTTGTGACCCCGGGGCTTAGAATTTTTTTTTTCACAGGTTAAGTTGTCGAGGGCTGATTTCATGTCCTATGATAAAAAGCCTTCTGTTTCCACCGCCAAACCTTTCAGGGGAGTATTTGCAACACGTTGGAAGCATTTTTGAGTGAATTGGAGAATTTCAGATTTTTGCTAAAGTTGTGACCCCGGGGCTTAGAATTTTTTTTTTTTCACAGGTTAAGTTGTCGAGGGCTGATTTCATGTCCTATGATAAAAAGCCTTCTGTTTCCACCGCCAAACCTTTCAGGGGAGTATTTGCATAATTTTGGCACCATCTTTGAGTGAATTGGAGAACTTCAGATTTTTGCTGAAGTTGTGACCCCGGGGCTTAGAATTTTTTTTTTTTCACAGGTTAAGTTGTCGAGGGCTGATTTCATGTCCTATGATAAAAAGCCTTCTGTTTCCACCGCCAAACCTTTCAGGGGAGTATTTGCAACACGTTGGAAGCATTTTTGAGTGAATTGGAGAATTTCAGATTTTTGCTAAAGTTGTGACCCCGGGGCTTAGAAATTTTTTTTTTCACAGGTTAAGTTGTCGAGGGCTGATTTCATGTTCTATGATAAAAAGCCTTCTGTTTCCACCGCCAAACCTTTCAGGGGAGTATTTGCATAACTTTGGCACCATCTTTGAGTGAATTGGAGAATTTCAGATTTTTGCTGAAATTATGACCCCGGGGCTTAGAATTTTTTTTTTTTTTCACAGGTTAAGTTGTCGAGGGTTGATTTCTTGGCCTATGATAAAAAGCCTTCTGTTTCCACTGCCAAACCTTTCAGGGGAGAATTTACAACAGTTTAGCACCATTTTAAAGTGAATTGGAGAACTTCAGATTTTTGCTGAAGTTGTGACCCCGGGGCTTAGAAAATTTTTTTTTCACACGTTACGTCTTCGAAGGCTGATTTCATGTCCTATGATAAAAAGCCTTCTGTTTCCACCGCCAAACCTTTCAGGGGAGAATTTACAACAGTTTAGCACCATTTTTGAGTGAATTGGAGAATTTCAGATTTTTGCTGAAGTTGTGACCCCGGGGCTTAGAAATTTATTTTTTTCACAGGTTAAGTTGTCGAGGGTTGATTTCTTGGCCTATGATAAAAAGCCTTCTGTTTCCACCGCCAAACCTTTCAGGGGAGAATTTGCAAAACTTTGGCACCATCTTTGAGTGAATTGGAGAATTTCAGATTTTTGCTGAAATTGTGACCCCGGGGCTTAGAATTTTTTTTTTTTTCACAGGTTAATTTGTTGAGGTTTGATTTCTTGGCCTATGATAAAAAGCCTTCTGTTTCCACCGCCAAACCTTTCAGGGGAGAATTTACAACAGTTTAGCACCATTTTTGAGTGAATTGGAGAATTTCAGATTTTTGCTGAAGTTGTGACCCCGGGGCTTAGAATTTTTTTTTCCCCACAGGTTAAGTTGTCGAGGGTTGATTTCTTGGCCTATGATAAAAAAGCCTTCTGTTTCAACCGCCAAACCTTTCAGGGGAGAATTTGCAACAGTTTAGCACCATCTTTGAGTGAATTGGATAATTTCAGATTTTTGCTGAAGTTGTGACCCCGGGGCTTAGAAAATTTTTTTTTCACAGGTTAAGTCGTCGAGGGTTGATTTCTTGGCCTATGATAAAAAGCCTTCTGTTTCCACCGCCAAACCTTTCAGGGGAGTATTTGCATAACTTTGGCACCATCTTTGAGTGAATTGGAGAATTTCAGATTTTTGCTGAAGTTGTGACCCCGGGGCTTAGAAAAATTTTTTTTCACACGTTACGTCTTCTAAGGCTGATTTCATGTCCTATGATAAAAAGCCTTCTGTTTCCACCGCCAAACCTTTCAGGGGAGAATTTACAACAGTTTAGCACCATCTTTGAGTGAATTGGAGAATTTCAGATTTTTGCTGAAATTGTGACCCCGGGGCTTAGAATTTTTTTTTTTCACAGGTTAAGTTGTCGAGGGTTGATTTCTTGGCCTATGATAAAAAGCCTTCTGTTTCCACCGCCAAACCTTTCAGGGGAGAATTTACAACAGTTTAGCACCATTTTTGAGTGAATTGGAGAATTTCAGATTTTTGCTGAAGTTGTGACCCCGGGGCTTAGAATTTTTTTCTTTCACAGGTTAAGTTGTCGAGGGCTGATTTCATGTCCTATGATAAAACGCCTTCTGTTTCCACCGCCAAACCTTTCAGGGGAGTATTTGCAAAACTTTACCACCATCTTTGAGTGAATTGGAGAATTTCAGATTTTTGCTGAAGTTGTGACCCCGGGGCTTAGAATTTTTTTTTTTTCACAGGTTAAGTTGTCGAGGGTTGATTTCTTGGCCTATGATAAAAAGCCTTCTGTTTCAACCGACAAACCTTTCAGGGGAGAATTTACAACAGTTTAGCACCATTTTTGAGTGAATTGGAGAATTTCAGATTTTTGCTGAAATTGTGACCCTGGGCCTTTGAAAATTTTTTTTTCACACGTTACGTCTTCGAAGGCTGATTTCATGTCCTGTGATAAAAAGCCTTATGTTTCCACCGCCAAACCTTTCAGGGGAGAATTTACAACAGTTTAGCACCATTTTTGAGTGAATTGGAGAATTTCAGATTTTTGCTGAAGTTGTGACCCCGGGGCTTTGAAATTTTTTTTTTCACAGGTTATGTTGTCGAGGGCTGATTTCATGTCCTATGATAAAACGCCTTCTGTTTCCACCGCCAAACCTTTCAGGGGAGTATTTGCAAAACCTTGGCACCATCTTTGAGTGAATTGGAGAATTTCAGATTTTTGCTGAAGTTGTGACCCCGGGGCTTAGAATTTTTTTTTTTCACAGGTTAAGTTGTCTAGGGTTGATTTCTTGGCCTATGATAAAAAGCCTTCTGTTTCAACCGACAAACCTTTCAGGGGAGAATTTACAACAGTTTAGCACCATTTTTGAGTGAATTGGAGAATTTCAGATTTTTGCTGAAATTGTGACCCTGGGGCTTTGAACATTTTTTTTTCACACGTTACGTCTTCGAAGGCTGATTTCATGTCCTATGATAAAAACCCTTCTGTTTCCACCGCCAAACCTTTCAGGGGAGTATTTGCAACACGTTGGCACCATCTTTGAGTGAATTGGAGAATTTCAGATTTTTGCTGAAGTTGTGACCCTGGGGCTTAGAAATTTATTTTTCACAGGTTAAGTTTTTGAGGGTTGATTTCTTGGCCCATGATAAAAAGCCTTCTGTTTCCACCGCCAAACCTTTCAGGGGAGAATTTACAACAGTTTAGCACCATTTTTGAGTGAATTGGAGAATTTCAGATTTTTGCTGAAATTGTGACCCCGGGGCTTAGAATTTTTTTTTTTTCACAGGTTAAGTTGTCGAGGGTTGATTTCTTGGCCTATGATAAAAAGCCTTCTGTTTCCACTGCCAAAACTTTCAGGGGAGAATTTACAACAGTTTAGCACCATTTTTGAGTGAATAGGAGAATTTCAGATTTTTGCTGAAGTTGTGACCCCGGGGCTTTGAATTTTTTTTTTTCACAGGTTATGTTGTCGAGGGCTGATTTCATGTCCTATGATAAAAAGCCTTCTGTTTCCACCGCCATACCTTTCAGGGGAGTATTTGCAAAACTTTGGCACCATCTTTGAGTGAATTGGAGAATTTCAGATTTTTGCTGAAGTTGTGACCCCGGCGGTTAGAAATTTTTTTTTTTCACACGTTACGTCTTCGAAGGCTGATTTCATGTCCTATGATAAAACGCCTTCTGTTTCCACCGCCAAACCTTTCAGGGGAGTATTTGCAAAACTTTGGCACCATCTTTGAGTGAATTGGAGAATTTCAGATTTTTGCTGAAGTTGTGACCCCGGGGCTTAGAATTTTTTTTTTTCCACAGGTTAAGTTGTCGAGGGTTGATTTCTTGGCCTATGATAAAAAGCCTTCTGTTTCAACCGCCAAACTTTTCAGGGGAGAATTTACAACAGCTTAGCACCATTTTTGAGTGAATTGGAGAATTTCAGATTTTTGCTGAAATTGTGACCCCGGGGGTTAGAAATTTTTTTTTTCAAAAGTTACGTCTTCGAAGGCTGATTTCATGTCCTATGATAAAAAGCCTTCTGTTTCCACCGCCAAACCTTTCAGGGGAGTATTTGCAAAACTTTGGCACCATCTTTGAGTGAATTGGAGAATTTCAGATTTTTGCTGAAGTTGTGACCCCGGGACTTAGAATTTTTTTTTTTCACAGATTAAGTTGTCGAGGGTTGATTTCTTGGCCTATGATAAAAAGTCTTCTGTTTCTACCGCCAAACCTTTCAGGGCAGAATTTGCAACAGTTTAGCACCATCTTTGAGTGAATTGGAGAATTTCAGATTTTTGCTAAAGTTGTGACCCCGGGGCTTAGAAATTTTTTTTTTCACACGTTACGTCTTCGAAGGCTGATTTCATGTCATATGATAAAAAGCCTTCTGTTTCCACCGCCAAGGTTTTCAGGGGAGAATTTACAACAGTTTAGCACCATTTTTGAGTGAATTGGAGAATTTCAGATTTTTGCTGAAGTTGTGACCCCGGGGCTTAGAAATTTTTTTTTTCACAGGTTAAGTTGTCGAGGGTTGATTTCTTGGCCTATGATAAAAAGCCTTCTGTTTCCACCGCCAAACCTTTCAGGGGAGAATTTACAACAGTTTAGCACCATTTTTGAGTGAATTGGAGAATTTCAGATTTTTGCTGAAATTGTGACCCCGGGGCTTTGAAATTTTTTTTTTCACAGGTTATGTTGTCGAGGGCTGATTTCATGTCCTATGATAAAAAGCCTTCTGTTTCCACCGCCAAACCTTTCAGGGGAGTATTTGCAACACGTTGGCACCATCTTTGAGTGAATTGGAGAATTTCAGATTTTTGCTGAAGTTGTGACCCCGGGGCTTAGAAATTTTTTTCCCCCCAGGTTAAGTTGTCGAGGGTTGATTTCTTGGCCTATGATAAAAAACATTCTGTTTCCACTGCCAAACCTTTCAGGGGAGTATTTGCAAAACTTTGGCATCATCTTTGAGTGCATTGGAGAATTTCAGATTTTTGCTGAAGTTATGACCCCGGGGCTTAGAAATTTTTTTTCCCACAGGTTAAGTTGTCGAGGGTTGATTTCTTGGCCTATGATAAAAAGCCTTCTGTTTCCACCGCCAAACCTTTCGGGGGAGAATTTACAACAGTTTAGCACCATCTTTGAGTGAATTGGAGAATTTCAGATTTTTGCTGAAGTTGTGACCCCGGGGCTTAGAATTTTTTTTTTTCACAGGTTAAGTTGTCGAGGGCTGATTTCATGTCCTATGATAAAAAGCCTTCTGTTTCCACCGCCAAACCTTTCAGGGGAGTATTTGCAACACGTTGGAAGCATTTTTGAGTGAATTGGAGAATTTCAGATTTTTGCTGAAGTTGTGACCCCGGGGCTTAGAAATTTTTTTTTTCACAGGTTAAGTTGTCGAGGGCTGATTTCATGTCCTATGATAAAAAAGCCTTCTGTTTCCACCGCCAAACCTTTCAGGGGAGTATTTGCAACACGTTGGCAGCATTTTTGAGTGAATTGGAGAATTTCAGATTTTTGCTAAAGTTGTGACCCCGGGGCTTAGAAATTTTTTTTTTCACAGGTTAAGTTGTCGAGGGCTGATTTCATGTTCTATGATAAAAAGACTTCTGTTTCCACCGCCAAACCTTTCAGGGGAGTATTTGCATAACTTTGGCACCATCTTTGAGTGAATTGGAGAACTTCAGATTTTTGCTGAAGTTGTGACCCCGGGGCTTAGAAAAATTTTTTTTCACACGTTACGTCTTCGAAGGCTGATTTCATGTCCTATGATAAAAAGCCTTCTGTTTCCACCGCCAAACCTTTCAGGGGAGAATTTACAACAGTTTAGCACCCTTTTTGAGTGAATTGGAGAATTTCAGATTTTTGCTGAAGTTGTGACCCCGGGGCTTAGAAATTTTTTTTTTCACAGGTTAAGTTGTCGAGGGCTGATTTCATGTCCTATGACAAAAACCCTTCTGTTTCCACCGCCAAACCTTTCAGGGGAGTATTTGCAAAACTTTGGCACCATCTTTGAGTGAATTGGAGAATTTCAGATTTTTGCTGAAGTTGTGTCCCCGGGGCTTAGAAATTTTTTTTTTTCACAAGTTAAGTTGTCGAGGGTTGATTTCTTGGCCTATGATAAAACGCCTTCTGTTTCCACCGCCAAACCTTTCAGGGGAGTATTTGCAAAACTTTGGCACCATCTTTGAGTGAATTGGAGAATTTCAGATTTTTGCTGAAGTTGTGACCCCGGGGTTTAGAATTTTTTTTTCCACAGGTTAAGTTGTCGAGGGTTGATTTCTTGGCCTATGATAAAAAGCCTTCTGTTTCAACCGCCAAACTTTTCAGGGGAGAATTTACAACAGCTTAGCACCATTTTTGAGTGAATTGGAGAATTTCAGATTTTTGCTGAAGTTGTGACCCATGGGCTTAGAAATTTTTTTTTTTCACACGTTACGTCTTCGAAGGCTGATTTCTTGGCCTATGATAAAAAAGCCTTCTGTTTCAACCGCCAAACCTTTCAGGGGAGTATTTGCAAAACTTTGGCACCATCTTTGAGTGAATTGGAGAATTTCAGATTTTTGCTGAAGTTGTGACCCCGGGGCTTAGAAATTTTTTTTCCCACAGGTTAAGTTGTCGAGGGCTGATTTCATGTCCTATGACAAAAACCCTTCTGTTTCCACCGCCAAACGTTTCAGGGGAGTATTTGCAAAAGCTTTTCACCATCTTTGAGTGAATTGGAGAATTTCAGATTTTTGCTGAAGTTGTGACCCTGGGGCTTAGAAATTTATTTTTCACAGGTTAAGTTTTTGAGGGTTGATTTCTTGGCCTATGATAAAAAGCCTTCTGTTTCCACCGCCAAACCTTTCAGGGGAGAATTTACAACAGTTTAGCACCATTTTTGAGTGAATTGGAGAATTTCAGATTTTTGCTGAAATTGTGACCCCGGGGCTTAGAATTTTTTTTTTTCACAGGTTAAGTTGTCGAGGGTTGATTTCTTGGCCTATGATAAAAAGCCTTCTGTTTCCACCGACAAAACTTTCAGGGGAGAATTTACAACAGTTTAGCACCATTTTTGAGTGAATAGGAGAATTTCAGATTTTTGCTGAAGTTGTGACCCCGGGGCTTTGAAATTTTTTTTTTCACAGGTTATGTTGTCGAGGGCTGATTTCATGTCCTATGATAAAAAGCCTTCTGTTTCCACCGCCAAGCCTTTCAGGGGAGTATTTGCAAAACTTTGGCACCATCTTTGAGTGAATTGGAGAATTTCAGATTTTTGCTGAAGTTGTGACCCCGGCGGTTAGAAAAATTTTTTTTCACACGTTACGTCTTTGAAGGCTGATTTCATGTCCTATGATAAAAAGCCTTCTGTTTCCACCGCCAAACCTTTCAGGGGAGAATTTACAACAGTTTAGCACCATTTTTGAGTGAATTGGAGAATTTCAGATTTTTGCTGAAGTTGTGACCCCGGGGCTTAGAAATTTTTTTTTTCACAGGTTAAGTTGTCGAGGGCTGATTTCATGTCCTATGACAAAAACCCTTCTGTTTCCACCGCCAAACCTTTCAGGGGAGTATTTGCAAAACTTTGGCACCATCTTTGAGTGAATTGGAGAATTTCAGATTTTTGCTGAAGTTGTGTCCCCGGGGCTAAGAAAATTTTTTTTTTCACAGGTTAAGTTGTCGAGGGTTGACTTCTTGGCCTATGATAAAAAGCCTTCTGTTTCAACCGCCAAACCTTTCAGGGGAGAATTTACAACAGTTTAGCACCATTTTTGAGTGAATTGGAGAATTTCAGATTTTTGCTGAAATTGTGACCCTGGGGCTTTGAAAAATTTTTTTTCACACGTTACGTCTTCGAAGGCTGATTTCATGTCCTATGATAAAAACCCTTCTGTTTCCACCGCCAAACCTTTCAGGGGAGAATTTACAACAGTTTAGCACCATTTTTGAGTGAATTGGAGAATTTCAGATTTTTGCTGAAATTGTGACCCCGGGGCTTAGAATTTTTTTTTTCCACAGGTTAAGTTGTCGAGGGTTGATTTCTTGGCCTATGATAAAAAGCCTTCTGTTTCAACCGCCAAACTTTTCAGGGGAGAATTTACAACAGCTTAGCACCATTTTTGAGTGAATTGGAGAATTTCAGATTTTTGCTGAAGTTGTGACCCCGGGGCTTAGAAATTTTTTTTTTTCACACGTTACGTCTTCGAAGGCTGATTTCTTGGCCTATGATAAAAAAGCCTTCTGTTTCAACCGCCAAACCTTTCAGGGGGGAATTTGCAACAGTTTAGCACCATCTTTGAGTGAATTGGAGAATTTCAGATTTTTGCTGAAGTTGTGACCCCGGGGCTTAGAAAATTTTTTTTTCACACGTTACGTCTTCGAAGGCTGATTTCATGTCCTATGATAAAAAGCCTTCTGTTTCCACCGCCAAACCTTTCAGGGGAGAATTTACAACAGTTTAGCACCATTTTTGAGTGAATTGGAGAATTTCAGATTTTTGCTGAAGTTGTGACCCCGGGGCTTAGAAATTTTTTTTCCCACAGGTTAAGTTGTCGAGGGCTGATTTCATGTCCTATGACAAAAACCCTTCTGTTTCCACCGCCAAACGTTTCAGGGGAGTATTTGCAAAAGCTTTTCACCATCTTTGAGTGAATTGGAGAATTTCAGATTTTTGCTGAAGTTGTGACCCTGGGGCTTAGAAATTTATTTTTCACAGGTTAAATTTTTGAGGGTTGATTTCTTGGCCTATGATAAAAAGCCTTCTGTTTCCACCGCCAAACCTTTCAGGGGAGAATTTACAACAGTTTAGCACCATTTTTGAGTGAATTGGAGAATTTCAGATTTTTGCTGAAATTGTGACCCCGGGGCTTAGAATTTTTTTTTTTCACAGGTTAAGTTGTCGAGGGTTGATTTCTTGGCCTATGATAAAAAGCCTTCTGTTTCCACCGACAAAACTTTCAGGGGAGAATTTACAACAGTTTAGCACCATTTTTGAGTGAATAGGAGAATTTCAGATTTTTGCTGAAGTTGTGACCCCGGGGCTTTGAAATTTTTTTTTTCACAGGTTATGTTGTCGAGGGCTGATTTCATGTCCTATGATAAAAAGCCTTCTGTTTCCACCGCCAAGCCTTTCAGGGGAGTATTTGCAAAACTTTGGCACCATCTTTGAGTGAATTGGAGAATTTCAGATTTTTGCTGAAGTTGTGACCCCGGCGGTGAGAAAAATTTTTTTTCACACGTTACGTCTTTGAAGGCTGATTTCATGTCCTATGATAAAAAGCCTTCTGTTTCCACCGCCAAACCTTTCAGGGGAGAATTTACAACAGTTTAGCACCATTTTTGAGTGAATTGGAGAATTTCAGATTTTTGCTGAAGTTGTGACCCCGGGGCTTAGAAATTTTTTTTTTCACAGGTTAAGTTGTCGAGGGCTGATTTCATGTCCTATGACAAAAACCCTTCTGTTTCCACCGCCAAACCTTTCAGGGGAGTATTTGCAAAACTTTGGCACCATCTTTGAGTGCATTGGAGAATTTCAGATTTTTGCTGAAGTTGTGACCCCGGCGGTTAGAAAAAATTTTTTTCACACGTTACGTCTTTGAAGGCTGATTTCATGTCCTATGATAAAAAGCCTTCTGTTTCCACCGCCAAACCTTTCAAGGGAGAATTTACAACAGTTTAGCACCATTTTTGAGTGAATTGGAGAATTTCAGATTTTTGCTGAAATTGTGACCCTGGGGCTTTGAAAATTTTTTTTTCACACGTTACGTCTTCGAAGGCTGATTTCATGTCCTATGATAAAAACCCTTCTGTTTCCACCGCCAAACCTTTCAGGGGAGAATTTACAACAGTTTAGCACCATTTTTGAGTGAATTGGAGAATTTCAGATTTTTGCTGAAATTGTGACCCCGGGGCTTAGAATTTTTTTTTTTCACAGGTTAAGTTGTCGAGGGTTGATTTCTTGGCCTATGATAAAAAGCCTTCTGTTTCCACCGCCAAAACTTTCAGGGGAGAATTTACAACAGTTTAGCACCATTTTTGAGTGAATAGGAGAATTTCAGATTTTTGCTGAAGTTGTGACCCCGGGGCTTTGAAATTTTTTTTTTCACAGGTTATGTTGTCGAGGGCTGATTTCATGTCCTATGAAAAAAAGCCTTCTGTTTCCACCGCCAAACCTTTCAGGGGAGTATTTGCAAAACTTTGGCACCATCTTTGAGTGAATTGGAGAATTTCAGATTTTTGCTGAAGTTGTGACCCCGGCGGTTAGAAATTTTTTTTTTCACACGTTACGTCTTCGAAGGCTGATTTCATGTCCTATGATAAAAAGCCTTCTGTTTCCACCGCCAAACCTTTCAGGGGAGTATTTGCAAAACTTTGGCACCATCTTTGAGTGAATTGGAGAATTTCAGATTTTTGCTGAAGTTGTGACCCCGGGGTTTAGAATTTTTTTTTTTCCACAGGTTAAGTTGTCGAGGGTTGATTTCTTGGCCTATGATAAAAAGCCTTCTGTTTCAACCGCCAAACTTTTCAGGGGAGAATTTACAACAGCTTAGCACCATTTTTGAGTGAATTGGAGAATTTCAGATTTTTGCTGAAATTGTGACCCCGGGGGTTAGAAAATTTTTTTTTCACACGTTACGTCTTCGAAGGCTGATTTCATGTCCCATGATAAAAAGCCTTCTGTTTCCACCGCCAAACCTTTCAGGGGAGTATTTGCATAACTTTGGCACCATCTTTGAGTGAATTGGAGAACTTCAGATTTTTGCTGAAGTTGTGACCCCGGGGCTTAGAAAAAATTTTTTTCACACGTTACGTCTTCGAAGGCTGATTTCATGTCCTATGATAAAAAGCCTTCGGTTTCCACCGCCAAACCTTTCAGGGGAGAATTTACAACAGTTTAGCACCATTTTTGAGTGAATTGGAGAATTTCAGATTTTTGCTGAAGTTGTGACCCCGGGGCTTAGAAATTTTTTTTTTCACAGGTTAAGTTGTCGAGGGCTGATTTCATGTCCTATGATAAAAAGCCTTCTGTTTCCACCGCCAAACCTTTCAGGGGAGTATTTGCAAAACTTTGGCACCATCTTTGAGTGAATTGGAGAATTTCAGATTTTTGCTGAAGTTGTGACCCCGGGGTTTAGAATTTTTTTTTTTCCACAGGTTAAGTTGTCGAGGGTTGATTTCTTGGCCTATGATAAAAAGCCTTCTGTTTCAACCGCCAAACTTTTCAGGGGAGAATTTACAACAGCTTAGCACCATTTTTGAGTGAATTGGAGAATTTCAGATTTTTGCTGAAATTGTGACCCCGGGGGTTAGAAAATTTTTTTTTCACACGTTACGTCTTCGAAGGCTGATTTCATGTCCTATGATAAAAAGCCTTCTGTTTCCACCGCCAAACCTTTCAGGGGAGTATTTGCAAAACTTTGGCACCATCTTTGAGTGAATTGGAGAATTTCAGATTTTTGCTGAAGTTGTGACCCCGGGGCTTTGAAATTTTTTTTTTTCACAGGTTAAGTTGTCGAGGGTTGATTTCTTGGCCTATGATAAAAAAGCCTTCTGTTTCAACCGCCAAACCTTTCAGGGGAGAATTTGCAACAGTTTAGCACCATCTTTGAGTGAATTGGAGAATTTCAGATTTTTGCTGAAGTTGTGACCCCGGGGCTTAGAAAATTTTTTTTTCACAGGTTAAGTTGTCGAGGGTTGATTTCTTGGCCTATGATAAAAAGCCTTCTGTTTCAACCGCCAAACTTTTCAGGGGAGAATTTACAACAGCTTAGCACCATTTTTGAGTGAATTGGAGAATTTCAGATTTTTGCTGAAATTGTGACCCCGGGGGTTAGAAAATTTTTTTTTCACACGTTACGTCTTCGAAGGCTGATTTCATGTCCCATGATAAAAAGCCTTCTGTTTCCACCGCCAAACCTTTCAGGGGAGTATTTGCATAACTTTGGCACCATCTTTGAGTGAATTGGAGAACTTCAGATTTTTGCTGAAGTTGTGACCCCGGGGCTTAGAAAAAAAATTTTTCACACGTTACGTCTTCGAAGGCTGATTTCATGTCCTATGATAAAAAGCCTTCTGTTTCCACCGCCAAACCTTTCAGGGGAGAATTTACAACAGTTTAGCACCATTTTTGAGTGAATTGGAGAATTTCAGATTTTTGCTGAAGTTGTGACCCCGGGGCTTAGAAATTTTTTTTTTCACAGGTTAAGTTGTCGAGGGCTGATTTCATGTCCTATGATAAAAAGCCTTCTGTTTCCACCGCCAAACCTTTCAGGGGAGTATTTGCAAAACTTTGGCACCATCTTTGAGTGAATTGGAGAATTTCAGATTTTTGCTGAAGTTGTGACCCCGGGGTTTAGAATTTTTTTTTTTCCACAGGTTAAGTTGTCGAGGGTTGATTTCTTGGCCTATGATAAAAAGCCTTCTGTTTCAACCGCCAAACTTTTCAGGGGAGAATTTACAACAGCTTAGCACCATTTTTGAGTGAATTGGAGAATTTCAGATTTTTGCTGAAATTGTGACCCCGGGGGTTAGAAAATTTTTTTTTCACACGTTACGTCTTCGAAGGCTGATTTCATGTCCTATGATAAAAAGCCTTCTGTTTCCACCGCCAAACCTTTCAGGGGAGTATTTGCAAAACTTTGGCACCATCTTTGAGTGAATTGGAGAATTTCAGATTTTTGCTGAAGTTGTGACCCCGGGGCTTTGAAATTTTTTTTTTTCACAGGTTAAGTTGTCGAGGGTTGATTTCTTGGCCTATGATAAAAAAGCCTTCTGTTTCAACCGCCAAACCTTTCAGGGGAGAATTTGCAACAGTTTAGCACCATCTTTGAGTGAATTGGAGAATTTCAGATTTTTGCTGAAGTTGTGACCCCGGGGCTTAGAAAATTTTTTTTTCACAGGTTAAGTTGTCGAGGGTTGATTTCTTGGCCTATGATAAAAAGCCTTCTGTTTCCACCGCCAAACCTTTCAGGGGAGTATTTGCAAAACTTTGGCATCATCTTTGAGTGCATTGGAGAATTTCAGATTTTTGCTGAAGTTATGACCCCGGGGCTTAGAAATTTTTTTTCCCACAGGTTAAGTTGTCGAGGGTTGATTTCTTGGCCTATGATAAAAAGCCTTCTGTTTCCACCGCCAAACCTTTCGGGGGAGAATTTGCAACAGTTTAGCACCATCTTTGAGTGAATTGGAGAATTTCAGATTTTTGCTGAAGTTGTGACCCCGGGGCTTAGAATTTTTTTTTTTTCACAGGTTAAGTTGTCGAGGGCTGATTTCATGTCCTATGATAAAAAGCCTTCTGTTTCCACCGCCAAACCTTTCAGGGGAGTATTTGCAACACGTTGGAAGCATTTTTGAGTGAATTGGAGAATTTCAGATTTTTGATGAAGTTGTGGCCCCGGGGCTTAGAAATTTTTTTTTTCACAGGTTAAGTTGTCGAGGGCTGATTTCATGTCCTATGATAAAAAGCCTTCTGTTTCCACCGCCAAACCTTTCAGGGGAGTATTTGCAACACGTTGGCAGCATTTTTGAGTGAATTGGAGAATTTCAGATTTTTGCTAAAGTTGTGACCCCGGGGCTTAGAAATTTTTTTTTTCACAGGTTAAGTTGTCGAGGGCTGATTTCATGTTCTATGATAAAAAGCCTTCTGTTTCCACCGCCAAACCTTTCAGGGGAGTATTTGCATAACTTTGGCACCATCTTTGAGTGAATTGGAGAACTTCAGATTTTTGCTGAAGTTGTGACCCCGGGGCTTAGAAAAAATTTTTTTCACACGTTACGTCTTCGAAGGCTGATTTCATGTCCTATGATAAAAAGCCTTCTGTTTCCACCGCCAAACCTTTCAAGGGAGAACCTACAACAGTTTAGCACCATTTTTGAGTGAATTGGAGAATTTCAGATTTTTGCTGAAGTTGTGACCCCGGGGCTTAGAAATTTTTTTTTTCACAGGTTAAGTTGTCGAGGGCTGATTTCATGTCCTATGACAAAAACCCTTCTGTTTCCACCGCCAAACCTTTCAGGGGAGTATTTGCAAAACTTTGGCACCATCTTTGAGTGAATTGGAGAATTTCAGATTTTTGCTGAAGTTGTGTCCCCGGGGCTAAGAAAATTTTTTTTTTCACAGGTTAAGTTGTCGAGGGTTGATTTCTTGGCCTATGATAAAAAGCCTTCTGTTTCAACCGCCAAACCTTTCAGGGGAGAATTTGCAACAGTTTAGCACCATCTTTGAGTGAATTGGAGAATTTCAGATTTTTGCTGAAGTTGTGACCCCGGGGCTTAGAAAAAATTTTTTTCACAGGTTAAGTTGTCGAGGGTTGATTTCTTGGCCTATGATAAAAAGCCTTCTGTTTCCACCGCCAAACCTTTCAGGGGAGTATTTGCAAAACTTTGGCATCATCTTTGAGTGCATTGGAGAATTTCAGATTTTTGCTGAAGTTATGACCCCGTGGCTTAGAAATTTTTTTTCCCACAGGTTAAGTTGTCGAGGGTTGATTTCTTGGCCTATGATAAAAAGCCTTCTGTTTCCACCGCCAAACCTTTCGGGGGAGAATTTGCAACAGTTTAGCACCATCTTTGAGTGAATTGGAGAATTTCAGATTTTTGCTGAAGTTGTGACCCCGGGGCTTAGAATTTTTTTTTTTTCACAGGTTAAGTTGTCGAGGGCTGATTTCATGTCCTATGATAAAAAGCCTTCTGTTTCCACCGCCAAACCTTTCAGGGGAGTATTTGCAACACGTTGGAAGCATTTTTGAGTGAATTGGAGAATTTCAGATTTTTGATGAAGTTGTGGCCCCGGGGCTTAGAAATTTTTTTTTTCACAGGTTAAGTTGTCGAGGGCTGATTTCATGTCCTATGATAAAAAGCCTTCTGTTTCCACCGCCAAACCTTTCAGGGGAGTATTTGCAACACGTTGGCAGCATTTTTGAGTGAATTGGAGAATTTCAGATTTTTGCTAAAGTTGTGACCCCGGGGCTTAGAAATTTTTTTTTTCACAGGTTAAGTTGTCGAGGGCTGATTTCATGTTCTATGATAAAAAGCCTTCTGTTTCCACCGCCAAACCTTTCAGGGGAGTATTTGCATAACTTTGGCACCATCTTTGAGTGAATTGGAGAACTTCAGATTTTTGCTGAAGTTGTGACCCCGGGGCTTAGAAAAATTTTTTTTCACACGTTACGTCTTCGAAGGCTGATTTCATGTCCTATGATAAAAAGCCTTCTGTTTCCACCGCCAAACCTTTCAGGGGAGAACTTACAACAGTTTAGCACCATTTTTGAGTGAATTGGAGAATTTCAGATTTTTGCTGAAGTTGTGACCCCGGGGCTTAGAAATTTTTTTTTTCACAGGTTAAGTTGTCGAGGGCTGATTTCATGTCCTATGACAAAAACCCTTCTGTTTCCACCGCCAAACCTTTCAGGGGAGTATTTGCAAAACTTTGGCACCATCTTTGAGTGAATTGGAGAATTTCAGATTTTTGCTGAAGTTGTGTCCCCGGGGCTAAGAAAATTTTTTTTTTCACAGGTTAAGTTGTCGAGGGTTGATTTCTTGGCCTATGATAAAAAGCCTTCTGTTTCAACCGCCAAACCTTTCAGTGGAGAATTTACAACAGTTTAGCACCATTTTTGAGTGAATTGGAGAATTTCAGATTTTTGCTGAAATTGTGACCCTAGGGCTTTGAAAAAAATTTTTTCACACGTTACGTCTTCGAAGGCTGATTTCATGTCCTATGATAAAAACCCTTCTGTTTCCACCGCCAAACCTTTCAGGGGAGAATTTACAACAGTTTAGCACCATTTTTGAGTGAATTGGAGAATTTCAGATTTTTGCTGAAATTGTGACCCCGGGGCTTAGAATTTTTTTTTTTCACAGGTTAAGTTGTCGAGGGTTGATTTCTTGGCCTATGATAAAAAGCCTTCTGTTTCCACCGCCAAAACTTTCAGGGGAGAATTTACAACAGTTTAGCACCATTTTTGAGTGAATAGGAGAATTTCAGATTTTTGCTGAAGTTGTGACCCCGGGGCTTTGAAATTTTTTTTTTCACAGGTTATGTTGTCGAGGGCTGATTTCATGTCCTATGAAAAAAAGCCTTCTGTTTCCACCGCCAAACCTTTCAGGGGAGTATTTGCAAAACTTTGGCACCATCTTTGAGTGAATTGGAGAATTTCAGATTTTTGCTGAAGTTGTGACCCCGGCGGTTAGAAATTTTTTTTTTCACACGTTACGTCTTCGAAGGCTGATTTCATGTCCTATGATAAAAAGCCTTCTGTTTCCACCGCCAAACCTTTCAGGGGAGTATTTGCAAAACTTTGGCACCATCTTTGAGTGAATTGGAGAATTTCAGATTTTTGCTGAATTTGTGACCCCGGGGCTTAGAATTTTTTTTTTTCCACAGGTTAAGTTGTCGAGGGTTGATTTCTTGGCCTATGATAAAAAGCCTTCTGTTTCAACCGCCAAACCTTTCAGGGGAGAATTTGCAACAGTTTAGCACCATCTTTGAGTGAACTGGAGAATTTCAGATTTTTGCTGAAGTTGTGACCCCGGGGCTTAGAAAATTTTTTTTTCACAGGTTAAGTTGTCGAGGGTTGATTTCTTGGCCTATGATAAAAAGCCTACTGTTTCCACCGCCAAACCTTTCAGGGGAGAATTTACAACAGTTTAGCACCATTTTTGAGTGAATTGGAGAATTTCAGATTTTTGCTGAAATTGTGACCCCGGGGCTTAGAATTTTTTTTTTCACAGGTTAAGTTGTCGAGGGTTGATTTCTTGTCCTATGACAAAAACCCTTCTGTTTCCACCGCCAAACGTTTCAGGGGAGTATTTGCAAAACTTTGGCACCATCTTTGAGTGAATTGGAGAATTTCAGATTTTTGCTGAAGTTGTGACCCTGGGGCTTAGAAATTTATTTTTCACAGGTTAAGTTTTTGAGGGTTGATTTCTTGGCCTATGATAAAAAGCCTTCTGTTTCCACCGCCAAGGTTTTCAGGGGAGAATTTACAACAGTTTAGCACCATTTTTGAGTGAATTGGAGAATTTCAGATTTTTGCTGAAATTGTGACCCCGGGACTTAGAATTTTTTTTTCCCCACAGGTTAAGTTGTCGAGGGTTGATTTCATGTCCTATGATAAAAAGCCTTCTCTTTCCACCATCAAACGTTTCAGGGGAGTATTTGCAAAACTTTGGCACCATCTTTGAGTGAATTGGAGAATTTCAGATTTTTGCTGAAGTTGTGACCCCGGGACTTAGAATTTTTTTTTTCACAGGTTAAGTTGTCGAGGGTTGATTTCTTGGCCTATGATAAAAAGCCTTCTGTTTCTACCGCCAAACCTTTCAGGGGAGAATTTGCAACAGTTTAGCACCATTTTTGAGTGAATTGGAGAATTTCAGATTTTTGCTGAAGTTGTGACCCCGGGGCTTAGAATTTTTTTTTTCACAGGTTAAGTTGTTGAGGGCTGATTTCATGTTCCATGATAAAAAGCCTTCTGTTTCCACCGCCAAACCTTTCAGGGGAGTATTTGCAAAACTTTGACACCATCTTTGAGTGAATTGGAGAATTTCAGATTTTTGCTGAAGTTGTGACCCCGGGGCTTAGAAAAAATTTTTTTCACACGTTACGTCTTCGAAGGCTGATTTCATCTCCTATGATAAAAAGCCTTCTGTCTCCACCGCCAAAACTTTCAGGGGAGTATTTGCAAAACTTTGGCACCATCTTTGAGTGAATTGGAGAATTTCAGATTTTTGCTGAAGATGTGACCCCGGGGCTTAGAAATTTTTTTTTCACAGGTTATTTTGTCGAGGGTTGATTTCATGTTCCATGATAAAAATCCTTCTGTTTCCACCGCCAAACCTTTCAGGGGAGTATTTGCAAAACTTTGACACCGTCTTTGAGTGAATTGGAGAATTTCAGATTTTTGCTGAAGTTGTGACCCCGGGGCTTAGAAAAATTTTTTTTCACACGTTACGTCTTCGAAGGCTGATTTCATGTCCTATGATAAAAAGCCTTCTGTTTCCACCGCCAAGCTTTTCAGGGGAGAATTTACAACAGTTTAGCACCATTTTTGAGTGAATTGGAGAATTTCAGATTTTTGCTGAAGTTGTGTCCCCGGGGCTTAGAATTTTTTTTTTTCACAGGTTAAGTTGTCGAGGGCTGATTTCATGTTCTATGATAAAAAGCCTTCTGTTTCCACTGCCAAACCTTTCAGGGGAGTATTTTCATAACTTTGGCACCATCTTTGAGTGAATTGGAGAACTTCAGATTTTTGCTGAAATTGTGACCCCGGGGCTTAGAATTTTTTTTTTTCACAGGTTAATTTGTCGAGGGTTGATTTCTTGGCCTATGATAAAAAGCCTTCTGTTTCCACCGCCAAACCTTTCAGGGGAGAATTTGCAACAGTTTAGCACCATCTTTGAGTGAATTGGAGAATTTCAGATTTTTGCTGAAATTGTGACCCCGGGGCTTAGAATTTTTTTTTTTTCACAGGTTAAGTTGTCGAGGGCTGATTTCATGTCCTATGATAAAAAGCCTTCTGTTTCCACCGCCAAACCTTTCAGGGGAGAATTTGCAACAGTTTAGCACCATCTTTGAGTGAATTGGAGAATTTCAGATTTTTGCCGAAGTTGTGACCCCGGAGCTTAGAATTTTTTTTTTTCACAGGTTAAGTTGTCGAGGGCTGATTTCATGTCCTATGATAAATAGCCTTCTGTTTCCACCGCCAAACCTTTCAGGGGAGTATTTGCAACACGTTGGCAGCATTTTTGAGTGAATTGGAGAATTTCAGATTTTTGCTAAAGTTGTGACCCCGGGGCTTAGAAAATTTTTTTTTCACACATTACGTCTTCGAAGGCTGATTTCATGTCCTATGATAAAAAGCCTTCTGTTTCCACAGCCAAGCTTTTCAGGGGAGAATTTACAACAGTTTAGCACCATTTTTGAGTGAATTGGAGAATTTCAGATTTTTGCTGAAATTGTGACCCCGGGGCTTAGAAATTTTTTTTTTCACAGGTTAAGTTGTCGAGGGCTGATTTCATGTTCTATGATAAAAAGCCTTCTGTTTCCACCGCCAAACCTTTCAGGGGAGTATTTTCATAACTTTGGCACCATCTTTGAGTGAATTGGAGAACTTCAGATTTTTGCTGAAATTGTGACCCCGGGGCTTAGAATTTTTTTTTTTCACAGGTTAATTTGTCGAGGGTTGATTTCTTGGCCTATGATAAAAAGCCTTCTGTTTCCACCGCCAAACCTTTCAGGGGAGAATTTGCAACAGTTTAGCACCATCTTTGAGTGAATTGGAGAATTTCAGATTTTTGCTGAAATTGTGACCCCGGGGCTTAGAATTTTTTTTTTTTCACAGGTTAAGTTGTCGAGGGCTGATTTCATGTCCTATGATAAAAAGCCTTCTGTTTCCACCGCCAAACCTTTCAGGGGAGAATTTGCAACAGTTTAGCACCATCTTTGAGTGAATTGGAGAATTTCAGATTTTTGCCGAAGTTGTGACCCCGGAGCTTAGAATTTTTTTTTTTCACAGGTTAAGTTGTCGAGGGCTGATTTCATGTCCTATGATAAATAGCCTTCTGTTTCCACCGCCAAACCTTTCAGGGGAGTATTTGCAACACGTTGGCAGCATTTTTGAGTGAATTGGAGAATTTCAGATTTTTGCTAAAGTTGTGACCCCGGGGCTTAGAAAATTTTTTTTTCACACATTACGTCTTCGAAGGCTGATTTCATGTCCTATGATAAAAAGCCTTCTGTTTCCACAGCCAAGCTTTTCAGGGGAGAATTTACAACAGTTTAGCACCATTTTTGAGTGAATTGGAGAATTTCAGATTTTTGCTGAAATTGTGACCCCGGGGCTTAGAAATTTTTTTTTTCACAGGTTAAGTTGTCGAGGGCTGATTTCATGTCCTATGATAAAAAGCCTTCTGTTTCCACGGCCAAACCTTTCAGGGGAGAATTTAAACAGTTTAGCACCATTTTTGAGTAAATTGGAGAATTTCAGATTTTTGCTGAAGTTGTGACCCCGGGGCTTAGAATTTTTTTTTTCACAGGTTAAGTTGTTGAGGGCTGATTTCATGTTCCATGATAAAAAGCCTTCTGTTTCCACCGCCAAACCTTTCAGGGGAGTATTTGCAAAACTTTGACACCGTCTTTGAGTGAATTGGAGAATTTCAGATTTTTGCTGAAGTTGTGACCCCGGGGCTTAGAAAATTTTTTTTTCACACGTTACGTCTTCGAAGGCTGATTTCATCTCCTATGATAAAAAGCCTTCTGTCTCCACTGCCAAAACTTTCAGGGGAGTATTTGCAAAACTTTGGCACCATCTTTGAGTGAATTGGAGAATTTCAGATTTTTGCTGAAGATGTGACCCCGGGGCTTAGAAATTTTTTTTTCACAGGTTATTTTGTCGAGGGTTGATTTCATGTTCCATGATAAAAATCCTTCTGTTTCCACCGCCAAACCTTTCAGGGGAGTATTTGCAAAACTTTGACACCGTCTTTGAGTGAATTGGAGAATTTCAGATTTTTGTTGAAGTTGTGACCCCGGGGCTTAGAAAATTTTTTTTTCACACGTTACGTCTTCGAAGGCTGATTTCATGTCCTATGATAAAAAGCCTTCTCTTTCCACCGCCAAGCTTTTCAGGGGAGAATTTACAACAGTTTAGCACCATTTTTGAGTGAATTGGAGAATTTCAGATTTTTGCTGAAGTTGTGTCCCCGGGGCTTAGAATTTTTTTTTTTCACAGGTTAAGTTGTCGAGGGCTGATTTCATGTTCTATGATAAAAAGCCTTCTGTTTCTACCGCCAAACCTTTCAGGGGAGAATTTGCAACAGTTTAGCACCATTTTTGAGTGAATTGGAGAATTTCAGATTTTTGCTGAAGTTGTGACCCCGGGGCTTAGAATTTTTTTTTTCACAGGTTAAGTTGTTGAGGGCTGATTTCATGTTCCATGATAAAAAGCCTTCTGTTTCCACCGCCAAACCTTTCAGGGGAGTATTTGCAAAACTTTGACACCATCTTTGAGTGAATTGGAGAATTTCAGATTTTTGCTGAAGTTGTGACCCCGGGGCTTAGAAAAAATTTTTTTCACACGTTACGTCTTCGAAGGCTGATTTCATCTCCTATGATAAAAAGCCTTCTGTCTCCACCGCCAAAACTTTCAGGGGAGTATTTGCAAAACTTTGGCACCATCTTTGAGTGAATTGGAGAATTTCAGATTTTTGCTGAAGATGTGACCCCGGGGCTTAGAAATTTTTTTTTCACAGGTTATTTTGTCGAGGGTTGATTTCATGTTCCATGATAAAAATCCTTCTGTTTCCACCGCCAAACCTTTCAGGGGAGTATTTGCAAAACTTTGACACCGTCTTTGAGTGAATTGGAGAATTTCAGATTTTTGCTGAAGTTGTGACCCCGGGGCTTAGAAAAATTTTTTTTCACACGTTACGTCTTCGAAGGCTGATTTCATGTCCTATGATAAAAAGCCTTCTGTTTCCACCGCCAAGCTTTTCAGGGGAGAATTTACAACAGTTTAGCACCATTTTTGAGTGAATTGGAGAATTTCAGATTTTTGCTGAAGTTGTGTCCCCGGGGCTTAGAATTTTTTTTTTTCACAGGTTAAGTTGTCGAGGGCTGATTTCATGTTCTATGATAAAAAGCCTTCTGTTTCCACCGCCAAACCTTTCAGGGGAGTATTTTCATAACTTTGGCACCATCTTTGAGTGAATTGGAGAACTTCAGATTTTTGCTGAAATTGTGACCCCGGGGCTTAGAATTTTTTTTTTTCACAGGTTAATTTGTCGAGGGTTGATTTCTTGGCCTATGATAAAAAGCCTTCTGTTTCCACCGCCAAACCTTTCAGGGGAGAATTTGCAACAGTTTAGCACCATCTTTGAGTGAATTGGAGAATTTCAGATTTTTGCTGAAATTGTGACCCCGGGGCTTAGAATTTTTTTTTTTTCACAGGTTAAGTTGTCGAGGGCTGATTTCATGTCCTATGATAAAAAGCCTTCTGTTTCCACCGCCAAACCTTTCAGGGGAGAATTTGCAACAGTTTAGCACCATCTTTGAGTGAATTGGAGAATTTCAGATTTTTGCCGAAGTTGTGACCCCGGAGCTTAGAATTTTTTTTTTTCACAGGTTAAGTTGTCGAGGGCTGATTTCATGTCCTATGATAAATAGCCTTCTGTTTCCACCGCCAAACCTTTCAGGGGAGTATTTGCAACACGTTGGCAGCATTTTTGAGTGAATTGGAGAATTTCAGATTTTTGCTAAAGTTGTGACCCCGGGGCTTAGAAAAATTTTTTTTTACACATTACGTCTTCGAAGGCTGATTTCATGTCCTATGATAAAAAGCCTTCTGTTTCCACAGCCAAGCTTTTCAGGGGAGAATTTACAACAGTTTAGCACCATTTTTGAGTGAATTGGAGAATTTCAGATTTTTGCTGAAATTGTGACCCCGGGGCTTAGAAATTTTTTTTTTCACAGGTTAAGTTGTCGAGGGCTGATTTCATGTCCTATGATAAAAAGCCTTCTGTTTCCACGGCCAAACCTTTCAGGGGAGAATTTAAACAGTTTAGCACCATTTTTGAGTAAATTGGAGAATTTCAGATTTTTGCTGAAGTTGTGACCCCGGGGCTTAGAATTTTTTTTTTCACAGGTTAAGTTGTTGAGGGCTGATTTCATGTTCCATGATAAAAAGCCTTCTGTTTCCACCGCCAAACCTTTCAGGGGAGTATTTGCAAAACTTTGACACCGTCTTTGAGTGAATTGGAGAATTTCAGATTTTTGCTGAAGTTGTGACCCCGGGGCTTAGAAAATTTTTTTTTCACACGTTACGTCTTCGAAGGCTGATTTCATCTCCTATGATAAAAAGCCTTCTGTCTCCACTGCCAAAACTTTCAGGGGAGTATTTGCAAAACTTTGGCACCATCTTTGAGTGAATTGGAGAATTTCAGATTTTTGCTGAAGATGTGACCCCGGGGCTTAGAAATTTTTTTTTCACAGGTTATTTTGTCGAGGGTTGATTTCATGTTCCATGATAAAAATCCTTCTGTTTCCACCGCCAAACCTTTCAGGGGAGTATTTGCAAAACTTTGACACCGTCTTTGAGTGAATTGGAGAATTTCAGATTTTTGTTGAAGTTGTGACCCCGGGGCTTAGAAAATTTTTTTTTCACACGTTACGTCTTCGAAGGCTGATTTCATGTCCTATGATAAAAAGCCTTCTCTTTCCACCGCCAAACCTTTCAGGGGAGAATTTGCAACAGTTTAGCACCATCTTTGAGTGAATTGGAGAATTTCAGATTTTTGCTGAAGTTGTGACCCCGGGGCTTAGAAATATTTTTTTTCACAGGTTAAGTTGTCGAGGGCTGATTTCATGTCCTATGATAAAAAGCCTTCTGTTTCCACCGCCAAACCTTTCAAGGGAGAATTTAAACAGTTTAGCACCATTTTTGAGTGAATAGGAGAATTTCAGATTTTTGCTGAAGTTGTGACCCCGGGGCTTAGAAATTTTTTTTTCACAGGTTAAGTTGTTGAGGGCTGATTTCATGTTCCATGATAAAAAGCCTTCTGTTTCCACCGCCAAACCTTTCAGGGGAGTATTTGCAAAACTTTGACACCATCTTTGAGTGAATTGGAGAATTTCAGATTTTTGCTGAAGTTGTGACCCCGGGGCTTAGAAAAATTTTTTTTCACACGTTACGTCTTTGAAGGCTGATTTCATGTCCTATGATAAAAAGCCTTCTGTCTCCACCGCCAAACCTTTCAGGGGAGTATTTGCAAAACTTTGGCACCATCTTTGAGTGAATTGGAGAATTTCAGATTTTTGCTGAAGTTGTGACCCCGGGGCTTAGATTTTTTTTTTTTTCACAGGTTAAGTTGTCGAGGGTTGATTTCTTGGCCTATGATAAAAGCCTTCTGTTTCCACCGCCAAACCTTTCAGGGGAGAATTTGCAACAGTTTAGCACCATTTTTGAGTGAATTGGAGAATTTCAGATTTTTGCTGAAGTTGTGACCCCGGGGCTTAGAAAATTTTTTTTTCACACGTTACGTCTTCGAAGGCTGATTTCATATCCTATGATAAAAAGCCTTCTGTTTCCACCGCCAAACATTTCAGGGGAGTATTTGCAAAACTTTGGCACCATCTTTGAGTGAATTGGAGAATTTCAGATTTTTGCTGAAGTTGTGACCCCGGGGCTTAGAAATTTTTTTTTTTCACAGGTTAAGTTGTTGAGGGCTGATTTCATGTTCTATGATAAAAAGCCTTCTGTTTCCACCGCCAAACCTTTCAGGGGAGTATTTGCAAAACTTTGGCACCATCTTTGAGTGAATTGGAGAATTTCAGATTTTTGCTGAAGTTGTGACCCCGGGGCTTAGAAATTTTTTTTTCACAGGTTAAGTTGTCGAAGGCTGATTTCATGTCCTATGATAAAAAGCCTTCTGTTTCCGCCGCCAAACCTTTCAGGGGAGAATTTGCAACAGTTTAGCACCATTTTTGAGTGAATTGGGGAATTTCAGATTTTTGCTGAAGTTGTGACCCCCGGGGCTTAGAATTTTTTTTTCCACAGGTTAAGTTGTTGAGGGCTGATTTCATGTTCTATGATAAAAAGCCTTCTGTTTCCACCGCCAAACCTTTCAGGGGAGTATTTGCAAAACTTTGACACCATCTTTGAGTGAATTGGAGAATTTCAGATTTTTGCTGAAGTTGTGACCCCGGGGCTTAGAAAATTTTTTTTTCACACGTTACGTCTTTGAAGGCTGATTTCATGTCCTATGATAAAAAGCCTTCTGTCTCCACCGCCAAACCTTTCAGGGGAGTATTTGCAAAACTTTGGCACCATCTTTGAGTGAATTGGAGAATTTCAGATTGTTGCTGAAGTTGTGACCCCGGGGCTTAGATTTTTTTTTTTCACAGGTTAAGTTGTCGAGGGTTGATTTCTTGGCCTATGATAAAAGCCTTCTGTTTCCACCGCCAAACCTTTCAGGGGAGAATTTGCAACAGTTTAGCACCATTTTTGAGTGAATTTGAGAATTTCAGATTTTTGCTGAAGATGTGACCCCGGGGCTTAGAAATTTTTTTTTTCACAGGTTAAGTTGTTGAGGGCTGATTTCATGTTCTATGATAAAAAGCCTTCTGTTTCCACCGCCAAACCTTTCAGGGGAGTATTTGCAAAACTTTGGCACCATCTTTGAGTGAATTGGAGAATTTCAGATTTTTGCTGAAGTTGTGACCCCGGGGCTTAGAAATTTTTTTTTTCACAGGTTAAGTTGTCGAAGGTTGATTTCATGTCCTATGATAAAAAGCCTTCTGTTTCCGCCGCCAAACCTTTCAGGGGAGAATTTGCAACAGTTTAGCACCATTTTTGAGTGAATTGGGGAATTTCAGATTTTTGCTGAAGTTGTGACCCCCGGGGCTTAGAATTTTTTTTTCCACAGGTTAAGTTGTTGAGGGCTGATTTCATGTTCTATGATAAAAAGCCTTCTGTTTCCACCGCCAAACCTTTCAGGGGAGTATTTGCAAAACTTTGACACCATCTTTGAGTGAATTGGAGAATTTCAGATTTTTGCTGAAGTTGTGACCCCGGGGCTTAGAAATTTTTTTTTTCACACGTTACGTCTTTGAAGGCTGATTTCATGTCCTATGATAAAAAGCCTTCTGTCTCCACCGCCAAACCTTTCAGGGGAGTATTTGCAAAACTTTGGCACCATCTTTGAGTGAATTGGAGAATTTCAGATTTTTGCTGAAGTTGTGACCCCGGGGCTTAGATTTTTTTTTTTTCACAGGTTAAGTTGTCGAGGGTTGATTTCTTGGCCTATGATAAAAGCCTTCTGTTTCCACCGCCAAACCTTTCAGGGGAGAATTTGCAACAGTTTAGCACCATTTTTGAGTGAATTTGAGAATTTCAGATTTTTGCTGAAGATGTGACCCCGGGGCTTAGAAATTTTTTTTCCCACAGGTTATGTTGTCGAGGGTTGATTTCTTGGCCTATGATAAAAAGCCTTCTGTTTCCACCGCCAAACCTTTCAGGGGAGAATTTGCAACAGTTTAGCACCATCTTTGAGTGAATTGGAGAATTTCAGATTTTTGCTGAAGTTGTGACCCCGGGGCTTAGAAATATTTTTTTTCACAGGTTAAGTTGTCGAGGGCTGATTTCATGTCCTATGATAAAAAGCCTTCTGTTTCCACCGCCAAACCTTTCAAGGGAGAATTTAAACAGTTTAGCACCATTTTTGAGTGAATAGGAGAATTTCAGATTTTTGCTGAAGTTGTGACCCCGGGGCTTAGAAATTTTTTTTTCACAGGTTAAGTTGTTGAGGGCTGATTTCATGTTCCATGATAAAAAGCCTTCTGTTTCCACCGCCAAACCTTTCAGGGGAGTATTTGCAAAACTTTGGCACCATCTTTGAGTGAATTGGAGAATTTCAGATTTTTGCTGAAGTTGTGACCCCGGGGCTTAGATTTTTTTTTTTTTCACAGGTTAAGTTGTCGAGGGTTGATTTCTTGGCCTATGATAAAAGCCTTCTGTTTCCACCGCCAAACCTTTCAGGGGAGAATTTGCAACAGTTTAGCACCATTTTTGAGTGAATTTGAGAATTTCAGATTTTTGCTGAAGATGTGACCCCGGGGCTTAGAAATTTTTTTTTCCCACAGGTTATGTTGTCGAGGGTTGATTTCTTGGCCTATGATAAAAAGCCTTCTGTTTCCACCGCCAAACCTTTCAGGGGAGAATTTGCAACAGTTTAGCACCATCTTTGAGTGAATTGGAGAATTTCAGATTTTTGCTGAAGTTGTGACCCCGGGGCTTAGAAATATTTTTTTTCACAGGTTAAGTTGTCGAGGGCTGATTTCATGTCCTATGATAAAAAGCCTTCTGTTTCCACCGCCAAACCTTTCAAGGGAGAATTTAAACAGTTTAGCACCATTTTTGAGTGAATTGGAGAATTTCAGATTTTTGCTGAAGTTGTGACCCCGGGGCTTAGAAATTTTTTTTTCACAGGTTAAGTTGTTGAGGGCTGATTTCATGTTCCATGATAAAAAGCCTTCTGTTTCCACCGCCAAACCTTTCAGGGGAGTATTTGCAAAACTTTGACACCGTCTTTGAGTGAATTGGAGAATTTCAGATTTTTGCTGAAATTGTGACCCCGGGGCTTAGAATTTTTTTTTTTCACAGGTTAAGTTGTCGAGGGTTGATTTCTTGGCCTATGATAAAAAGCCTTCTGTTTCCACCGCCAAACCTTTCAGGGGAGAATTTACAACAGTTTAGCACCATTTTTGAGTGAATTGGAGAATTTCAGATTTTTGCTGAAATTGTGACCCCGGGGCTTAGAAATTTTTTTTTTCACAGGTTAAGTTGTCGAGGGCTGATTTCATGTCCTATGATAAAAAGCCTTCTGTTTCCACCGCCAAACCTTTCAGTGGAGAATTTGCAACAGTTTAGCACCATTTTTGAGTGAATTGGAGAATTTCAGATTTTTGCTGAAGTTGTGACCCCGGGGCTTAGAAATTTTTTTTTCACAGGTTAAGTTGTTGAGGGCTGATTTCATGTTCCATGATAAAAAGCCTTCTGTTTCCACCGCCAAACCTTTCAGGGGAGTATTTGCAAAACTTTGACACCATCTTTGAGTGAATTGGAGAATTTCAGATTTTTGCTGAAGTTGTGACCCCGGGGCTTAGAAAAAATTTTTTTCACACGTTACGTCTTCGAAGGCTGATTTCATGTCCTATGATAAAAAGCCTTCTGTTTCCACCGCCAAACCTTTCAGGGGAGTATTTGCAAAACTTTGGCACCATCTTTGAGTGAATTTGAGAATTTCAGATTTTTGCTGAAGATGTGACCCCGGGGCTTAGAAATTTTTTTTCCCACAGGTTATGTTGTCGAGGGTTGATTTCTTGGCCTATGATAAAAAGCCTTCTGTTTCCACCGCCAAACCTTTCAGGGGAGAATTTGCAACAGTTTAGCACCATCTTTGAGTGAATTGGAGAATTTCAGATTTTTGCTGAAGTTGTGACCCCGGGGCTTAGAAATATTTTTTTTCACAGGTTAAGTTGTCGAGGGCTGATTTCATGTCCTATGATAAAAAGCCTTCTGTTTCCACCGCCAAACCTTTCAAGGGAGAATTTAAACAGTTTAGCACCATTTTTGAGTGAATTGGAGAATTTCAGATTTTTGCTGAAGTTGTGACCCCGGGGCTTAGAAATTTTTTTTTCACAGGTTAAGTTGTTGAGGGCTGATTTCATGTTCCATGATAAAAAGCCTTCTGTTTCCACCGCCAAACCTTTCAGGGGAGTTTTTGCAAAACTTTGACACCGTCTTTGAGTGAATTGGAGAATTTCAGATTTTTGCTGAAATTGTGACCCCGGGGCTTAGAATTTTTTTTTTTTCACAGGTTAAGTTGTCGAGGGTTGATTTCTTGGCCTATGATAAAAAGCCTTCTGTTTCCACCGCCAAACCTTTCAGGGGAGAATTTACAACAGTTTAGCACCATTTTTGAGTGAATTGGAGAATTTCAGATTTTTGCTGAAATTGTGACCCCGGGGCTTAGAAATTTTTTTTTTCACAGGTTAAGTTGTCGAGGGCTGATTTCATGTCCTATGATAAAAAGCCTTCTGTTTCCACCGCCAAACCTTTCAGGGGAGAATTTGCAACAGTTTAGCACCATTTTTGAGTGAATTGGAGAATTTCAGATTTTTGCTGAAGTTGTGACCCCGGGGCTTAGAAAAAATTTTTTTCACACGTTACGTCTTCGAAGGCTGATTTCATGTCCTATGATAAAAAGCCTTCTGTTTCCACCGCCAAACCTTTCAGGGGAGTATTTGCAAAACTTTGGCACCATCTTTGAGTGAATTTGAGAATTTCAGATTTTTGCTGAAGTTGTGACCCCCGGGGCTTAGAAATTTTTTTTTCACAGGTTAAGTTGTTGAGGGCTGATTTCATGTTCTATGATAAAAAGCCTTCTGTTTCCACCGCCAAACCTTTCAGGGGAGTATTTGCAAAACTTTGACACCATCTTTGAGTGAATTGGAGAATTTCAGATTTTTGCTGAAGTTGTGACCCCGGGGCTTAGAAAATTTTTTTTTCACACGTTACGTCTTCGAAGGCTGATTTCATGTCCTATGATAAAAAGCCTTCTGTTTCCACCGCCAAACCTTTCAGGGGAGTATTTGCAAAACTTTGGCACCATCTTTGAGTGAATTGGAGAATTTCAGATTTTTGCTGAAGTTGTGACCCCGGGGCTTAGAAAATTTTTTTTTCATACGTTACGTCTTTGAAGGCTGATTTCATGTCCTATGATAAAAAGCCTTCTGTCTCCACCGCCAAACCTTTCAGGGGAGTATTTGCAAAACTTTGGCACCATATTTGAGTGAATTGGAGAATTTCAGATTTTTGCTGAAGTTGTGACCCCGGGGCTTAGAATTTTTTTTTTCCACAGGTTACGTTGTCGAGGGTTGATTTCTTGGCCTATGATAAAAAGCCTTCTGTTTCCACCGCCAAACCTTTCAGGGGAGAATTTGCAACAGTTTAGCACCATTTTTGAGTGAATTGGAGAATTTCAGATTTTTGCTGAAGATGTGACCCCGGGGCTTAGAAATTTTTTTCCCCACAGGTTATGTTGTCGAGGGTTGATTTCTTGGCCTATGATAAAAAGCCTTCTGTTTCCACCGCCAAACCTTTCAGGGGAGAATTTGCAACAGTTTAGCACCATCTTTGAGTGAATTGGAGAATTTCAGATTTTTGCTGAAGTTATGACCCCGGGGCTTAGAAATATTTTTTTTCACAGGTTAAGTTGTCGAGGGCTGATTTCATGTCCTATGATAAAAAGCCTTCTGTTTCCACCGCCAAACCTTTCAGGGGAGAATTTAAACAGTTTACCACCATTTTTGAGTGAATTGGAGAATTTCAGATTTTTGCTGATGTTGTGACCCCGGGGCTTAGAAATTTTTTTTTCACAGGTTAAGTTGTTGAGGGCTGATTTCATGTTCCATGATAAAAAGCCTTCTGTTTCCACCGCCAAACCTTTCAGGGGAGTTTTTGCAAAACTTTGACACCGTCTTTGAGTGAATTGGAGAATTTCAGATTTTTGCTGAAGTTGTGACCCCGGGCCTTAGAAAAATTTTTTTTCACACGTTACATCTTCGAAGGCTGATTTCATGTCCTATGATAAAAAGCCTTCTGTTTCCACCGCCAAGCTTTTCAGGGGAGAATTTACAACAGTTTAGCACCATTTTAAAGTGAATTGGAGAATTTCAGATTTTTGCTGAAGTTGTGACCCCGGGGCTTAGAAATTTTTTTTTTCACAGGTTAAGTTGTCGAGGGCTGATTTCATGTCCTATGATAAAAAGCCTTCTGTTTCCACCGCCAACCCTTTCAGGGGAGAATTTGCAACAGTTTAGCACCATTTTTGAGTTAATTGGAGAATTTCAGATTTTTGTGAAGTTGTGACCCCGGGGCTTAGAATTTTTTTTTCCCACAGGTTAATTTGTCGAGGGTTGATTTCTTGGCCTATGATAAAAAGCCTTCTGTTTCCACCGCCAAACCTTTCAGGGGAGAATTTGCAACAGTTTAGCACCATCTTTAAGTGAATTGGAGAATTTCATATTTTTGCTGAAGTCGTGACCCCGGGGCTTAGAATTGTTTTTTTTCACAGGTTAAGTTGTCGAGGGCTGATTTCATGTCCTATGATAAAAAGCCTTCTGTTTCCACCGCTAAACCTTTCAGGGGAGTATTTGCAACACGTTGGCAGCATTTTTGAGTGAATTGGAGAATTTCAGATTTTTGCTAAAGTTGTGACCCCGGGGCTTAGAATTTTTTTTTTTCACAGGTTAAGTTGTCGAGGGCTGATTTCATGTTCTATGATAAAAAGCCTTCTGTTTCCACCGCCAAACCTTTCAGGGGAGTATTTGCATAACTTTGGCACCATCTTTTAGTGAATTGGAGAACTTCAGATTTTTGCTGAAGTTGTGACCCCGGGGCTTAGAAAATTTTTTTTTCACACGTTACGTCGTCGAAGGCTGATTTCATGTCCTATGATAAAAAGCCTTCTGTTTCCACCGCCAAGCTTTTCAGGGGAGAATTTACAACAGTTTAGCACCATTTTTGAGTGAATTGGAGAATTTCAGATTTTTGCTGAAATTGTGACCCCGGGGCTTAGAAATTTTTTTTTCACAGGTTAAGTTGTCGAGGGCTGATTTCCTGTCCTATGATAAAAAGCCTTCTGTTTCCACCGCCAAACCTTTCAGGGGAGAATTTAAACAGTTTAGCACCATTTTTGAGTGAATTGGAGAATTTCATATTTTTGCTGAAGTTGTGACCCCGGGGCTTAGAAATTTTTTTTCCACAGGTTAAGTTGTTGAGGGCTGATTTCATGTTCCATGATAAAAAGCCTTCTGTTTCCACCGCCAAACCTTTCAGGGGAGAATTTGCAACAGTTTAGCACCATCTTTGAGTGAATTGGAGAATTTCAGATTTTTGCTGAAGTTGTGACCCCGGGGCTTAGAAATATTTTTTTTCACAGGTTAAGTTGTCGAGGGCTGATTTCATGTCCTATGATAAAAAGCCTTCTGTTTCCACCGCCAAACCTTTCAGGGGAGAATTTAAACAGTTTAGCACCATTTTTGAGTGAATTGGAGAATTTCAGATTTTTGCTGAAGTTGTGACCCCGGGGCTTAGAAATTTTTTTTTCACAGGTTAAGTTGTTGAGGGCTGATTTCATGTTCCATGATAAAAAGCCTTCTGTTTCCTCCGCCAAACCTTTCAGGGGAGTATTTGCAAAACTTTGACACCGTCTTTGAGTGAATTGGAGAATTTCAGATTTTTGCTGAAGTTGTGACCCCGGGCCTTAGAAAATTTTTTTTTCACACGTTACATCTTCGAAGGCTAATTTCATGTCCTATGATAAAAAGCCTTCTGTTTCCACCGCCAAGCTTTTCAGGGGAGAATTTACAACAGTTTAGCACCATTTTTGAGTGAATTGGAGAATTTCAGATTTTTGCTGAAGTTGTGACCCCGGGGCTTAGAAATTTTTTTTTTCACAGGTTAAGTTGTCGAGGGCTGATTTCATGTCCTATGATAAAAAGCCTTCTGTTTCCACCGCCAACCCTTTCAGGGGAGAATTTGCAACAGTTTAGCACCATTTTTGAGTGAATTGGAGAATTTCAGATTTTTGTGAAGTTGTGACCCCGGGGCTTAGAATTGTTTTTTTTCACAGGTTAAGTTGTCGAGGGTTGATTTCTTGGCCTATGATAAAAAGCCTTCTGTTTCCACCGCCAAACCTTTCAGGGGAGAATTTACAACAGTTTAGCACCATTTTTGAGTGAATTGGAGAATTTCAGATTTTTGCTGAAATTGTGACCCCGGGGCTTTGAAATTTTTTTTTCCACAGGTTATGTTGTCGAAGGCTGATTTCATGTCCTATAATAAAAAGCCTTCTGTTTCCACCGCCAAACCTTTCAGGGGAGAATTTGCAACAGTTTAGCACCATCTTTGAGTGAATTGGAGAATTTCATATTTTTGCTGAAGTTGTGACCCCGGGGCTTAGAATTTTTTTTTTTCACAGGTTAAGTTGTCGAGGGCTGATTTCATGTCCTATGATAAAAAGCCTTCTGTTTCCACCGCTAAACCTTTCAGGGGAGTATTTGCAACACGTTGGCAGCATTTTTGAGTGAATTGGAGAATTTCAGATTTTTGCTAAAGTTGTGACCCCGGGGCTTAGAAATTTTTTTTTTCACAGGTTAAGTTGTCGAGGGCTGATTTCATGTTCTATGATAAAAAGCCTTCTGTTTCCACCGCCAAACCTTTCAGGGGAGTATTTGCATAACTTTGGCACCATCTTTGAGTGAATTGGAGAACTTCAGATTTTTGCTGAAGTTGTGACCCCGGGGCTTAGAAAATTTTTTTTTCACAAGTTACGTCTTCGAAGGCTGATTTCATGTCCTATGATAAAAAGCCTTCTGTTTCCACCGCCAAGCTTTTCAGGGGAGAATTTACAACAGTTTAGCACCATTTTTGAGTGAATTGGAGAATTTCAGATTTTTGCTGAAATTGTGACCCCGGGGCTTAGAATTTTTTTTTTTCACAGGTTAAGTTGTCGAGGGCTGATTTCATGTCCTATAATAAAAAGCCTTCTGTTTCCACCGCCAAACCTTTCAGGGGAGAATTTAAACAGTTTAGCACCATTTTTGAGTGAATTGGAGAATTTCATATTTTTGCTGAAGTTGTGACCCCGGGGCTTAGAAATTTTTTTTTCACAGGTTAAGTTGTTGAGGGCTGATTTCATGTTCCATGATAAAAAGCCTTCTGTTTCCACCGCCAAACCTTTCAGGGGAGTATTTGCAAAACTTTGACACCGTCTTTGAGTGAATTGGAGAATTTCAGATTTTTGCTGAAATTGTGACCCCGGGGCTTAGAATTTTTTTTTTTCACAGGTTAAGTTGTCGAGGGTTGATTTCTTGGCCTATGATAAAAAGCCTTCTGTTTCCACCGCCAAACCTTTCAGGGGAGAATTTGCAACAGTTTAGCACCATTTTTGAGTGAATTGGAGAATTTCAGATTTTTGCTGAAGTTGTGACCCCGGGGCTTTGAAATTTTTTTTCCCACAGGTTATGTTGTCGAGGGCTGATTTCATGTCCTATGATAAAAAGCCTTCTGTTTCCACCGCCAAACCTTTCAGGGGAGTATTTGCAAAACTTTGACACCATCTTTGAGTGAATTGGAGTATTTCAGATTTTTGCTGAAGTTGTGACCCCGGGGCTTAGAAAAAATTTTTTTCACACGTTACGTCTTCGAAGGCTGATTTCATGTCCTATGATAAAAAGCCTTCTGTTTCCACCGCCAAACCTTTCAGGGGAGAATTTGCAACAGTTTAGCACCATTTTTGAGTGAATTGGAGAATTTCAGATTTTTGCTGAAGTTGTGACCCCGGGGCTTAGAAATTTTTTTTTTCACAGGTTAAGTTGTCGAGGGTTGATTTCTTGGCCTATGATAAAAAGCCTTCTGTTTCCACCGCCAAACCTTTCAGGGGATTATTTGCAAAACTTTGACACCATCTTTGAGTGAATTGGAGAATTTCAGATTTTTGCTGAAGTTGTGACCCCGGGGCTTAGAAATTTTTTTTTTCACACGTTACGTCTTTGAAGGCTGATTTCATGTCCTATGATAAAAAGCCTTCTGTCTCCACCGCCAAACCTTTCAGGGGAGTATTTGCAAAACTTTGGCACCATTTTTGAGTGAATTGGAGAATTTCAGATTTTTGCTGAAGTTGTGACCCCGGGGCTTAGAAATTTTTTTTTCCACAGGTTATGTTGTCGAAGGCTGATTTCATGTCCTATAATAAAAAGCCTTCTGTTTCCACCGCCAAACCTTTCAGGGGAGAATTTGCAACAGTTTAGCACCATCTTTGAGTGAATTGGAGAATTTCAGATTTTTGCTGAAGTTGTGACCCCGGGGCTTAGAATTTTTTTTTTTCACAGGTTAAGTTGTCGAGGGCTGATTTCATGTCCTATGATAAAAAGCCTTCTGTTTCCACCGCCAAACCTTTCAGGGGAGTATTTGCAAAACTTTGACACCATCTTTGAGTGAATTGGAGTATTTCAGATTTTTGCTGAAGTTGTGACCCCGGGGCTTAGAAAATTTTTTTTTCACACGTTACGTCTTCGAAGGCTGATTTCATGTCCTATGATAAAAAGCCTTCTGTTTCCACCGCCAAACCTTTCAGGGGAGAATTTGCAACAGTTTAGCATCATTTTTGAGTGAATTGGAGAATTTCAGATTTTTGCTGAAGTTGTGACCCCGGGGCTTAGAAATTTTTTTTTCACAGGTTAAGTTGTTGAGGGCTGATTTCATGTTCCATAATAAAAAGCCTTCTGTTTCCACCGCCAAACCTTTCAGGGGAGTATTTGCAAAACTTTGACACCATCTTTGAGTGAATTGGAGAATTTCAGATTTTTGCTGAAGCTGTGACCCCGGGGCTTAGAAAATTTTTTTTTCACACGTTACGTCTTTGAAGGCTGATTTCATGTCCTATGATAAAAAGCCTTCTGTCTCCACCGCCAAACCTTTCAGGGGAGTATTTGCAAAACTTTGGCACCATCTTTGAGTGAATTGGAGAATTTCAGATTTTTGCTGAAGTTGTGACCCCAGGGCTTAGAATTTTTTTTTTTCACAGGTTAACTTGTCGAGGGTTGATTTCTTGGCCTATGATAAAAAGCCTTCTGTTTCCACCGCCAAACCTTTCAGGGGAGAATTTGCAACAGTTTAGCACCATTTTTGAGTGAATTGGAGAATTTCAGATTTTTACTGAAGATGTGACCCCGGGGCTTAGAAATTTTTTTTCCACAGGTTATGTTGTCGAGGGTTGATTTCTTGGCCTATGATAAAAAGCCTTCTGTTTCCACCGCCAAACCTTTCAGGGGAGAATTTGCAACAGTTTAGCACCATCTTTGAGTGAATTGGAGAATTTCAGATTTTTGCTGAAGTTGTGACCCCGGGGCTTAGAATTTTTTTTTTTTCACAGGTTAAGTTGTCGAGGGTTGATTTCTTGGCCTATGATAAAAAGCCTTCTGTTTCCACCGCCAAACCTTTCAGGGGAGAATTTACAACAGTTTAGCACCATTTTTGAGTGAATTGGAGAATTTCAGATTTTTGCTGAAGTTGTGACCCCGGGGCTTAGAAAAAAATTTTTTCACACGTTATGTCTTCGAATGCTGATTTCATGTCCTGTGATAAAAAGCCTTCTGTTTCCACCGCCAAACCTTTCAGGGGAGAATTTGCAACAGTTTAGCACCATTTTTGAGTGAATTGGAGAATTTCAGATTTTTGCTGAAGTTGTGACCCCGGGGCTTAGAAATTTTTTTTTCACAGGTTAAGTTGTTGAGGGCTGATTTCATGTTCTATGATAAAAAGCCTTCTGTTTCCACCGCCAAACCTTTCAGGGGAGTATTTGCAAAACTTTGACACCATCTTTGAGTGAATTGGAGAATTTCAGATTTTTGCTGAAGTTGTGACCCCGGGGCTTAGAAAATTTTTTTTTTTCACACGTAACGTCTTTGAAGGCTGATTTCATGTCCTATGATAAAAAGCCTTCTGTCTCCACCGCCAAACCTTTCAGGGGAGTATTTGCAAAACTTTGGCACCATCTTTGAGTGAATTGGAGAATTTCAGATTTTTGCTGAAGTTGTGACCCCGGGGCTTAGAATTTTTTTTTTTCACAGGTTAGGTTGTCGAGGGTTGATTTCTTGGCCTATGATAAAAAGCCTTCTGTTTCCACCGCCAAACCTTTCAGGGGAGAATTTGCAACAGTTTAGCACCATTTTTGAGTGAATTGGAGAATTTCAGATTTTTGCTGAAGTTGTGACCCCGGGGCTTAGAAAAATTTTTTTTCACACGTTCCGTCTTCGAAGGCTGATTTCATGTCCTATGATAAAAAGCCTTCTGTTTCCACCACCAAACGTTTCAGGGGGGAATTTGCAACAGTTTAGCACCATTTTTGAGTGAATTGGAGAATTTCAGATTTTTGCTGAAGTTGTGACCCCGGGGCTTAGAAAAATTTTTTTTCACACGTTACGTCTTCGAAGGCTGATTTCATGTCCTATGATAAAAAGCCTTCTGTTTCCACCGCCAAACGTTTCAGGGGGGAATTTGCAACAGTTTAGCACCATTTTTGAGTGAATTGGAGAATTTCAGATTTTTGCTGAAGTTGTGACCCCGGGGCTTAGAAAAATTTTTTTTCACACGTTCCGTCTTCGAAGGCTGATTTCATGTCCTATGATAAAAAGCCTTCTGTTTCCACCGCCAAACCTTTCAGGGGAGAATTTGCAACAGTTTAGCACCATTTTTGAGTGAATTGGAGAATTTCAGATTTTTGCTGAAGTTGTGACCCCGGGGCTTAGAAATTTTTTTTTTCACAGGTTAAGTTGTCGAGGGTTGATTTCTTGGCCTATGATAAAAAGCCTTCTGTTTCCACCGCCAAACCTTTCAGGGGATTATTTGCAAAACTTTGACACCATCTTTGAGTGAATTGGAGAATTTCAGATTTTTGCTGAAGTTGTGACCCCGGGGCTTAGAAATTTTTTTTTTCACACGTTACGTCTTTGAAGGCTGATTTCATGTCCTATGATAAAAAGCCTTCTGTCTCCACCGCCAAACCTTTCAGGGGAGTATTTGCAAAACTTTGGCACCATCTTTGAGTGAATTGGAGAATTTCAGATTTTTGCTGAAGTTGTGACCCCGGGGCTTAGAATTTTTTTTTTCACAGGTTAAGTTGTCGAGGGTTGATTTCTTGGCCTATGATAAAAAGCCTTCTGTTTCCACCGCCAAACCTTTCAGGGGAGAATTTAAACAGTTTAGCACCATTTTTGAGTGAATTGGAGAATTTCATATTTTTGCTGAAGTTGTGACCCCGGGGCTTAGAAATTTTTTTTTCACAGGTTAAGTTGTTGAGGGCTGATTTCATGTTCCATGATAAAAACCCTTCTGTTTCCACCGCCAAACCTTTCAGGGGAGTATTTGCAAAACTTTGACACCGTCTTTGAGTGAATTGGAGAATTTCAGATTTTTGCTGAAATTGTGACCCCGGGGCTTAGAATTTTTTTTTTTCACAGGTTAAGTTGTCGAGGGTTGATTTCTTGGCCTAGGATAAAAAGCCTTCTGTTTCCACCGCCAAACCTTTCAGGGGAGAATTTGCAACAGTTTAGCACCATTTTTGAGTGAATTGGAGAATTTCAGATTTTTGCTGAAGTTGTGACCCCGGGGCTTAGAAATTTTTTTTTCCACAGGTTATGTTGTCGAAGGCTGATTTCATGTCCTATAATAAAAAGCCTTCTGTTTCCACCGCCAAACCTTTCAGGGGAGAATTTGCAACAGTTTAGCACCATCTTTGAGTGAATTGGAGAATTTCAGATTTTTGCTGAAGTTGTGACCCCGGGGCTTAGAATTTTTTTTTTTCACAGGTTAAGTTGTCGAGGGCTGATTTCATGTCCTATGATAAAAAGCCTTCTGTTTCCACCGCCAAACCTTTCAGGGGAGTATTTGCAAAACTTTGACACCATCTTTGAGTGAATTGGAGTATTTCAGATTTTTGCTGAAGTTGTGACCCCGGGGCTTAGAAAATTTTTTTTTCACACGTTACGTCTTCGAAGGCTGATTTCATGTCCTATGATAAAAAGCCTTCTGTTTCCACCGCCAAACCTTTCAGGGGAGAATTTGCAACAGTTTAGCATCATTTTTGAGTGAATTGGAGAATTTCAGATTTTTGCTGAAGTTGTGACCCCGGGGCTTAGAAATTTTTTTTTCACAGGTTAAGTTGTTGAGGGCTGATTTCATGTTCCATAATAAAAAGCCTTCTGTTTCCACCGCCAAACCTTTCAGGGGAGTATTTGCAAAACTTTGACACCATCTTTGAGTGAATTGGAGAATTTCAGATTTTTGCTGAAGCTGTGACCCCGGGGCTTAGAAAATTTTTTTTTCACACGTTACGTCTTTGAAGGCTGATTTCATGTCCTATGATAAAAAGCCTTCTGTCTCCACCGCCAAACCTTTCAGGGGAGTATTTGCAAAACTTTGGCACCATCTTTGAGTGAATTGGAGAATTTCAGATTTTTGCTGAAGTTGTGACCCCAGGGCTTAGAATTTTTTTTTTTCACAGGTTAACTTGTCGAGGGTTGATTTCTTGGCCTATGATAAAAAGCCTTCTGTTTCCACCGCCAAACCTTTCAGGGGAGAATTTGCAACAGTTTAGCACCATTTTTGAGTGAATTGGAGAATTTCAGATTTTTACTGAAGATGTGACCCCGGGGCTTAGAAATTTTTTTTCCACAGGTTATGTTGTCGAGGGTTGATTTCTTGGCCTATGATAAAAAGCCTTCTGTTTCCACCGCCAAACCTTTCAGGGGAGAATTTGCAACAGTTTAGCACCATCTTTGAGTGAATTGGAGAATTTCAGATTTTTGCTGAAGTTGTGACCCCGGGGCTTAGAATTTTTTTTTTTTCACAGGTTAAGTTGTCGAGGGTTGATTTCTTGGCCTATGATAAAAAGCCTTCTGTTTCCACCGCCAAACCTTTCAGGGGAGAATTTACAACAGTTTAGCACCATTTTTGAGTGAATTGGAGAATTTCAGATTTTTGCTGAAGTTGTGACCCCGGGGCTTAGAAAAAAATTTTTTCACACGTTATGTCTTCGAATGCTGATTTCATGTCCTGTGATAAAAAGCCTTCTGTTTCCACCGCCAAACCTTTCAGGGGAGAATTTGCAACAGTTTAGCACCATTTTTGAGTGAATTGGAGAATTTCAGATTTTTGCTGAAGTTGTGACCCCGGGGCTTAGAAATTTTTTTTTCACAGGTTAAGTTGTTGAGGGCTGATTTCATGTTCTATGATAAAAAGCCTTCTGTTTCCACCGCCAAACCTTTCAGGGGAGTATTTGCAAAACTTTGACACCATCTTTGAGTGAATTGGAGAATTTCAGATTTTTGCTGAAGTTGTGACCCCGGGGCTTAGAAAATTTTTTTTTTTCACACGTAACGTCTTTGAAGGCTGATTTCATGTCCTATGATAAAAAGCCTTCTGTCTCCACCGCCAAACCTTTCAGGGGAGTATTTGCAAAACTTTGGCACCATCTTTGAGTGAATTGGAGAATTTCAGATTTTTGCTGAAGTTGTGACCCCGGGGCTTAGAATTTTTTTTTTTCACAGGTTAGGTTGTCGAGGGTTGATTTCTTGGCCTATGATAAAAAGCCTTCTGTTTCCACCGCCAAACCTTTCAGGGGAGAATTTGCAACAGTTTAGCACCATTTTTGAGTGAATTGGAAAATTTCAGATTTTTGCTGAAGTTGTGACCCCGGGGCTTAGAAAAATTTTTTTTCACACGTTCCGTCTTCGAAGGCTGATTTCATGTCCTATGATAAAAAGCCTTCTGTTTCCACCACCAAACGTTTCAGGGGGGAATTTGCAACAGTTTAGCACCATTTTTGAGTGAATTGGAGAATTTCAGATTTTTGCTGAAGTTGTGACCCCGGGGCTTAGAAAAATTTTTTTTCACACGTTACGTCTTCGAAGGCTGATTTCATGTCCTATGATAAAAAGCCTTCTGTTTCCACCGCCAAACGTTTCAGGGGGGAATTTGCAACAGTTTAGCACCATTTTTGAGTGAATTGGAGAATTTCAGATTTTTGCTGAAGTTGTGACCCCGGGGCTTAGAAAAATTTTTTTTCACACGTTCCGTCTTCGAAGGCTGATTTCATGTCCTATGATAAAAAGCCTTCTGTTTCCACCGCCAAGCTTTTCAGGGGAGAATTTACAACAGTTTAGCACCATTTTTGAGTGAATTGGAGAATTTCAGATTTTTGCTGAAGTTGTGACCCCGGGGCTTAGAAAAAAATTTTTTCACACGTTACGTCTTCGAAGGCTGATTTCATGTCCTATGATAAAAAGCCTTCTGTTTCCACCGCCAAACGTTTCAGGGGGGAATTTGCAACAGTTTAGCACCATTTTTGAGTGAATTGGAGAATTTCAGATTTTTGCTGAAGTTGTGACACCGGGGCTTAGAAGAAATTTTTTTCACACGTTCCGTCTTCGAAGGCTGATTTCATGTCCTATGATAAAAAGCCTTCTGTTTCCACCGCCAAGCTTTTCAGGGGAGAATTTACAACAGTTTAGCACCATCTTTGATTGAATTGGAGAATTTCAGATTTTTGCTGAAATTGTGACCCCGGGGCTTAGAATTTTTTTTTTCACAGGTTAAGTTGTCGAGGGTTGACTTCTTGGCCTATGATAAAAAGCCTTCTGTTTCCACCGCCAAACCTTTCAGGGGAGAATTTGCAACAGTTTAGCACCATCTTTGAGTGAATTGGAGAATTTCAGATTTTTGCTGAAATTGTGACCCCGGGGCTTAGAATTTTTTTTTCCACAGGTTAAGTTGTCGAGGGTTGACTTCTTGGCCTATGATAAAAAGCCTTCTGTTTCCACCGCCAAACCTTTCAGGGGAGAATTCGCAACAGTTTAGCACCATTTTTGAGTGAATTGGAGAATTTCAGATTTTTGCTGAAGTTGTGACCCCGGGGCTTAGAAATTTTTTTTTTTCACAGGTTAAGTTGTCGAGGGCTGATTTCATGTCCTATGATAAAAAGCCTTCTGTTTCCACCGCAAACCTTTCAGGGGAGAATTTGCAACAGTTTAGCACCATTTTTGAGTGAATTGGAGAATTTCAGATTTTTGCTGAAGTTGTGACCCCGGGGCTTAGAAATTTTTTTTTCACAGGTTAAGTTGTTGAGGGCTGATTTCATGTTCTATGATAAAAAGCCTTCTGTTTCCACCGCCAAACCTTTCAGGGGAGTATTTGCAAAACTTTGACACCATCTTTGAGTGAATTGGAGAATTTCAGATTTTTGCTGAATTTGTGACCCCGGGGCTTAGAAAATTTTTTTTTCACATGTAACGTCTTTGAAGGCTGATTTCATGTCCTATGATAAAAAGCCTTCTGTCTCCACCGCCAAACCTTTCAGGGGAGTATTTGCAAAACTTTGGCACCATCTTTGAGTGAATTGGAGAATTTCAGATTTTTGCTGAAGTTGTGACCCCGGGGCTTAGAATTTTTTTTTTTTCACAGGTTAGGTTGTCGAGGGTTGATTTCTTGGCCTATGATAAAAAGCCTTCTGTTTCCACCGCCAAACCTTTCAGGGGAGAATTTGCAACAGTTTAGCACCATTTTTGAGTGAATTGGAGAATTTCAGATTTTTGCTGAAGTTGTGACCCCGGGGCTTAGAAAAAATTTTTTTCACAGGTTAAGTTGTCGAGGGCTGATTTCATGTCCTATGATAAAAAGCCTTCTGTTTCCACCGCCAAACCTTTCAGGGGAGCATTTGCAAAACTTTGGCACCATCTTTGAGTGAATTGGAGAATTTCAGATTTTTGCTGAAGTTGTGACCCCGGGGCTTAGAAAATTTTTTTTTCACACGTTACGTCTTCGAAGGCTCATTTCATGTCCTATGATAAAAAGCCTTCTGTTTCCACCGCCAAACGTTTCAGGGGGGAATTTGCAACAGTTTAGCACCATTTTTGAGTGAATTGGAGAATTTCAGATTTTTGCTGAAGTTGTGACCTCGGGGCTTAGAAATTTTTTTTTTTCACACGTTATGTCTTCGAAGGCTCATTTCATGTCCTATGATAAAAAGCCTTCTGTTTCCACCGCCAAGCTTTTCAGGGGAGAATTTAGAACAGTTTAGCACCATTTTTGAGTGAATTGGAGAATTTCAGATTTTTGCTGAAGTTGTGACCCCGGGGCTTAGAATTTTTTTTTTTAACAGGTTAAGTTGTTGAGGGTTGATTTCTTGGCCTATGATAAAAAGCCTTCTGTTTCCACCGCCAAACCTTTCAGGGTAGAATTTGCAACAGTTTAGCACCATCTTTGAGTGAATTGGAGAATTTCAGATTTTTGCTGAAATTGTGACCCCGGGGCTTAGAATTTTTTTTTTTCCCAGGTTAAGTGGTCGAGGGATGATTACTTGGCCTATGATAAAAAGCCTTCTGTTTCCACCGCCAAACCTTTCAGGGGAGAATTTGCAACAGTTTAGCACCATTTTTGAGTGAATTGGAGAATTTCAGATTTTTGCTGAAGTTGTGACCCCGGGGCTTAGAAATTTTTTTTTTCCACAGGTTAAGTTGTCGAGGGCTGATTTCATGTCCTATGATAAAAAGCCTTCTGTTTCCACCGCCAAACCTTTCAGGGGAGAATTTGCAACAGTTTAGCACCATTTTTGAGTGAATTGGAGAATTTCAGATTTTTGCTGAAGTTGTGACCCCGGGGCTTAGAAATTTTTTTTCCATAGGTTAAGTTGTTGAGGGCTGATTTCATGTTCCATGATAAAAAGCCTTCTGTTTCCACCGCCAAACCTTTCAGGGGAGTATTTGCAAAACTTTGGCACCATCTTTGAGTGAATTGGAGAATTTCAGATTTTTGCTGAAGTTGTGACCCCGGGGCTTAGAAAAATTTTTTTTCACACGTTACGTCTTCGAAGGCTGATTTCATGTCCTATGATAAAAAGCCTTCTGTTTCCACAGCCAAACGTTTCAGGGGGGAATTTGCAACAGTTTAGCACCATTTTTGAGTGAATTGGAGAATTTCAGATTTTTGCTGAAGTTGTGACCCCGGGGCTTAGAAAAAAAATTTTTCACACGTTCCGTCTTCGAAGGCTGATTTCATGTCCTATGATAAAAAGCCTTCTGTTTCCACCGCCAAACGTTTCAGGGGGGAATTTGCAACAGTTTAGCACCATTTTTGAGTGAATTGGAGAATTTCAGATTTTTGCTGAAGTTGTGACCCCGGGGCTTAGAAAATTTTTTTTTCACACGTTACGTCTTCGAAGGCTGATTTCATGTCCTATGATAAAAAGCCTTCTGTTTCCACCGCCAAACCTTTCAGGGGAGTATTTGCAACAGTTTAGCACCATTTTTGAGTGAATTGGAGAATTTCAGATTTTTGCTGAAGTTGTGACCCCAGGGCTTAGAAATTTTTTTTTCACAGGTTAAGTTGTTGAGGGCTGATTTCATGTTCCATGATAAAAAGCCTTCTGTTTCCACCGCCAAACCTTTCAGGGGAGTATTTGCAAAACTTTGACACCATCTTTGAGTGAATTGGAGAATTTCAGATTTTTGCTGAAGTTGTGACCCCGGGGCTTAGAAAATTTTTTTTTCACACGTTACGTCTTCGAAGGCTGATTTCATGTCCTATGATAAAAAGCCTTCTGTCTCCACCGCCAAACCTTTCAGGGGAGTATTTGCAAAACTTTGGCACCATCTTTGAGTGAATTGGAGAATTTCAGATTTTTGCTGAAGTTGTGACCCCGGGGCTTAGAATTTTTTTTTTCACAGGTTAAGTTGTCGAAGGCTGATTTCATGTCCTATGATAAAAATCCTTCTGTTTCCACCGTCGAAACTTTCAGGGGAGTATTTGCAACACGTTGGCACCATCTTTGAGTGAATTGGAGAATTTCAGATTTTTGCTGAAGTTGTGACCCCGGGGCTTAGAAATTTTTTTTTTCACAGGTTAAGTTGTCAAGGGCTGATTTCATGTCCTATGATAAAAAGCCTTCTGTTTCCACCGCCAAACCTTTCAGGGGAGAATTTGCAACAGTTTAGCACCATTTTTGAGTGAATTGGGGAATTTCAGATTTTTGCTGAAGTTGTGACCCCGGGGCTTAGAAATTTTTTTTTCACAGGTTAAGTTGTTGAGGGCTGATTTCATGTTCTATGATAAAAAGCCTTCTGTCTCCACCGCCAAACCTTTCAGGGGAGTATTTGCAAAACTTTGGCACCATCTTTGAGTGAATTGGAGAATTTCAGATTTTTGCTGAAGTTGTGACCCCGGGGTTTAGAAAAAAAAATTTTCACACGTTACGTCTTCGAAGGCTGATTTCATGTCCTATGATAAAAAGCCTTCTGTTTCCACCGCCAAACCTTTCAGGGGAGTATTTGCAAAACTTTGGCACCATCTTTGAGTGAATTGGAGAATTTCAGATTTTTGCTGAAATTGTGACCCCGGGGCTTAGAATTTTTTTCCCCACAGGTTAAGTTGTCGAGGGTTGACTTCTTGGCCTATGATAAACTTCTTGGCCTATGATTTCATGTTCCATGATAAAAAGCCTTCTGTTTCCACCGCCAAACCTTTCAGGGGAGAATTTGCAACAGTTTATCACCATCTTTGAGTGAATTGGTTTAGAAAAAAAAATTTTCACACGTTACGTCTTCGAAGGCTGATTTCATGTCCTATGATAAAAAGCCTTCTGTTTCCACCGCCAAACCTTTCAGGGGAGTATTTGCAAAACTTTGGCACCATCTTTGAGTGAATTGGAGAATTTCAGATTTTTGCTGAAATTGTGACCCCGGGGCTTAGAAATATTTTTTTTCACACGTTACGTCTTCGAAGGCTGATTTCATGTCCTATGATAAAAAGCCTTCTGTTTCCACCGCCAAACGTTTCAGGGGGGAATTTGCAACAGTTTAGCACCATTTTTGAGTGAATTGGAGAATTTCAGATTTTTGCTGAAGTTGTGACCCCGGGGCTTAGAAATTTTTTTTTTCACACGTTATGTCTTCGAAGGCTGATTTCATGTCCTATGATAAAAAGCCTTCTGTTTCCACCGCAAAGCTTTTCAGGGGAGAATTTACAACAGTTTAGCACCATTTTTGAGTGAATTGGAGAATTTCAGATTTTTGCTGAAGTTGTGACCCCGGGGCTTAGAATTTTTTTTTTTAACAGGTTAAGTTGTCGAGGGTTGATTTCTTGGCCTATGATAAAAAGCCTTCTGTTTCCACCGCCAAACCTTTCAGGGGAGAATTTGCAACAGTTTAGCACCATCTTTGAGTGAATTGGAGAATTTCAGATTTTTGCTGAAATTGTGACCCCGGGGCTTAGAATTTTTTTTTTTCACAGGTTAAGTGGTCGAGGGATGATTACTTGGCCTATGATAAAAAGCCTTCTGTTTCCACCGCCAAACCTTTCAGGGGAGAATTTGCAACAGTTTAGCACCATTTTTGAGTGAATTGGAGAATTTCAGATTTTTGCTGAAGTTGTGACCCCGGGGCTTAGAAATTTTTTTTTTCCACAGGTTAAGTTGTCGAGGGCTGATTTCATGTCCTATGATAAAAAGCCTTCTGTTTCCACCGCCAAACCTTTCAGGGGAGAATTTGCAACAGTTTAGCACCATTTTTGAGTGAATTGGAGAATTTCAGATTTTTGCTGAAGTTGTGACCCCGGGGCTTAGAATTTTTTTTTCATAGGTTAAGTTGTTGAGGGCTGATTTCATGTTCCATGATAAAAAGCCTTCTGTTTCCACCGGCAAACCTTTCAGGGGAGTATTTGCAAAACTTTGGCACCATCTTTGAGTGAATTGGAGAATTTCAGATTTTTGCTGAAGTTGTGACCCCGGGGCTTAGAAATTTTTTTTTTCACACGGTACGTCTTCGAAGGCTGATTTCATGTCCTATGATAAAAAGCCTTCTGTTTCCACCGCCAAACGTTTCAGGGGGGAATTTGCAACAGTTTAGCACCATTTTTGAGTGAATTGGAGAATTTCAGATTTTTGCTGAAGTTGTGACCCCGGGGGTTAGAAAATTTTTTTTTCACACGTTCCGTCTTCGAAGGCTGATTTCATGTCCTATGATAAAAAGCCTTCTGTTTCCACCGCCAAACGTTTCAGGGGGGAATTTGCAACAGTTTAGCACCATTTTTGAGTGAATTGGAGAATTTCAGATTTTTGCTGAAGTTGTGACCCCGGGGCTTAGAAAATTTTTTTTTCACACGTTACGTCTTCGAAGGCTGATTTCATGTCCTATGATAAAAAGCCTTCTGTTTCCACCGCCAAACGTTTCAGGGGGGAATTTGCAACAGTTTAGCACCATTTTTGAGTGAATTGGAGAATTTCAGATTTTTGCTGAAGTTGTGACCCCGGGGCTTAGAAAATTTTTTTTTTCACACGTTACGTCTTCGAAGGCTGATTTCATGTCCTATGATAAAAAGCCTTCTGTTTCCACCGCCAAACGTTTCAGGGGGGAATTTGCTACAGTTTAGCACCATTTTTGAGTGAATTGGAGAATTTCAGATTTTTGCTGAAGTTGTGACCCCGGGGCTTAGAAAATTTTTTTTTTCACACGTTATGTCTTCGAAGGCTGATTTCATGTCCTATGATAAAAAGCCTTCTGTTTCCACCGCCAAGCTTTTCAGGGGAGAATTTACAACAGTTTAGCACCATTTTTGAGTGAATTGGAGAATTTCAGATTTTTGCTGAAGTTGTGACCCCGGGGCTTAGAATTTTTTTTTTTAACAGGTTAAGTTGTCGAGGGTTGATTTCTTGGCCTATGATAAAAAGCCTTCTGTTTCCACCGCCAAACCTTTCAGGGGAGAATTTGCAACAGTTTAGCACCATCTTTGAGTGAATTGGAGAATTTCAGATTTTTGCTGAAATTGTGACCCCGGGGCTTAGAATTTTTTTTTTTCACAGGTTAAGTGGTCGAGGGATGATTACTTGGCCTATGATAAAAAGCCTTCTGTTTCCACCGCCAAACCTTTCAGGGGAGAATTTGCAACAGTTTAGCACCATTTTTGAGTGAATTGGAGAATTTCAGATTTTTGCTGAAGTTGTGACCCCGGGGCTTAGAAATTTTTTTTTTCCACAGGTTAAGTTGTCGAGGGCTGATTTCATGTTCCATGATAAAAAGCCTTCTGTTTCCACCGCCAAACCTTTCAGGGGAGTATTTGCAAAACTTTGGCACCATCTTTGAGTGAATTGGAGAATTTCAGATTTTTGCTGAAGTTGTGACCCCGGGGCTTAGAAATTTTTTTTTTCACACGTTACGTCTTCGAAGGCTGATTTCATGTCCTATGATAAAAAGCCTTCTGTTTCCACCGCCAAACGTTTCAGGGGGGAATTTGCAACAGTTTAGCACCATTTTTGAGTGAATTGGAGAATTTCAGATTTTTGCTGAAGTTGTGACCCCGGGGGTTAGAAAAATTTTTTTTCACACGTTCCGTCTTCGAAGGCTGATTTCATGTCCTATGATAAAAAGCCTTCTGTCTCCACCGCCAAACCTTTCAGGGGAGTATTTGCAAAACACTGACACCATCTTTGAGTGAATTGGAGAATTTCAGATTTTTACTGAAGTTGTGACCCCGGGGTTTAGAAAAAAAATTTTTCACACGTTACGTCTTCGAAGGCTGATTTCATGTCCTATGATAAAAAGCCTTCTGTTTCCACCGCCAAACCTTTCAGGGGAGAATTTGCAACAGTTTAGCACCATCTTTGAGTGAATTGGAGAATTTCAGATTTTTGCTGAAATTGTGACCCCGGGGCTTAGATTTTTTTCCCCCACAGGTTAAGTTGTCGAGGGTTGACTTCTTGGCCTATGATAAAAAGTCTTCTGTTTCCACCGCCAAACCTTTCAGGGGAGAATTCGCAACAGTTTAGCACCATTTTTGAGTGAATTGGAGAATTTCAGATTTTTGCTGAAGTTGTGACCCCGGGGCTTAGAAATTTTTTTTTCACAGGTTAAGTTGTCGAGGGCTGATTTCATGTTCCATGATAAAAAGCCTTCTGTTTCCACCGCCAAACCTTTCAGGGGAGAATTTGCAAAACTTTGACACCATCTTTGAGTGAATTGGAGAATTTCAGATTTTTGCTGAAGTTGTGACCCCGGGGTTTAGAAAAAAAATTTTTCACACGTTACGTCTTCGAAGGCTGATTTCATGTCCTATGATAAAAAGCCTTCTGTTTCCACCGCCAAACCTTTCAGGGGAGAATTTGCAAAACTTTGGCACCATCTTTGAGTGAATTGGAGAATTTCAGATTTTTGCTGAAATTGTGACCCCGGGACTTAGAATTTTTTTTTTTAACAGGTTAAGTTGTCGAGGGTTGATTTTTTGGCCTATGATAAAAAGCCTTCTGTTTCCACCGCCAAACCTTTCAGGGGAGAATTTGCAACAGTTTAGCACCATCTTTGAGTGAATTGGAGAATTTCAGATTTTTGCTGAAATTGTGACCCCGGGGCTTAGAATTTTTTTTTTTCACAGGTTAAGTGGTCGAGGGATGATTACTTGGCCTATGATAAAAAGCCTTCTGTTTCCACCGCCAAACCTTTCAGGGGAGAATTTGCAACAGTTTAGCACCATTTTTGAGTGAATTGGAGAATTTCAGATTTTTGCTGAAGTTGTGACCCCGGGGCTTAGAAATTTTTTTTTCATAGGTTAAGTTGTTGAGGGCTGATTTCATGTTCCATGATAAAAGCCTTCTGTTTCCACCGCCAAACCTTTCAGGGGAGTATTTGCAAAACTTTGGCACCATCTTTGAGTCAATTGGAGAATTTCAGATTTTTGCTGAAGTTGTGACCCCGGGGCTTAGAAATTTTTTTTTTCACACGTTACGTCTTCGAAGGCTGATTTCATGTCCTATGATAAAAAGCCTTCTGTTTCCACCGCCAAACGTTTCAGGGGGGAATTTGCAACAGGTTAGCACCATTTTTGAGTGAATTGGAGAATTTCAGATTTTTGCTGAAGTTGTGACCCCGGTGCTTAGAAATTTTTTTTTTCACACGTTCCGTCTTTGAAGGCTGATTTCGTGTCCTATGATAAAAAGCCTTCTGTCTCCACCGCCAAACCTTTCAGGGGAGTATTTGCAAAACTTTGACACCATCTTTGAGTGAATTGGAGAATTTCAGATTTTTGCTGAAATTGTGACCCCGGGGCTTAGAAATTTTTTTTTTCACAGGTTAAGTTGTCGAGGGCTGATTTCATGTCCTATGATAAAAAGCCTTCTGTTTCCACCGCCAAACCTTTCAGGGGAGTATATGCAAAACATTGGCACCATCTTTGAGTGAATTGGAGAATTTCAGATTTTTGCTGAAGTTGTGACCCCGGGGCTTAGAAATTTTTTTTTTCACACGTTACGTCTTCGAAGGCTGATTTCATTTCCTATCATAAAAAGCCTTCTGTTTCCACCGCCAAACGTTTCAGGGGGGAATTTGCAACAGTTTAGCACCATTTTTGAGTGAATTGGAGAATTTCAGATTTTTGCTGAAGTTGTGACCCCGGGGGTTAGAAAAAAAATTTTTCACACATTCCGTCTTCGAAGGCTGATTTCATGTCCTATGATAAAAAGCCTTCTGTCTCCACCGCCAAACCTTTCAGGGGAGTATTTGGAAAACTTCGGCACCATCTTTGAGTGAATTGGAGAATTTCAGATTTTTGCTGAAGTTGTGACCCCGGGGCTTAGAATTTTTTTTTCCCACAGGTGAAGTTGTCGAAGGCTGATTTCATGTCCTATGATAAAAAGCCTTCTGTTTCCACCGCCAAACCTTTCAGGGGAGAATTTGCAACAGTTTAGCACCATTTTTGAGTGAATTGGGGAATTTCAGATTTTTGCTGAAGTTGTGACCCCGGGGCTTAGAAATTTTTTTTTTCACAGGTTAAGTTGTTGAGGGCTGATTTCATGTTCTATGATAAAAAGCCTTCTGTCTCCACCACCAAACCTTTCAGGGGAGTATTTGCAAAACACTGACACCATCTTTGAGTGAATTGGAGAATTTCAGATTTTTGCTGAAGTTGTGACCCCGGGGTTTAGAAAATTTTTTTTTCACACGTTCCGTCTTCGAAGGCTGATTTCATGTCCTATGATAAAAAGCCTTCTGTCTCCACCGCCAAACCTTTCAGGGGAGTATTTGGAAAACTTTGGCACCATTTTTGAGTGAATTGGGGAATTTCAGATTTTTGCTGAAATTGTGACCCCGGGGCTTAGATTTTTTTTTCCCACAGGTTAAGTTGTCGAGGGTTGACTTCTTGGCCTATGATAAAAAGCCTTCTGTTTCCACCGCCAAACCTTTCAGGGGAGAATTCGCAACAGTTTAGCACCATTTTTGAGTGAATTGGAGAATTTCAGATTTTTGCTGAAGTTGTGACCCCGGGGCTTAGAAATTTTTTTTTCACAGGTTAAGTTGTCGAGGGCTGATTTCATGTTCCATGATAAAAAGCCTTCTGTTTCCACCGCCAAACCTTTCAGGGGAGAATTTGCAAAACTTTGACACCATCTTTGAGTGAATTGGAGAATTTCAGATTTTTGCTGAAGTTGTGACCCCGGGGTTTAGAAAAAAAATTTTTCACACGTTACGTCTTCGAAGGCTGATTTCATGTCCTATGATAAAAAGCCTTCTGTTTCCACCGCCAAACCTTTCAGGGGAGAATTTGCAACAGTTTATCACCATCTTTGAGTGAATTGGAGAATTTCAGATTTTTGCTGAAATTGTGACCCCGGGGCTTAGAATTTTTTTTTTTAACAGGTTAAGTTGTCGAGGGTTGATTTTTTGGCCTATGATAAAAAGCCTTCTGTTTCCACCGCCAAACCTTTCAGGGGAGAATTTGCAACAGTTTAGCACCATCTTTGAGTGAATTGGAGAATTTCAGATTTTTGCTGAAATTGTGACCCCGGGGCTTAGAATTTTTTTTTTTCACAGGTTAAGTGGTCGAGGGATGATTACTTGGCCTATGATAAAAAGCCTTCTGTTTCCACCGCCAAACCTTTCAGGGGAGAATTTGCAACAGTTTAGCACCATTTTTGAGTGAATTGGAGAATTTCAGATTTTTGCTGAAGTTGTGACCCCGGGGCTTAGAAATTTTTTTTTTCCACAGGTTAAGTTGTCGAGGGCTGATTTCATGTCCTATGATAAAAAGCCTTCTGTTTCCACCGCCAAGCCTTTCAGGGGAGAATTTGCAACAGTTTAGCACCATTTTTGAGTGAATTGGAGAATTTCAGATTTTTGCTGAAGTTGTGACCCCGGGGCTTAGAAATTTTTTTTTCATAGGTTAAGTTGTTGAGGGCTGATTTCATGTTCCATGATAAAAAGCCTTCTGTTTCCACCGCCAAACCTTTCAGGGGAGTATTTGCAAAACTTTGGCACCATCTTTGAGTGAATTGGAGAATTTCAGATTTTTGCTGAAGTTGTGACCCCGGGGCTTAGAAATTTTTTTTTTCACACGTTACGTCTTCGAAGGCTGATTTCATGTCCTATGATCAAAAGCCTTCTGTTTCCACCGCCAAACGTTTCAGGGGGGAATCTGCAACAGTTTAGCACCATTTTTGAGTGAATTGGAGAATTTCAGATTTTTGCTGAAGTTGTGACCCCGGGGCTTAGAAAATTTTTTTTTCACACGTTCCGTCTTCGAAGGCTGATTTCATGTCCTATGATAAAAAGCCTTCTGTCTCCACAGCCAAACCTTTCAGGGGAGTATTTGCAAAACTTTGGCACCATCTTTGAGTGAATTGGAGAATTTCAGATTTTTGCTGAAGTTGTGACCCCGGGGCTTAGAATTTTTTTTTTTCACAGGTTAAGTTGTCGAAGGCTGATTTCATGTCCTATGATAAAAAGCCTTCTGTTTCCATTGCCAAACCTTTCAGGGGAGAATTTGCAACAGTTTAGCACCATTTTTGAGTGAATTGGAGAATTTCAGATTTTTGCTGAAGTTGTGACCCCGGGGCTTAGAAATTTTTTTTTCATAGGTTAAGTTGTTGAGGGCTGATTTCATGTTCCATGATAAAAAGCCTTCTGTTTCCACCGCCAAACCTTTCAGGGGAGTATTTGCAAAACTTTGGCACCATCTTTGAGTGAATTGGAGAATTTCAGATTTTTGCTGAAGTTGTGACCCCGGGGCTTAGAAATTTTTTTTTTCACACGTTACGTCTTCGAAGGCTGATTTCATGTCCTATGATCAAAAGCCTTCTGTTTCCACCGCCAAACGTTTCAGGGGGGAATCTGCAACAGTTTAGCACCATTTTTGAGTGAATTGGAGAATTTCAGATTTTTGCTGAAGTTGTGACCCCGGGGCTTAGAAAATTTTTTTTTCACACGTTCCGTCTTCGAAGGCTGATTTCATGTCCTATGATAAAAAGCCTTCTGTCTCCACAGCCAAACCTTTCAGGGGAGTATTTGCAAAACTTTGGCACCATCTTTGAGTGAATTGGAGAATTTCAGATTTTTGCTGAAGTTGTGACCCCGGGGCTTAGAATTTTTTTTTTTCACAGGTTAAGTTGTCGAAGGCTGATTTCATGTCCTATGATAAAAAGCCTTCTGTTTCCATTGCCAAACCTTTCAGGGGAGAATTTGCAACAGTTTAGCACCATTTTTGAGTGAATTGGAGAATTTCAGATTTTTGCTGAAGTTGTGACCCCGGGGCTTAGAAAAATTTTTTTTCACACGTTACGTCTTCGAAGGCTGATTTCATGTCCTATGATAAAAAGCCTTCTGTTTCCACCGCCAAGCTTTTCAGGGGAGTATTTACAACAGTTTAGCACCATTTTTGAGTGAATTGGAGAATTTCAGATTTTTACTGAAGTTGTGACCCCGGGGCTTAGAAATTTTTTTTTTAACAGGTTAAGTTGTCGAGGGTTGATTTCTTGGCCTATGATAAAAAGCCTTCTGTTTCCACCGCCAAACCTTTCAGGGGAGAATTTGCAACAGTTTAGCACCATCTTTGAGTGAATTGGAGAATTTCAGATTTTTGCTGAAATTTTTGACCCCGGGGCTTAGAATTTTTTTTTCACAGGTTAAGTTGTCGAGGGCTGATTTCATGTCCTATGATAAAAAGCCTTCTGTTTCCACCGCCAAGCTTTTCAGGGGAGAATTTACAACAGTTTAGCACCATTTTTGAGTGAATTGGAGAATTTCAGATTTATGCTGAAGTTGTGACCCCGGGGCTTAGAAATTTTTTTTTCACAGGTTAAGTTGTTGAGGGCTGATTTCATGTTCCATGATAAAAAGCCTTATGTTTCCACAGCCAAACCTTTCAGGGGAGAATTTGCAACACTTTAGCACCATCTTTGAGTGAATTGGAGAATTTCAGATTTTTGCTGAAGATGTGACCCCGGGGCTTAGAATTTTTTTTTTTCACAGGTTAAGTTGTCGAGGGTTGATTTCTTGCCCTATGATAAAAAGCCTTCTGTTTCCACCGCCAAACCTTTCAGGGGAGAATTTACAACAGTTTAGCACCATTTTTGAGTGAATTGGAGAATTTCAGATTTTTGCTGAAGTTGTGACCCCGGGGCTTAGAAATTTTTTTTTTCACAGGTTAAGTTGTCGAGGGCTGATTTCATGTCCTATGATAAAAAGCCTTCTGTTTCCACCGCCAAACCTTTCAGGGGAGAATTTGCAACAGTTTAGCACCATTTTTGAGTGAATTGGAGAATTTCAGATTTTTGCTGAAGTTGTGACCCCGGGGCTTAGAAATTTTTTTTTCACAGGTTAAGTTGTTGAGGGCTGATTTCATGTTCTATGATAAAAAGCCTTCTGTTTCCACCGCCAAACCTTTCAGGGGAGTATTTGCAAAACTTTGGCACCATCTTTGAGTGAATTGGAGAACTTCAGATTTTTGCTGAAGTTGTGACCCCGGGGTTTAGAAAAATTTTTTTTCACACGTTACGTCTTCGAAGGCTGATTTCATGTCCTATGATAAAAAGCCTTCTGTTTCCACCGCCAAACCTTTCAGGTGAGAATTTACAACAGTTTAGCAGCATTTTTGAGTGAATTGGAGAATTTCAGATTTTTGCTGAAATTATGACCCCGGGGCTTAGAAATTTTTTTTTTCACAGGTTAAGTTGTCGAGGGTTGATTTCTTGGCCTCTGATAAAAAGCCTTCTGTTTCCACCGCCAAACGTTTCAGGGGGGAATTTACAACAGTTTAGCACCATTTTTGAGTGAATTGGAGAATTTCAGATTTTTGCTGAAATTATGACCCCGGGGCTTAGAAATTTTTTTTTCACAGGTTAAGTTGTCGAGGGCTGATTTCATGTCCTATGATAAAAAGCCTTCTGTTTCCACCGCCAAACGTTTCAGGGGGGAATTTACAACAGTTTAGCACCATTTTTGAGTGAATTGGAGAATTTCAGATTTTTGCTGAAGTTGTGACCCCGGGGCTAAGAAAATTTTTTTTCCACACGTTCCGTCTTCGAAGGCTGATTTCATGTCCTATGATAAAAAGCCTTCTGTTTCCACCGCCAAACGTTTCAGGGGGGAATTTGCAACAGTTTAGCACCATTTTTGAGTGAATTGGAGAATTTCAGATTTTTGCTGAAGTTTTGACCCCGGGGCTTAGAAAATTTTTTTTTCACACGTTACGTCTTCGAAGGCTGATTTCATGTCCTATGATAAAAAGCCTTCTGTTTCCACCGCCAAACGTTTCAGGGGGGAATTTGCAACAGTTTAGCACCATTTTTGAGTGAATTGGAGAATTTCAGATTTTTGCTGAAGTTGTGACCCCGGGGCTTAGAAAATTTTTTTTTCACACGTTCCGTCTTCAAAGGCTGATTTCATGTCCTATGATAAAAAGCCTTCTGTTTCCACCGCCAAGCTTTTCAGGGGAGAATTTACAACAGTTTAGCACCATTTTTGAGTGAATTGGAGAATTTCAGATTTTTGCTGAAGTTGTGACCCCGGGGCTTAGAAATTTTTTTTTTCACAGGTTAAGTTGTCGAGGGTTGATTTCTTGGCCTATGATAAAAAGCCTTCTGTTTCCACCGCCAAACCTTTCAGGGGAGAATTTGCAACAGTTTAGCACCATCTTTGAGTGAATTGGAGAATTTCAGATTTTTGCTGAAATTGTGACCCCGGGGCTTAGAATTTTTTTTTTCACAGGTTAAGTTGTCGAGGGTTGAGTTCTTGGCTTATGATAAAAAGCCTTCTGTTTCCACCGCCAAACCTTTCAGGGGAGAATTTGCAACAGTTTAGCACCATTTTTGAGTGATTTGGAGAATTTCAGATTTTTGCTGAAGTTGTGACCCCGGGGCTTAGAATTTTTTTTTTTCACAGGTTAAGTTGTTGAGGGTTGATTTCTTGGCCTATGATAAAAAGCCTTCTGTTTCCACCACCAAACCTTTCAGGGGAGAATTTACAACAGTTTAGCACCATTTTTGAGTGAATTGGAGAATTTCAGATTTTTGCTGAAGTTGTGACCCCGGGGCTTAGAAATTTTTTTTTTCACAGATTAAGTTGTCGAGGGCTGATTTCATGTCCTATGATAAAAAGCCTTCTGTTTCCACCGCCAAACCTTTCAGGGGAGAATTTGCAACAGTTTAGCACCATTTTTGAGTGAATTGGAGAATTTCAGATTTTTGCTGAAGTTGTGACCCCGGGGCTTAGAAAAAATTTTTTTCACAGGTTAAGTTGTTGAGGGCTGATTTCATGTTCTATGATAAAAAAGCCTTCTGTTTCCACCGCCAAACCTTTCAGGGGAGAATTTGCAACAGTTTAGCACCATCTTCGAGTGAATTGGAGAATTTCAGATTTTTCCTGAAATTGTGACCCCGGCGCTTAGAATTTTTTTTTTCACAGGTTAAGTTGTCGAGGTTTGATTTCTTGGCTTATGATAAAAAGCCTTCTGTTTCCACCGCCAAACCTTTCAGGGGAGAATTTGCAACAGTTTAGCACCATTTTTGAGTGAATTGGAGAATTTCAGATTTTTACTGAAGTTGTGACCCCGGGGCTTAGAAATTTTTTTTTTCACAGGTTAAGTTGTCGAGGGCTGATTTCATGTCCTATGATAAAAAGCCTTCTGTTTCCACCGCCAAACCTTTCAGGGGAGAATTTACAACAGTTTAGCACCATTTTTGAGTGAATTGGAGAATTTCAGATTTTTGCTGAAGATGTGACCCAGGGGCTTAGAAATTTTTTTTCCCACAGGTTATGTTGTCGAAGGTTGATTTCTTGGCCTATGATAAAAAGCCTTCTGTTTCCACCGCCAAACCTTTCAGGGGAGAATTTGCAACACTTTAGCACCATCTTTGAGTGAATTGGAGAATTTCAGATTTTTGCTGAAGATGTGACCCCGGGGCTTAGAATTTTTTTTTTTCACAGGTTAAGTTGTCGAGGGCTGATTTCATGTCCTATGATAAAAAGCCTTCTGTTTCCACCGCCAAACCTTTCAGGGGAGAATTTGCAACAGTTTAGCACCATTTTTGAGTGAATTGGAGAATTTCAGATTTTTGCTGAAGTTGTGACCCCGGGGCTTAGAAATTTTTTTTTCACAGGTTAAATTGTTGAGGGCTGATTTCATGTTCTATGATAAAAAGCCTTCTGTTTCCACCGCCAAACCTTTCAGGGGAGTATTTGCAAAACTTTGGCACCATCTTTGAGTGAATTGGAGAACTTCAGATTTTTGCTGAAGTTGTGACCCCGGGGTTTAGAAAAAAATTTTTTCACACGTTACGTCTTCGAAGGCTGATTTCATGTCCTATGATAAAAAGCCTTCTGTTTCCACCGCCAAACCTTTCAGGTGAGAATTTACAACAGTTTAGCACCATTTTTGAGTGAATTGGAGAATTTCAGATTTTTGCTGAAATTGTGACCCAGGGGCTTAGAAATTTTTTTTTTCACAGGTTAAGTTGTCGAGGGTTGATTTCTTGGCCTCTGATAAAAAGCCTTCTGTTTCCACCGCCAAACCTTTCAGGGGAGTATTTGCAAATGTTTGGCACCATCTTTGAGTGAATTGGAGAATTTCAGATTTTTGCTGAAATTGTGACCCCAGGGCTTAGAAATTTTTTTTTTTCACAGGTTAAGTTGTCGAGGGCTGATTTCATGTCCTATGATAAAAAGCCTTCTGTTTCCACCGCCAAACGTTTCAGGGGGGAATTTGCAACAGTTTAGCACCATTTTTGAGTGAATTGGAGAATTTCAGATTTTTGCTGAAGTTGTGACCCCGGGGCTTAGAAAAATTTTTTTTCACACGTTACGTCTTCGAAGGCTGATTTCATGTCCTATGATAAAAAGCCTTCTGTTTCCACGCCAAACGTTTCAGGGGGGAATTTGCAACAGTTTAGCACCATTTTTGAGTGAATTGGAGAATTTCAGATTTTTGCTGAAGTTGTGACCCCGGGGCTTAGAAAAATTTTTTTTCACACGTTCCGTCTTCGAAGGCTGATTTCATGTCCTATGATAAAAAGACTTCTGTTTCCACCGCCAAGCTTTTCAGGGGAAAATTTACAACAGTTTAGCACCATTTTTGAGTGAATTGGAGAATTTCAGATTTTTGCTGAAGTTGTGACCCCGGGGCTTAGAAATTTTTTTTTTCACAGGTTAAGTTGTCGAGGGTTGATTTCTTGGCCTATGATAAAAAGCCTTCTGTTTCCACCGCCAAACCTTTCAGGGGAGAATTTGCAACAGTTTAGCACCATCTTTGAGTGAATTGGAGAATTTCAGATTTTTGCTGAAATTGTGACCCCGGGGCTTAGAATTTTTTTTTTCACAGGTTAAGTTGTCGAGGGTTGATTTCTTGGCTTATGATAAAAAGCCTTCTGTTTCCACCGCCAAACCTTTCAGGGGAGAATTTGCAACAGTTTAGAACCATTTTTGAGTGAATTGGAGATTTCAGATTTTTGCTGAAGTTGTGACCCCGGGGCTTAGAATTTTTTTTTTTCACAGGTTAAGTTGTTGAGGGCTGATTTCATGTCCTATGATAAAAAGCCTTCTGTTTCCACCGCCAAACCTTTCAGGGGAGAATTTACAACAGTTTAGCACCATTTTTGAGTGAATTGGAGAATTTCAGATTTTTGCTGAAGATGTGACCCCGGGGCTTAGAAATTTTTTTTTCCACAGGTTATGTTGTCGAGGGTTGATTTCTTGGCCTATGATAAAAAGCCTTCTGTTTCCACCGCCAAACCTTTCAGGGGAGAATTTGCAACAGTTTAGCACCATCTTTGAGTGAATTGGAGAATTTCAGATTTTTGCTGAAGTTGTGAACCCGGGGCTTAGAATTTTTTTTTTTTCACAGGTTAAGTTGTCGAGGGTTGATTTCTTGGCCTATGATAAAAAGCCTTCTGTTTCCACCGCCAAACCTTTCAGGGGAGAATTTACAACAGTTTATCACCATTTTTGAGTGAATTGGAGAATTTCAGATTTTTGCTGAAGTTGTGACCCCGGGGCTTAGAAATTTTTTTTTTCACAGATTAAGTTGTCGAGGGCTGATTTCATGTCCTATGATAAAAAGCCTTCTGTTTCCACCGCCAAACCTTTCAGGGGAGAATTTGCAACAGTTTAGCACCATTTTTGAGTGAATTGGAGAATTTCTGATTTTTGCTGAAGTTGTGACCCCGGGGCTTAGAATTTTTTTTTTCACAGGTTAAGTTGTTGAGGGCTGATTTCATGTTCTATGATAAAAAGCCATCTGTTTCCACCGCCAAACCTTTCAGGGGAGTATTTGCAAAACTTTGGCACCATCTTTGAGTGAATTGGAGAACTTCAGATTTTTGCTAAAGTTGTGACCCCGGGGTTTAGAAAAATTTTTTTTCACACGTTACGTCTTCGAAGGCTGATTTCATGTCCTATGATAAAAAGCCTTCTGTTTCCACCGCCAAACCTTTCAGGGGAGAATTTACAACAGTTTAGCGCCATTTTTGAGTGAATTGGAGAATTTCAGATTTTTGCTGAAGATGTGACCCCGGGGCTTAGAAATTTTTTTTTCCACAGGTTATGTTGTCGAGGGTTGATTTCTTGGCCTATGATAAAAAGCCTTCTGTTTCCACCGCCAAACCTTTCAGGGCAGAATTTGCAACAGTTTAGCACCATCTTTGAGTGAATTGGAGAATTTCAGATTTTTGCTGAAGTTGTGACCCCGGGGCTTAGAATTTTTTTTTTTTCACAGGTTAAGTTGTCGAGGGTTGATTTCTTGGCCTATGATAAAAAGCCTTCTGTTTCCACCGCCAAACCTTTCAGGGGAGAATTTACAACAGTTTAGCACCATTTTTGAGTGAATTGGAGAATTTCAGATTTTTGCTGAAGTTGTGACCCCGGGGCTTAGAAATTTTTTTTTTCACAGATTAAGTTGTCGAGGGCTGATTTCATGTCCTATGATAAAAAAGCCTTCTGTTTCCACCGCCAAACCTTTCAGGGGAGAATTTGCAACAGTTTAGCACCATTTTTGAGTGAATTGGAGAATTTCAGATTTTTGCTGAAGTTGTGACCCCGGGGCTTAGAAATTTTTTTTTTCACAGGTTAAGTTGTCGAGGGCTGATTTCATGTCCTCTGATAAAAAGCCTTCTGTTTCCACCGCCAAACCTTTCAGGGGAGAAATTGCAACAGCTTAGCACCATTTTTGAGTGAATTGGAGAATTTCAGATTTTTGCTGAAGTTGTGACCCCGGGGCTTAGAAAAAATTTTTTTCACACGTTCCGTCTTCGAAGGCTGATTTCATGTCCTATGATAAAAAGCCTTCTGTTTCCACCGCCAAACGTTTCAGGGGGGAATTTGCAACAGTTTATCAACATTTTTGAGTGAATTGGAGAATTTCAGATTTTTGCTGAAGTTGTGACCCCGGGGCTTAGAATTTTTTTTTTTCACAGGTTAAGTTGTCGAGGGTTGATTTCTTGGCCTATGATAAAAAGCCTTCTGTTTCCACCGCCAAACCTTTCAGGGGAGAATTTACAAGAGTTTAGCACCATTTTTGAGTGAATTGGAGAATTTCAGATTTTTGCTGAAGTTGTGACCCCGGGGCTTAGAAATTTTTTTTTTCACAGGTTAAGTTGTCGAGGGCTGATTTCATGTCCTATGATAAAAAGCCTTCTGTTTCCACCGCCAAACCTTTCAGGGGAGAATTTGCAACAGTTTAGCACCATTTTTGAGTGAATTGGAGAATTTCAGATTTTTGCTGAAGTTGTGACCCCGGGGCTTAGAATTTTTTTTTTTTCACAGGTTAAGTTGTCGAGGGTTGATTTCTTGGCCTATGATAAAAAGCCTTCTGTTTCCACCGCCAAACCTTTCAGGGGAGAATTTACAAGAGTTTAGCACCATTTTTGAGTGAATTGGAGAATTTCAGATTTTTGCTGAAGTTGTGACCCCGGGGCTTAGAAAATTTGTTTTTCACACGTTCCGTCTTCGAAGGCTGATTTCATGTCCTATGATAAAAAGCCTTCTGTTTCCACCGCCAAACCTTTCAGGGGAGAATTTGCAACAGTTTAGCACCATTTTTGAGTGAATTGGAGAATTTCAGATTTTTGCTGAAGTTGTGACCCCGGGGCTTAGAAATTTTTTTTTCACAGGTTAAGTTGTTGAGGGCTGATTTCATGTTCTATGATAAAAAGCCTTCTGTTTCCACCGCCAAACCTTTCAGGGGAGTATTTGCAAAACTTTGGCACCATCTTTGAGTGAATTGGAGAACTTCAGATTTTTGCTGAAGTTGTGACCCCGGGGTTTAGAAAAAAATTTTTTCACACGTTACGTCTTCGAAGGCTGATTTCATGTCCTATGATAAAAAGCCTTCTGTTTCCACCGCCAAACGTTTCAGGGGGGAATTTGCAACAGTTTAGCACCATTTTTGAGTGAATTGGAGAATTTCAGATTTTTGCTGAAGTTGTGACCCCGGGCCTTAGAAAATTTTTTTTTTCACAGATTAAGTTGTCGAGGGTTGATTTCTTGGCCTCTGATAAAAAGCCTTCTGTTTCCACCGCCAAACGTTTCAGGGGGGAATTTGCAACAGTTTATCACCATTTTTGAGTGAATTGGAGAATTTCAGATTTTTGCTGAAGTTGTGACCCCGGGGCTTAGAAAAATTTTTTTTCACACATTCCGTCTTCGAAGGCTGATTTCATATCCTATGATAAAAAGCCTTCTGTTTCCACCGCCAAGCTTTTCAGGGGAGAATTTACAACAGTTTAGCACCATTTTTGAGTGAATTGGAGAATTTCAGATTTTTGCTGAAGTTGTGACCCCGGGGCTTAGAAATTTTTTTTTTCACAGGTTAAGTTGTCGAGGGCTGATTTCATGTCCTATGATAAAAAGCCTTCTGTTTCCACCGCCAAACCTTTCAGGGGAGAATTTGCAACAGTTTAGCACCATCTTTGAGTGAATTGGAGAATTTCAGATTTTTGCTGAAATTGTGACCCCGGGGCTTAGAATTTTTTTTTTCACAGGTTAAGTTGTCGAGGGTTGATTTCTTGGCCTCTGATAAAAAGCCTTCTGTTTCCACCGCCAAACCTTTCAGGGGAGTATTTGCAAAACTTTGGCACCATCTTTGAGTGAATTGGAGAATTTCAGATTTTTGCTGAAATTGTGACCCCGGGGCTTAGAAATTTTTTTTTCACAGGTTAAGTTGTCGAGGGCTGATTTCATGTCCTATGATAAAAAGCCTTCTGTTTCCACCGCCAAACCTTTCAGGGGAGAATTTGCAACAGTTTAGCACCATTTTTGAGTGAATTGGAGAATTTCAGATTTTTGCTGAAGTTGTGACCCCGGGGCTTAGAATTTTTTTTTTCACAGGTTAAGTTGTTGAGGGCTGATTTCATGTTCTATGATAAAAAGCCTTCTGTTTCCACCGCCAAACCTTTCAGGGGAGTATTTGCAAAACTTTGGCACCATCTTTGAGTGAATTGGAGAACTTCAGATTTTTGCTGAAGTTGTGACCCCGGGGTTTAGAAAAAATTTTTTTCACACGTTACGTCTTCGAAGGCTGATTTCATGTCCTATGATAAAAAGCCTTCTGTTTCCACCGCCAAACCTTTCAGGGGAGAATTTACAACAGTTTAGCACCATTTTTGAGTGAATTGGAGAATTTCAGATTTTTGCTGAAATTGTGACCCCGGGGCTTAGAAATTTTTTTTTCACAGGTTAAGTTGTCGAGGGTTGATTTCTTGGCCTCTGATAAAAAGCCTTCTGTTTCCACCGCCAAACCTTTTAGGGGAGTATTTGCAAAACTGTGGCACCATCTTTGAGTGAATTGGAGAATTTCAGATTTTTGCTGAAATTGTGACCCCGGGGCTTAGAATTTTTTTTTTTCACAGGTTAAGTTGTCTAGGGCTGATTTCATGTCCTATGATAAAAAGCCTTCTGTTTCCACCGCCAAACCTTTCAGGGGAGTATTTGCAAAACTTTGGCACCTTCTTTGAGTGAATTGGAGAATTTCAGATTTTTGCTGAAGTTGTGACCCCGGGGCTTAGAAAATTTTTTTTCCACACGTTACGTCTTTGAAGGCTCATTTCATGTCCTATGATAAAAAGCCTTCTGTTTCCACCGCCAAACGTTTCAGGGGGGAATTTGCAACAGTTTAGCACCATTTTTGAGTGAATTGGAGAATTTCAGATTTTTGCTGAAGTTGTGACCCCGGGGCTTAGAAAAATTTTTTTTCACACATTCCGTCTTCGAAGGCTGATTTCATATCCTATGATAAAAAGCCTTCTGTTTCCACCGCCAAGCTTTTCAGGGGAGAATTTACAACAGTTTATCACCATTTTTGAGTGAATTGGAGAATTTCAGATTTTTGCTGAAGTTGTGACCCCGGAGCTTAGAAATTTTTTTTTTCACAGGTTAAGTTGTCGAGGGTTGATTTCTTGGCCTCTGATAAAAAGCCTTCTGTTTCCACCGCCAAACCTTTCAGGGGAGTATTTGCAAAACTTTGGCACCATCTTTGAGTGAATTGGAGAATTTCAGATTTTTGCTGAAATTGTGACCCCGGGGCTTAGAAATTTTTTTTTCACAGGTTAAGTTGTCGAGGGCTGATTTCATGTCCTATGATAAACAGCCTTCTGTTTCCACCGCCAAACCTTTCAGGGGGGAATTTGCAACAGTTTAGCACCATTTTTGAGTGAATTGGAGAATTTCAGATTTTTGCTGAAGTTGTGACCCCGGGGCTTAGAAAATTTGTTTTTCACACGTTCCGTCTTCGAAGGCTGATTTCATGTCCTATGATAAAAAGCCTTCTGTTTCCACCGCCAAACGTTTCAGGGGGGAATTTGCAACAGTTTATCACCATTTTTGAGTGAAATGGAGAATTTCAGATTTTTGCTGAAGTTGTGACCCCGGGGCTTAGAATTTTTTTTTTTCACAGGTTAAGTTGTCGAGGGTTGATTTCTTGGCCTATGATAAAAAGCCTTCTGTTTCCACCGCCAAACCTTTCAGGGGAGAATTTACAAGAGTTTAGCACCATTTTTGAGTGAATTGGAGAATTTCAGATTTTTGCTGAAGTTGTGACCCCGGGGCTTAGAAAAAATTTTTTTCACACGTTCCGTCTTCGAAGGCTGATTTCATGTCCTATGATAAAAAGCCTTCTGTTTCCACCGCCAAGCTTTTCAGGGGAGAATTTACAACAGTTTAGCACCATTTTTGAGTGAATTGGAGAATTTCAGATTTTTGCTGAAGTTGTGACCCCGGGGCTTAGAAATTTTTTTTTTCACAGGTTAAGTTGTCGAGGGTTGATTTCTTGGCCTATGATAAAAAGCCTTCTGTTTCCACCGCCAAACCTTTCAGGGGAGAATTTGCAACAGTTTAGCACCATCTTTGAGTGAATTGGAGAATTTCAGATTTTTGCTGAAATTGTGACCCCGGGGCTTAGAATTTTTTTTTTTCACAGGTTAAGTTGTCGAGGGTTGATTTCTTGGCTTATGATAAAAAGCCTTCTGTTTCCACCGCCAAACCTTTCAGGGGAGAATTTGCAACAGTTTAGCACCATTTTTGAGTGAATTGGATATTTCAGATTTTTGCTGAAGTTGTGACCCCGGGGCTTAGAAATTTTTTTTTTCACAGGTTAAGTTGTCGAGGGCTGATTTCATGTCCTATGATAAAAAGCCTTCTGTTTCCACCGCCAAACCTTTCAGGGGAGAATTTACAACAGTTTAGCACCTTTTTTGAGTGAATTGGAGAATTTCAGATTTTTGCTGAAGATGTGACCCCGGGGCTTAGAAATTTTTTTTTCCACAGGTTATGTTGTCGAGGGTTGATTTCTTGGCCTATGATAAAAAGCCTTCTGTTTCCACCGCCAAACGTTTCAGGGGAGAATTTGCAACAGTTTAGCACCATCTTTGAGTGAATTGGAGAATTTCAGATTTTTGCTGAAGTTGTGACCCCGGGGCTTAGAAATTTTTTTTTTCACAGATTAAGTTGTCGAAGGCTGATTTCATGTCCTATGATAAAAAGCCTTCTGTTTCCACCGCCAAACCTTTCAGGGGAGAATTTGCAACAGTTTAGCACCATTTTTGAGTGAATTGGAGAATTTCAGATTTTTGCTGAAGTTGTGACCCCGGGGCTTAGAATTTTTTTTTTCACAGGTTAAGTTGTTGAGGGCTGATTTCATGTTCTATGATAAAAAGCCTTCTGTTTCCACCGCCAAACCTTTCAGGGGAGTATTTGCAAAACTTTGGCACCATCTTTGAGTGAATTGGAGAACTTCAGATTTTTGCTGAAGTTGTGACCCCGGGGTTTAGAAAAAAATTTTTTCACACGTTACGTCTTCGAAGGCTGATTTCATGTCCTATGATAAAAAGCCTTCTGTTTCCACCGCCAAACCTTTCAGGGGAGAATTTACAACAGTTTAGCACCATTTTTGAGTGAATTGGAGAATTTCAGATTTTTGCTGAAGATGTGACCCCGGGGCTTAGAAAATTTTTTTTTCCACAGGTTATGTTGTCGAGGGTTGATTTCTTGGCCTATGATAAAAAGCCTTCTGTTTCCACCGCCAAACCTTTCAGGGGAGAATTTGCAACAGTTTAGCACCATCTTTGAGTGAATTGGAGAATTTCAGATTTTTGCTGAAGTTGTGACCCCGGGGCTTAGAATTTTTTTTTTTTTCACAGGTTAAGTTGTCGAGGGTTGATTTCTTGGCCTATGATAAAAAGCCTTCTGTTTCCACCGCCAAACCTTTCAGGGGAGAATTTACAACAGTTTAGCACCATTTTTGAGTGAATTGGAGAATTTCAGATTTTTGCTGAAGTTGTGACCCCGGGGCTTAGAATGTTTTTTTTTCACAGATTAAGTTGTCGAGGGTTGATTTCATGTCCTATGATAAAAAGCCTACTGTTTCCACCGCCAAACCTTTCAGGGGAGAATTTGCAACAGTTTAGCACCATTTTTGAGTGAATTGGAGAATTTCAGATTTTTGCTGAAGTTGTGACCCCGGGGCTTAGAATTTTTTTTTTCACAGGTTAAGTTGTTGAGGGCTGATTTCATGTTCTATGATAAAAAGCCTTCTGTTTCCACCGCCAAACCTTTCAGGGGAGTATTTGCAAAACTTTGGCACCATCTTTGAGTCAATTGGAGAATTTCAGATTTTTGCTGAAGATGTGACCCCGGGGCTTAGAAATTTTTTTTTTCCACAGGTTATGTTGTCGAGGGTTGATTTCTTGGCCTATGATAAAAAGCCTTCTGTTTCCACCGCCAAACCTTTCAGGGGAGAATTTGCAACAGTTTAGCACCATCTTTGAGTGAATTGGAGAATTTCAGATTTTTGCTGAAGTTGTGACCCCGGGGCTTAGAATTTTTTTTTTTTCACAGGTTAAGTTGTCGAGGGTTGATTTCTTGGCCTATGATAAAAAGCCTTCTGTTTCCACCGCCAAACCTTTCAGGGGAGAATTTACAACAGTTTAGCACCATTTTTGAGTGAATTGGAGAATTTCAGATTTTTGCTGAAGTTGTGACCCCGGGGCTTAGAATGTTTTTTTTTTCACAGATTAAGTTGTCGAGGGCTGATTTCATGTCCTATGATAAAAAGCCTTCTGTTTCCACCGCCAAACGTTTCAGGGGGGAATTTGCAACAGTTTATCACCATTTTTGAGTGAATTGGAGAATTTCAGATTTTTGCTGAAGTTGTGACCCCGGGGCTTAGAATTTTTTTTTTTCACAGGTTAAGTTGTCGAGGGTTGATTTCTTGGCCTATGATAAAAAGCCTTCTGTTTCCACCGCCAAACCTTTCAGGGGAGAATTTACAAGAGTTTAGCACCATTTTTGAGTGAATTGGAGAATTTCAGATTTTTGCTGAAGTTGTGACCCCGGGGCTTAGAATTTTTTTTTTCACAGGTTAAGTTGTTGAGGGCTGATTTCATGTTCTATGATAAAAAGCCTTCTGTTTCCACCGCCAAACCTTTCAGGGGAGTATTTGCAAAACTTTGGCACCATCTTTGAGTCAATTGGAGAATTTCAGATTTTTGCTGAAATTGTGACCCCGGGGCTTAGAATTTTTTTTTTCACAGGTTAAGTTGTCGAGGGCTGATTTCATGTCCTATGATAAAAAGCCTTCTGTTTCCACCGCCAAACCTTTCAGGGGAGTATTTGCAAAACTTTGGCACCTTCTTTGAGTGAATTGGAGAATTTCAGATTTTTGCTGAAGTTGTGACCCCGGGGCTTAGAAAAATTTTTTTTCACACGTTACGTCTTTGAAGGCTGATTTCATGTCCTATGATAAAAAGCCTTCTGTTTCCACCGCCAAACGTTTCAGGGGGGAATTTGCAACAGTTTAGCACCATTTTTGAGTGAATTGGAGAATTTCAGATTTTTGCTGAAGTTGTGACCCCGGGGCTTAGAAAATTTGTTTTTCACACGTTCCGTCTTCGAAGGCTGATTTCATGTCCTATGATAAAAAGCCTTCTGTTTCCACCGCCAAACCTTTCAGGGGAGAATTTACAACAGTTTAGCACCATTTTTGAGTGAATTGGAGAATTTCAGATTTTTGCTGAAGATGTGACCCCGGGGCTTAGAAATTTTTTTTTTCACAGATTAAGTTGTCGAGGGTTGATTTCTTGGCCTATGATAAAAAGCCTTCTGTTTCCACCGCCAAACCTTTCAGGGGAGAATTTGCAACAGTTTAGCACCATCTTTGAGTGAATTGGAGAATTTCAGATTTTTGCTGAAGTTGTGACCCCGGGGCTTAGAATTTTTTTTTTTTCACAGGTTAAGTTGTCGAGGGTTGATTTCTTGGCCTATGATAAAAAGCCTTCTGTTTCCACCGCCAAACCTTTCAGGGGAGAATTTACAACAGTTTAGCACCATTTTTGAGTGAATTGGAGAATTTCAGATTTTTGCTGAAGTTGTGACCCCGGGGCTTAGAATGTTTTTTTTTTCACAGATTAAGTTGTCGAGGGCTGATTTCATGTCCTATGATAAAAAGCCTTCTGTTTCCACCGCCAAACGTTTCAGGGGGGAATTTGCAACAGTTTATCACCATTTTTGAGTGAATTGGAGAATTTCAGATTTTTGCTGAAGTTGTGACCCCGGGGCTTAGAATTTTTTTTTTTCACAGGTTAAGTTGTCGAGGGTTGATTTCTTGGCCTATGATAAAAAGCCTTCTGTTTCCACCGCCAAACCTTTCAGGGGAGAATTTACAAGAGTTTAGCACCATTTTTGAGTGAATTGGAGAATTTCAGATTTTTGCTGAAGTTGTGACCCCGGGGCTTAGAATTTTTTTTTCACAGGTTAAGTTGTTGAGGGCTGATTTCATGTTCTATGATAAAAAGCCTTCTGTTTCCACCGCCAAACCTTTCAGGGGAGTATTTGCAAAACTTTGGCACCATCTTTGAGTCAATTGGAGAATTTCAGATTTTTGCTGAAATTGTGACCCCGGGGCTTAGAATTTTTTTTTTCACAGGTTAAGTTGTCGAGGGCTGATTTCATGTCCTATGATAAAAAGCCTTCTGTTTCCACCGCCAAACCTTTCAGGGGAGTATTTGCAAAACTTTGGCACCTTCTTTGAGTGAATTGGAGAATTTCAGATTTTTGCTGAAGTTGTGACCCCGGGGCTTAGAAAAAATTTTTTTCACACGTTACGTCTTTGAAGGCTGATTTCATGTCCTATGATAAAAAGCCTTCTGTTTCCACCGCCAAACGTTTCAGGGGGGAATTTGCAACAGTTTAGCACCATTTTTGAGTGAATTGGAGAATTTCAGATTTTTGCTGAAGTTGTGACCCCGGGGCTTAGAAAAAATTTTTTTCACACGTTACGTCTTCGAAGGCTGATTTCATGTCCTATGATAAAAAGCCTTCTGTTTCCACCGCCAAACGTTTCAGGGGGGAATTTGCAACAGTTTATCACCATTTTTGAGTGAATTGGAGAATTTCACATTTTTGCTGAAGTTGTGACCCCGGGGCTTAGAATTTTTTTTTCCACAGGTTAAGTTGTCGAGGGTTGATTTCTTGGCCTATGATAAAAAGCCTTCTGTTTCCACCGCCAAACCTTTCAGGGGAGAATTTACAAGAGTTTAGCACCATTTTTGAGTGAATTGGAGAATTTCAGATTTTTGCTGAAGTTGTGACCCCGGGGCTTAGAAATTTTTTTTTTCACAGGTTAAGTTGTCGAGGGCTGATTTCATGTCCTCTGATAAAAAGCCTTCTGTTTCCACCGCCAAACCTTTCAGGGGAGAATTTGCAACAGTTTAGCACCATTTTTGAGTGAATTGGAGAATTTCAGATTTTTGCTGAAGTTGTGACCCCGGGGCTTAGAAATTTTTTTTTCACAGGTTAAGTTGTTGAGGGCTGATTTCATGTCCTATGATAAAAAGCCTTCTGTTTCCACCGCCAAACCTTTCAGGGGAGTATTTGCAAAACTTTGGCACCATCTTTGAGTGAATTGGAGAATTTCAGATTTTTGCTGAAATTGTGACCCCGGGGCTTAGAAATTTTTTTTTCACAGGTTAAGTTGTCGAGGGCTGATTTCATGTCCTATGATAAAAAGCCTTCTGTTTCCACCGCCAAACCTTTCAGGGGAGTATTTGCAAAACTTTGGCACCTTCTTTGAGTGAATTGGAGAATTTCAGATTTTTGCTGAATTTGTGACCCCGGGGCTTAGAAAAATTTTTTTTCACACGTTACGTCTTTGAAGGCTGATTTCATGTCCTATGATAAAAAGCCTTCTGTTTCCACCGCCAAACGTTTCAGGGGGGAATTTGCAACAGTTTAGCACCATTTTTGAGTGAATTGGAGAATTTCAGATTTTTGCTGAAGTTGTGACCCGGGGCTTAGAAAATTTGTTTTTCACACGTTCCGTCTTCGAAGGCTGATTTCATGTCCTATGATAAAAAGCCTTCTGTTTCCACCGCCAAACGTTTCAGGGGGGAATTTGCAACAGTTTAGCACCATTTTTGAGTGAATTGGAGAATTTCAGATTTTTGCTGAAGTTGTGACCCCGGGGCTTAGAAAAATTTTTTTTCACACGTTACGTCTTCGAAGGCTGATTTCATGTCCTATGATAAAAAGCCTTCTGTTTCCACCGCCAAACGTTTCAGGGGGGAATTTGCAACAGTTTATCACCATTTTTGAGTGAATTGGAGAATTTCAGATTTTTGCTGAAGTTGTGACCCCGGGGCTTAGAATTTTTTTTTTTTCACAGGTTAAGTTGTCGAGGGTTGATTTCTTGGCCTATGATAAAAAGCCTTCTGTTTCCACCGCCAAACCTTTCAGGGGAGAATTTACAACAGTTTAGCACCATTTTTGAGTGAATTGGAGAATTTCAGATTTTTGCTGAAGTTGTGACCCCGGGGCTTAGAAAATTTTTTTTTTCCACAGGTTAAGTTGTCGAGGGTTGATTTCTTGGCCTATGATAAAAAGCCTTCTGTTTCCACCGCCAAACCTTTCAGGGGAGAATTTGCAACAGTTTATCACCATTTTTGAGTGAATTGGAGAATTTCAGATTTTTGCTGAAGTTGTGACCCCGGGGCTTAGAAATTTTTTTTTCACAGGTTAAGTTGTTGAGGGCTGATTTCATGTTCTATGATAAAAAGCCTTCTGTTTCCACCGCCAAACCTTTCAGGGGAGTATTTGCAAAACTTTGGCACCATCTTTGAGTGAATTGGAGAACTTCAGATTTTTGCTGAAGTTGTGACCCCGGGGTTTAGAAAAAAATTTTTTCGCACGTTACGTCTTCGAAGGCTGATTTCATGTCCTATGATAAAAAGCCTTCTGTTTCCACCGCCAAACCTTTCAGGGGAGAATTTACAACAGTTTAGCACCATTTTTGAGTGAATTGGAGAATTTCAGATTTTTGCTGAAATTGTGACCCCGGGGCTTAGAAATTTTTTTTTTCACACGTTAAGTTGTCGAGGGTTGATTTCTTGGCCTCTGATAAAAAGCCTTCTGTTTCCACCGCCAAACCTTTCAGGGGAGTATTTGCAAAACTTTGGCACCATCTTTGAGTGAATTGGAGAATTTCAGATTTTTGCTGAAATTGTGACCCCGGGGCTTAGAAATTTTTTTTTCACAGGTTAAGTTGTCGAGGGCTGATTTCATGTCCTATGATAAAAAGCCTTCTGTTTCCACCGCCAAACCTTTCAGGGGAGTATTTGCAAAACTTTGGCACCTTCTTTGAGTGAATTGGAGAATTTCAGATTTTTGCTGAAGTTGTGACCCCGGGGCTTAGAAAAATTTTTTTTCACACGTTACGTCTTTGAAGGCTGATTTCATGTCCTATGATAAAAAGCCTTCTGTTTCCACCGCCAAACGTTTCAGGGGGGAATTTGCAACAGTTTAGCACCATTTTTGAGTGAATTGGAGAATTTCAGATTTTTGCTGAAGTTGTGACCCCGGGGCTTAGAAAATTTGTTTTTCACACGTTCCGTCTTCGAAGGCTGATTTCATGTCCTATGATAAAAAGCCTTCTGTTTCCACCGCCAAACGTTTCAGGGGGGAATTTGCAACAGTTTAGCACCATTTTTGAGTGAATTGGAGAATTTCAGATTTTTGCTGAAGTTGTGACCCCGGGGCTTAGAAAAATTTTTTTTCACACGTTACGTCTTCGAAGGCTGATTTCATGTCCTATGATAAAAAGCCTTCTGTTTCTACCGCCAAACCTTTCAGGGGAGAATTTACAACAGTTTAGCACCATTTTTGAGTGAATTGGAGAATTTCAGATTTTTGCTGAAGATGTGACCCCGGGGCTTAGAAATTTTTTTTTTCCACAGGTTATGTTGTCGAGGGTTGATTTCTTGGCCTATGATAAAAAGCCTTCTGTTTCCACCGCCAAACCTTTCAGGGGAGAATTTGCAACAGTTTAGCACCATCTTTGAGTGAATTGGAGAATTTCAGATTTTTGCTGAAGTTGTGACCCCGGGGCTTAAAATTTTTTTTTTTTTCACAGGTTAAGTTGTCGAGGGTTGATTTCTTGGCCTATGATAAAAAGCCTTCTGTTTCCACCGCCAAACCTTTCAGGGGAGAATTTACAACAGTTTAGCACCATTTTTGAGTGAATTGGAGAATTTCAGATTTTTGCTGAAGTTGTGACCCCGGGGCTTAGAATGTTTTTTTTTCACAGATTAAGTTGTCGAGGGTTGATTTCATGTCCTATGATAAAAAGCCTACTGTTTCCACCGCCAAACCTTTCAGGGGAGAATTTGCAACAGTTTAGCACCATTTTTGAGTGAATTGGAGAATTTCAGATTTTTGCTGAAGTTGTGACCCCGGGGCTTAGAATTTTTTTTTTCACAGGTTAAGTTGTTGAGGGCTGATTTCATGTTCTATGATAAAAAGCCTTCTGTTTCCACCGCCAAACCTTTCAGGGGAGTATTTGCAAAACTTTGGCACCATCTTTGAGTCAATTGGAGAATTTCAGATTTTTGCTGAAATTGTGACCCCGGGGCTTAGAATTTTTTTTTTCACAGGTTAAGTTGTCGAGGGCTGATTTCATGTCCTATGATAAAAAGCCTTCTGTTTCCACCGCCAAACCTTTCAGGGGAGTATTTGCAAAACTTTGGCACCTTCTTTGAGTGAATTGGAGAATTTCAGATTTTTGCTGAAGTTGTGACCCCGGGGCTTAGAAAATTTTTTTTTCACACGTTACGTCTTTGAAGGCTGATTTCATGTCCTATGATAAAAAGCCTTCTGTTTCCACCGCCAAACGTTTCAGGGGGGAATTTGCAACAGTTTAGCACCATTTTTGAGTGAATTGGAGAATTTCAGATTTTTGCTGAAGTTGTGACCCCGGGGCTTAGAAAATTTGTTTTTCACACGTTCCGTCTTCGAAGGCTGATTTCATGTCCTATGATAAAAAGCCTTCTGTTTCCACCGCCAAACCTTTCAGGGGAGAATTTACAACAGTTTAGCACCATTTTTGAGTGAATTGGAGAATTTCAGATTTTTGCTGAAGTTGTGACCCCGGGGCTTAGAATTTTTTTTTTCACAGGTTAAGTTGTTGAGGGCTGATTTCATGTTCTATGATAAAAAGCCTTCTGTTTCCACCGCCAAACCTTTCAGGGGAGTATTTGCAAAACTTTGGCACCATCTTTGAGTCAATTGGAGAATTTCAGATTTTTGCTGAAATTGTGACCCCGGGGCTTAGAATTTTTTTTTTCACAGGTTAAGTTGTCGAGGGCTGATTTCATGTCCTATGATAAAAAGCCTTCTGTTTCCACCGCCAAACCTTTCAGGGGAGTATTTGCAAAACTTTGGCACCTTCTTTGAGTGAATTGGAGAATTTCAGATTTTTGCTGAAGTTGTGACCCCGGGGCTTAGAAAATTTTTTTTTCACACGTTACGTCTTTGAAGGCTGATTTCATGTCCTATGATAAAAAGCCTTCTGTTTCCACCGCCAAACGTTTCAGGGGGGAATTTGCAACAGTTTAGCACCATTTTTGAGTGAATTGGAGAATTTCAGATTTTTGCTGAAGTTGTGACCCCGGGGCTTAGAAAATTTGTTTTTCACACGTTCCGTCTTCGAAGGCTGATTTCATGTCCTATGATAAAAAGCCTTCTGTTTCCACCGCCAAACCTTTCAGGGGAGAATTTACAACAGTTTAGCACCATTTTTGAGTGAATTGGAGAATTTCAGATTTTTGCTGAAGATGTGACCCCGGGGCTTAGAAATTTTTTTTTTCCACTGGTTATGTTGTCGAGGGTTGATTTCTTGGCCTATGATAAAAAGCCTTCTGTTTCCACCGCCAAACCTTTCAGGGGAGAATTTGCAACAGTTTAGCACCATCTTTGAGTGAATTGGAGAATTTCAGATTTTTGCTGAAGTTGTGACCCCGGGGCTTAGAATTTTTTTTTTTTCACAGGTTAAGTTGTCGAGGGTTGATTTCTTGGCCTATGATAAAAAGCCTTCTGTTTCCACCGCCAAACCTTTCAGGGGAGAATTTACAACAGTTTAGCACCATTTTTGAGTGAATTGGAGAATTTCAGATTTTTGCTGAAGTTGTGACCCCGGGGCTTAGAATGTTTTTTTTTTCACAGATTAAGTTGTCGAGGGCTGATTTCATGTCCTATGATAAAAAGCCTTCTGTTTCCACCGCCAAACGTTTCAGGGGGGAATTTGCAACAGTTTATCACCATTTTTGAGTGAATTGGAGAATTTCAGATTTTTGCTGAAGTTGTGACCCCGGGGCTTAGAATTTTTTTTTTTCACAGGTTAAGTTGTCGAGGGTTGATTTCTTGGCCTATGATAAAAAGCCTTCTGTTTCCACCGCCAAACCTTTCAGGGGAGAATTTACAAGAGTTTAGCACCATTTTTGAGTGAATTGGAGAATTTCAGATTTTTGCTGAAGTTGTGACCCCGGGGCTTAGAATTTTTTTTTTCACAGGTTAAGTTGTTGAGGGCTGATTTCATGTTCTATGATAAAAAGCCTTCTGTTTCCACCGCCAAACCTTTCAGGGGAGTATTTGCAAAACTTTGGCACCATCTTTGAGTCAATTGGAGAATTTCAGATTTTTGCTGAAATTGTGACCCCGGGGCTTAGAATTTTTTTTTTCACAGGTTAAGTTGTCGAGGGCTGATTTCATGTCCTATGATAAAAAGCCTTCTGTTTCCACCGCCAAACCTTTCAGGGGAGTATTTGCAAAACTTTGGCACCTTCTTTGAGTGAATTGGAGAATTTCAGATTTTTGCTGAAGTTGTGACCCCGGGGCTTAGAAAAAATTTTTTTCACACGTTACGTCTTTGAAGGCTGATTTCATGTCCTATGATAAAAAGCCTTCTGTTTCCACCGCCAAACGTTTCAGGGGGGAATTTGCAACAGTTTAGCACCATTTTTGAGTGAATTGGAGAATTTCAGATTTTTGCTGAAGTTGTGACCCCGGGGCTTAGAAAATTTGTTTTTCACACGTTCCGTCTTCGAAGGCTGATTTCATGTCCTATGATAAAAAGCCTTCTGTTTCCACCGCCAAACGTTTCAGGGGGGAATTTGCAACAGTTTCGCACCATTTTTGAGTGAATTGGAGAATTTCAGATTTTTGCTGAAGTTGTGACCCCGGGGCTTAGAAAAATTTTTTTTCACACGTTACGTCTTCGAAGGCTGATTTCATGTCCTATGATAAAAAGCCTTCTGTTTCCACCGCCAAACGTTTCAGGGGGGAATTTGCAACAGTTTATCACCATTTTTGAGTGAATTGGAGAATTTCAGATTTTTGCTGAAGTTGTGACCCCGGGGCTTAGAATTTTTTTTTTTTCACAGGTTAAGTTGTCGAGGGTTGATTTCTTGGCCTATGATAAAAAGCCTTCTGTTTCCACCGCCAAACCTTTCAGGGGAGAATTTACAACAGTTTAGCACCATTTTTGAGTGAATTGGAGAATTTCAGATTTTTGCTGAAGTTGTGACCCCGGGGCTTAGAAAATTTTTTTTTTCCACAGGTTAACTTGTCGAGGGTTGATTTCTTGGCCTATGATAAAAAGCCTTCTGTTTCCACCGCCAAACCTTTCAGGGGAGAATTTGCAACAGTTTATCACCATTTTTGAGTGAATTGGAGAATTTCAGATTTTTGCTGAAGTTGTGACCCCGGGGCTTAGAATTTTTTTTTTTTCACAGGTTAAGTTGTCGAGGGTTGATTTCTTGGCCTATGATAAAAAGCCTTCTGTTTCCACCGCCAAACCTTTCAGGGGAGAATTTACAACAGTTTAGCACCATTTTTGAGTGAATTGGAGAATTTCAGATTTTTGCTGAAGTTGTGACCCCGGGGCTTAGAAAATTTTTTTTTTCCACAGGTTAACTTGTCGAGGGTTGATTTCTTGGCCTATGATAAAAAGCCTTCTGTTTCCACCGCCAAACCTTTCAGGGGAGAATTTGCAACAGTTTATCACCATTTTTGAGTGAATTGGAGAATTTCAGATTTTTGCTGAAGTTGTGACCCCGGGGCTTAGAAATTTTTTTTTCACAGGTTAAGTTGTTGAGGGCTGATTTCATGTCCTATGATAAAAAGCCTTCTGTTTCCACCGCCAAACGTTTCAGGGGGGAATTTGCAACAGTTCGCACCATTTTTGAGTGAATTGGAGAATTTCAGATTTTTGCTGAAGTTGTGACCCCGGGGCTTAGAAAAATTTTTTTTCACACGTTACGTCTTCGAAGGCTGATTTCATGTCCTATGATAAAAAGCCTTCTGTTTCCACCGCCAAACGTTTCAGGGGGGAATTTGCAACAGTTTATCACCATTTTTGAGTGAATTGGAGAATTTCAGATTTTTGCTGAAGTTGTGACCCCGGGGCTTAGAATTTTTTTTTTTCACAGGTTAAGTTGTCGAGGGTTGATTTCTTGGCCTATGATAAAAAGCCTTCTGTTTCCACCGCCAAACCTTTCAGGGGAGAATTTACAACAGTTTAGCACCATTTTTGAGTGAATTGGAGAATTTCAGATTTTTGCTGAAGTTGTGACCCCGGGGCTTAGAAAATTTTTTTTTTCCACAGGTTAACTTGTCGAGGGTTGATTTCTTGGCCTATGATAAAAAGCCTTCTGTTTCCACCGCCAAACCTTTCAGGGGAGAATTTGCAACAGTTTATCACCATTTTTGAGTGAATTGGAGAATTTCAGATTTTTGCTGAAGTTGTGACCCCGGGGCTTAGAAATTTTTTTTTCACAGGTTAAGTTGTTGAGGGCTGATTTCATGTTCTATGATAAAAAGCCTTCTGTTTCCACCGCCAAACCTTTCAGGGGAGTATTTGCAAAACTTTGGCACCATCTTTGAGTGAATTGGAGAACTTCAGATTTTTGATGAAGTTGTGACCCCGGGGTTTAGAAAAAAAATTTTTCGCACGTTACGTCTTCGAAGGCTGATTTCATGTCCTATGATAAAAAGCCTTCTGTTTCCACCGCCAAACCTTTCAGGGGAGAATTTACAACAGTTTAGCACCATTTTTGAGTGAATTGGAGAATTTCAGATTTTTGCTGAAATTGTGACCCGGGGCTTAGAAATTTTTTTTTTCACAGGTTAAGTTGTCGAGGGTTGATTTCTTGGCCTCTGATAAAAAGCCTTCTGTTTCCACCGCCAAACCTTTCAGGGGAGTATTTGCAACAGTTTAGCACCATCTTTGAGTGAATTGGAGAATTTCAGATTTTTGCTGAAATTGTGACCCCGGGGCTTAGAAATTTTTTTTTCACAGGTTAAGTTGTCGAGGGCTGATTTCATGTCCTATGATAAAAAGCCTTCTGTTTCCACCGCCAAACCTTTCAGGGGAGTATTTGCAAAACTTTGGCACCTTCTTTGAGTGAATTGGAGAATTTCAGATTTTTGCTGAAGTTGTGACCCCGGGGCTTAGAAAAAATTTTTTTCACACGTTACGTCTTTGAAGGCTGATTTCATGTCCTATGATAAAAAGCCTTCTGTTTCCACCGCCAAACCTTTCAGGGGAGAATTTACAACAGTTTATCACCATTTTTGAGTGAATTGGAGAATTTCAGATTTTTGCTGAAGATGTGACCCCGGGGCTTAGAAATTTTTTTTCCCACAGGTTATGTTGTCGAGGGTTGATTTCTTGGCCTATGATAAAAAGCCTTCTGTTTCCACCGCCAAACCTTTCAGGGGAGAATTTACAACAGTTTAGCACCATTTTTGAGTGAATTGGAGAATTTCAGATTTTTGCTGAAGTTGTGACCCCGGGGCTTAGAAATTTTTTTTTTCACACGTTCCGTCTTCGAAGGCTGATTTCATGTCCTATGATAAAAAGCCTTCTGTTTCCACCGCCAAACCTTTCAGGGGAGAATTTACAACAGTTTATCACCATTTTTGAGTGAATTGGAGAATTTCAGATTTTTGCTGAAGATGTGACCCCGGGGCTTAGAAATTTTTTTTTCCACAGGTTATGTTGTCGAGGGTTGATTTCTTGGCCTATGATAAAAAGCCTTCTGTTTCCACCGCCAAACCTTTCAGGGGAGAATTTGCAACAGTTTAGCACCATCTTTGAGTGAATTGGAGAATTTCAGATTTTTGCTGAAGTTGTGACCCCGGGGCTTAGAATTTTTTTTCCCACAGGTTAAGTTGTCGAGGGCTGATTTCATGTTCTATGATAAAAAGCCTTCTCTTTCCACCGCCAAACCTTTCAGGGGAGTATTTGCAATTGTTTGGCACCATCTTTGAGTGAATTGGAGAATTTCAGATTTTTGCTGAAGTTGTCACCCCGGGGCTTAGAAATTTTTTTTTCCACAGGTTAAGTTGTCGAGGGCTGATTTCATGTTCTATGAGAAAAAACCTTATCTTTCCACCGCCAAACCTTTCAGGGGAGTATTTGCAAATGTTTGGCACCATCTTTTAGTGAATTGGAGAATTTCAGATTTTTGCTGAAGTTGTGACCCCGGGCTTTGAAATTTTTTTTCCCCACAGGTTAAGTTGTCGAGGGTTGATTTCTTGGCCTATGATAAAAAGCCTTCTGTTTCCTCCGCCAAACCTTTCAGGGGAGAATTTGCAACAGTTTAGCACCATCTTTGAGTGAATTGGAGAATTTCAGATTTTTGCTGAAGTTGTGACCCCGGGGCTTAGAAAAAAATTTTTTCACACATTACGTCTTCGAAGGCTGATTTCATGTCCTATGATAAAAAGCCTTCTGTTTCCACCGCCAAACGTTGCAGGGGAGTATTTGCAAAACTTTGGCACCATTTTTGAGTGAATTGGAGAATTTCAGATTTTTGCTGAAGTTGTGACCCCGGGGCTTAGAATTTTTTTTTTCACAGGTTAAGTTGTCGAGGGCTTATTTCATGTTGTATGATAAAAAGCCTTCTGTTTCCACCGCCAAACCTTTCAGGGGAGTATTTGCAAAGGTTTGGCACCATCTTTGAGTGAATTGGAGAATTTCAGATTTTTGCTGAAGTTGTGACCCCGGGGCTTAGAAATTTTTTTTTTCATACATTACGTCTTCGAAGGCTGATTTCATGTCCTATGATAAAAAGCCTTCTGTTTCCACCGCCAAACGTTGCAGGGAAGTATTTGCAAAACTTTGGCACCATCTTTGAGTGAATTGGAGAATTTCAGATTTTTGCTGAAGTTGTGACCCCGGGGCTTAGAAATTTTTTTTTTCACAGGTTAAGTTGTCGAGGGCTGATTTCATGTCCTATGATAAACAGCCTTCTGTTTCCACCGCCAAACCTTTCAGGGGAGAATTTACAACAGTTTAGCGCCATTTTTGAGTGAATTGGAGAATTTCAGATTTTTGCTGAAGTTGTGACCCCGGGCTTAGAAATTTTTTTTTTTCACAGGTTAAGTTGTCGAGGGTTGATTTCATGTTCTATGAGAAAAAACCTTATCTTTCCACCGCCAAACCTTTCAGGGGAGTATTTGCAAATGTTTGGCACCATCTTTTAGTGAATTGGAGAATTTCAGATTTTTGCTGAAGTTGTGACCCCGGGCTTTGAAATTTTTTTTTCCCACAGGTTAAGTTGTCGAGGGTTGATTTCTTGGCCTATGATAAAAAGCCTTCTGTTTCCACCGCCAAACCTTTCAGGGGAGAATTTGCAACAGTTTAGCACCATCTTTGAGTGAATTGGAGAATTTCAGATTTTTGCTGAAGTTGTGACCCCGGGGCTTAGAAAAATTTTTTTTCACACATTACGTCTTCGAAGGCTGATTTCATGTCCTATGATAAAAAGCCTTCTGTTTCCACCGCCAAACGTTGCAGGGGAGTATTTGCAAAACTTTGGCACCATTTTTGAGTGAATTGGAGAATTTCAGATTTTTGCTGAAGTTGTGACCCCGGGGCTTAGAATTTTTTTTTTCACAGGTTAAGTTGTCGAGGGCTTATTTCATGTTGTATGATAAAAAGCCTTCTGTTTCCACCGCCAAACCTTTCAGGGGAGTATTTGCAAAGGTTTGGCACCATCTTTGAGTGAATTGGAGAATTTCAGATTTTTGCTGAAGTTGTGACCCCGGGGCTTAGAATTTTTTTTTTCACAGGTTAAGTTGTCGAGGGTTGATTTCATGTCCTATGATAAAAAGCCTTCTGTTTCCACCGCCAAACCTTTCAGGGGAGAATTTACAACAGTTTAGCACCATTTTTGAGTGAATTGGAGAATTTCAGATTTTTGCTGAAGTTGTGACCCCGGGGCTTAGAATTTTTTTTTTTTCACAGGTTAAGTAGTCGAGGGCTGATTTCATGTCCTATGATAAAAACCTTCTGTTTCCACCGCCAAACCTTTCAGGGGAGAATTTACAAAAGTTTAGCACCATTTTTGAGTGAATTGGAGAATTTCAGATTTTTGCTGAAATTCTGACCCTGGGGCTTAGAAATTTTTTTTTTCACAGGTTAAGTTGTCGAGGGCTGATTTCATGTCCTATGATAAAAAGCCTTCTCTTTCCACCGCCAAACCTTTCAGGGGAGTATTTGCAAATGTTTGGCACCATCTTTGAGTGAATTGGAGAATTTCAGATTTTTGCTGAAGTTGTGACCCCGGGGCTTAGAAAATTTTTTTCCCACAGGTTAAGTTGTCGAGGGCTGATTTCATGTCCTATGATAAACAGCCTTCTGTTTCCACCGCCAAACCTTTCAGGGGAGAATTTACAACAGTTTGCCACCATTTTTGAGTGAATTGGAGAATTTCAGATTTTTGCTGAAGTTGTGACCCCGGGGCTTAGAAATTTTTTTTTCCACAGGTTAAGTTGTCGAGCGCTGATTTCATGTTCTATGAGAAAAAACCTTCTCTTTCCACCGCCAAACCTTTCAGGGGAGTATTTGCAAATGATTGGCACCATCTTTTAGTGAATTGGAGAATTTCAGATTTTTGCTGAAGTTGTGACCCCGGGCTTAGAAATTTTTTTTTTCACAGATTAAGTTGTCGAGGGTTGATTTCTTGGCCTATTATAAAAAGCCTTCTGTTTCCACCGCCAAACCTTTCAGGGGAGAATTTGCAACAGTTTAGGACCATCTTTGAGTGAATTGGAGAATTTCAGATTTTTGCTGAAGTTGTGACCCCGGGGCTTAGAAATTTTTTTTTTCACAGGTTAAGTTGTCGAGGGCTGATTTCATGTCCTATGATAAAAAGCCTTCTATTTCCACCGCCAAACCTTTCAGGGGAGAATTTGCAACAGTTTAGCACCATTTTTGAGTGAATTGGAGAATTTCAGATTTTTGCTGAAGTTGTGACCCCGGGGCTTAGAAAATTTTTTTCCCACAGGTTAAGTTGTCGAGGGCTGATTTCATGTCCTATGATAAACAGCCTTCTGTTTCCACCGCCAAACCTTTCAGGGGAGAATTTACAACAGTTTGCCACCATTTTTGAGTGAATTGGAGAATTTCAGATTTTTGCTGAAGTTGTGACCCCGGGGCTTAGAAATTTTTTTTTCCACAGGTTAAGTTGTCGAGCGCTGATTTCATGTTCTATGAGAAAAAACCTTCTCTTTCCACCGCCAAACCTTTCAGGGGAGTATTTGCAAATGATTGGCACCATCTTTTAGTGAATTGGAGAATTTCAGATTTTTGCTGAAGTTGTGACCCCGGGCTTAGAAATTTTTTTTTTCACAGGTTAAGTTGTCGAGGGTTGATTTCTTGGCCTATTATAAAAAGCCTTCTGTTTCCACCGCCAAAACTTTCAGGGGAGAATTTGCAACAGTTTAGGACCATCTTTGAGTGAATTGGAGAATTTCAGATTTTTGCTGAAGTTGTGACCCCGGGGCTTAGAAATTTTTTTTTTCACAGGTTAAGTTGTCGAGGGCTGATTTCATGTCCTATGATAAAAAGCCTTCTATTTCCACCGCCAAACCTTTCAGGGGAGAATTTGCAACAGTTTAGCACCATTTTTGAGTGAATTGGAGAATTTCAGATTTTTGCTGAAATTGTGACCCCGGGGCTTAGAAATTTTTTTTTTCACAGGTTAAGTTGTCGAGGGCTGATTTCATGTTCTATGATAAAAAGCCTTCTCTTTCCACCGCCAAACCTTTCAGGGGAGTATTTGCAAATGTTTGGCACCATCTTTGAGTGAATTGGAGAATTGCAGATTTTTGCTGAAGTTGTGACCCCGGGGCTTAGAAATTTTTCTTTTCACAGGTTAAGTTGTCGAGCGCTGATTTCCTGTCCTATGATAAAAAGCCTTCTGTTTCCACCGCCAAACCTTTCAGGGGAGTATTTGCAACACGTTGGCACCATCTTTGAGTGAATTGGAGAATTTCAAATTTTTGCTGAAGTTGTGACCCAGGGGGTTAGAAATTTTTTTTTCCACAGGTTAAGTTGTCGAGGGCTGATTTCATGTTCTATGATAAAAAGCCTTCTCTTTCCACCGCCAAACCTTTCAGGGGAGTATTTGCAAATGTTTGGCACCATCTTTGAGTGAATTGGAGAATTGCAGATTTTTGCTGAAGTTGTGACCCCGGGGCTTAGAAAAATTTTTTCCCACAGGTTAAGTTGTCGAGGGCTGATTTCATGTCCTATGATAAAAAGCCTTCTGTTTCCACCGCCAAACCTTTCAGGGGAGAATTTACAACAGTTTGCCACCATTTTTGAGTGAATTGGAGAATTTCAGATTTTTGCTGAAATTGTGACCCCGGGGCTTAGAAATTTTTCTTTTCACAGGTTAAGTTGTCGAGCGCTGATTTCCTGTCCTATGATAAAAAGCCTTCTGTTTCCACCGCCAAACCTTTCAGGGGAGTATTTGCAACACGTTGGCACCATCTTTGAGTGAATTGGAGAATTTCAGATTTTTGCTGAAGTTGTGACCCAGGGGGTTAGAAATTTTTTTTCCACAGGTTAAGTTGTCGAGGGCTGATTTCATGTTCTATGAGAAAAAATCTTCTCTTTCCACCGCCAAACCTTTCAGGGGAGAATTTACAACAGTTTAGCACCATTTTTGAGTGAATTGGAGAATTTCAGATTTTTGCTGAAATTCTGACCCTGGGGCTTAGAAATTTTTTTTTTCACAGGTTAAGTTGTCGAGGGCTGATTTCATGTCCTATGATAAAAAGCCTTCTGTTTCCACCGCCAAACCTTTCAGGGGAGAATTTAAAACAGTTTAGCACCATTTTTGAGTGAATTGGAGAATTTCAGATTTTTGCTGAAATTGTGACCCCGGGGCTTAGAAATTTTTCTTTTCACAGGTTAAGTTGTCGAGCGCTGATTTCCTGTCCTATGATAAAAAGCCTTCTGTTTCCACCGCCAAACCTTTCAGGGGAGTATTTGCAACACGTTGGCACCATCTTTGAGTGAATTGGAGAATTTCAGATTTTTGCTGAAGTTGTGACCCAGGGGGTTAGAAATTTTTTTTTCCACAGGTTAAGTTGTCGAGGGCTGATTTCATGTTCTATGATAAAAAGCCTTCTCTTTCCACCGCCAAACCTTTCAGGGGAGTATTTGCAAATGTTTGGCACCATCTTTGAGTGAATTGGAGAATTGCAGATTTTTGCTGAAGTTGTGACCCCGGGGCTTAGAAAATTTTTTTCCCACAGGTTAAGTTGTCGAGGGCTGATTTCATGTCCTATGATAAAAAGCCTTCTGTTTCCACCGCCAAACCTTTCAGGGGAGAATTTACAACAGTTTGCCACCATTTTTGAGTGAATTGGAGAATTTCAGATTTTTGCTGAAGTTGTGACCCCGGGGCTTAGAAATTTTTTTTTCCACAGGTTAAGTTGTCGAGGGCTGATTTCATGTTCTATGATAAAAAGCCTTCTCTTTCCACTGCCAAACCTTTCAGGGGAGTATTTGCAAATGTTTGGCACCATCTTTGAGTGAATTGGAGAATTGCAGATTTTTGCTGAAGTTGTGACCCCGGGGCTTAGAAATTTTTGTTTTCACAGGTTAAGTTGTCGAGCGCTGATTTCCTGTCCTATGATAAAAAGCCTTCTGTTTCCACCGCCAAACCTTTCAGGGGAGTATTTGCAACACGTTGGCACCATCTTTGAGTGAATTGGAGAATTTCAGATTTTTGCTGAAGTTGTGACCAAGGGGGTTAGAAATTTTTTTTTCCACAGGTTAAGTTGTCGAGGGCTGATTTCATGTTCTATGATAAAAAGCCTTCTGTTTCCACCGCCAAACCTTTCAGGGGAGAATTTACAACAGTTTGCCACCATTTTTGAGTGAATTGGAGAATTTCAGATTTTTGCTGAAATTGTGACCCCGGGGCTTAGAAATTTTTCTTTTCACAGGTTAAGTTGTCGAGCGCTGATTTCCTGTCCTATGATAAAAAGCCTTCTGTTTCCACCGCCAAACCTTTCAGGGGAGTATTTGCAACACGTTGGCACCATCTTTGAGTGAATTGGAGAATTTCAGATTTTTGCTGAAGTTGTGACCCCGGGGCTTAGAAATTTTTTTTTTCACAGGTTAAGTTGTCGAGGGCTGATTTCATGTTCTATGATAAAAAGCCTTCTCTTTCCACCGCCAAACCTTTCAGGGGAGTATTTGCAAATGTTTGGCACCATCTTTGAGTGAATTGGAGAATTTCAGATTTTTGCTGAAGTTGTGACCCCGGGGCTTAGAAAAAATTTTTCCCACAGGTTAAGTTGTCGAGGGCTGATTTCATGTTGTATGATAAAAAGCCTTCTGTTTCCACCGCCAAACCTTTCAGGGGAGTATTTGCAACACGTTGGCACCATCTTTGAGTGAATTGGAGAATTTCAGATTTTTGCTGAAGTTGTGACCAAGGGGGTTAGAAATTTTTTTTTCCACAGGTTAAGTTGTCGAGGGCTGATTTCATGTTCTATGATAAAAAGCCTTCTGTTTCCACCGCCAAACCTTTCAGGGGAGAATTTACAACAGTTTGCCACCATTTTTGAGTGAATTGGAGAATTTCAGATTTTTGCTGAAATTGTGACCCCGGGGCTTAGAAATTTTTCTTTTCACAGGTTAAGTTGTCGAGCGCTGATTTCCTGTCCTATGATAAAAAGCCTTCTGTTTCCACCGCCAAACCTTTCAGGGGAGTATTTGCAACACGTTGGCACCATCTTTGAGTGAATTGGAGAATTTCAGATTTTTGCTGAAGTTGTGACCCCGGGGCTTAGAAATTTTTTTTTTCACAGGTTAAGTTGTCGAGGGCTGATTTCATGTTCTATGATAAAAAGCCTTCTCTTTCCACCGCCAAACCTTTCAGGGGAGTATTTGCAAATGTTTGGCACCATCTTTGAGTGAATTGGAGAATTTCAGATTTTTGCTGAAGTTGTGACCCCGGGGCTTAGAAAAATTTTTTCCCACAGGTTAAGTTGTCGAGGGCTGATTTCATGTTGTATGATAAAAAGCCTTCTGTTTCCACCGCCAAACCTTTCAGGGGAGTATTTGCAACACGTTGGCACCATCTTTGAGTGAATTGGAGAATTTCAGATTTTTGCTGAAGTTGTGACCCAGGGGGTTAGAAATTTTTTTTCCCACAGGTTAAGTTGTCGAGGGCTGATTTCATGTTCTATGATAAAAAGCCTTCTCTTTCCACCGCCAAACCTTTCAGGGGAGTATTTGCAAATGTTTGGCACCATCTTTGAGTGAATTGGAGAATTGCAGATTTTTGCTGAAGTTGTGACCCCGGGGCTTAGAAATTTTTTTTCCCACAGGTTAAGTTGTCGAGGGCTGATTTCATGTTCTATGATAAAAAGCCTTCTCTTTCCACTGCCAAACCTTTCAGGGGAGTATTTGCAAATGTTTGGCACCATCTTTGAGTGAATTGGAGAATTGCAGATTTTTGCTGAAGTTGTGACCCCGGGGCTTAGAAATTTTTCTTTTCACAGGTTAAGTTGTCGAGCGCTGATTTCCTGTCCTATGATAAAAAGCCTTCTGTTTCCACCGCCAAACCTTTCAGGGGAGTATTTGCAACACGTTGGCACCATCTTTGAGTGAATTGGAGAATTTCAGATTTTTGCTGAAGTTGTGACCCAGGGGGTTAGAAATTTTTTCCCCCACAGGTTAAGTTGTCGAGGGCTGATTTCATGTTCTATGATAAAAAGCCTTCTCTTTCCACCGTCAAACCTTTCAGGGGAGTATTTGCAAATGTTTGGCACCATCTTTGAGTGAATTGGAGAATTGCAGATTTTTGCTGAAGTTGTGACCCCGGGGCTTAGAAATTTTTCTTTTCACAGGTTAAGTTGTCGAGCGCTGATTTCCTGTCCTATGATAAAAAGCCTTCTGTTTCCACCGCCAAACCTTTCAGGGGAGTATTTGCAACACGTTGGCACCCTCTTTGAGTGAATTGGAGAATTTCAGATTTTTGCTGAAGTTGTGACCCAGGGGGTTAGAAATTTTTTTTTCCACAGGTTAAGTTGTCGAGGGCTGATTTCATGTTCTATGATAAAAAGCCTTCTCTTTCCACCGCCAAACCTTTCAGGGGAGTATTTGCAAATGTTTGGCACCATCTTTGAGTGAATTGGAGAATTGCAGATTTTTGCTGAAGTTGTGACCCCGGGGCTTAGAAAAATTTTTTCCCACAGGTTAAGTTGTCGAGGGCTGATTTCATGTCCTATGATAAAAAGCCTTCTGTTTCCACCGCCAAACCTTTCAGGGGAGAATTTACAACAGTTTGCCACCATTTTTGAGTGAATTGGAGAATTTCAGATTTTTGCTGAAATTGTGACCCCGGGGCTTAGAAATTTTTCTTTTCACAGGTTAAGTTGTCGAGCGCTGATTTCCTGTCCTATGATAAAAAGCCTTCTGTTTCCACCGCCAAACCTTTCAGGGGAGTATTTGCAACACGTTGGCACCATCTTTGAGTGAATTGGAGAATTTCAGATTTTTGCTGAAGTTGTGACCCAGGGGGTTAGAAATTTTTTTCCCCACAGGTTAAGTTGTCGAGGGCTGATTTCATGTTCTATGAGAAAAAACCTTCTCTTTCCACCGCCAAACCTTTCAGGGGAGTATTTGCAAATGTTTGGCACCATCATTGAGTGAATTGGAGAATTTCAGATTTTTGCTGAAGTTGTGACCCCGGGGCTTAGAAATTTTTTTTTCCACAGGTTAAGTTGTCGAGGGCTGATTTCATGTTGTATGATAAAAAGCCTTCTGTTTCCTCCGCCAAACCTTTCAGGGGAGAATTTACAACAGTTTAGCATCATTTTTGAGTGAATTGGAGAATTTCAGATTTTTGCTGAAATTCTGACCCTGGGGCTTAGAAATTTTTTTTTTCACAGGTTAAGTTGTCGAGGGCTGATTTCATGTCCTATGATAAAAAGCCTTCTGTTTCCACCGCCAAACCTTTCAGGGGAGAATTTAAAACAGTTTAGCACCATTTTTGAGTGAATTGGAGAATTTCAGATTTTTGCTGAAATTGTGACCCCGGGGCTTAGAAATTTTTCTTTTCACAGGTTAAGTTGTCGAGGGCTGATTTCCTGTCCTATGATAAAAAGCCTTCTGTTTCCACCGCCAAACCTTTTAGGGGAGTATTTGCAACACGTTGGCACCATCTTTGAGTGAATTGGAGAATTTCAGATTTTTGCTGAAGTTGTGACCCAGGGGGTTAGAAATTTTTTTCCCCACAGGTTAAGTTGTCGAGGGCTGATTTCATGTTCTATGATAAAAAGCCTTCTCTTTCCACCGCCAAACCTTTCAGGGGAGTATTTGCAAATGTTTGGCACCATCTTTGAGTGAATTGGAGAATTGCAGATTTTTGCTGAAGTTGTGACCCCGGGGCTTAGAAAAAAATTTTCCCACAGGTTAAGTTGTCGAGGGCTGATTTCATGTCCTATTATAAAAAGCCTTCTGTTTCCACCGCCAAACCTTTCAGGGGAGAATTTACAACAGTTTGCCACCATTTTTGAATGAATTGGAGAATTTCAGATTTTTGCTGAAGTTGTGACCCCGGGGCTTAGAAATTTTTCTTTTCACAGGTTAAGTTGTCGAGCGCTGATTTCCTGTTCTATGATAAAAAGCCTTCTCTTTCCACCGCCAAACCTTTCAGGGGAGTATTTGCAAATGTTTGGCACCATCTTTGAGTGAATTGGAGAATTTCAGATTTTTGCTGAAGTTGTGACCCCGGGGCTTAGAAAATTTTTTTTTCACAGGTTAAGTTGTCGAGGGCTGATTTCATGTCCTATGATAAAAAGCCTTCTGTTTCCACCGCCAAACCTTTCAGGGGAGAATTTGCAACAGTTTAGCACCATCTTTGAGTGAATTGGAGAATTGCAGATTTTTGCTGAAGTTGTGACCCCGGGGCTTAGAAATTTTTTTTTTCACAGGTTAAGTTGTCGAGGGCTGATTTCATGTCCTATGATAAAAAGCCTTCTGTTTCCACCGCCAAACCTTTCAGGGGAGTATTTGCAACACGTTGGCACCATCTTTGAGTGAATTGGAGAATTTCAGATTTTTGCTGAAGTTGTGACCCCGGGGCTTAGAAATTTTTTTTTCCACAGGTTAAGTTGTCGAGGGCTGATTTCATGTTGTATGATAAAAAGCCTTCTGTTTCCACCGCCAAACCTTTCAGGGGAGAATTTACAACAGTTTAGCACCATTTTTGAGTGAATTGGAGAATTTCAGATTTTTGCTGAAATTCTGACCCTGGGGCTTAGAAATTTTTTTTTTCACAGGTTAAGTTGTCGAGGGCTGATTTCATGTCCTATGATAAAAAGCCTTCTGTTTCCACCGCCAAACCTTTCAGGGGAGAATTTAAAACAGTTTAGCACCATTTTTGAGTGAATTGGAGAATTTCAGATTTTTGCTGAAATTGTGACCCCGGGGCTTAGAAATTTTTCTTTTCACAGGTTAAGTTGTCGAGCGCTGATTTCCTGTCCTATGATAAAAAGCCTTCTGTTTCCACCGCCAAACCTTTCAGGGGAGTATTTGCAACACGTTGGCACCATCTTTGAGTGAATTGGAGAATTTCAGATTTTTGCTGAAGTTGTGACCCAGGGGGTTAGAAATTTTTTTCCCCACAGGTTAAGTTGTCGAGGGCTGATTTCATGTTCTATGATAAAAAGCCTTCTCTTTCCACCGCCAAACCTTTCAGGGGAGTATTTGCAAATGTTTGGCACCATCTTTGAGTGAATTGGAGAATTGCAGATTTTTGCTGAAGTTGTGACCCCGGGGCTTAGAAAAAAATTTTCCCACAGGTTAAGTTGTCGAGGGCTGATTTCATGTCCTATTATAAAAAGCCTTCTGTTTCCACCGCCAAACCTTTCAGGGGAGAATTTACAACAGTTTGCCACCATTTTTGAATGAATTGGAGAATTTCAGATTTTTGCTGAAGTTGTGACCCCGGGGCTTAGAAATTTTTCTTTTCACAGGTTAAGTTGTCGAGCGCTGATTTCCTGTTCTATGATAAAAAGCCTTCTCTTTCCACCGCCAAACCTTTCAGGGGAGTATTTGCAAATGTTTGGCACCATCTTTGAGTGAATTGGAGAATTTCAGATTTTTGCTGAAGTTGTGACCCCGGGGCTTAGAAAATTTTTTTTTCACAGGTTAAGTTGTCGAGGGCTGATTTCATGTCCTATGATAAAAAGCCTTCTGTTTCCACCGCCAAACCTTTCAGGGGAGAATTTGCAACAGTTTAGCACCATCTTTGAGTGAATTGGAGAATTGCAGATTTTTGCTGAAGTTGTGACCCCGGGGCTTAGAAATTTTTTTTTCACAGGTTAAGTTGTCGAGGGCTGATTTCATGTCCTATGATAAAAAGCCTTCTGTTTCCACCGCCAAACCTTTCAGGGGAGTATTTGCAACACGTTGGCACCATCTTTGAGTGAATTGGAGAATTTCAGATTTTTGCTGAAGTTGTGACCCCGGGGCTTAGAAATTTTTTTTTCCACAGGTTAAGTTGTCGAGGGCTGATTTCATGTTGTATGATAAAAAGCCTTCTGTTTCCACCGCCAAACCTTTCAGGGGAGAATTTACAACAGTTTAGCACCATTTTTGAGTGAATTGGAGAATTTCAGATTTTTGCTGAAATTCTGACCCTGGGGCTTAGAAATTTTTTTTTTCACAGGTTAAGTTGTCGAGGGCTGATTTCATGTCCTATGATAAAAAGCCTTCTGTTTCCACCGCCAAACCTTTCAGGGGAGAATTTAAAACAGTTTAGCACCATTTTTGAGTGAATTGGAGAATTTCAGATTTTTGCTGAAATTGTGACCCCGGGGCTTAGAAATTTTTCTTTTCACAGGTTAAGTTGTCGAGCGCTGATTTCCTGTCCTATGATAAAAAGCCTTCTGTTTCCACCGCCAAACCTTTCAGGGGAGTATTTGCAACACGTTGGCACCATCTTTGAGTGAATTGGAGAATTTCAGATTTTTGCTGAAGTTGTGACCCAGGGGGTTAGAAATTTTTTTTTCCACAGGTTAAGTTGTCGAGGGCTGATTTCATGTTCTATGATAAAAAGCCTTCTCTTTCCACCGCCAAACCTTTCAGGGGAGTATTTGCAAATGTTTGGCACCATCTTTGAGTGAATTGGAGAATTGCAGATTTTTGCTGAAGTTGTGACCCCGGGGCTTAGAAAAAAATTTTCCCACAGGTTAAGTTGTCGAGGGCTGATTTCATGTCCTATTATAAAAAGCCTTCTGTTTCCACCGCCAAACCTTTCAGGGGAGAATTTACAACAGTTTGCCACCATTTTTGAATGAATTGGAGAATTTCAGATTTTTGCTGAAGTTGTGACCCCGGGGCTTAGAAATTTTTCTTTTCACAGGTTAAGTTGTCGAGCGCTGATTTCCTGTTCTATGATAAAAAGCCTTCTCTTTCCACCGCCAAACCTTTCAGGGGAGAATTTACAACAGTTTGGCACCATCTTTGAGTGAATTGGAGAATTTCAGATTTTTGCTGAAGTTGTGACCCCGGGGCTTAGAAAATTTTTTTTTCACAGGTTAAGTTGTCGAGGGCTGATTTCCTGTTCTATGATAAAAAGCCTTCTGTTTCCACCGCCAAACCTTTCAGGGGAGAATTTACAACAGTTTGCCACCATTTTTGAGTGAATTGGAGAATTTCAGATTTTTGCTGAAATTGTGACCCCGGGGCTTAGAAATTTTTCTTTTCACAGGTTAAGTTGTCGAGCGCTGATTTCCTGTCCTATAATAAAAAGCCTTCTGTTTCCACCGCCAAACCTTTCAGGGGAGTATTTGCAACACGTTGGCACCATCTTTGAGTGAATTGGAGAATTTCAGATTTTTGCTGAAGTTGTGACCCAGGGGGTTAGAAATTTTTTTCCCCACAGGTTAAGTTGTCGAGGGCTGATTTCATGTTCTATGAGAAAAAACCTTCTCTTTCCACCGCCAAACCTTTCAGGGGAGTATTTGCAAATGTTTGGCACCATCTTTGAGTGAATTGGAGAATTTCAGATTTTTGCTGAAGTTGTGACCCCGGGGCTTAGAAATTTTTTTTCCCACAGGTTAAGTTGTCGAGGGCTGATTTCATGTTGTATGATAAAAAGCCTTCTGTTTCCTCCGCCAAACCTTTCAGGGGAGAATTTACAACAGTTTAGCATCATTTTTGAGTGAATTGGAGAATTTCAGATTTTTGCTGAAATTCTGACCCTGGGGCTTAGAAATTTTTTTTTTCACAAGTTAAGTTGTCGAGGGCTGATTTCATGTCCTATGATAAAAAGCCTTCTGTTTCCACCGCCAAACCTTTCAGGGGAGAATTTAAAACAGTTTAGCACCATTTTTGAGTGAATTGGAGAATTTCAGATTTTTGCTGAAATTGTGACCCCGGGGCTTAGAAATTTTTCTTTTCACAGGTTAAGTTGTCGAGCGCTGATTTCCTGTCCTATGATAAAAAGCCTTCTGTTTCCACCGCCAAACCTTTTAGGGGAGTATTTGCAACACGTTGGCACCATCTTTGAGTGAATTGGAGAATTTCAGATTTTTGCTGAAGTTGTGACCCAGGGGGTTAGAAATTTTTTTCCCCACAGGTTAAGTTGTCGAGGGCTGATTTCATGTTCTATGATAAAAAGCCTTCTCTTTCCACCGCCAAACCTTTCAGGGGAGTATTTGCAAATGTTTGGCACCATCTTTGAGTGAATTGGAGAATTGCAGATTTTTGCTGAAGTTGTGACCCCGGGGCTTAGAAAAAAATTTTCCCACAGGTTAAGTTGTCGAGGGCTGATTTCATGTCCTATTATAAAAAGCCTTCTGTTTCCACCGCCAAACCTTTCAGGGGAGAATTTACAACAGTTTGCCACCATTTTTGAATGAATTGGAGAATTTCAGATTTTTGCTGAAGTTGTGACCCCGGGGCTTAGAAATTTTTCTTTTCACAGGTTAAGTTGTCGAGCGCTGATTTCCTGTTCTATGATAAAAAGCCTTCTCTTTCCACCGCCAAACCTTTCAGGGGAGTATTTGCAAATGTTTGGCACCATCTTTGAGTGAATTGGAGAATTTCAGATTTTTGCTGAAGTTGTGACCCCGGGGCTTAGAAAATTTTTTTTCCACAGGTTAAGTTGTCGAGGGCTGATTTCATGTTCTATGATAAAAAGCCTTCTCTTTCCACCGCCAAACCTTTCAGGGGAGTATTTGCAAATGTTTGGCACCATCTTTGAGTGAATTGGAGAATTGCAGATTTTTGCTGAAGTTGTGACCCCGGGGCTTAGAAATTTTTTTTTTCACAGGTTAAGTTGTCGAGGGCTGATTTCATGTCCTATGATAAAAAGCCTTCTGTTTCCACCGCCAAACCTTTCAGGGGAGTATTTGCAACACGTTGGCACCATCTTTGAGTGAATTGGAGAATTTCAGATTTTTGCTGAAGTTGTGACCCCGGGGCTTAGAAATTTTTTTTTCCACAGGTTAAGTTGTCGAGGGCTGATTTCATGTTGTATGATAAAAAGCCTTCTGTTTCCACCGCCAAACCTTTCAGGGGAGAATTTACAACAGTTTAGCACCATTTTTGAGTGAATTGGAGAATTTCAGATTTTTGCTGAAATTCTGACCCTGGGGCTTAGAAATTTTTTTTTTCACAGGTTAAGTTGTCGAGGGCTGATTTCATGTCCTATGATAAAAAGCCTTCTGTTTCCACCGCCAAACCTTTCAGGGGAGAATTTAAAACAGTTTAGCACCATTTTTGAGTGAATTGGAGAATTTCAGATTTTTGCTGAAATTGTGACCCCGGGGCTTAGAAATTTTTCTTTTCACAGGTTAAGTTGTCGAGCGCTGATTTCCTGTCCTATGATAAAAAGCCTTCTGTTTCCACCGCCAAACCTTTCAGGGGAGTATTTGCAACACGTTGGCACCATCTTTGAGTGAATTGGAGAATTTCAGATTTTTGCTGAAGTTGTGACCCAGGGGGTTAGAAATTTTTTTTTCCACAGGTTAAGTTGTCGAGGGCTGATTTCATGTTCTATGATAAAAAGCCTTCTCTTTCCACCGCCAAACCTTTCAGGGGAGTATTTGCAAATGTTTGGCACCATCTTTGAGTGAATTGGAGAATTGCAGATTTTTGCTGAAGTTGTGACCCCGGGGCTTAGAAAAATTTTTTCCCACAGGTTAAGTTGTCGAGGGCTGATTTCATGTCCTATGATAAAAAGCCTTCTGTTTCCACCGCCAAACCTTTCAGGGGAGAATTTACAACAGTTTGCCACCATTTTTGAGTGAATTGGAGAATTTCAGATTTTTGCTGAAATTGTGACCCCGGGGCTTAGAAATTTTTCTTTTCACAGGTTAAGTTGTCGAGCGCTGATTTCCTGTCCTATGATAAAAAGCCTTCTGTTTCCACCGCCAAACCTTTCAGGGGAGTATTTGCAACACGTTGGCACCATCTTTGAGTGAATTGGAGAATTTCAGATTTTTGCTGAAGTTGTGACCCAGGGGGTTAGAAATTTTTTTTTCCACAGGTTAAGTTGTCGAGGGCTGATTTCATGTTCTATGATAAAAAGCCTTCTCTTTCCACCGCCAAACCTTTCAGGGGAGTATTTGCAAATGTTTGGCACCATCTTTGAGTGAATTGGAGAATTGCAGATTTTTGCTGAAGTTGTGACCACGGGGCTTAGAAAAAATTTTTCCCACAGGTTAAGTTGTCGAGGGCTGATTTCATGTCCTATGATAAAAAGCCTTCTGTTTCCACCGCCAAACCTTTCAGGGGAGAATTTACAACAGTTTGCCACCATTTTTGAGTGAATTGGAGAATTTCAGATTTTTGCTGAAGTTGTGACCCCGGGGCTTAGAAATTTTTTTTTCCACAGGTTAAGTTGTCGAGGGCTGATTTCATGTTCTATGAGAAAAAACCTTCTCTTTCCACCGCCAAACCTTTCAGGGGAGAATTTACAACAGTTTAGCACCATTTTTGAGTGAATTGGAGAATTTCAGATTTTTACTGAAATTCTGACCCTGGGGCTTAGAAATTTTTTTTTTCACAGGTTAAGTTGTCGAGGGCTGATTTCATGTCCTATGATAAAAAGCCTTCTGTTTCCACCGCCAAACCTTTCAGGGGAGAATTTAAAACAGTTTAGCACCATTTTTGAGTGAATTGGAGAATTTCAGATTTTTGCTGAAATTGTGACCCCGGGGCTTAGAAATTTTTCTTTTCACAGGTTAAGTTGTCGAGCGCTGATTTCCTGTCCTATGATAAAAAGCCTTCTGTTTCCACCGCCAAACCTTTCAGGGGAGTATTTGCAACACGTTGGCACCATCTTTGAGTGAATTGGAGAATTTCAGATTTTTGCTGAAGTTGTGACCCCGGGGCTTAGAAATTTTTTTTTCCACAGGTTAAGTTGTCGAGGGCTGATTTCATGTTCTATGATAAAAAGCCTTCTCTTTCCACCGCCAAACCTTTCAGGGGAGTATTTGCACATGTTTGGCACCATCTTTGAGTGAATTGGAGAATTTCAGATTTTTGCTGAAGTTGTGACCCCGGGGCTTAGAAATTTTTTTTTTCACAGGTTAAGTTGTCGAGGGTTGATTTCTTGGCCTATGATAAAAAGCCTTCTGTTTCCACCGCCAAACCTTTCAGGGGAGTATTTGCAAAAGTTTGGCACCATCTTTGAGTGAATTGGAAAATTTCAGATTTTTGCTGAAGTTGTGACCCCGGGGCTTAGAAAAAATTTTTTTCACACATTACGTCTTCGAAGGCTGATTTCATGTCCTATGATAAAAAGCCTTCTGTTTCCACCGCCAAATGTTGCAGGGAAGTATTTGCAAAACTTTGGCACCATTTTTGAGTGAATTGGAGAATTTCAGATTTTTGCTGAAGTTGTGACCCCGGGGCTTAGAAATTTTTTTTTTTCACAGGTTAAGTTGTCGAGGGCTGATTTCATGTCCTATGATAAACAGCCTTCTGTTTCCACCGCCAAACCTTTCAGGGGAGAATTTACAACAGTTTAACACCATTTTTGAGTGAATTGGAGAATTTCAGATTTTTGCTGAAGTTGTGACCCCGGGCTTTGAAATTTTTCTTTTCACATGTTAAGTTGTTGAGGGTTGATTTCTTGGCCTATGATAAAAAGCCTTCTGTTTCCACCGCCAAACCTTTCAGGGGAGAATTTGCAACAGTTTAGCACCATCTTTGAGTGAATTGGAGAATTTAAGATTTTTGCTGAAGTTGTGACCCCGGGGCTTAGAAATTTTTTTTTTCACAGGTTAAGTTGTCGAGGGTTGATTTCTTGGCCTATGATAAAAAGCCTTCTGTTTCCACCGCCAAACCTTTCAGGGGAGAATTTACAACAGTTTAGCACCATTTTTGAGTGAATTGGAGAATTTCAGATTTTTGCTGAAGTTGTGACCCCGGGGCTTAGAATTTTTTTTTTTCACAGGTTAAGTTGTCGAGGGCTGATTTCATGTCCTATGATAAAAAGCCTTCTGTTTCCACCGCCAAACCTTTCAGGGGAGAATTTACAACAGTTTAGCACCATTTTTGAGTGAATTGGAGAATTTCAGATTTTTGCTGAAATTCTGACCCTGGGGCTTAGAAATTTTTTTTTTTCACAGGTTAAGTTGTCGAGGGCTGATTTCATGTCCTATGATAAAAAGCCTTCTGTTTCCACCGCCAAACCTTTCAGGGGAGAATTTACAACAGTTTAGCACCATTTTTGAGTGAATTGGAGAATTTCAGATTTTTGCTGAAATTGTGACCCCGGGGCTTAGAAATTTTTCTTTTCACAGGTTAAGTTGTCGAGCGCTGATTTCATGTCCTTTGATAAAAAGCCTTCTGTTTCCACCGCCAAACCTTTCAGGGGAGTATTTGCAACACGTTGGCACCATCTTTGAGTGAATTGGAGAATTTCAGATTTTTGCTGAAGTTGTGACCCAGGGGGTTAGAATTTTTTTTTTCCACAGGTTAAGTTGTCGAGGGCTGATTTCATGTTCTATGATAAAAAGCCTTCTCTTTCCACCGCCAAACCTTTCAGGGGAGTATTTGCAAATGTTTGGCACCATCTTTGAGTTAATTGGAGATTTTCAGATTTTTGCTGAAGTTGTGACCCCGGGGCTTAGAAATTTTTTTTTTCACAGGTTAAGTTGTCGAGGATTGATTTCTTGGCCTATGATAAAAAGCCTTCTGTTTCCACCGCCAAACCTTTCAGGGGAGAATTTACAACAGTTTAGCACCATTTTTGAGTGAATTGGAGAATTTCAGATTTTTGCTGAAGTTGTGACCCCGGGGCTTAGAAATTTTTTTTTTCACAGGTTAAGTTGTCGAGGATTGATTTCTTGGCCTATGATAAAAAGCCTTCTGTTTCCACCGCCAAACCTTTCAGGGGAGAATTTACAACAGTTTAGCACCATTTTTGAGTGAATTGGAGAATTTCAGATTTTTGCTGAAGTTGTGACCCCGGGGCTTAGAAATTTTTTTTTTCACAGGTTAAGTTGTCGGTGGCTGATTTCATGTCCTATGATAAAAAGCCTTCTATTTCCACCGCCAAACCTTTCAGGGGAGAATTTTCAACAGTTTAGCACCATTTTTGAGTGAATTGGAGAATTTCAGATTTTTGCTGAAATTGTGACGCCGGGGCTTAGAAATTTTTCTTTTCACAGGTTAAGTTGTCGAGCGCTGATTTCATGTCCTATGATAAAAAGCCTTCTGTTTCCACCGCCAAACGTTTCAGGGGAGTATTTGCAAATGTTTGGCACCATCTTTTAGTGAATTGGAGAATTTTAGATTTTTGCTGAAGTTGTGACCCCGGGGCTTAGAAAATTTTTTTTTCACACGTTACGTCTTTGAAGGCTGATTTCATGTCCTATGATAAAAAGCCTTCTGTTTCCACCGCCAAACGTTGCAGGGAAGTATTTGCAAAACTTTGGCACCATTTTTGAGTGAATTGGAGAATTTCAGATTTTTGCTGAAGTTGTGACCCCGGGGCTTAGAAATTTTTTTTTTTCACAGGTTAAGTTGTTGAGGGTTGATTTCTTGGCCTATGATAAAAAGCCTTCTGTTTCCACCGCCAAACCTTTCAGGGGAGAATTTGCAACAGTTTAGCACCATCTTTGAGTGAATTGGAGAATTTAAGATTTTTGCTGAAATTGTGACCCCGGGGCTTAGAAAATTTTTTTTTCACACGTTACGTCTTTGAAGGCTGATTTCATGTCCTATGATAAAAAGCCTTCTGTTTCCACCGCCAAACGTTTCAGGGGAGTATTTGCAACACGTTGGCACCATCTTTGAGTGAATTGGAGAATTTCAGATTTTTGCTGAAGTTCTGACCCTGGGGCTTAGAAATTTTTCTTTTCACAGGTTAAGATGTCGAGCGCTGATTTCATGTCCTATAATAAAAAGCCTTCTGTTTCCACCGCCAAACGTTTCAGGGGAGTATTTGCAACACGTTGGCACCATCTTTGAGTGAATTGGAGAATTTCAGATTTTTGCTGAAATTCTGACCCTGGGGCTTAGAAATTTTTCTTTTCACAGGTTAAGTTGTCGAGCGCTGATTTCATGTCCTATGATTAAAAGCCTTCTGTTTCCACCACCAAACCTTTCATGGGAGTATTTGCAAAAGTTTGGCACCATCTTTGAGTGAATTGGAGAATTTCAGATTTTTGCTGAAGTTGTGACCCCGGGGCTTAGAAAATTTTTTTTTTCACAGGTTAAGTTGTCAAGGGCTGATTTCATGTCCTATGATAAACAGCCTTCTGTTTCCACCGCCAAACCTTTCAGGGGAGAATTTACAACAGTTTAGCACCATTTTTGAGTGAATTGGAGAATTTCAGATTTTTGCTGAAGTTGTGACCCCGGGCTTTGAAATTTTTTTTTTTCACATGTTAAGTTGTTGAGGGTTGATTTCTTGGCCTATGATAAAAAGCCTTCTGTTTCCACCGCCAAACCTTTCAGGGGAGAATTTGCAACAGTTTAGCACCATCTTTGAGTGAATTGGAGAATTTAAGATTTTTGCTGAAGTTGTGACCCCGGGGCTTAGTAATTTTTTTTTCCACAGGTTAAGTTGTCGAGGGTTGATTTCTTGGCCTATGATAAAAAGCCTTCTGTTTCCACCGCCAAACCTTTCAGGGGAGAATTTACAACAGTTTAGCACCATTTTTGAGTGAATTGGAGAATTTCAGATTTTTGCTGAAGTTGTGACCCCGGGGCTTAGAATTTTTTTTTTTCACAGGTTAAGTTGTCGAGGGCTGATTTCATGTCCTATGATAAAAAGCCTTATGTTTCCACCGCCAAACCTTTCAGGGGAGAATTTACAACAGTTTAGCACCATTTTTGAGTGAATTGGAGAATTTCAGATTTTTGCTGAAATTCTGACCCTGGGGCTTAGAAATTTTTTTTTTCACAGGTTAAGTTGTCGAGGGCTGATTTCATGTCCTATGATAAAAAGCCTTCTGTTTCCACCGCCAAACCTTTCAGGGGAGAATTTACAACAGTTTAGCACCATTTTTGAGTGAATTGGAGAATTTCAGATTTTTGCTGAAATTGTGACCCCGGGGCTTAGAAATTTTTCTTTTCACAGGTTAAGTTGTCGAGCACTGATTTCATGTCCTATGATAAAAAGCCTTCTGTTTCCACCGCCAAACCTTTCAGGGGAGTATTTGCAACACGTTGGCACCATCTTTGAGTGAATTGGAGAATTTCAGATTTTTGCTGAAGTTGTGACCCAGGGGGTTAGAATTTTTTTTTTCCACAGGTTAAGTTGTCGAGGGCTGATTTCATGTTCTATGATAAAAAGCCTTCTCTTACCACCGCCAAACCTTTCAGGGGAGTATTTGCAAATGTTTGGCACCATCTTTGAGTGAATTGGAGATTTTCAGATTTTTGCTGAAGTTGTGACCCCGGGGCTTAGAAATTTTTTTTTTCACAGGTTAAGTTGTCGAGGGTTGATTTCTTGGCCTATGATAAAAAGCCTTCTGTTTCCACCGCCAAACCTTTCAGGGGAGAATTTGCAACAGTTTAGCACCATTTTTGAGTGAATTGGAGAATTTCAGATTTTTGCTGAAGTTGTGACCCCGGGGCTTAGAAATTTTTTTTTTCACAGGTTAAGTTGTCGAGGGTTGATTTCTTGGCCTATGATAAAAAGCCTTCTGTTTCCACCGCCAAACCTTTCAGGGGAGAATTTACAACAGTTTAGCACCATTTTTGAGTGAATTGGAGAATTTCAGATTTTTGCTGAAGTTGTGACCCCGGGGCTTAGAAATTTTTTTTTCACACGTTACGTCTTTGAAGGCTGATTTCATGTCCTATGATAAAAAGCCTTCTGTTTCCACCGCCAAACGTTTCAGGGGAGTATTTGCAAAACTTTGGCACCATCTTTGAGTGAATTGGAGAATTTCAGATTTTTGCTGAAGTTGTGACCCCGGGGCTTAGAATTTTTTTTTTTCACAGGTTAAGTTGTCGAGGGCTGATTTCATGTTGTATGATAAAAAGCCTTCTGTTTCCACCGCCAAACCTTTCAGGGGAGTATTTGCAACACGTTGGCACCAACTTTGAGTGAATTGGAGAATTTCAGATTTTTGCTGAAGTTGTGACCCCGGGGCTTAGAATTTTTTTTTTTCACAGGTTAAGTTGTCGAGGGCTGATTTCATGTTGTATGATAAAAAGCCTTCTGTTTCCACCGCCAAACCTTTCAGAGGAGTATTTGCAACACGTTGGCACCATCTTTGAGTGAATTGGAGAATTTCAGATTTTTGCTGAAGTTGTGACCCCGGGGCTTAGAATTTTTTTTTTTCACAGGTTAAGTTCTCGGGGGCTGATTTCATGCTGTATGATAAAAAGCCTTGTCTTTCCACCGCCAAACCTTTCAGGGGAGTATTTGCAAAAGTTTGGCACCATCTTTGAGTGAATTCAAGAATTTCAGATTTTTGCTGAAGTTGTGACCCCGGGCTTAGAAATTTTTTTTTTCACAGGTTAAGTTGTCGAGGGTTGATTTCTTGGCCTATGATAAAAAGCCTTCTGTTTCCACCGCCAAACCTTTCAGGGGAGAATTTGCAACAGTTTAGCACCATCTTTGAGTGAATTGGAGAATTTCAGATTTTTGCTGAAGTTGTGACCCAGGGGGTTAGAAATTTTTCTTTTCACAGGTTAAGTTGTCGAGCGCTGATTTCATGTCATATGATAAAAAGCCTTCTGTTTCCACCACCAAACCTTTCAGGGGAGTATTTGCAACACGTTGGCACCATTTTTGAGTGAATTGGAGAATTTCAGATTTTTGCTGAAGTTGTGACCCCGGGGCTTAGAATTTTTTTTTTTCACAGGTTAAGTTGTCGAGGGCTGATTTCATGTTGTATGATAAAAAGCCTTCTGTTTCCACCGCCAAACCTTTCAGGGGAGTATTTGCAACACGTTGGCACCAACTTTGAGTGAATTGGAGAATTTCAGATTTTTGCTGAAGTTGTGACCCCGGGGCTTAGAATTTTTTTTTTTCACAGGTTAAGTTGTCGAGGGCTGATTTCATGTTGTATGATAAAAAGCCTTCTGTTTCCACCGCCAAACCTTTCAGAGGAGTATTTGCAACACGTTGGCACCATCTTTGAGTGAATTGGAGAATTTCAGATTTTTGCTGAAGTTGTGACCCCGGGGCTTAGAATTTTTTTTTTTCACAGGTTAAGTTCTCGGGGGCTGATTTCATGCTGTATGATAAAAAGCCTTGTCTTTCCACCGCCAAACCTTTCAGGGGAGTATTTGCAAAAGTTTGGCACCATCTTTGAGTGAATTCAAGAATTTCAGATTTTTGCTGAAGTTGTGACCCCGGGCTTAGAAATTTTTTTTTTCACAGGTTAAGTTGTCGAGGGTTGATTTCTTGGCCTATGATAAAAAGCCTTCTGTTTCCACCGCCAAACCTTTCAGGGGAGAATTTGCAACAGTTTAGCACCATCTTTGAGTGAATTGGAGAATTTCAGATTTTTGCTGAAGTTGTGACCCAGGGGGTTAGAAATTTTTCTTTTCACAGGTTAAGTTGTCGAGCGCTGATTTCATGTCATATGATAAAAAGCCTTCTGTTTCCACCACCAAACCTTTCAGGGGAGTATTTGCAACACGTTGGCACCATTTTTGAGTGAATTGGAGAATTTCAGATTTTTGCTGAAGTTGTGACCCAGGGGGTTAGAATTTTTTTCCCCCACAGGTTAAGTTGTCGAGGGCTGATTTCATGTTCTATGATAAAAAGCCTTCTGTTTCCACCGCCAAACCTTTTAGGGGAGAATTTACAACAGTTTAGCACCATTTTTGAGTGAATTGGAGAATTTCAGATTTTTGCTGAAATTGTGACCCCGGGGATTAGAAATTTTTCTTTTCACAGGTTAAGTTGTCGAGGGCTGATTTCATGTCCTATGATAAAAAGCCTCCTGTTTCCACCACCAAACCTTTCAGGGGAGTATTTGCAACACGTTGGCACCATCTTTGAGTGAATTGGAGAATTTCAGATTTTTGCTGAAATTGTGACCCCGGGCTTAGAAATTTTTTTTTTCACAGGTTAAGTTGTCGAGGGTTGATTTCTTGGCCTATGATAAAAAGCCTTCTGTTTCCACCGCCAAACCTTTCAGGGGAGAATTTGCAACAGTTTAGCACCATCTTTGAGTGAATTGGAGAATTTCAGATTTTTGCTGAAGTTGTGACCCCGGGGTTTAGAATTTTTTTTTCCACAGGTTAAGTTGTCGAGGGTTGATTTCTTGGCCTATGATAAAAAGCCTTCTGTTTCCACCGCCAAACCTTTCAGGGGAGAATTTACAACAGTTTAGCACCATTTTTGAGTGAATTGGAGAATTTCAGATTTTTGCTGAAGTTGTGACCCCGGGGCTTAGAATTTTTTTTTTCACAGGTTAAGTTGTCGAGGGCTGATTTCATGTCCTATGATAAAAAGCCTTCTGTTTCCACCGCCAAACCTTTCAGGGGGAGAATTTGCAACAGTTTAGCACCATTTTTGAGTGAATTGGAGAATTTCAGATTTTTGCTGAAGTTGTGACCCAGGGGGTTAGAAATTTTTCTTTTCACAGGTTAAGTTGTCGAGCGCTGATTTCATGTCCTATGATAAAAAGCCTCCTGTTTCCACCACCAAACCTTTCAGGGGAGTATTTGCAACACGTTGGCACCATCTTTGAGTGAATTCAAGAATTTCAGATTTTTGCTGAAGTTGTGACCCCGGGCTTAGAAATTTTTTTTTTCACAGGTTAAGTTGTCGAGGGTTGATTTCTTGGCCTATGATAAAAAGCCTTCTGTTTCCACCGCCAAACCTTTCAGGGGAGAATTTGCAACACGTTGGCAACATCTTTGAGTGAATTGGAGAATTTCAGATTTTTGCTGAAGTTGTGACCCCGGGGCTTAGAATTTTTTTTTTCCCCAGGTTAAGTTGTTGAGGGCTGATTTCATGTCCTATGATAAAAAGCCTTCTGTTTCCACCGCCAAACCTTTCAGGGGTGAATTTAGAAGAGTTTAGCACCATTTTTGAGTGAATTGGAGAATTTCAGATTTTTGCTGAAGTTGTGACCCAGGGGGTTAGAAATTTTTCTTTTCACAGGTTAAGTTGTCGAGCGCTGATTTCATATCATATGATAAAAAGCCTTCTGTTTCCACCACCAAACCTTTCAGGGGAGTATTTGCAACACGTTGGCACCATTTTTGAGTGAATTGGAGAATTTCAGATTTTTGCTGAAGTTGTGACCCAGGGGGTTAGAATTTTTTTTCCCCACAGGTTAAGTTGTCGAGGGCTGATTTCATGTTCTATGATAAAAAGCCTTCTGTTTCCACCGCCAAACCTTTTAGGGGAGAATTTACAACAGTTTAGCACCATTTTTGAGTGAATTGGAGAATTTCAGATTTTTGCTGAAATTGTGACCCCGGGGATTAGAAATTTTTCTTTTCACAGGTTAAGTTGTCGAGGGCTGATTTCATGTCCTATGATAAAAAGCCTCCTGTTTCCACCGCCAAACCTTTCAGGGGAGTATTTGCAACACGTTGGCACCATCTTTGAGTGAATTGGAGAATTTCAGATTTTTGCTGAAATTGTGACCCCGGGGATTAGAAATTTTTCTTTTCACAGGTTAAGTTGTCGAGGGCTGATTTCATGTCCTATGATAAAAAGCCTTCTGTTTCCACCGCCAAACCTTTCAGGGGAGTATTTGCAACACGTTGGCAACATCTTTGAGTGAATTGAAGAATTTCAGATTTTTGCTGAAGTTGTGACCCCGGGCTTAGAAATTTTTTTTTTCACAGGTTAAGTTGTCGAGGGTTGATTTCTTGGCCTATGATAAAAAGCCTTCTGTTTCCACCGCCAAACCTTTCAGGGGAGAATTTGCAACAGTTTAGCACCATCTTTGAGTGAATTGGAGAATTTCAGATTTTTGCTGAAGTTGTGACCCCGGGGTTTAGAATTTTTTTTTTCACAGGTTAAGTTGTCGAGGGTTGATTTCTTGGCCTATGATAAAAAGCCTTCTGTTTCCACCGCCAAACCTTTCAGGGGAGAATTTACAACAGTTTAGCACCATTTTTGAGTGAATTGGAGAATTTCAGATTTTTGCTGAAGTTGTGACCCCGGGGCTTAGAATTTTTTTTTTTCACAGGATAAGTTGTCGAGGGCTGATTTCATGTCCTATGATAAAAAGCCTTCTGTTTCCACCGCCAAACCTTTCAGGGGGAGAATTTGCAACAGTTTAGCACCATTTTTGAGTGAATTGGAGAATTTCAGATTTTTCCTGAAGTTGTGACCCAGGGGGTTAGAAATTTTTCTTTTCACAGGTTAAGTTGTCGAGCGCTGATTTCATGTCCTATGATAAAAAGCCTTCTGTTTCCACCGCCAAACCTTTCAGGGGAGTATTTGCAACACGTTGGCAACATCTTTGAGTGAATTGGAGAATTTCAGATTTTTGCTGAAGTTGTGACCCCGGGGCTTAGAAATTTTTTTTCCCACAGGTTAAGTTGTCGAGGGCTGATTTCATGTCCTATGATAAAAAGCCTTCTGTTTCCACCGCCAAACCTTTCAGGGGAGTATTTGCAAATGTTTGGCACCATCTTTTAGTGAATTGGAGAATTTCAGATTTTTTCTGAAGTTGTGACCCCGGGCTTAGAAATTTTTTTTTCCACAGGTTAAGTTGTCGAGGGCTGATTTCATGTTCTATGATAAAAAGCCTTCTCTTTCCACCGCCAAACCTTTCAGGGGAGTATTTGCAAATGTTTGGCACCATCTTTGAGTGAGTTGGAGAATTTCAGATTTTTGCTGAAGTTGTGACCCCGGGGCTTAGAAAAATTTTTTTTCACACGTTACATCTTCGAAGGCTGATTTCATGTCCTATGATAAAAAGCCTTCTGTTTCCACCGCCAACGTTTCAGGGGAGTATTTGCAAAACTTTGGCGCCATCTTTGAGTGAATTGGAGAATTTCAGATTTTGGCTGAAGTTGTGACCCCGGGGCTTAGAAATTTTTTTTCCCACAGGTTAAGTTTTCGAGGGCTGATTTCATGTCCTATGATAAAAAGCCTTCTGTTTCCACCGCCAAACCTTTCAGGGGAGAATTTACAACAGTTTGCCACCATTTTTGAGTGAATTGGAGAATTTCAGATTTTTGCTGAAGTTGTGACCCCGGGGCTTAGAAATTTTTTTTTTCACAGGTTAAGTTGTCGAGGGCTGATTTCATGTTCTATGAGAAAAAACCTTCTCTTTCCACCGCCAAACCTTTCAGGGGAGTATTTGCAAATGTTTGGCACCATCTTTTAGTGAATTGGAGAATTCCAGATTTTTGCTGAAGTTGTGACCCCGGGGCTTAGATTTTTTTTTTCCCACAGGTTAAGTTGTTGAGGGCTGATTTCATGTCCTATGATAAAAAGCCTTCTGTTTCCACCGCCAAACCTTTCAGGGGAGAATTTGCAACAGTTTAGCACCATTTTTGAGTGAATTGGAGAATTTCAGATTTTTGCTGAAGTTGTGACCCCGGGGCTTAGAAATTTTTTTTTTCACAGGTTAAGTTGTCGAGGGCTGATTTCATGTCCTATGATAAAAAGCCTTCTGTTTCCACCGCCAAACCTTTCAGGGGAGAATTTACAACAGTTTAGCACCATTTTTCAGTGAATTGGAGAATTTCAGATTTTTGCTGAAATTCTGACCCTGGGGCTTAGAAATTATTTTTTTCACAGGTTAAGTTGTCGAGGGCTGATTTCATGTCCTATGATAAAAAGCCTTCTGTTTCCACCGCCAAACCTTTCAGGGGAGAATTTAAAACAGTTTAGCACCATTTTTGAGTGAATTGGAGAATTTCAGATTTTTGCTGAAATTGTGACCCCGGGGCTTAGAAATTTTTCTTTTCACAGGTTAAGTTGTCGAGCGCTGATTTCCTGTCTTATGATAAAAAGCCTTCTGTTTCCACCGCCAAACCTTTCAGGGGAGTATTTGCAACATGTTTGGCACCATCTTTTAGTGAATTGGAGAATTTTAGATTTTTGCTGAAGTTGTGACCCCGGGGCTTAGAAAATTTTTTTTTCACACGTTACGTCTTTGAAGGCTGATTTCATGTCCTATGATAAAAAGCCTTCTGTTTCCACCGCCAAACGTTGCAGGGAAGTATTTGCAAAACTTTGGCACCATTTTTGAGTGAATTGGAGAATTTCAGATTTTTGCTGAAGTTGTGACCCCGGGGCTTAGAAATTTTTTTTTTTCACAGGTTAAGTTGTCGAGGGCTGATTTCATGTCCTATGATAAACAGCCTTCTGTTTCCACCGCCAAACCTTTCAGGGGAGAATTTACAACAGTTTAGCACCATTTTTGAGTGAATTGGAGAATTTCAGATTTTTGCTGAAGTTGTGACCCCGGGCTTTGAAATTTTTTTTTTCACATGTTAAGTTGTTGAGGGTTGATTTCTTGGCCTATGATAAAAAGCCTTCTGTTTCCACCGCCAAACCTTTCAGGGGAGAATTTGCAACAGTTTAGCACCATCTTTGAGTGAATTGGAGAATTTAAGATTTTTGCTGAAGTTGTGACGCCGGGGCTTAGAAATTTTTCTTTTCACAGGTTAAGTTGTCGAGCGCTGATTTCATGTCCTATGATAAAAAGCCTTCTGTTTCCACCGCCAAACCTTTCAGGGGAGTATTTGCAAATGTTTGGCACCATCTTTTAGTGAATTGGAGAATTTTAGATTTTTGCTGAAGTTGTGACCCCGGGGCTTAGAAAATTTTTTTTTCACACGTTACGTCTTTGAAGGCTGATTTCATGTCCTATGATAAAAAGCCTTCTGTTTCCACCGCCAAACGTTTCAGGGGAGTATTTGCAACACGTTGGCACCATCTTTGAGTGAATTGGAGAATTTCAGATTTTTGCTGAAATTCTGACCCTGGGGCTTAGAAATTTTTCTTTTCACAGGTTAAGTTGTCGAGCGCTGATTTCATGTCCTATAATAAAAAGCCTTCTGTTTCCACCGCCAAACGTTTCAGGGGAGTATTTGCAACACGTTGGCACCATCTTTGAGTGAATTGGAGAATTTCAGATTTTTGCTGAAATTCTGACCCTGGGGCTTAGAAATTTTTCTTTTCACAGGTTAAGTTGTCGAGCGCTGATTTCATGTCCTATGATAAAAAGCCTTCTGTTTCCACCACCAAACCTTTCAGGGGAGTATTTGCAAAAGTTTGGCACCATCTTTGAGTGAATTGGAGAATTTCAGATTTTTGCTGAAGTTGTGACCCCGGGGCTTAGAAAATTTTTTTTTTCACAGGTTAAGTTGTCGAGGGCTGATTTCATGTCCTATGATAAACAGCCTTCTGTTTCCACCGCCAAACCTTTCAGGGGAGAATTTACAACAGTTTAGCACCATCTTTGAGTGAATTGGAGAATTTAAGATTTTTGCTGAAGTTGTGACCCCGGGGCTTAGTAATTTTTTTTTCCACAGGTTAAGTTGTCGAGGGTTGATTTCTTGGCCTATGATAAAAAGCCTTCTGTTTCCACCGCCAAACCTTTCAGGGGAGAATTTACAACAGTTTAGCACCATTTTTGAGTGAATTGGAGAATTTCAGATTTTTGCTGAAGTTGTGACCCCGGGGCTTAGAATTTTTTTTTTTCACAGGTTAAGTTGTCGAGGGCTGATTTCATGTCCTATGATAAAAAGCCTTATGTTTCCACTGCCAAACCTTTCAGGGGAGAATTTACAACAGTTTAGCACCATTTTTGAGTGAATTGGAGAATTTCAGATTTTTGCTGAAATTCTGACCCTGGGGCTTAGAAATTTTTTTTTTCACAGGTTAAGTTGTCGAGGGCTGATTTCATGTCCTATGATAAAAAGCCTTCTGTTTCCACCGCCAAACCTTTCAGGGGAGAATTTACAACAGTTTAGCACCATTTTTGAGTGAATTGTAGAATTTCAGATTTTTGCTGAAATTGTGACCCCGGGGCTTAGAAATTTTTCTTTTCACAGGTTAAGTTGTCGAGCGCTGATTTCATGTCCTATGATAAAAAGCCTTCTGTTTCCACCGCCAAACCTTTCAGGGGAGTATTTGCAACACGTTGGCACCATCTTTGAGTGAATTGGAGAATTTCAGATTTTTGCTGAAGTTGTGACCCAGGGGGTTAGAATTTTTTTTTTTCCACAGGTTAAGTTGTCGAGGGCTGATTTCATGTTCTATGATAAAAAGCCTTCTCTTTCCACCGCCAAACCTTTCAGGGGAGTATTTGCAAATGTTTGGCACCATCTTTGAGTGAATTGGAGATTTTCAGATTTTTGCTGAAGTTGTGACCCCGGGGCTTAGAAATTTTTTTTTTCACAGGTTAAGTTGTCGAGGGTTGATTTCTTGGCCTATGATAAAAAGCCTTCTGTTTCCACCGCCAAACCTTTCAGGGGAGAATTTGCAACAGTTTAGCACCATTTTTGAGTGAATTGGAGAATTTCAGATTTTTGCTGAAGTTGTGACCCCGGGGCTTAGAAATTTTTTTTTCCACAGGTTAAGTTGTCGAGGGTTGATTTCTTGGCCTATGATAAAAAGCCTTCTGTTTCCACCGCCAAACCTTTCAGGGGAGAATTTACAACAGTTTAGCACCATTTTTGAGTGAATTGGAGAATTTCAGATTTTTGCTGAAGTTGTGACCCCGGGGCTTAGAAATTTTTTTTTCACACGTTACGTCTTTGAAGGCTGATTTCATGTCCTATGATCAAAAGCCTTCTGTTTCCACCGCCAAACGTTTCAGGGGAGTATTTGCAAAACTTTGGCACCATCTTTGAGTGAATTGGAGAATTTCAGATTTTTGCTGAAGTTGTGACCCCGGGGCTTAGAAATTTTTTTTTTCACAGGTTAAGTTGTCGAGGGCTGATTTCATGTTGTATGATAAAAAGCCTTCTGTTTCCACCGCCAAACCTTTCAGGGGAGTATTTGCAACACGTTGGTACCATCTTTGAGTGAATTGGAGAATTTCAGATTTTTGCTGAAGTTGTGACCCCGGGGCTTAGAAATTTTTTTTTTCACAGGTTAAGTTGTCGAGGGCTGATTTCATGCTGTATGATAAAAAGCCTTGTCTTTCCACCGCCAAACCTTTCAGGGGAGTATTTGCAAAAGTTTGGCACCATCTTTGAGTGAATTCAAGAATTTCAGATTTTTGCTGAAGTTGTGACCCCGGGCTTAGAAATTTTTTTTTTCACAGGTTAAGTTGTCGAGGGTTGATTTCTTGGCCTATGATAAAAAGCCTTCTGTTTCCACCGCCAAACCTTTCAGGGGAGAATTTGCAACAGTTTAGCACCATCTTTGAGTGAATTGGAGAATTTCAGATTTTTGCTGAAGGTGTGACCCCGGGGTTTAGAATTTTTTTTTTTCACAGGTTAAGTTGTCGAGGGCTGATTTCATGTCCTATGATAAAAAGCCTTCTGTTTCCAACGCCAAACATTTCAGGGGGAGAATTTGCAACAGTTTAGCACCATTTTTGAGTGAATTGGAGAATTTCAGATTTTTGCTGAAGTTGTGACCCAGGGGGTTAGAAATTTTTCTTTTCACAGGTTAAGTTGTCGAGCGCTGATTTCATGTCATATGATAAAAAGCCTTCTGTTTCCACCACCAAACCTTTCAGGGGAGTATTTGCAACACGTTGGCACCATTTTTGAGTGAATTGGAGAATTTCAGATTTTTGCTGAAGTTGTGACCCAGGGGGTTAGAATTTTTTTTCCCCACAGGTTAAGTTGTCGAGGGCTGATTTCATGTGCTATGATAAAAAGCCTTCTGTTTCCACCGCCAAACCTTTTAGGGGAGAATTTACAACAGTTTAGCACCATTTTTGAGTGAATTGGAGAATTTCAGATTTTTGCTGAAATTGTGACCCCGGGGATTAGAAATTTTTCTTTTCACAGGTTAAGTTGTCGAGGGCTGATTTCATGTCCTATGATAAAAAGCCTCCTGTTTCCACCACCAAACCTTTCAGGGGAGTATTTGCAACACGTTGGCACCATTTTTGAGTGAATTGGAGAATTTCAGATTTTTGCTGAAGTTGTGACCCAGGGGGTTAGAATTTTTTTCCCCCACAGGTTAAGTTGTCGAGGGCTGATTTCATGTTCTATGATAAAAAGCCTTCTGTTTCCACCGCCAAACCTTTTAGGGGAGAATTTACAACAGTTTAGCACCATTTTTGAGTGAATTGGAGAATTTCAGATTTTTGCTGAAATTGTGACCCCGGGGATTAGAAATTTTTCTTTTCACAGGTTAAGTTGTCGAGGGCTGATTTCATGTCCTATGATAAAAAGCCTCCTGTTTCCACCACCAAACCTTTCAGGGGAGTATTTGCAACACGTTGGCACCATCTTTGAGTGAATTGGAGAATTTCAGATTTTTGCTGAAATTGTGACCCCGGGGATTAGAAATTTTTCTTTTCACAGGTTAAGTTGTCGAGGGCTGATTTCATGTCCTATGATAAAAAGCCTTCTGTTTCCACCGCCAAACCTTTCAGGGGAGTATTTGCAACACGTTGGCAACATCTTTGAGTGAATTGAAGAATTTCAGATTTTTGCTGAAGTTGTGACCCCGGGCTTAGAAATTTTTTTTTTCACAGGTTAAGTTGTCGAGGGTTGATTTCTTGGCCTATGATAAAAAGCCTTCTGTTTCCACCGCCAAACCTTTCAGGGGAGAATTTGCAACAGTTTAGCACCATCTTTGAGTGAATTGAAGAATTTCAGATTTTTGCTGAAGTTGTGACCCCGGGGTTTAGAATTTTTTTTTTCACAGGTTAAGTTGTCGAGGGTTGATTTCTTGGCCTATGATAAAAAGCCTTCTGTTTCCACCGCCAAACCTTTCAGGGGAGAATTTACAACAGTTTAGCACCATTTTTGAGTGAATTGGAGAATTTCAGATTTTTGCTGAAGTTGTGACCCCGGGGCTTAGAAATTTTTTTTTTCACAGGTTAAGTTGTCGAGGGCTGATTTCATGCTGTATGATAAAAAGCCTTGTCTTTCCACCGCCAAACCTTTCAGGGGAGTATTTGCAAAAGTTTGGCACCATCTTTGAGTGAATTCAAGAATTTCAGATTTTTGCTGAAGTTGTGACCCCGGGCTTAGAAATTTTTTTTTTCACAGGTTAAGTTGTCGAGGGTTGATTTCTTGGCCTATGATAAAAAGCCTTCTGTTTCCACCGCCAAACCTTTCAGGGGAGAATTTGCAACAGTTTAGCACCATCTTTGAGTGAATTGGAGAATTTCAGATTTTTGCTGAAGTTGTGACCCCGGGGCTTAGAATTTTTTTTTTTCACAGGTTAAGTTGTCGAGGGCTGATTTCATGTTGTATGATAAAAAGCCTTCTGTTTCCACCGCCAAACCTTTCAGAGGAGTATTTGCAACACGTTGGCACCATCTTTGAGTGAATTGGAGAATTTCAGATTTTTGCTGAAGTTGTGACCCCGGGGCTTAGAAATTTTTTTTTTCACAGGTTAAGTTGTCGAGGGCTGATTTCATGCTGTATGATAAAAAGCCTTGTCTTTCCACCGCCAAACCTTTCAGGGGAGTATTTGCAAAAGTTTGGCACCATCTTTGAGTGAATTCAAGAATTTCAGATTTTTGCTGAAGTTGTGACCCCGGGCTTAGAAATTTTTTTTTTCACAGGTTAAGTTGTCGAGGGTTGATTTCTTGGCCTATGATAAAAAGCCTTCTGTTTCCACCGCCAAACCTTTCAGGGGAGAATTTGCAACAGTTTAGCACCATCTTTGAGTGAATTGGAGAATTTCAGATTTTTGCTGAAGGTGTGACCCCGGGGTTTAGAATTTTTTTTTTTCACAGGTTAAGTTGTCGAGGGCTGATTTCATGTCCTATGATAAAAAGCCTTCTGTTTCCACCGCCAAACATTTCAGGGGGAGAATTTGCAACAGTTTAGCACCATTTTTGAGTGAATTGGAGAATTTCAGATTTTTGCTGAAGTTGTGACCCAGGGGGTTAGAAATTTTTCTTTTCACAGGTTAAGTTGTCCAGCGCTGATTTCATGTCATATGATAAAAAGCCTTCTGTTTCCACCACCAAACCTTTCAGGGGAGTATTTGCAACACGTTGGCACCATTTTTGAGTGAATTGGAGAATTTCAGATTTTTGCTGAAGTTGTGACCCAGGGGGTTAGAATTTTTTTTCCCCACAGGTTAAGTTGTCGAGGGCTGATTTCATGTTCTATGATAAAAAGCCTTCTGTTTCCACCGCCAAACCTTTTAGGGGAGAATTTACAACAGTTTAGCACCATTTTTGAGTGAATTGGAGAATTTCAGATTTTTGCTGAAATTGTGACCCCGGGGATTAGAAATTTTTCTTTTCACAGGTTAAGTTGTCGAGGGCTGATTTCATGTCCTATGATAAAAAGCCTCCTGTTTCCACCACCAAACCTTTCAGGGGAGTATTTGCAACACGTTGGCACCATTTTTGAGTGAATTGGAGAATTTCAGATTTTTGCTGAAGTTGTGACCCAGGGGGTTAGAATTTTTTTCCCCCACAGGTTAAGTTGTCGAGGGCTGATTTCATGTTCTATGATAAAAAGCCTTCTGTTTCCACCGCCAAACCTTTTAGGGGAGAATTTACAACAGTTTAGCACCATTTTTGAGTGAATTGGAGAATTTCAGATTTTTGCTGAAATTGTGACCCCGGGGATTAGAAATTTTTCTTTTCACAGGTTAAGTTGTCGAGGGCTGATTTCATGTCCTATGATAAAAAGCCTCCTGTTTCCACCACCAAACCTTTCAGGGGAGTATTTGCAACACGTTGGCACCATCTTTGAGTGAATTGGAGAATTTCAGATTTTTGCTGAAATTGTGACCCCGGGGATTAGAAATTTTTCTTTTCACAGGTTAAGTTGTCGAGGGCTGATTTCATGTCCTATGATAAAAAGCCTTCTGTTTCCACCGCCAAACCTTTCAGGGGAGTATTTGCAACACGTTGGCAACATCTTTGAGTGAATTGAAGAATTTCAGATTTTTGCTGAAGTTGTGACCCCGGGCTTAGAAATTTTTTTTTTCACAGGTTAAGTTGTCGAGGGTTGATTTCTTGGCCTATGATAAAAAGCCTTCTGTTTCCACCGCCAAACCTTTCAGGGGAGAATTTGCAACAGTTTAGCACCATCTTTGAGTGAATTGGAGAATTTCAGATTTTTGCTGAAGTTGTGACCCCGGGGTTTAGAATTTTTTTTTTCACAGGTTAAGTTGTCGAGGGTTGATTTCTTGGCCTATGATAAAAAGCCTTCTGTTTCCACCGCCAAACCTTTCAGGGGAGAATTTACAACAGTTTAGCACCATTTTTGAGTGAATTGGAGAATTTCAGATTTTTGCTGAAGTTGTGACCCCGGGGCTTAGAATTTTTTTTTTTTCACAGGTTAAGTTGTCGAGGGCTGATTTCATGTCCTATGATAAAAAGCCTTCTGTTTCCACCGCCAAACCTTTCAGGGGGAGAATTTGCAACAGTTTAGCACCATTTTTGAGTGAATTGGAGAATTTCAGATTTTTGCTGAAGTTGTGACCCAGGGGGTTAGAAATTTTTCTTTTCACAGGTTAAGTTGTCGAGCGCTGATTTCATGTCCTATGATAAAAAGCCTTCTGTTTCCACCGCCAAACCTTTCAGGGGAGTATTTGCAACACGTTGGCACCATCTTTGAGTGAATTGGAGAATTTCAGATTTTTGCTGAAGTTGTGACCCCGGGGCTTAGAATTTTTTTTTTTCACAGGTTAAGTTGTCGAGGGCTGATTTCATGTTGTATGATAAAAAGCCTTCTGTTTCCACCGCCAAACCTTTCAGAGGAGTATTTGCAACACGTTGGCACCATCTTTGAGTGAATTGGAGAATTTCAGATTTTTGCTGAAGTTGTGACCCCGGGGCTTAGAAATTTTTTTTTTCACAGGTTAAGTTGTCGAGGGCTGATTTCATGCTGTATGATAAAAAGCCTTGTCTTTCCACCGCCAAACCTTTCAGGGGAGTATTTGCAAAAGTTTGGCACCATCTTTGAGTGAATTCAAGAATTTCAGATTTTTGCTGAAGTTGTGACCCCGGGCTTAGAAATATTTTTTTTCACAGGTTAAGTTGTCGAGGGTTGATTTCTTGGCCTATGATAAAAAGCCTTCTGTTTCCACCGCCAAACCTTTCAGGGGAGAATTTGCAACAGTTTAGCACCATCTTTGAGTGAATTGGAGAATTTCAGATTTTTGCTGAAGGTGTGACCCCGGGGTTTAGAATTTTTTTTTTTCACAGGTTAAGTTGTCGAGGGCTGATTTCATGTCCTATGATAAAAAGCCTTCTGTTTCCACCGCCAAACATTTCAGGGGGAGAATTTGCAACAGTTTAGCACCATTTTTGAGTGAATTGGAGAATTTCAGATTTTTGCTGAAGTTGTGACCCAGGGGGTTAGAAATTTTTCTTTTCACAGGTTAAGTTGTCGAGGGCTGATTTCATGTCCTATGATAAAAAGCCTCCTGTTTCCACCACCAAACCTTTCAGGGGAGTATTTGCAACACGTTGGCACCATTTTTGAGTGAATTGGAGAATTTCAGATTTTTGCTGAAGTTGTGACCCAGGGGGTTAGAATTTTTTTTCCCCACAGGTTAAGTTGTCGAGGGCTGATTTCATGTTCTATGATAAAAAGCCTTCTGTTTCCACCGCCAAACCTTTTAGGGGAGAATTTACAACAGTTTAGCACCATTTTTGAGTGAATTGGAGAATTTCAGATTTTTGCTGAAATTGTGACCCCGGGGATTAGAAATTTTTCTTTTCACAGGTTAAGTTGTCGAGGGCTGATTTCATTTCCTATGATAAAAAGCCTCCTGTTTCCACCACCAAACCTTTCAGGGGAGTATTTGCAACACGTTGGCACCATCTTTGAGTGAATTGGAGAATTTCAGATTTTTGCTGAAATTGTGACCCCGGGGATTAGAAATTTTTCTTTTCACAGGTTAAGTTGTTGAGGGCTGATTTCATGTCCTATGATAAAAAGCCTTCTGTTTCCACCGCCAAACCTTTCAGGGGAGTATTTGCAACACGTTGGCAAGATCTTTGAGTGAATTGAAGAATTTCAGATTTTTGCTGAAGTTGTGACCCCGGGCTTAGAAATTTTTTTTTTCACAGGTTAAGTTGTCGAGGGTTGATTTCTTGGCCTATGATAAAAAGCCTTCTGTTTCCACCGCCAAACCTTTCAGGGGAGAATTTGCAACAGTTTAGCACCATCTTTGAGTGAATTGGAGAATTTCAGATTTTTGCTGAAGTTGTGACCCCGGGGTTTAGAATTTTTTTTTCCACAGGTTAAGTTGTCGAGGGTTGATTTCTTGGCCTATGATAAAAAGCCTTCTGTTTCCACCGCCAAACCTTTCAGGGGAGAATTTACAACAGTTTAGCACCATTTTTGAGTGAATTGGAGAATTTCAGATTTTTGCTGAAGTTGTGACCCCGGGGCTTAGAATTTTTTTTTTTCACAGGTTAAGTTGTCGAGGGCTGATTTCATGTCCTATGATAAAAAGCCTTCTGTTTCCACCGCCAAACCTTTCAGGGGGAGAATTTGCAACAGTTTAGCACCATTTTTGAGTGAATTGGAGAATTTCAGATTTTTGCTGAAGTTGTGACCCAGGGGGTTAGAAATTTTTCTTTTCACAGGTTAAGTTGTCGAGCGCTGATTTCATGTCCTATGATAAAAAGCCTTCTGTTTCCACCGCCAAACCTTTCAGGGGAGTATTTGCAACACGTTGGCACCATCTTTGAGTGAATTGGAGAATTTCAGATTTTTGCTGAAGTTGTGACCCCGGGGCTTAGAATTTTTTTTTTTCACAGGTTAAGTTGTCGAGGGCTGATTTCATGTTGTATGATAAAAAGCCTTCTGTTTCCACCGCCAAACCTTTCAGAGGAGTATTTGCAACACGTTGGCACCATCTTTGAGTGAATTGGAGAATTTCAGATTTTTGCTGAAGTTGTGACCCCGGGGCTTAGAAATTTTTTTTTTCACAGGTTAAGTTGTCGAGGGCTGATTTCATGCTGTATGATAAAAAGCCTTGTCTTTCCACCGCCAAACCTTTCAGGGGAGTATTTGCAAAAGTTTGGCACCATCTTTGAGTGAATTCAAGAATTTCAGATTTTTGCTGAAGTTGTGACCCCGGGCTTAGAAATTTTTTTTTTCACAGGTTAAGTTGTCGAGGGTTGATTTCTTGGCCTATGATAAAAAGCCTTCTGTTTCCACCGCCAAACCTTTCAGGGGAGAATTTGCAACAGTTTAGCACCATCTTTGAGTGAATTGGAGAATTTCAGATTTTTGCTGAAGGTGTGACCCCGGGGTTTAGAATTTTTTTTTTTCACAGGTTAAGTTGTCGAGGGCTGATTTCATGTCCTATGATAAAAAGCCTTCTGTTTCCACCGCCAAACATTTCAGGGGGAGAATTTGCAACAGTTTAGCACCATTTTTGAGTGAATTGGAGAATTTCAGATTTTTGCTGAAGTTGTGACCCAGGGGGTTAGAAATTTTTCTTTTCACAGGTTAAGTTGTCGAGCGCTGATTTCATGTCATATGATAAAAAGCCTTCTGTTTCCACCACCAAACCTTTCAGGGGAGTATTTGCAACACGTTGGCACCATTTTTGAGTGAATTGGAGAATTTCAGATTTTTGCTGAAGTTGTGACCCAGGGGGTTAGAATTTTTTTTCCCCACAGGTTAAGTTGTCGAGGGCTGATTTCATGTTCTATGATAAAAAGCCTTCTGTTTCCACCGCCAAACCTTTTAGGGGAGAATTTACAACAGTTTAGCACCATTTTTGAGTGAATTGGAGAATTTCAGATTTTTGCTGAAATTGTGACCCCGGGGATTAGAAATTTTTCTTTTCACAGGTTAAGTTGTCGAGGGCTGATTTCATGTCCTATGATAAAAAGCCTCCTGTTTCCACCACCAAACCTTTCAGGGGAGTATTTGCAACACGTTGGCACCATTTTTGAGTGAATTGGAGAATTTCAGATTTTTGCTGAAGTTGTGACCCAGGGGGTTAGAATTTTTTTTCCCCACAGGTTAAGTTGTCGAGGGCTGATTTCATGTTCTATGATAAAAAGCCTTCTGTTTCCACCGCCAAACCTTTTAGGGGAGAATTTACAACAGTTTAGCACCATTTTTGAGTGAATTGGAGAATTTCAGATTTTTGCTGAAATTGTGACCCCGGGGATTAGAAATTTTTCTTTTCACAGGTTAAGTTGTCGAGGGCTGATTTCATGTCCTATGATAAAAACCTCCTGTTTCCACCACCAAACCTTTCAGGGGAGTATTTGCAACACGTTGGCACCATCTTTGAGTGAATTGGAGAATTTCAGATTTTTGCTGAAATTGTGACCCCGGGGATTAGAAATTTTTCTTTTCACAGGTTAAGTTGTCGAGGGCTGATTTCATGTCCTATGATAAAAAGCCTTCTGTTTCCACCGCCAAACCTTTCAGGGGAGTATTTGCAACACGTTGGCAACATCTTTGAGTGAATTGAAGAATTTCAGATTTTTGCTGAAGTTGTGACCCCGGGCTTAGAAATTTTTTTTTTCACAGGTTAAGTTGTCGAGGGTTGATTTCTTGGCCTATGATAAAAAGCCTTCTGTTTCCACCGCCAAACCTTTCAGGGGAGAATTTGCAACAGTTTAGCACCATCTTTGAGTGAATTGGAGAATTTCAGATTTTTGCTGAAGTTGTGACCCCGGGGTTTAGAATTTTTTTTTCCACAGGTTAAGTTGTCGAGGGTTGATTTCTTGGCCTATGATAAAAAGCCTTCTGTTTCCACCGCCAAACCTTTCAGGGGAGAATTTACAACAGTTTAGCACCATTTTTGAGTGAATTGGAGAATTTCAGATTTTTGCTGAAATTGTGACCCCGGGGATTAGAAATTTTTCTTTTCACAGGTTAAGTTGTCGAGGGCTGATTTCATGTCCTATGATAAAAAGCCTCCTGTTTCCACCACCAAACCTTTCAGGGGAGTATTTGCAACAGTTTAGCACCATCTTTGAGTGAATTGGAGAATTTCAGATTTTTGCTGAAATTGTGACCCCGGGGATTAGAAATTTTTCTTTTCACAGGTTAAGTTGTCGAGGGCTGATTTCATGTCCTATGATAAAAAGCCTTCTGTTTCCACCGCCAAACCTTTCAGGGGAGTATTTGCAACACGTTGGCAACATCTTTGAGTGAATTGAAGAATTTCAGATTTTTGCTGAAGTTGTGACCCCGGGCTTAGAAATTTTTTTTTTCACAGGTTAAGTTGTCGAGGGTTGATTTCTTGGCCTATGATAAAAAGCCTTCTGTTTCCACCGCCAAACCTTTCAGGGGAGAATTTGCAACAGTTTAGCACCATCTTTGAGTGAATTGGAGAATTTCAGATTTTTGCTGAAGTTGTGACCCCGGGGTTTAGAATTTTTTTTTCCACAGGTTAAGTTGTCGAGGGTTGATTTCTTGGCCTATGATAAAAAGCCTTCTGTTTCCACCGCCAAACCTTTCAGGGGAGAATTTACAACAGTTTAGCACCATTTTTGAGTGAATTGGAGAATTTCAGATTTTTGCTGAAGTTGTGACCCCGGGGCTTAGAATTTTTTTTTTTCACAGGTTAAGTTGTCGAGGGCTGATTTCATGTCCTATGATAAAAAGCCTTCTGTTTCCACCGCCAAACCTTTCAGGGGGAGAATTTGCAACAGTTTAGCACCATTTTTGAGTGAATTGGAGAATTTCAGATTTTTGCTGAAGTTGTGACCCAGGGGGTTAGAAATTTTTCTTTTCACAGGTTAAGTTGTCGAGCGCTGATTTCATGTCCTATGATAAAAAGCCTTCTGTTTCCACCGCCAAACCTTTCAGGGGAGTATTTGCAACACGTTGGCACCATCTTTGAGTGAATTGGAGAATTTCAGATTTTTGCTGAAGTTGTGACCCCGGGGCTTAGAATTTTTTTTTTTCACAGGTTAAGTTGTCGAGGGCTGATTTCATGTTGTATGATAAAAAGCCTTCTGTTTCCACCGCCAAACCTTTCAGAGGAGTATTTGCAACACGTTGGCACCATCTTTGAGTGAATTGGAGAATTTCAGATTTTTGCTGAAGTTGTGACCCCGGGGCTTAGAAATTTTTTTTTTCACAGGTTAAGTTGTCGAGGGCTGATTTCATGCTGTATGATAAAAAGCCTTGTCTTTCCACCGCCAAACCTTTCAGGGGAGTATTTGCAAAAGTTTGGCACCATCTTTGAGTGAATTCAAGAATTTCAGATTTTTGCTGAAGTTGTGACCCCGGGCTTAGAAATTTTTTTTTTCACAGGTTAAGTTGTCGAGGGTTGATTTCTTGGCCTATGATAAAAAGCCTTCTCTTTCCACCGCCAAACCTTTCAGGGGAGTATTTGCAAATGTTTGGCACCATCTTTGAGTGAGTTGGAGAATTTCAGATTTTTGCTGAAGTTGTGACCCCGGGGCTTAGAAAATTTTTTTTTCACACGTTACATCTTCGAAGGCTGATTTCATGTCCTATGATAAAAAGCCTTCTGTTTCCACCGCCAACGTTTCAGGGGAGTATTTGCAAAACTTTGGCGCCATCTTTGAGTGAATTGGAGAATTTCAGATTTTGGCTGAAGTTGTGACCCCGGGGCTTAGAAAAATTTTGTCCCACAGGTTAAGTTTTCGAGGGCTGATTTCATGTCCTATGATAAAAAGCCTTCTGTTTCCACCGCCAAACCTTTCAGGGGAGAATTTACAACAGTTTGCCACCATTTTTGAGTGAATTGGAGAATTTCAGATTTTTGCTGAAGTTGTGACCCCGGGGCTTAGAAATTTTTTTTTTCACAGGTTAAGTTGTCGAGGGCTGATTTCATGTTCTATGAGAAAAAACCTTCTCTTTCCACCGCCAAACCTTTCAGGGGAGTATTTGCAAATGTTTGGCACCATCTTTTAGTGAATTGGAGAATTCCAGATTTTTGCTGAAGTTGTGACCCCGGGGCTTAGATTTTTTTTTTCCCACAGGTTAAGTTGTTGAGGGCTGATTTCATGTCCTATGATAAAAAGCCTTCTGTTTCCACCGCCAAACCTTTCAGGGGAGAATTTGCAACAGTTTAGCACCATTTTTGAGTGAATTGGAGAATTTCAGATTTTTGCTGAAGTTGTGACCCCGGGGCTTAGAAAATTTTTTTTTCACAGGTTAAGTTGTCGAGGGCTGATTTCATGTCCTATGATAAAAAGCCTTCTGTTTCCACCGCCAAACCTTTCAGGGGAGAATTTACAACAGTTTAGCACCATTTTTCAGTGAATTGGAGAATTTCAGATTTTTGCTGAAATTCTGACCCTGGGGCTTAGAAATTATTTTTTTCACAGGTTAAGTTGTCGAGGGCTGATTTCATGTCCTATGATAAAAAGCCTTCTGTTTCCACCGCCAAACCTTTCAGGGGAGAATTTAAAACAGTTTAGCACCATTTTTGAGTGAATTGGAGAATTTCAGATTTTTGCTGAAATTGTGACCCCGGGGCTTAGAAATTTTTCTTTTCACAGGTTAAGTTGTCGAGCGCTGATTTCCTGTCTTATGATAAAAAGCCTTCTGTTTCCACCGCCAAACCTTTCAGGGGAGTATTTGCAACATGTTGGCACCATCTTTGAGTGAATTGGAGAATTTCAGATTTTTGCTGAAGTTGTGACCCAGGGGGTTAGAAATTTTTTTTTCCACAGGTTAAGTTGTCGAGGGCTGATTTCATGTTCTATGATAAAAAGCCTTCTCTTTCCACCGCCAAACCTTTCAGGGGAGTATTTGCAAATGTTTGGCACCATCTTTGAGTGAATTGGAGAATTGCAGATTTTTGCTGAAGTTGTGACCCCGGGGCTTAGAAAATTTTTTTCCCACAGGTTAAGTTGTCGAGGGCTGAATTCATGTCCTATGATAAAAAGCCTTCTGTTTCCACCGCCAAACCTTTCAGGGGAGAATTTACAACAGTTTGCCACCATTTTTGAGTGAATTGGAGAATTTCAGATTTTTGTTGAAGTTGTGACCCCGGGGCTTAGAAATTTTTTTTCCCACAGGTTAAGTTGTCGAGGGCTTATTTCATGTTCTATGAGAAAAAACCTTCTCTTTCCACCGCCAAACCTTTCAGGGGAGTATTTGCAAATGTTTGGCACCATCTTTTAGTGAATTGGAGAATTTCAGATTTTTTCTGAAGTTGTGACCCCGGGTTTAGAATTTTTTTTTTTTTCACAGGTTAAGGTGTCGAGGGTTGATTTCTTGGCCTATGATAAAAAGCCTTCTGTTTCCACCGCCAGACCTTTCAGGGGAGAATTTGCAACAGTTTAGCACCATCTTTGAGTGAATTGGAGAATTTCAGATTTTTGCTGAAGTTGTGACCCCGGGGCTTAGAAATTTTTTTTTTCACAGGTTAAGTTGTCGAGGGCTGATTTCATGTCCTATGATAAAAAGCCTTCTGTTTCCACCGCCAAACCTTTCAGGGGAGTATTTGCAACACGTTGGCACCATTTTTGAGTGAATTGGAGAATTTCAGATTTCTGCTGAAGTTGTGACCCAGGGGGTTAGAATTTTTTTCCCCCACAGGTTAAGTTGTCGAGGGCTGGTTTCATGTTCTATGATAAAAAGCCTTCTGTTTCCACCGCCAAACCTTTCAGGGGAGAATTTACAACAGTTTAGCACCATTTTTGAGTGAATTGGAGAATTTCAGATTTTTGCTGAAATTGTGACCCCGGGGATTAGAAATTTTTCTTTTCACAGGTTAAGTTGTCGAGGGCTGATTTCATGTCCTATGATAAAAAGCCTCCTGTTTCCACCACCAAACCTTTCAGGGGAGTATTTGCAACACGTTGGCACCATCTTTGAGTGAATTGGAGAATTTCAGATTTTTGCTGAAATTGTGACCCCGGGGATTAGAAATTTTTCTTTTCACAGGTTAAGTTGTCGAGGGCTGATTTCATGTCCTATGATAAAAAGCCTTCTGTTTCCACCGCCAAACCTTTCAGGGGAGTATTTGCAACACGTTGGCAACATCTTTGAGTGAATTGGAGAATTTGAGATTTTTGCTGAAGTTGTGACCCCGGGGCTTAGAAATTTTTTCCCCCACAGGTTAAGTTGTCGAGGGCTGATTTCATGTCCTATGATAAAAAGCCTTCTGTTTCCACCGCCAACGTTTCAGGGGAGAATTTACAACAGTTTGCCACCATTTTTGAGTGAATTGGAGAATTTCAGATTTTTGCTGAAGTTGTGACCCTGGGGCTAAGAAATTTTTTTTTTCACAGGTTAAGTTGTCGAGGGCTGATTTCATGTTCTATGAGAAAAAACCTTCTCTTTCCACCGCCAAACCTTTCAGGGGAGTATTTGCAAATGTTTGGCACCATCTTTTAGTGAATTGGAGAATTTCAGATTTTTTCTGAAGTTGTGACCCCGGGCTTAGAAATTTTTTTTTTCACAGGTTAAGTTGTCGAGGGCTGATTTCATGTTCTATGATAAAAAGCCTTCTGTTTCCACCGCCAGACCTTTCAGGGGAGAATTTGCAGCAGTTTAGCACCATCTTTGAGTGAATTGGAGAATTGCAGATTTTTGCTGAAGTTGTGACCCCGGGGCTTAGAAATTTTTTTTTTCACAGGTTAAGTTGTCGAGGGCTGATTTCATGTCCTATGGTAAAAAGCCTTCTGTTTCCACCGCCAAACCTTTCAGGGGAGTATTTGCAACACGTTGGCACCATCTTTGAGTGAATTGGAGAATTTCAGATTTTTGCTGAAGTTGTGACCCAGGGGGTTACAATTTTTTCTTTTCACAGGTTAAGTTGTCGAGCGCTGATTTCATGTCCTATGATAAAAAGCCTACTGTTTCCACCGCCAAACCTTTCAGGGGAGTATTTGCAACACGTTGGCACCATCTTTGAGTGAATTGGAGAATTTCAGATTTTTGCTGAAGTTGTGACCCAGGGGGTTAGAAATTTTTTTTTCCACAGGTTAAGTTGTCGAGGGCTGATTTCATGTTCTATGATAAAAAGCCTTCTCTTTCCACCGCCAAACCTTTCAGGGGAGTATTTGCAAATGTTTGGCACCATCTTTGAGTGAGTTGGAGAATTTCAGATTTTTGCTGAAGTTGTGACCCCGGGGCTTAGAATTTTTTTTTTTCACACGTTACATCTTCGAAGGCTGATTTCATGTCCTATGATAAAAAGCCTTCTGTTTCCACCGCCAACGTTTCAGGGGAGTATTTGCAAAACTTTGGCACCATCTTTGAGTGAATTGGAGAATTTCAGATTTTTGCTGAAGTTGTGACCCCGGGGCTTAGAAATTTTTTTTTCCCCACAGGTTACGTTTTCGAGGGCTGATTTCATGTCCTATGATAAAAAGCCTTCTGTTTCCACCGCCAAACGTTTCAGGGGAGTATTTGCAAAACTTTGGCACCATCTTTGAGTGAATTGGAGAATTTCAGATTTTTGCTGAAGTTGTGACCCCGGGGCTTAGAATTTTTTTTTTTCACATGTTAAGTTGTTGAGGGCTGATTTCATGTCCTATGATAAAAAGCCTTCTGTTTCCACCGCAAAACCTTTCAGGGGAGAATTTGCAACAGTTTAGCACCATTTTTGAGTGAATTGGAGAATTTCAGATTTTTGCTGAAGTTGTGACCCCGGGGCTTAGAAATTTTTTTTTTCACAGGTTAAGTTGTCGAGGGCTGATTTCATGTCCTATGATAAAAAGCCTTCTGTTTCCACCGCCAAACCTTTCAGGGGAGAATTTACAACAGTTTAGCACCATTTTTTAGTGAATTGGAGAATTTCAGATTTTTGCTGAAATTGTGACCCCGGGGCTTAGAAATATTTTTTTTCACAGGTTAAGTTGTTGAGGGCTGATTTCATGTCCTATGATAAAAAGCCTTCTGTTTCCACCGCCAAACCTTTCAGGGGAGAATTTACAACAGTTTAGCACCATTTCTGAGTGAATTGGAGAATTTCAGATTTTTGCTGAAATTGTGACCCCGGGGATTAGAAATTTTTCTTTTCACAAGTTAAGTTGTCGAGGGCTGATTTCATGTCCTATGATAAAAAGCCTTCTGTTTCCATCGCCAAACCTTTCAGGGGAGTATTTGCAACACGTTGGCAACATCTTTGAGTGAATTGGAGAATTTCAGATTTTTGCTGAAGTTGTGACCCCGGGGCTTAGAATTTTTTTTTTCCACAGGTTAAGTTGTCGAGGGCTGATTTCATGTCCTATGATAAAAAGCCTTCTGTTTCCACCGCCAAACCTTTCAGGGGAGAATTTACAACAGTTTAGCACCATTTTTGAGTGAATTGGAGAATTTCAGATTTTTGCTGAAGTTGTGATCCCGGGTTTAGAAATTTTTCTTTTCACAGGTTAAGTTGTCGAGGGCTGATTTCATGTCCTATGATAAAAAGCCTTCTGTTTCCACCGCCAAACCTTTCAGGGGAGTATTTACAACAGTTTAGCACCATCTTTGAGTGAATTGGAGAATTTCAGATTTTTGCTGAAGTTGTGACCCCGGGGCTTAGAATTTTTTTTTTTCACAGGTTAAGTTGTCGAGGGCTGATTTCATGTCCTATGATAAAAAGCCTTCTGTTTCCACCGCCAAACCTTTCAGGGGAGAATTTACAACAGTTTAGCACCATTTTTGAGTGAATTGGAGAATTTCAGATTTTTGCTGAAATTGTGACCCCGGGGATTAGAAATTTTTCTTTTCACAGGTTAAGTTGTCGAGGGCTGATTTCATGTCCTATGATAAAAAGCCTCCTGTTTCCACCACCAAACCTTTCAGGGGAGTATTTGCAACACGTTGGCACCATCTTTGAGTGAATTGGAGAATTTCAGATTTTTGCTGAAATTGTGACCCCGGGGATTAGAAATTTTTCTTTTCACACGTTACATATTCGAAGGCTGATTTCATGTCCTATGATAAAAAGCCTTCTGTTTCCACCGCCAACGTTTCAGGGGAGTATTTGCAAATGTTTGGCACCATCTTTGAGTGAGTTGGAGAATTTCAGATTTTTGCTGAAGTTGTGACCCCGGGGCTTAGAAAATTTTTTTTTCACACGTTACATCTTTGAAGGCTGATTTCATGTCCTATGATAAAAAGCCTTCTGTTTCCACCGCCAACGTTTCAGGGGAGTATTTGCAAAACTTTGGCACCATCTTTGAGTGAATTGGAGAATTTCAGATTTTTGCTGAAGTTGTGACCCCGGGGCTTAGAAATTTTTTTTTCCCCACAGGTTACGTTTTCGAGGGCTGATTTCATGTCCTATGATAAAAAGCCTTCTGTTTCCACCGCCAAACCTTTCAGGGGAGAATTTACAACAGTTTGCCACCATTTTTGAGTGAATTGGAGAATTTCAGATTTTTGCTGAAGTTGTGACCCCGGGGCTTAGAATTTTTTTTTTTCACAGGTTAAGTTGTCGAGGGCTGATTTCATGTCATATGAGAAAAAACCTTCTCTTTCCACCGCGAAACCTTTCAGGGGAGTATTTGCAAAACTTTGGCACCATCTTTGAGTGAATTGGAGAATTTCAGATTTTTGCTGAAGTTGTGACCCCGGGGCTTAGAAATTTTTTTTCCCCCACAGGTTAAGTTGTTGAGGGCTGATTTCATGTCCTATGATAAAAAGCCTTCTGTTTCCACCGCAAAACCTTTCAGGGGAGAATTTGCAACAGTTTAGCACCATTTTTGAGTGAATTGGAGAATTTCAGATTTTTGCTGAAGTTGTGACCCCGGGGCTTAGAATTTTTTTTTTTCACAGGTTAAGTTGTCGAGGGCTGATTTCATGTCCTATGATAAAAAGCCTTCTGTTTCCACCGCCAAACCTTTCAGGGGAGTATTTACAACAGTTTAGCACCATCTTTGAGTGAATTGGAGAATTTCAGATTTTTGCTGAAGTTGTGACCCCGGGGCTTAGAAATTTTTTTTTTCACAGGTTAAGTTGTCGAGGGCTGATTTGATGTCCTATGATAAAAAGCCTTCTGTTTCCACCGCCAAACCTTTCAGGGGAGAATTTACAACAGTTTAGCACCATTTTTGAGTGAATTGGAGAATTTCAGATTTTTGCTGAAGTTTTGCTGAAGTTTTGCTGAAGTTGTGGCTTAGAATTTTTTTTTTTCACAGGTTAAGTTGTCGAGGGCTTATTTCATGTCCTATGATAAAAAGCCTTCTGTTTCCACCGCCAAACCTTTCAGGGGAGTATTTGCAACACGTTGGCACCATCTTTGAGTGAATTGGAGAATTTCAGATTTTTGCTGAAGTTGTGACCCAGGGGGTTAGAAATTTTTTTTTCCACAGGTTAAGTTGTCGAGGGCTGATTTCATGTTCTATGATAAAAAGCCTTCTCTTTCCACCGCCAAACCTTTCAGGGGAGTATTTGCAAATGTTTGGCACCATCTTTGAGTGAATTGGAGAATTTCAGATTTTTGCTGAAGTTGTGACCCCGGGGCTTAGAAAAATTTTTTTTCACACGTTACGTCTTCGAAGGCTGATTTCATGTCCTATGATAAAAAGCCTTCTGTTTCCACCGCCAAACCTTTCAGGGGAGAATTTACAACAGTTTAGCACCATTTTTGAGTGAATTGGAGAATTTCAGATTTTTGCTGAAATTGTGACCCCGGGGCTTAGAATTTTTTTTTTTCACAGGTTAAGTTGTCGAGGGCTGATTTCATGTCCTATGATAAAAAGCCTTCTGTTTCCACCGCCAAACCTTTCACGGGAGAATTTGCAACAGTTTAGCACCATCTTTGAGTGAATTGGAGAATTTCAGATTTTTGCTGAAGTTGTGACCCCGGGGCTTAGAAATTTTTTTTCCACACGTTAAGTTGTTGAGGACTGATTTGATGTCCTATGATAAAAAGCCTTCTGTTTCCACCGCCAAACCTTTCAGGGGAGAATTTGCAACAGTTTAGCACCATTTTTGAGTGAATTGGAGAATTTCAGATTTTTGCTGAAGTTGTGACCCCGGGGCTTAGAAATTTTTTTTTTCACAGGTTAAGTTGTCGAGGGCTGATTTCATGTCCTATGATAAAAAGCCTTCTGTTTCCACCGCCAAACCTTTCAGGGGAGAATTTACAACAGTTTAGCACCATTTTTCAGTGAATTGGAGAATTTCAGATTTTTCCTGAAATTGTGACCCCGGGGATTAGAAATATTTTTTTTCACAGGTTAAGTTGTCGAGGGCTGATTTCATGTCCTATGATAAAAAGCCTCTGTTTCCACCGCCAAACCTTTCAGGGGAGAATTTACAACAGTTTAGCACCATTTTTGAGTGAATTGGAGAATTTCAGATTTTTGCTGAAGTTGTGACCCCGGGGCTTAGAAATTTTTTTTTTTCACAGGTTAAGTTGTCGAGGGCTGATTTCATGTTCTATGATAAAAAGCCTTCTGTTTCCACCGCCAAACCTTTCAGGGGAGAATTTACAACAGTTTAGCACCATTTTTGAGTGAATTGGAGAATTTCAGATTTTTGCTGAAGTTGTGACCCCGGGGCTTAGAAATTTTTTTTTCCACAGGTTAAGTTGTCGAGGGCTGATTTCATGTTCTATGAGAAAAAACCTTCTCTTTCCACCGCCCAACCTTTCAGGGGAGTATTTGCAAATGTTTGGCACCATCTTTGAGTGAATTGGAGAATTCCAGATTTTTGCTGAAGTTGTGACCCCGGGGCTTAGAAATTTTTTTTTCCCCACAGGTTACGTTTTCGAGGGCTGATTTCATGTCCTATGATAAAAAGCCTTCTGTTTCCACCGCCAAACCTTTCAGGGGAGAATTTACAACAGTTTGCCACCATTTTTGAGTGAATTGGAGAATTTCAGATTTTTGCTGAAGTTGTGACCCCGGGGCTTAGAATTTTTTTTTTTCACAGGTTAAGTTGTCGAGGGCTGATTTCATGTCATATGAGAAAAAACCTTCTCTTTCCACCGCGAAACCTTTCAGGGGAGTATTTGCAAAACTTTGGCACCATCTTTGAGTGAATTGGAGAATTTCAGATTTTTGCTGAAGTTGTGACCCCGGGGCTTAGAAATTTTTTTTCCCCCACAGGTTAAGTTGTTGAGGGCTGATTTCATGTCCTATGATAAAAAGCCTTCTGTTTCCACCGCAAAACCTTTCAGGGGAGAATTTGCAACAGCTTAGCACCATTTTTGAGTGAATTGGAGAATTTCAGATTTTTGCTGAAGTTGTGACCCCGGGGCTTAGAATTTTTTTTTTTCACAGGTTAAGTTGTCGAGGGCTGATTTCATGTCCTATGATAAAAAGCCTTCTGTTTCCACCGCCAAACCTTTCAGGGGAGTATTTACAACAGTTTAGCACCATCTTTGAGTGAATTGGAGAATTTCAGATTTTTGCTGAAGTTGTGACCCCGGGGCTTAGAAATTTTTTTTTTCACAGGTTAAGTTGTCGAGGGCTGATTTCATGTCTTATGATAAAAAGCCTTCTGTTTCCACCGCCAAACCTTTCAGGGGAGAATTTACAACAGTTTAGCACCATTTTTGAGTGAATTGGAGAATTTCAGATTTTTGCTGAAGTTTTGCTGAAGTTTTGCTGAAGTTGTGGCTTAGAATTTTTTTTTTTCACAGGTTAAGTTGTCGAGGGCTTATTTCATGTCCTATGATAAAAAGCCTTCTGTTTCCACCGCCAAACCTTTCAGGGGAGTATTTGCAACACGTTGGCACCATCTTTGAGTGAATTGGAGAATTTCAGATTTTTGCTGAAGTTGTGACCCAGGGGGTTAGAAATTTTTTTTTCCACAGGTTAAGTTGTCGAGGGCTGATTTCATGTTCTATGATAAAAAGCCTTCTCTTTCCACCGCCAAACCTTTCAGGGGAGTATTTGCAAATGTTTGGCACCATCTTTGAGTGAATTGGAGAATTTCAGATTTTTGCTGAAGTTGTGACCCCGGGGCTTAGAAAATTTTTTTTTCACACGTTACGTCTTCGAAGGCTGATTTCATGTCCTATGATAAAAAGCCTTCTGTTTCCACCGCCAAACCTTTCAGGGGAGAATTTACAACAGTTTAGCACCATTTTTGAGTGAATTGGAGAATTTCAGATTTTTGCTGAAATTGTGACCCCGGGGCTTAGAAATTTTTTTTTTCACAGGTTAAGTTGTCGAGGGCTGATTTCATGTCCTATGATAAAAAGCCTTCTGTTTCCACCGCCAAACCTTTCACGGGAGAATTTGCAACAGTTTAGCACCATCTTTGAGTGAATTGGAGAATTTCAGATTTTTGCTGAAGTTGTGACCCCGGGGCTTAGAAATTTTTTTTCCACACGTTAAGTTGTTGAGGACTGATTTGATGTCCTATGATAAAAAGCCTTCTGTTTCCACCGCCAAACCTTTCAGGGGAGAATTTGCAACAGTTTAGCACCATTTTTGAGTGAATTGGAGAATTTCAGATTTTTGCTGAAGTTGTGACCCCGGGGCTTAGAAATTTTTTTTTTCACAGGTTAAGTTGTCGAGGGCTGATTTCATGTCCTATGATAAAAAGCCTTCTGTTTCCACCGCCAAACCTTTCAGGGGAGAATTTACAACAGTTTAGCACCATTTTTCAGTGAATTGGAGAATTTCAGATTTTTCCTGAAATTGTGACCCCGGGGATTAGAAATATTTTTTTTCACAGGTTAAGTTGTCGAGGGCTGATTTCATGTCCTATGATAAAAAGCCTCTGTTTCCACCGCCAAACCTTTCAGGGGAGAATTTACAACAGTTTAGCACCATTTTTGAATGAATTGGAGAATTTCAGATTTTTGCTGAAGTTGTGACCCCGGGGCTTAGAAATTTTTTTTTTCCACAGGTTAAGTTGTCGAGGGCTGATTTCATGTTCTATGATAAAAAGCCTTCTGTTTCCACCGCCAAACCTTTCAGGGGAGAATTTACAACAGTTTAGCACCATTTTTGAGTGAATTGGAGAATTTCAGATTTTTGCTGAAGTTGTGACCCCGGGGCTTAGAATTTTTTTTTTTCACAGGTTAAGTTGTCGAGGGCTTATTTCATGTCCTATGATAAAAAGCCTTCTGTTTCCACCGCCAAACCTTTCAGGGGAGTATTGGCAACACGTTGGCACCATCTTTGAGTGAATTGGACAATTTCAGATTTTTGCTGAAGTTGTGACCCAGGGGGTTAGAATTTTTTTTTCCCACAGGTTAAGTTGTCGAGGGCTGATTTCATGTTCTATCATAAAAAGCCTTCTGTTTCCACCGCCAAACCTTTCAGGGGAGAATTTACAACAGTTTAGCACCATTTTTGAGTGAATTGGAGAATTTCAGATTTTTGCTGAAGTTGTGACCCCGGGGATTAGAAAATTTTTTTTTCACACGTTACATCTTCGAAGGCTGATTTCATGTCCTATGGTAAAAAGCCTTCTGTTTCCACCGCCAACGTTTCAGGGGAGTATTTGCAAAACTTTGGCACCATCTTTGAGTGAATTGGAGAATTTCAGATTTTTGCTGAAGTTGTGACCCAGGGGGTTAGAAATTTTTTTTTCCACAGGTTAAGTTGTCGAGGGCTGATTTCATGTTCTATGATAAAAAGCCTTCTGTTTCCACCGCTAAACCTTTCAGGGGAGAATTTACAACAGTTTAGCACCATTTTTGAGTGAATTGGAGAATTTCAGATTTTTGCTGAAATTGTGACCCCGGGGATTAGAAATTTTTCTTTTCACAGGTTAAGTTGTCGAGGGCTGATTTCATGTCCTATGATAAAAAGCCTCCTGTTTCCACCACCAAACCTTTCAGGGGAGTATTTGCAACACGTTGGCACCATCTTTGAGTGAATTGGAGAATTTCAGATTTTTGCTGAAATTGTGACCCCGGGGATTAGAAATTTTTCTTTTCACAGGTTAAGTTGTCGAGGGCTGATTTCATGTCCTATGATAAAAAGCCTTCTGTTTCCACCGCCAAACCTTTCAGGGGAGTATTTGCAACACGTTGGCAACATCTTTGAGTGAATTGGAGAATTTGAGATTTTTGCTGAAGTTGTGACCCCGGGGCTTAGAAATTTTTTTCCCCACAGGTTAAGTTGTCGAGGGCTGATTTCATGTCCTATGATAAAAAGCCTTCTGTTTCCACCTCCAACGTTTCAGGGGAGAATTTACAACAGTTTGCCACCATTTTTGAGTGAATTGGAGAATTTCAGATTTTTGCTGAAGTTGTGACCCCGGGGCTTAGAAATTTTTTTTTTCACAGGTTAAGTTGTCGAGGGCTGATTTCATGTTCTATGAGAAAAAACCTTCTCTTTCCACCGCCAAACCTTTCAGGGGAGTATTTGCAAATGTTTGGCACCATCTTTTAGTGAATTGGAGAATTTCAGATTTTTTCTGAAGTTGTGACCCCGGGCTTAGAAATTTTTTTTTTCACAGGTTAAGTTGTCGAGGGTTGATTTCATGTTCTATGATAAAAAGCCTTCTGTTTCCACCGCCAGACCTTTCAGGGGAGAATTTGCAACAGTTTAGCACCATCTTTGAGTGAATTGGAGAATTTCAGATTTTTGCTGAAGTTGTGACCCCGGGGCTTAGAAAATTTTTTTTTCACACGTTACATCTTTGAAGGCTGATTTCATGTCCTATGATAAAAAGCCTTCTGTTTCCACCGCCAACGTTTCAGGGGAGTATTTGCAAATGTTTGGCACCATCTTTGAGTGAGTTGGAGAATTTCAGATTTTTGCTGAAGTTGTGACCCCGGGGCTTAGAAATTTTTTTTTTCACAGGTTAAGTTGTCGAGGGTTGATTTCATGTTCTATGATAAAAAGCCTTCTGTTTCCACCGCCAGACCTTTCAGGGGAGAATTTGCAACAGTTTAGCACCATCTTTGAGTGAATTGGAGAATTTCAGATTTTTGCTGAAGTTGTGACCCCGGGGCTTAGAAAATTTTTTTTTCACACGTTACATCTTCGAAGGCTGATTTCATGTCCTATGATAAAAAGCCTTCTGTTTCCACCGCCAACGTTTCAGGGGAGTATTTGCAAATGTTTGGCACCATCTTTGAGTGAGTTGGAGAATTTCAGATTTTTGATGAAGTTGTGACCCCGGGGCTTAGAAAATTTTTTTTTCACACGTTACATCTTCGAAGGCTGATTTCATGTCCTATGATAAAAAGCCTTCTGTTTCCACCGCCAACGTTTCAGGGGAGTATTTGCAAAACTTTGGCACCATCTTTGAGTGAATTGGAGAATTTCAGATTTTTGCTGAAGTTGTGACCCCGGGGCTTAGAAATTTTTTTTCCCCCACAGGTTACGTTTTCGAGGGCTGATTTCATGTCCTATCATAAAAAGCCTTCTGTTTCCACCGCCAAACCTTTCAGGGGAGAATTTACAACAGTTTGCCACTATTTTTGAGTGAATTGGAGAATTTCAGATTTTTGCTGAAGTTGTGACCCCGGGGCTTAGAAATTTTTTTTTCCACAGGTTAAGTTGTCGAGGGCTGATTTCATGTTCTATGAGAAAAAACCTTCTCTTTCCACCGCCCAACCTTTCAGGGGAGTATTTGCAAATGTTTGGCACCATCTTTTAGTGAATTGGAGAATTCCAGATTTTTGCTGAAGTTGTGACCCCGGGGCTTAGAAATTTTTTTTCCCCCACAGGTTACGTTTTCGAGGGCTGATTTCATGTCCTATGATAAAAAGCCTTCTGTTTCCACCGCCAAACCTTTCAGGGGAGAACTTACAACAGTTTGCCACCATTTTTGAGTGAATTGGAGAATTTCAGATTTTTGCTGAAGTTGTGACCCCGGGGCTTAGAAATTTTTTTTTCCACAGGTTAAGTTGTCGAGGGCTGATTTCATGTCATATGAGAAAAAACCTTCTCTTTCCACCGCGAAACCTTTCAGGGGAGTATTTGCAAAACTTTGGCACCATCTTTGAGTGAATTGGAGAATTTCAGATTTTTGCTGAAGTTGTGACCCCGGGGCTTAGAAATTTTTTTTCCCCCACAGGTTAAGTTGTTGAGGGCTGATTTCATGTCCTATGATAAAAAGCCTTCTGTTTCCACCGCAAAACCTTTCAGGGGAGAATTTGCAACAGTTTAGCACCATTTTTGAGTGAATTGGAGAATTTCAGATTTTTGCTGAAGTTGTGACCCCGGGGCTTAGAATTTTTTTTTTTCACAGGTTAAGTTGTCGAGGGCTGATTTCATGTCCTATGATAAAAAGCCTTCTGTTTCCACCGCCAAACCTTTCAGGGGAGTATTTACAACAGTTTAGCACCATCTTTGAGTGAATTGGAGAATTTCAGATTTTTGCTGAAGTTGTGACCCCGGGGCTTAGAAATTTTTCTTTTCACAGGTTAAGTTGTCGAGGGCTTATTTCATGTCCTATGATAAAAAGCCTTCTGTTTCCACCGCCAAACCTTTCAGGGGAGTATTTGCAACACGTTGGCACCATCTTTGAGTGAATTGGAGAATTTCAGATTTTTGCTGAAGTTGTGACCCAGGGGGTTAGAAATTTTTTTTTCCACAGGTTAAGTTGTCGAGGGCTGATTTCATGTTCTATGATAAAAAGCCTTCTCTTTCCACCGCCAAACCTTTCAGGGGAATATTTGCAAATGTTTGGCACCATCTTTGAGTGAATTGGAGAATTTCAGATTTTTGCTGAAGTTGTGACCCCGGGGCTTAGAAAATTTTTTTTTCACACGTTACGTCTTCGAAGGCTGATTTCATGTTCTATGATAAAAAGCCTTCTGTTTCCACCGCCAAACCTTTCAGGGGAGTATTTGCATAACTTTGGCACCATCTTTGAGTGAATTGGAGAACTTCAGATTTTTGCTGAAGTTGTGACCCCGGGGCTTAGAAATTTTTTTTTTCACACGTTACGTCTTCGAAGGCTGATTTCATGTCCTATGATAAAAAGCCTTCTGTTTCCACCGCCAAACCTTTCAGGGGAGAATTTACAACAGTTTAGCACCATCTTTGAGTGAATTGGAGAATTTCAGATTTTTGCTGAAATTGTGACCCCGGGGCTTAGAATTTTTTTTTTCACAGGTTAAGTTGTCGAGGGCTGATTTCATGTCCTATGATAAAAAGCCTTCTGTTTCCACCGCCAAACCTTTCAGGGGAGAATTTACAACAGTTTAGCACCATTTTTCAGTGAATTGGAGAATTTCAGATTTTTGCTGAAGTTGTGACCCCGGGGCTTAGAAATTTTTTTTTTCACAGGTTAAGTTGTCGAGGGCTGATTTCATGTCCTATGATAAAAAGCCTTCTGTTTCCACCGCCAAACCTTCCAGGGGAGAATTTACAACAGTTTACCACCATTTTTGAGTGAATTGGAGAATTTCAGATTTTTGCTGAAGTTGTGACCCCGGGGTTTAGAAATTTTTTTTTTCACAGGTTTAGTTGTCGAGGGCCAATTTCATGTTCTATGAGAAAAAACCAACTCTTTCCACCGCCAAAGCTTTCAGGGGAGTATTTGCAAATGTTTGGCACCATCTTTGAGTGAATTGGAGAATTTCAGATTTTTGCTGAAATTGTGACCCCGGGGCTTAGAAATTTTTTTTTTCACAGGTTAAGTTGTCGAGAGTTGATTTCATGTCCTATGATAAAAAGCCTTCTGTTTCCACCGCCAAACCTTTCAGGGGAGTATTTGCAAAAGTTTGGCACCATCTTTGAGTGAATTGGAGAATTTCAGATTTTTGCTGAAGTTGTGACCCCGGGGCTTAGAAAAAATTTTTTTCACACGTTACGTCTTCGAAGGCTGATTTCATGTCCTATGATAAAAAGCCTTCTGTTTCCACCGCCAAACCTTTCAGGGGAGAATTTACAACAGTTTACCACGATTTTTGAGTGAATTGGAGAATTTCAGATTTTTGCTGAAGTTGTGACCCCGGGGCTTAGAAATTTTTTTTTTCACAGGTTAAGTTGCCGAGGGTTGATTTCTTGGCCTATGATAAAAAGCCTTCTGTTTCCACCGCCAAACCTTTCAGGGGAGAATTTGCAACAGTTTAGCACCATTTTTGAGTGAATTGGAGAATTTCAGATTTTTGCTGAAGTTGTGACCCCGGGGCTTAGAAATTTTTTTTTCACAGGTTAAGTTGTCGAGGGCCAATTTCATGTTCTATGAGAAAAAACCAACTCTTTCCACCGCGAAACCTTTCAGGGGAGTATTTGCAAATGTTTGGCACCATCTTTGAGTGAATTGGAGAATTTCAGATTTTTGCTGAAATTGTGACCCCGGGGTTAGAATTTTTTTTTTTCACAGGTTAAGTTGTTGAGGGTTGATTTCATGTCCTATCATAAAAAGCCTTCTGTTTCCACCGCCAAACCTTTCAGGGGAGAATTTACAACAGTTTAGCACCATTTTTTAGTGAATTGGAGAATTTCAGATTTTTGCTGAAGTTGTGACCCCGGGGCTTAGAAATTTTTTTTTCCACAGGTTAAGTTGCCGAGGGTTGATTTCTTGGCCTATGATAAAAAGCCTTCTCTTTCCACCGCCAAACCTTTCAGGGGAGTATTTGCATAACTTTGGCACCATCTTTGAGTGAATTGGAGAATTTCAGATTTTTGCTGAAGTTGTGACCCCGGGGATTAGAAAAATTTTTTTTCACACATTACGTCTTCGAAGGCTGATTTCATGTCCTATGATAAAAAGCCTTCTGTTTCCACCGCCAAACGTTGCAGGGGAGTATTTGCAAAACTTTGGCACCATTTTTGAGTGAATTGGAGAATTTCAGATTTTTGCTGAAGTTGCGACCCCGGGGCTTAGAATTTTTTTTTTCCACAGGTTAAGTTGTCGAGGGCTGATTTCATGTTCTATGATAAAAAGCCTTCTGTTTCCACCGCCAAACCTTTCAGGGGAGTATTTGCATAACTTTGGCACCATCTTTGAGTGAATTGGAGAACTTCAGATTTTTGCTGAAGTTGTGACCCCGGGGCTTAGAAATTTTTTTTTTCACACGTTACGTCTTCGAAGGCTGATTTCATGTCCTATGATAAAAAGCCTTCTGTTTCCACCGCCAAACCTTTCAGGGGAGAATTTACAACAGTTTAGCACCATTTTTGAGTGAATTGGAGAATTTCAGATTTTGCTGAAGTTGTGACCCCGGGGCTTAGAAATTTTTTTTTTCACAGGTTAAGTTGCCGAGGGTTGATTTCTTGGCCTATGATAAAAAGCCTTCTGTTTCCACCGCCAAACCTTTCAGGGGAGAATTTGCAACAGTTTAGCACCATTTTTGAGTGAATTGGAGAATTTCAGATTTTTGCTGAAGTTGTGACCCCGGGGCTTAGAAATTTTTTTTTTCACAGGTTAAGTTGTCGAGGGCCAATTTCATGTTCTATGAGAAAAAACCTTCTCTTTCCACCGCCCAACCTTTCAGGGGAGTATTTGCAAATGTTTGGCACCATCTTTTAGTGAATTGGAGAATTCCAGATTTTTGCTGAAGTTGTGACCCCGGGGCTTAGAAATTTTTTTTCCCCCACAGGTTACGTTTTCGAGGGCTGATTTCATGTCCTATGATAAAAAGCCTTCTGTTTCCACCGCCAAACCTTTCAGGGGAGAACTTACAACAGTTTGCCACCATTTTTGAGTGAATTGGAGAATTTCAGATTTTTGCTGAAGTTGTGACCCCGGGGCTTAGAAATTTTTTTTTCCACAGGTTAAGTTGCCGAGGGTTGATTTCTTGGCCTATGATAAAAAGCCTTCTCTTTCCACCGCCAAACCTTTCAGGGGAGTATTTGCATAACTTTGGCACCATCTTTGAGTGAATTGGAGAATTTCAGATTTTTGCTGAAGTTGTGACCCCGGGGATTAGAAATTTTTTTTTTCACACATTACGTCTTCGAAGGCTGATTTCATGTCCTATGATAAAAAGCCTTCTGTTTCCACCGCCAAACGTTGCAGGGGAGTATTTGCAAAACTTTGGCACCATTTTTGAGTGAATTGGAGAATTTCAGATTTTTGCTGAAGTTGCGACCCCGGGGCTTAGAATTTTTTTTTTCCACAGGTTAAGTTGTCGAGGGCTGATTTCATGTTCTATGATAAAAAGCCTTCTGTTTCCACCGCCAAACCTTTCAGGGGAGTATTTGCATAACTTTGGCACCATCTTTGAGTGAATTGGAGAACTTCAGATTTTTGCTGAAGTTGTGACCCCGGGGCTTAGAAATTTTTTTTTTCACACGTTACGTCTTCGAAGGCTGATTTCATGTCCTATGATAAAAAGCCTTCTGTTTCCACCGCCAAACCTTTCAGGGGAGAATTTACAACAGTTTAGCACCATTTTTGAGTGAATTGGAGAATTTCAGATTTTTGCTGAAATTGTGACCCCGGGGCTTAGAAATTTTTTTTTCCACAGGTTAAGTTGTCGAGGGCTGATTTCATGTCCTATGATAAAAAGCCTTCTGTTTCCACCGCCAAACCTTTCACGGGAGAATTTGCAACAGTTTAGCACCATCTTTGAGTGAATTGGAGAATTTCAGATTTTTGCTGAAGTTGTGACCCCGGGGCTTAGAAATTTTTTTTTCCACAGGTTAAGTTGTTGAGGGCTGATTTGATGTCCTATGATAAAAAACCTTCTGTTTCCACCGCCAAACCTTTCAGGGGAGAATTTGCAACAGTTTAGCACCATTTTTCAGTGAATTGGAGAATTTCAGATTTTTGCTGAAATTGTGACCCCGGGGCTTAGAAATATTTTTTTTCACAGGTTAAGTTGTCGAGGGCTGATTTCATGTCCTATGATAAAAAGCCTTCTGTTTCCACCGCCAAACCTTTCAGGGGAGAATTTACAACAGTTTAGCACCATTTTTCAGTGAATTGGAGAATTTCAGATTTTTGCTGAAGTTGTGACCCCGGGGCTTAGAAATTTTTTTTTTCACAGGTTAAGTTGTCGAGGGCCAATTTCATGTTCTATGAGAAAAAACCAACTCTTTCCACCGCCAAAGCTTTCAGGGGAGTATTTGCAAATGTTTGGCACCATCTTTGAGTGAATTGGAGAATTTCAGATTTTTGCTGAAATTGTGACCCCGGGGCTTAGAAATTTTTTTTTTCACAGGTTAAGTTGTCGAGGGTTGATTTCATGTCCTATGATAAAAAGCCTTCTGTTTCCACCGCCAAACCTTTCAGGGGAGAATTTACAACAGTTTAGCACCTTTTTTGAGTGAATTGGAGAATTTCAGATTTTTGCTGAAGTTGTGACCCCGGGGCTTAGAAATTTTTTTTTTCACAGGTTAAGTTGCCGAGGGTTGATTTCTTGGCCTATGATAAAAAGCCTTCTGTTTCCACCGCCAAACCTTTCAGGGGAGAATTTGCAACAGTTTAGCACCATTTTTGAGTGAATTGGAGAATTTCAGAATTTTGCTGAAAATGTGACCCCGGGGCTTAGAAATTTTTTCCCCCACAGGTTAAATTGTCGAGGGCTGATTTCATGTCCTATGATAAAAAGCCTTCTGTTTCCACCGCCAAACCTTTCAGGGGAGAATTTACAACAGTTTACCACCATTTTTGAGTGAATTGGAGAATTTCAGATTTTTGCTGAAGTTGTGACCCCGGGGCTTAGAAAAATTTTTTTCCACACGTTACGTCTTCGAAGGCTGATTTCATGTCCTATGATAAAAAGCTGTCTGCTTCCACCGCCAAACCTTTCCGGGAAGAATTTGCAACACGTTGGCACCATCTTTGAGTGAATTGGAGAATTTCAGATTTTTGCTGAAGTTGTGACCCTGGGGCTTAGAATTTTTTTTTCCACAGGTTAAGTTGTCGAGGGATGATTTCTTGACCTATGATAAAAAGCCTTCTGTTTCCACCGCCAAACCTTTCAAGGGAGAATTTACAACAGTTTAGCACCATCTTTGAGTGAATTGGAGAATTTCAGATTTTTGCTGAAGTTGTGACCCCTGGGCTTAGAATTTTTTTTTCACAGGTTAAGTTGTTGAGGGCTGATTTCATGTCCTATGATAAAAAGCCGTCTGTTTCCACCCCCAAACCTTTCCGGGAAGAATTTGCAACAGTTTAGCACCATTTTTGAGTGAATTGGAGAATTTCAGATTTTTGCTGAAAATGTGACCCCGGGGCTTAGCAATTTTTCCCCCCACAGGTTAAGTTGTTGAGGGCTGATTTCATGTCCTATGATAAAAAGCCTTCTGTTTCCACCGCCAAACCTTTCAGGGGAGTATTTGCAAAACTTTGGCACCATCTTTGAGTGAATTGGAGAATTTCAGATTTTTGCTGAAGTTGTGACCCCGGGGCTTAGAATTTTTTTTTTTCACAGGTTAAGTTGTCGAGGGTTGATTTCTTGGCCTATGCTAAAAAGCCTTCTGTTTCCACCGCCAAAACTTTCACGGGTGAATTTACAACAGTTTAGCACCATTTTTGAGTGAATTGGAGAATTTCAGATTTTTGCTGAAATTGTGACCCTGGGGCTTAGAAATTTTTTTTTCACAGGTTAAGTTGTCGAGGGTTGATTTCTTGACCTATGATAAAAAGCCTTCTGCTTCCACCGCCAAACCTTTCAGGGGAGAATTTACAACAGTTTAGCACCATTTTTGAGTGAATTGGAGAATTTTAGATTTTTGCTGAAATTGTGACCCCGGGGCTTAGAAATTTTTTTTTTCACAGGTTAAGTTGTTGAGGGCCAATTTCATGTTCTATGAGAAAAAACCAACTCTTTCCACCGCCAAAGCTTTCAGGGGAGTATTTACAAATGTTTGGCACCATCTTTGAGTGAATTGGAGAATTTCAGATTTTTGCTGAAATTGTGACCCCGGGGCTTAGAAATTTTTTTTTTCACAGGTTAAGTTGTCGAGGGTTGATTTCATGTCCTATGATAAAAAGCCTTCTGTTTCCACCGCCAAACCTTTCAGGGGAGAATTTACAACAGTTTAGCACCTTTTTTGAGTGAATTGGAGAATTTCAGATTTTTGCTGAAGTTGTGACCCCTGGGCTTAGAATTTTTTTTTTCACAGGTTAAGTTGTTGAGGGCTGATTTCATGTCCTATGATAAAAAGCCGTCTGTTTCCACCCCCAAACCTTTCCGGGAAGAATTTGCAACAGTTTAGCACCATTTTTGAGTGAATTGGAGAATTTCAGATTTTTGCTGAAAATGTGACCCCGGGACTTAGAAATTTTTCCCCCCACAGGTTAAGTTGTTGAGGGCTGATTTCATGTCCTATGATAAAAAGCCTTCTGTTTCCACCGCCAAACCTTTCAGGGGAGTATTTGCAAAACTTTGGCACCATCTTTGAGTGAATTGGAGAATTTCAGATTTTTGCTGAAGTTGTGACCCCGGGGCTTAGAATTTTTTTTTTTCAACAGGTTAAGTTGTCGAGGGTTGATTTCTTGGCCTATGCTAAAAAGCCTTCTGTTTCCACCGCCAAAACTTTCAGGGGTGAATTTACAACAGTTTAGCACCATTTTTGAGTGAATTGGAGAATTTCAGATTTTTGCTGAAATTGTGACCCTGGGGCTTAGAAATTTTTTTTTCACAGGTTAAGTTGTCGAGGGTTGATTTCTTGACCTATGATAAAAAGCCTTCTGCTTCCACCGCCAAACCTTTCAGGGGAGAATTTACAACAGTTTAGCACCATTTTTGAGTGAATTGGAGAATTTTAGATTTTTGCTGAAATTGTGACCCCGGGGCTTAGAAATTTTTTTTTTCACAGGTTAAGTTGTCGAGGGCCAATTTCATGTTCTATGAGAAAAAACCAACTCTTTCCACCGCCAAAGCTTTCAGGGGAGTATTTACAAATGTTTGGCACCATCTTTGAGTGAATTGGAGAATTTCAGATTTTTGCTGAAATTGTGACGCCGGGGCTTGGAAATTTTTTTTTTCACAGGTTAAGTTGTCGAGGGTTGATTTCATGTCCTATGATAAAAAGCCTTCTGTTTCCACCGCCAAACCTTTCAGGGGAGAATTTACAACAGTTTAGCACCTTTTTTGAGTGAATTGGAGAATTTCAGATTTTTGCTGAAGTTGTGACCCCGGGGCTTAGAAATTTTTTTTTTCACAGGTTAAGTTGCCGAGGGTTGATTTCTTGGCCTATGATAAAAAGCCTTCTGTTTCCACCGCCAAACCTTTCAGGGGAGAATTTGCAACAGTTTAGCACCATTTTTGAGTGAATTGGAGAATTTCAGATTTTTGCTGAAGTTGTGACCGGGGCTTAGAAATTTTTTTTCCCACACGTTACGTCTTCGAAGGCTGATTTCATGTCCTATGATAAAAAGCTGTCTGCTTCCACCGCCAAACCTTTCCGGGAAGAATTTGCAACACGTTGGCACCATCTTTGAGTGAATTGGAGAATTTCAGATTTTTGCTGAAATTGTGACCCCGGGGCTTAGAAATTTTTTTTTTCACAGGTTAAGTTGTTGAGGGCTGATTTCATGTCCTATGATAAAAAGCCGTGTGTTTCCACCGCCAAACCTTTCAGGGGAGTATTTGCAAAACTTTGGCACCATCTTTGAGTGAATTGGAGAATTTCAGATTTTTGCTGAAAATGTGACCCCGGGGCTTAGAAATTTTTTCCCCCACAGGTTAAATTGTCGAGGGCTGATTTCATGTCCTATGATAAAAAGCCTTCTGTTTCCGCCGCCAAACCTTTCAGGGGAGAATTTACAACAGTTTACCACCATTTTTGAGTGAATTGGAGAATTTCAGATTTTTGCTGAAGTTGTGACCCCGGGGCTTAGAAAAAATTTTTTCCACACGTTACGTCTTCGAAGGCTGATTTCATGTCCTATGATAAAAAGCTGTCTGCTTCCACCGCCAAACCTTTCCGGGAAGAATTTGCAACACGTTGGCACCATCTTTGAGTGAATTGGAGAATTTCAGATTTTTGCTGAATTTGTGACCCTGGGGCTTAGAATTTTTTTTTCCACAGGTTAAGTTGTCGAGGGATGATTTCTTGACCTATGATAAAAAGCCTTCTGTTTCCACCGCCAAACCTTTCAAGGGAGAATTTACAACAGTTTAGCACCATCTTTGAGTGAATTGGAGAATTTCAGATTTTTGCTGAAGTTGTGACCCCTGGGCTTAGAAAAATTTTTTTCACAGGTTAAGTTGTTGAGGGCTGATTTCATGTCCTATGATAAAAAAAGCCGTCTGTTTCCACCCCCAAACCTTTCCGGGAAGAATTTGCAACAGTTTAGCACCATTTTTGAGTGAATTGGAGAATTTCAGATTTTTGCTGAAAATGTGACCCCGGGGCTTAGAAATTTTTCCCCCCACAGGTTAAGTTGTTGAGGGCTGATTTCATGTCCTATGATAAAAAGCCTTCTGTTTCCACCGCCAAACCTTTCAGGGGAGTATTTGCAAAACTTTGGCACCATCTTTGAGTGAATTGGAGAATTTCAGATTTTTGCTGAAGTTGTGACCCCGGGGCTTAGAATTTTTTTTTTCACAGGTTAAGTTGTCGAGGGTTGATTTCTTGGCCTATGCTAAAAAGCCTTCTGTTTCCACCGCCAAAACTTTCAGGGGTGAATTTACAACAGTTTAGCACCATTTTTGAGTGAATTGGAGAATTTCAGATTTTTGCTGAAATTGTGACCCTGGGGCTTAGAATTTTTTTTTCACAGGTTAAGTTGTCGAGGGTTGATTTCTTGACCTATGATAAAAAGCCTTCTGCTTCCACCGCCAAACCTTTCAGGGGAGAATTTACAACAGTTTAGCACCATTTTTGAGTGAATTGGAGAATTTTAGATTTTTGCTGAAATTGTGACCCCGGGGCTTAGAAATATTTTTTTTCACAGGTTAAGTTGTCGAGGGCTGATTTCATGTCCTATGATAAAAAGCCTTCTGTTTCCACCGCCAAACTTTTCAGGGGAGAATCTACAACAGTTTAGCACCATTTTTGAGTGAATTGGAGAATTTCAGATTTTTGCTGAAATTGTGACCCCGGGGCTTAGAAATTTTTCTTTTCACAGGTTAAGTTGTCGAGGGCTGATTTCATGTCCTATGATAAAAAGCCTTCTGTTTCGACCGCCAAACCTTTCAGGGGAGTATTTGCAACACGTTGGCAACATCTTTGAGTGAATTGGAGAATTTCAGATTTTTGCTGAAATTCTGACCCTGGGGCTTAGAATTTTTTTTTTCACAGGTTTAGTTGACGAGGGCTGATTTCATGTTCTATGATAAAAAGCCTTCTGTTTCCACCGCCAAACCTTTCAGGGGAGAATTTACAACAGTTTACCACCATTTTTGAGTGAATTGGAGAATTTCAGATTTTTGCTGAAGTTGTGACCCCGGGGCTTAGAAAAAAATTTTTCCACACGTTACGTCTTCGAAGGCTGATTTCATGTCCTATGATAAAAAGCTGTCTGCTTCCACCGCCAAACCTTTCCGGGAAGAATTTGCAACACGTTGGCACCATCTTTGAGTGAATTGGAGAATTTCAGATTTTTGCTGAAGTTGTGACCCTGGGGCTTAGAATTTTTTTTTCCACAGGTTAAGTTGTCGAGGGATGATTTCTTGACCTATGATAAAAAGCCTTCTGTTTCCACCGCCAAACCTTTCAAGGGAGAATTTACAACAGTTTAGCACCATCTTTGAGTGAATTGGAGAATTTCAGATTTTTTCTGAAGTTGTGACCCCTGGGCTTAGAAATTTTTTTTTCACAGATTAAGTTGTTGAGGGCTGATTTCATGTCCTATGATAAAAAGCCGTCTGTTTCCACCCCCAAACCTTTCCGGGAAGAATTTGCAACAGTTTAGCACCATTTTTGAGTGAATTGGAGAATTTCAGATTTTTGCTGAAAATGTGACCCCGGGGCTTAGAAATTTTTTCCCCCACAGGTTAAGTTGTTGAGGGCTGATTTCATGTCCTATGATAAAAAGCCTTCTGTTTCCACCGCCAAACCTTTCAGGGGAGTATTTGCAAAACTTTGGCACCATCTTTGAGTGAATTGGAGAATTTCAGATTTTTGCTGAAGTTGTGACCCCGGGGCTTAGAATTTTTTTTTTCACAGGTTAAGTTGTCGAGGGCTGATTTTCATGTCCTGTGATAAAAAGCCTTCTGTTTCCACCGCCAAAACTTTCAGGGGTGAATTTACAACAGTTTAGCACCATTTTTGAGTGAATTGGAGAATTTCAGATTTTTGCTGAAATTGTGACCCTGGGGCTTAGAAATTTTTTTTTCACAGGTTAAGTTGTCGAGGGTTGATTGCTTGACCTATGATAAAAAGCCTTCTGCTTCCACCGCCAAACCTTTCAGGGGAGAATTTACAACAGTTTAGCACCATTTTTGAGTGAATTGGAGAATTTCAGATTTTTGCTGAAATTGTGACCCCGGGGCTTAGAAATTTTTCTTTTCACAGGTTAAGTTGTCGAGGGCTGATTTCATGTCCTATGATAAAAAGCCTTCTGTTTCCACCGCCAAACCTTTCAGGGGAGTATTTGCAACACGTTGGCAACATCTTTGAGTGAATTGGAGAATTTCAGATTTTTGATGAAATTCTGACCCTGGGGCTTAGAATTTTTTTTTTTCACAGGTTTAGTTGACGAGGGCTGATTTCATGTTCTATGATAAAAAGCCTTCTGTTTCCACCGCCAAACCTTTCAGGGGAGAATTTACAACAGTTTAGCACCATTTTTGAGTGAATTGGAGAATTTCAGATTTTTGCTGAAGTTGTGACCCCGGGCTTAGAAATTTTTTTTTTTCACAGGTTAAGTTGTCGAGGGTTGATTTCTTGGCCTATGATAAAAAGCCTTCTGTTTCCACCGCCAAACCTTTCAGGGGAGTATTTGCAACACGTTGGCAACATCTTTGAGTGAATTGGAGAATTTCAGATTTTTGCTGAAATTCTGACCCTGGGGCTTAGAATTTTTTTTTTCACAGGTTTAGTTGACGAGGGCTGATTTCATGTCCTATGATAAAAAGCCTTCTGTTTCCACCGCCAAACTTTTCAGGGGAGAATTTACAACAGTTTAGCACCATTTTTGAGTGAATTAGAGAATTTCAGATTTTTGCTGAAATTGTGACCCCGGGGCTTAGAAATTTTTCTTTTCACAGGTTAAGTTGTCGAGGGCTGATTTCATGTCCTATGATAAAAAGCCTTCTGTTTCCACCGCCAAACCTTTCAGGGGAGAATTTACAACAGTTTAGCACCATTTTTGAGTGAATTGGAGAATTTCAGATTTTTGCTGAAGTTGTGACCCCGGGGCTTAGAAAAAAATTTTTCCACACGTTACGCCTTCGAAGGCTGATTTCATGTCCTATGATAAAAAGCTGTCTGCTTCCACCGCCAAAGCTTTCCGGGAAGAATTTGCAACACGTTGGCACCATCTTTGAGTGAATTGGAGAATTTCAGATTTTTGCTGAAGTTGTGACCCTGGGGCTTAGAATTTTTTTTTCCACAGGTTAAGTTGTCGAGGGATGATTTCTTGACCTATGATAAAAAGCCTTCTGTTTCCACCGCCAAACCTTCCAAGGGAGAATTTACAACAGTTTAGCACCATCTTTGAGTGAATTGGAGAATTTCAGATTTTTTCTGAAGTTGTGACCCCTGGGCTTAGAAATTTTTTTTTCACAGGTTAAGTTGTTGAGGGCTGATTTCATGTCCTATGATAAAAAGCCGTCTGTTTCCACCCCCAAACCTTTCCGGGAAGAATTTGCAACAGTTTAGCACCATTTTTGAGTGAATTGGAGAATTTCAGATTTTTGCTGAAAATGTGACCCCGGGGCTTAGAAATTTTTTCCTCCACAGGTTAAGTTGTTGAGGGCTGATTTCATGTCCTATGATAAAAAGCCTTCTGTTTCCACCGCCAAACCTTTCAGGGGAGTATTTGCAAAACTTTGACACCATCTTTGAGTGAATTGGAGAATTTCAGATTTTTGCTGAAGTTGTGACCCCGGGGCTTAGAATTTTTTTTTTCACAGGTTAAGTTGTCGAGGGTTGATTTCTTGGCCTATGCTAAAAAGCCTTCTGTTTCCACCGCCAAACTTTTCAGGGGAGAATTTACAACAGTTTAGCACCATTTTTGAGTGAATTGGAGAATTTCAGATTTTTGCTGAAATTGTGACCCCGGGGCTTAGAAATTTTTCTTTTCACAGGTTAAGTTGACGAGGGCTGATTTCATGTCCTATGATAAAAAGCCTTCTGTTTCCACCGCCAAACCTTTCAGGGGATAATTTACAACAGTTTAGCACCATTTTTGAGTGAATTGGAGAATTTCAGATTTTTGCTGAAATTGTGACCCCGGGGCTTAGAAATTTTTCTTTTCACAGGTTAAGTTGTCGAGGGCTGATTTCATGTCCTATGATAAAAGCCTTCTGTTTCAACCGTCAAACTTTTCAGGGGAGAATTTACAACAGTTTAGCACCATCTTTGAGTGAATTGGAGAATTTCAGATTTTTGCTGAAGTTGTGACCCCGGGGCTTAGAAATTTTTTTTTCCACAGGTTAAGTTGTTGAGGGCTGATTTGATGTCCTATGATAAAAAGCCTTCTGTTTCCACCGCCAAACCTTTCAGGGGAGAATTTGCAACAGTTTAGCACCATTTTTGAGTGAATTGGAGAATTTCAGATTTTTGCTGAAGTTGTGACCCCGGGGCTTAGAAATTTTTTTTTCACAGGTTAAGTTGTCGAGGGCTGATTTCATGTCCTATGATAAAAAGCCTTCTGTTTCCACCGCCAAACCTTGCAGGGGAGTATTTGCAAAACTTTGGCACCATTTTTGAGTGAATTGGAGAATTTCAGATTTTTGCTGAAGTTGTGACCCCGGGGCTTAGAATTTTTTTTTTCGCAGGTTAAGTTGTCGAGGGTTGATTTCTTGGCCTATGCTAAAAAGCCTTCTGTTTCCACCGTCAAAACTTTCAGGGGAGAATTTACAACAGTTTAGCACCATTTTTCAGTGAATTGGAGAATTTCAGATTTTTGCTGAAATTGTGACCCCGGGGCTTAGAAATATTTTTTTTCACAGGTTAAGTTGTCGAGGGCTGATTTCATGTCCTATGATAAAAAGCCTTCTGTTTCCACCGCCAAACCTTTCAGGGGAGAATTTACAACAGTTTAGCACCATTTTTGAGTGAATTGGAGAATTTCAGATTTTTGCTGAAGTTGTGACCCCGGGGCTTAGAAATTTTTCTTTTCACAGGTTAAGTTGTCGAGGGCTGATTTCATGTCCTATGATAAAAAGCCTTCTGTTTCCACCGCCAAACGTTGCAGGGGAGTATTTGCAAAACTTTGGCACCATTTTTGAGTGAATTGGAGAATTTCAGATTTTTGCTGAAGTTGTGACCCCGGGGCTTAGAATTTTTTTTTTTTCACAGGTTAAGTTGTCGAGGGTTGATTTCTTGGCCTATGATAAAAAGCCTTCTGTTTCCACCGCCAAACCTTTCAGGGGAGAATTTACAACAGTTTAGCACCATTTTTGAGTGAATTGGAGAATTTCAGATTTTTGCTGAAGTTGTGACCCCGGGGCTTAGAATTTTTTTTTTCACAGGTTAAGTTGTCGAGGGCTGATTTCATGTCCTATGATAAAAAGCCTTCTGTTTCCACCGCCAAACCTTTCAGGGGAGTATTTGCAAAACTTTGGCACCATCTTTGAGTGAATTGGAGAATTTCAGATTTTTGCTGAAATTATGACCCCGGGGCTTTGAAATTTTTTTTTCCACAGGTTATGTTGTCGAGGGCTGATTTCATGTCCTATGATAAAAAGCCTTCTTTTTCCACCGCCAAACCTTGCAGGGGAGTATTTGCAAAACTTTGGCACCATTTTTGAGTGAATTGGAGAATTTCAGATTTTTGCTGAAGTTGTGACCCCGGGGCTTAGAAATTTTTTTTTCGCAGGTTAAGTTGTCGAGGGTTGATTTCTTGGCCTATGATAAAAAGCCTTCTGTATCCACCGCCAAACCTTTCAGGGGAGAATTTACAACAGTTTAGCACCATTTTTCAATGAATTGGAGAATTTCAGATTTTTGCTGAAGTTGTGACCCCGGGGCTTAGAATTTTTTTTTTCACAGGTTAAGTTGTCGAGGGCTGATTTCATGTCCTATGATAAAAGCCTTCTGTTTCAACCGCCAAACCTTTCAGGGGAGAATTTACAACAGTTTAGCACCATTTTTCAGTGAATTGGAGAATTTCAGATTTTTGCTGAAATTGTGACCCCGGGGCTTAGAAATATTTTTTTTCACAGGTTAAGTTGTCGAGGGCTGATTTCATGTCCTATGATAAAAAGCCTTCTGTTTCCACCGCCAAACCTTTCAGGGGAGAATTTACAACAGTTTAGCACCATTTTTGAGTGAATTGGAGAATTTCAGATTTTTGCTGAAGTTGTGACCCCGGGCTTAGAAATATTTTTTTTCACAGGTTAAGTTGTCGAGGGCTGATTTCATGTTCTATGATAAATAGCCTTCTGTTTCCACCGCCAAACCTTTCAGGGGAGAATTTACAACAGTTTAGCACCATTTTTGAGTGAATTGGAGAATTTCAGATTTTTGCTGAAGTTGTGACCCCGGGGCTTAGAAATTTTTCTTTTCACAGGTTAAGTTGTCGAGGGCTGATTTCATGTCCTATGATAAAAAGCCTTCTGTTTCCACCGCCAAACGTTGCAGGGGAGTATTTGCAAAACTTTGGCACCATTTTTGAGTGAATTGGAGAATTTCAGATTTTTGCTGAAGTTGTGACCCCGGGGCTTAGAATTTTTTTTTTTTCACAGGTTAAGTTGACGAGGGCTGATTTCATGTTCTATGATAAAAAGCCTTCTGTTTCCACCGCCAAACCTTTCAGGGGAGAATTTACAACAGTTTAGCACCATTTTTGAGTGAATTGGAGAATTTCAGATTTTTGCTGAAGTTGTGACCCCGGGCTTAGAATTTTTTTTTTTCACAGGTTAAGTTGTCGAGGGTTGATTTCTTGGCCTATGATAAAAAGCCTTCTGTTTCCACCGCCAAACCTTTCAGGGGAGTATTTGCAACACGTTGGCAACATCTTTGAGTGAATTGGAGAATTTCAGATTTTTGCTGAAGTTGTGACCCCGGGGCTTAGAATTTTTTTTTTTCACAGGTTAAGTTGACGAGGGCTGATTTCATGTTCTATGATAAAAAGCCTTCTGTTTCCACCGCCAAACCTTTCAGGGGAGAATTTACAACAGTTTAGCACCATTTTTGAGTGAATTGGAGAATTTCAGATTTTTGCTGAAGTTGTGACCCCGGGGCTTAGAATTTTTTTTTTCCCACAGGTTAAGTTGTCGAGGGCTGATTTCATGTCCTATGATAAAAGCCTTCTGTTTCAACCGCCAAACTTTTCAGGGGAGAATTTACAACAGTTTAGCACCATTTTTGAGTGAATTGGAGAATTTCAGATTTTTGCTGAAGTTGTGACCCCGGGGCTTAGAAAATTTTTTTTCCACACGTTACGTCTTCGAAGGCTGATTTCATGTCCTATGATAAAAAGCCTTCTGTTTCCACCGCCAAACGTTGCAGGGGAGTATTTGCAAAACTTTGGCACCATTTTTGAGTGAATTGGAGAATTTCAGATTTTTGCTGAAGTTGTGACCCTGGGGCTTAGAATTTTTTTTTTCACAGGTTAAGTTGTCGAGGGTTGATTTCTTGGCCTATGATAAAAAGCCTTCTGTTTCCACCGCCAAACCTTTCAGGGGAGAATTTACAACAGTTTAGCACCATTTTTGAGTGAATTGGAGAATTTCAGATTTTTGCTGAAGTTGTGACCCCGGGGCTTAGAATTTTTTTTTTCACAGGTTAAGTTGTCGAGGGCTGATTTCATGTCCTATGATAAAAAGCCTTCTTTTTCCACCGCCAAACCTTGCAGGGGAGTATTTGCAAAACTTTGGCACCATTTTTGAGTGAATTGGAGAATTTCAGATTTTTGCTGAAGTTGTGACCCCGGGGCTTAGAATTTTTTTTTTCGCAGGTTAAGTTGTCGAGGGTTGATTTCTTGGCCTATGATAAAAAGCCTTCTGTATCCACCGCCAAACCTTTCAGGGGAGAATTTACAACAGTTTAGCACCATTTTTCAGTGAATTGGAGAATTTCAGATTTTTGCTGAAGTTGTGACCCCGGGGCTTAGAATTTTTTTTTTCACAGGTTAAGTTGTCGAGGGCTGATTTCATGTCCTATGATAAAAGCCTTCTGTTTCAACCGCCAAACTTTTCAGGGGAGAATTTACAACAGTTTAGCACCATCTTTGAGTGAATTGGAGAATTTCAGATTTTTGCTGAAGTTGTGACCCCGGGGCTTAGAAATTTTTTTTTCCACAGGTTAAGTTGTTGAGGGCTGATTTGATGTCCTATGATAAAAAGCCTTCTGTTTCCACCGCCAAACCTTTCAGGGGAGAATTTGCAACAGTTTAGCACCATTTTTGAGTGAATTGGAGAATTTCAGATTTTTGCTGAAGTTGTGACCCCGGGGCTTAGAAATTTTTTTTTCACAGGTTAAGTTGTCGAGGGCTGATTTCATGTCCTATGATAAAAAGCCTTCTGTTTCCACCGCCAAACCTTTCAGGGGAGAATTTACAACAGTTTAGCACCATTTTTCAGTGAATTGGAGAATTTCAGATTTTTGCTGAAATTGTGACCCCGGGGCTTAGAAATATTTTTTTTCACAGGTTAAGTTGTCGAGGGCTGATTTCATGTCCTATGATAAAAAGCCTTCTGTTTCCACCGCCAAACCTTTCAGGGGAGAATTTACAACAGTTTAGCACCATTTTTGAGTGAATTGGAGAATTTCAGATTTTTGCTGAAGTTGTGACCCCGGGCTTAGAAATATTTTTTTTCACAGGTTAAGTTGTCGAGGGCTGATTTCATGTCCTATGATAAAAAGCCTTCTGTTTCCACCGCCAAACCTTTCAGGGGAGTATTTGCAAAACTTTGGCACCATCTTTGAGTGAATTGGAGAATTTCAGATTTTTGCTGAAATTATGACCCCGGGGCTTTGAAATTTTTTTTTCCACAGGTTATGTTGTCAAGGGCTGATTTCATGTCCTATGATAAAAAGCCTTCTTTTTCCACCGCCAAACCTTGCAGGGGAGTATTTGCAAAACTTTGGCACCATTTTTGAGTGAATTGGAGAATTTCAGATTTTTGCTGAAGTTGTGACCCCGGGGCTTAGAATTTTTTTTTTCGCAGGTTAAGTTGTCGAGGGTTGATTTCTTGGCCTATGATAAAAAGCCTTCTGTATCCACCGCCAAACCTTTCAGGGGAGAATTTACAACAGTTTAGCACCATTTTTCAGTGAATTGGAGAATTTCAGATTTTTGCTGAAGTTGTGACCCCGGGGCTTAGAATTTTTTTTTTCACAGGTTAAGTTGTCGAGGGCTGATTTCATGTCCTATGATAAAAGCCTTCTGTTTCAACCGCCAAACTTTTCAGGGGAGAATTTACAACAGTTTAGCACCATCTTTGAGTGAATTGGAGAATTTCAGATTTTTGCTGAAGTTGTGACCCCGGGGCTTAGAAATTTTTTTTTCCACAGGTTAAGTTGTTGAGGGCTGATTTGATGTCCTATGATAAAAAGCCTTCTGTTTCCACCGCCAAACCTTTCAGGGGAGAATTTACAACAGTTTAGCACCATTTTTCAGTGAATTGGAGAATTTCAGATTTTTGCTGAAATTGTGACCCCGGGGCTTAGAAATATTTTTTTTCACAGGTTAAGTTGTCGAGGGCTGATTTCATGTCCTATGATAAAAAGCCTTCTGTTTCCACCGCCAAACCTTTCAGGGGAGAATTTACAACAGTTTAGCACCATTTTTGAGTGAATTGGAGAATTTCAGATTTTTGCTGAAGTTGTGACCCCGGGCTTAGAAATATTTTTTTTCACAGGTTAAGTTGTCGAGGGCTGATTTCATGTTCTATGATAAATAGCCTTCTGTTTCCACCGCCAAACCTTTCAGGGGAGAATTTACAACAGTTTAGCACCATTTTTGAGTGAATTGGAGAATTTCAGATTTTTGCTGAAGTTGTGACCCCGGGGCTTAGAAATTTTTCTTTTCACAGGTTAAGTTGTCGAGGGCTGATTTCATGTCCTATGATAAAAAGCCTTCTGTTTCCACCGCCAAACGTTGCAGGGGAGTATTTGCAAAACTTTGGCACCATTTTTGAGTGAATTGGAGAATTTCAGATTTTTGCTGAAGTTGTGACCCCGGGGCTTAGAATTTTTTTTTTTTCACAGGTTAAGTTGACGAGGGCTGATTTCATGTTCTATGATAAAAAGCCTTCTGTTTCCACCGCCAAACCTTTCAGGGGAGAATTTACAACAGTTTAGCACCATTTTTGAGTGAATTGGAGAATTTCAGATTTTTGCTGAAGTTGTGACCCCGGGCTTAGAATTTTTTTTTTTCACAGGTTAAGTTGTCGAGGGTTGATTTCTTGGCCTATGATAAAAAGCCTTCTGTTTCCACCGCCAAACCTTTCAGGGGAGTATTTGCAACACGTTGGCAACATCTTTGAGTGAATTGGAGAATTTCAGATTTTTGCTGAAGTTGTGACCCCGGGGCTTAGAATTTTTTTTTTTCACAGGTTAAGTTGACGAGGGCTGATTTCATGTTCTATGATAAAAAGCCTTCTGTTTCCACCGCCAAACCTTTCAGGGGAGAATTTACAACAGTTTAGCACCATTTTTGAGTGAATTGGAGAATTTCAGATTTTTGCTGAAGTTGTGACCCCGGGGCTTAGAATTTTTTTTTTCCCACAGGTTAAGTTGTCGAGGGCTGATTTCATGTCCTATGATAAAAGCCTTCTGTTTCAACCGCCAAACTTTTCAGGGGAGAATTTACAACAGTTTAGCACCATTTTTGAGTGAATTGGAGAATTTCAGATTTTTGCTGAAATTATGACCCCGGGGCTTTGAAATTTTTTCCCCCACAGGTTATGTTGTCGAGGGCTGATTTCATGTCCTATGATAAAAAGCCTTCTGTTTCCACCGCCAAACCTTTCAGGGGAGAATTTGCAACAGTTTAGCACCATCTTTGAGTGAATTGGAGAATTTGAGATTTTTGCTGAAGTTGTGACCCCGGGGCTTAGAAAATTTTTTTTCCATAGGTTAAGTTGTTGAGGGCTGATTTGATGTCCTATGATAAAAAGCCTTCTGTTTCCACCGCCAAACCTTTCACGGGAGAATTTGCAACAGTTTAGCACCATTTTTGAGTGAATTGGAGAATTTCAGATTTTTGCTGAAGTTGTGACCCCGGGGCTTAGAAATTTTTTTTTTCACAGGTTAAGTTGTCGAGGGCTGATTTCATGTCCTATGATAAAAAGCCTTCTGTTTCCACCGCCAAACCTTTCAGGGGAGAATTTACAACAGTTTAGCACCATTTTTGAGTGAATTGGAGAATTTCAGATTTTTGCTGAAATTGTGACCCCGGGGCTTAGAAATTTTTTTTTCACAGGTTAAGTTGTTGAGGGCTGATTTCATGTTCTATGATAAAAAGCCTTCTGTTTCCACCGCCAAACCTTTCAGGGGAGAATTTACAACAGTTTACGACCATTTTTGAGTGAATTGGAGAATTTCAGATTTTTGCTGAAGTTGTGACCCCGGGGCTTAGAAAATTTTTTTTCCACAGGTTAAGTTGTTGAGGGCTGATTTGATGTCCTATGATAAAAAGCCTTCTGTTTCCACCGCCAAACCTTTCACGGAAGAATTTGCAACACGTTGGCACCATCTTTGAGTGAATTGGAGAATTTCAGATTTTTGCTGAAGTTGTGACCCCGGGGCTTAGAAATTTTTTTTTTCACAGGTTAAGTTGTCGAGGGCTGATTTCATGTCCTATGATAAAAAGCCTTCTGTTTCCACCGCCAAACCTTTCAGGGGAGAATTTACAACAGTTTAGCACCATTTTTGAGTGAATTGGAGAATTTCAGATTTTTGCTGAAATTGTGACCCCGGGGCTTAGAAATATTTTTTTTCAAAGGTTAAGTTGTCGAGGGCTGATTTCATGTCCTATGATAAAAAGCCTTCTGTTTCCACCGCCAAACCTTTCAGGGGAGAATTTACAACAGTTTAGCACCATTTTTGAGTGAATTGGAGAATTTCAGATTTTTGCTGAAGTTGTGACCCCGGGGCTTAGAAATTTTTTTTTTCACAGGTTAAGTTGTTGAGGGCTGATTTCATGTTCTATGATAAAAAGCCTTCTGTTTCCACCGCCAAACCTTTCAGGGGAGAATTTACAACAGTTTACGACCATTTTTGAGTGAATTGGAGAATTTCAGATTTTTGCTGAAGTTGTGACCCCGGGGCTTAGAAAATTTTTTTTCCACACGTTACGTCTTCGAAGGCTGATTTCATGTCCTATGATAAAAAGCTGTCTGCTTCCACCGCCAAAACTTTCCGGGAAGAATTTGCAACACGTTGGCACCATCTTTGAGTGAATTGGAGAATTTCAGATTTTTGCTGAAGTTGTGACCCTGGGGCTTAGAATTTTTTTTTTCACAGGTTAAGTTGTCGAGGGATGATTTCTTGACCTATGATAAAAAGCCTTCTGTTTCCACCGCCAAACCTTTCAAGGGAGAATTTACAACAGTTTAGCACCATTTTTGAGTGAATTGGAGAATTTCAGATTTTTGCTGAAGTTGTGACCCCGGGGCTTAGAATTTTTTTTTTTCACAGGTTAAGTTGTCGAGGGCTGATTTCATGTCCTATGATAAAAGCCTTCTGTTTCAACCGCCAAACTTTTCAGGGGAGAATTTACAACAGTTTAGCACCATCTTTGAGTGAATTGGAGAATTTCAGATTTTTGCTGAAGTTGTGACCCCGGGGCTTAGAAATTTTTTTTTCCACAGGTTAAGTTGTTGAGGGCTGATTTGATGTCCTATGATAAAAAGCCTTCTGTTTCCACCGCCAAACCTTTCAGGGGAGAATTTGCAACAGTTTAGCACCATTTTTGAGTGAATTGGAGAATTTCAGATTTTTGCTGAAGTTGTGACCCCGGGGCTTAGAAATTTTTTTTTCACAGGTTAAGTTGTCGAGGGCTGATTTCATGTCCTATGATAAAAAGCCTTCTGTTTCCACCGCCAAACCTTTCAGGGGAGAATTTACAACAGTTTAGCACCATTTTTCAGTGAATTGGAGAATTTCAGATTTTTGCTGAAATTGTGACCCCGGGGCTTAGAAATATTTTTTTTCACAGGTTAAGTTGTCGAGGGCTGATTTCATGTCCTATGATAAAAAGCCTTCTGTTTCCACCGCCAAACCTTTCAGGGGAGAATTTACAACAGTTTAGCACCATTTTTGAGTGAATTGGAGAATTTCAGATTTTTGCTGAAGTTGTGACCCCGGGGCTTAGAAATTTTTCTTTTCACAGGTTAAGTTGTCGAGGGCTGATTTCATGTCCTATGATAAAAAGCCTTCTGTTTCCACCGCCAAACGTTGCAGGGGAGTATTTGCAAAACTTTGGCACCATTTTTGAGTGAATTGGAGAATTTCAGATTTTTGCTGAAGTTGTGACCCCGGGGCTTAGAATTTTTTTTTTTTCACAGGTTAAGTTGTCGAGGGTTGATTTCTTGGCCTATGATAAAAAGCCTTCTGTTTCCACCGCCAAACCTTTCAGGGGAGAATTTGCAACAGTTTAGCACCATTTTTGAGTGAATTGGAGAATTTCAGATTTTTGCTGAAGTTGTGACCCCGGGGCTTAGAATTTTTTTTTTCACAGGTTAAGTTGTCGAGGGCTGATTTCATGTCCTATGATAAAAAGCCTTCTGTTTCCACCACCAAACCTTTCAGGGGAGTATTTGCAAAACTTTGGCACCATCTTTGAGTGAATTGGAGAATTTCAGATTTTTGCTGAAATTATGACCCCGGGGCTTTGAAATTTTTTTTCCCACAGGTTATGTTGTCGAGGGCTGATTTCATGTCCTATGATAAAAAGCCTTCTGTTTCCACCGCCAAACCTTTCAGGGGAGAATTTACAACAGTTTAGCACCATTTTTGAGTGAATTGGAGAATTTCAGATTTTTGCTGAAATTGTGACCCCGGGGCTTAGAAATTTTTCTTTTCACAGGTTAAGTTGTTGAGGGCTGATTTCATGTCCTATGATAAAAAGCCTTCTTTTTCCACCGCCAAACCTTGCAGGGGAGTATTTGCAAAACTTTGGCACCATTTTTGAGTGAATTGGAGAATTTCAGATTTTTGCTGAAGTTGTGACCCCGGGGCTTAGAATTTTTTTTTTCGCAGGTTAAGTTGTCGAGGGTTGATTTCTTGGCCTATGATAAAAAGCCTTCTGTTTCCACCGCCAAACCTTTCAGGGGAGAATTTACAACAGTTTAGCACCATTTTTCAGTGAATTGGAGAATTTCAGATTTTTGCTGAAGTTGTGACCCCGGGGCTTAGAATTTTTTTTTTCACAGGTTAAGTTGTCGAGGGCTGATTTCATGTCCTATGATAAAAGCCTTCTGTTTCAACCGCCAAACTTTTCAGGGGAGAATTTACAACAGTTTAGCACCATCTTTGAGTGAATTGGAGAATTTCAGATTTTTGCTGAAGTTGTGACCCCGGGGCTTAGAAATTTTTTTTTCCACAGGTTAAGTTGTTGAGGGCTGATTTGATGTCCTATGATAAAAAGCCTTCTGTTTCCACCGCCAAACCTTTCAGGGGAGAATTTGCAACAGTTTAGCACCATTTTTGAGTGAATTGGAGAATTTCAGATTTTTGCTGAAGTTGTGACCCCGGGGCTTAGAAATTTTTTTTTCACAGGTTAAGTTGTCGAGGGCTGATTTCATGTCCTATGATAAAAAGCCTTCTGTTTCCACCGCCAAACCTTTCAGGGGAGAATTTACAACAGTTTAGCACCATTTTTGAGTGAATTGGAGAATTTCAGATTTTTGCTGAAGTTGTGACCCCGGGGCTTAGAAATTTTTCTTTTCACAGGTTAAGTTGTCGAGGGCTGATTTCATGTCCTATGATAAAAAGCCTTCTGTTTCCACCGCCAAACGTTGCAGGGGAGTATTTGAAAAACTTTGGCACCATTTTTGAGTGAATTGGAGAATTTCAGATTTTTGCTGAAGTTGTGACCCCGGGGCTTAGAATTTTTTTTTTTCACAGGTTAAGTTGTCGAGGGTTGATTTCTTGGCCTATGATAAAAAGCCTTCTGTTTCCACCGCCAAACCTTTCAGGGGAGAATTTGCAACAGTTTAGCACCATTTTTGAGTGAATTGGAGAATTTCAGATTTTTGCTGAAGTTGTGACCCCGGGGCTTAGAATTTTTTTTTTCACAGGTTAAGTTGTCGAGGGCTGATTTCATGTCCTATGATAAAAAGCCTTCTGTTTCCACCGCCAAACCTTTCAGGGGAGTATTTGCAAAACTTTGGCACCATCTTTGAGTGAATTGGAGAATTTCAGATTTTTGCTGAAATTATGACCCCGGGGCTTTGAAATTTTTTTTCCCACAGGTTATGTTGTCGAGGGCTGATTTCATGTCCTATGATAAAAAGCCTTCTGTTTCCACCGCCAAACCTTTCAGGGGAGAATTTACAACAGTTTAGCACCATTTTTGAGTGAATTGGAGAATTTCAGATTTTTGCTGAAATTGTGACCCCGGGGCTTAGAAATTTTTCTTTTCACAGGTTAAGTTGTTGAGGGCTGATTTCATGTCCTATGATAAAAAGCCTTCTTTTTCCACCGCCAAACCTTGCAGGGGAGTATTTGCAAAACTTTGGCACCATTTTTGAGTGAATTGGAGAATTTCAGATTTTTGCTGAAGTTGTGACCCCGGGGCTTAGAATTTTTTTTTCGCAGGTTAAGTTGTCGAGGGTTGATTTCTTGGCCTATGATAAAAAGCCTTCTGTTTCCACCGCCAAACCTTTCAGGGGAGAATTTACAACAGTTTAGCACCATTTTTCAGTGAATTGGAGAATTTCAGATTTTTGCTGAAGTTGTGACCCCGGGGCTTAGAATTTTTTTTTTCACAGGTTAAGTTGTCGAGGGCTGATTTCATGTCCTATGATAAAAGCCTTCTGTTTCAACCGCCAAACTTTTCAGGGGAGAATTTACAACAGTTTAGCACCATCTTTGAGTGAATTGGAGAATTTCAGATTTTTGCTGAAGTTGTGACCCCGGGGCTTAGAAATTTTTTTTTCCACAGGTTAAGTTGTTGAGGGCTGATTTGATGTCCTATGATAAAAAGCCTTCTGTTTCCACCGCCAAACCTTTCAGGGGAGAATTTGCAACAGTTTAGCACCATTTTTGAGTGAATTGGAGAATTTCAGATTTTTGCTGAAGTTGTGACCCCGGGGCTTAGAAATTTTTTTTTCACAGGTTAAGTTGTCGAGGGCTGATTTCATGTCCTATGATAAAAAGCCTTCTGTTTCCACCGCCAAACCTTTCAGGGGAGAATTTACAACAGTTTAGCACCATTTTTGAGTGAATTGGAGAATTTCAGATTTTTGCTGAAGTTGTGACCCCGGGGCTTAGAAATTTTTCTTTTCACAGGTTAAGTTGTCGAGGGCTGATTTCATGTCCTATGATAAAAAGCCTTCTGTTTCCACCGCCAAACGTTGCAGGGGAGTATTTGAAAAACTTTGGCACCATTTTTGAGTGAATTGGAGAATTTCAGATTTTTGCTGAAGTTGTGACCCCGGGGCTTAGAATTTTTTTTTTTTCACAGGTTAAGTTGTCGAGGGTTGATTTCTTGGCCTATGATAAAAAGCCTTCTGTTTCCACCGCCAAACCTTTCAGGGGAGAATTTGCAACAGTTTAGCACCATTTTTGAGTGAATTGGAGAATTTCAGATTTTTGCTGAAGTTGTGACCCCGGGGCTTAGAATTTTTTTTTTCACAGGTTAAGTTGTCGAGGGCTGATTTCATGTCCTATGATAAAAAGCCTTCTGTTTCCACCGCCAAACCTTTCAGGGGAGTATTTGCAAAACTTTGGCACCATCTTTGAGTGAATTGGAGAATTTCAGATTTTTGCTGAAATTATGACCCCGGGGCTTTGAATTTTTTTTTTCCACAGGTTATGTTGTCGAGGGCTGATTTCATGTCCTATGATAAAAAGCCTTCTGTTTCCACCGCCAAACCTTTCAGGGGAGAATTTACAACAGTTTAGCACCATTTTTGAGTGAATTGGAGAATTTCAGATTTTTGCTGAAATTGTGACCCCGGGGCTTAGAAATTTTTCTTTTCACAGGTTAAGTTGTTGAGGGCTGATTTCATGTCCTATGATAAAAAGCCTTCTTTTTCCACCGCCAAACCTTGCAGGGGAGTATTTGCAAAACTTTGGCACCATTTTTGAGTGAATTGGAGAATTTCAGATTTTTGCTGAAGTTGTGACCCCGGGGCTTAGAGTTTTTTTTTTCGCAGGTTAAGTTGTCGAGGGTTGATTTCTTGGCCTATGATAAAAAGCCTTCTGTTTCCACCGCCAAACCTTTCAGGGGAGAATTTACAACAGTTTAGCACCATTTTTCAGTGAATTGGAGAATTTCAGATTTTTGCTGAAGTTGTGACCCCGGGGCTTAGAATTTTTTTTTTCACAGGTTAAGTTGTCGAGGGCTGATTTCATGTCCTATGATAAAAGCCTTCTGTTTCAACCGCCAAACTTTTCAGGGGAGAATTTACAACAGTTTAGCACCATCTTTGAGTGAATTGGAGAATTTCAGATTTTTGCTGAAGTTGTGACCCCGGGGCTTAGAAAATTTTTTTTCCACAGGTTAAGTTGTTGAGGGCTGATTTGATGTCCTATGATAAAAAGCCTTCTGTTTCCACCGCCAAACCTTTCAGGGGAGAATTTGCAACAGTTTAGCACCATTTTTGAGTGAATTGGAGAATTTCAGATTTTTGCTGAAGTTGTGACCCCGGGGCTTAGAAATTTTTTTTTCACAGGTTAAGTTGTCGAGGGCTGATTTCATGTCCTATGATAAAAAGCCTTCTGTTTCCACCGCCAAACCTTTCAGGGGAGAACTTACAACAGTTTAGCACCATTTTTCAGTGAATTGGAGAATTTCAGATTTTTGCTGAAATTGTGACCCCGGGGCTTAGAAATATTTTTTTTCACAGGTTAAGTTGTCGAGGGCTGATTTCATGTCCTATGATAAAAAGCCTTCTGTTTCCACCGCCAAACCTTTCAGGGGAGAATTTACAACAGTTTAGCACCATTTTTGAGTGAATTGGAGAATTTCAGATTTTTGCTGAAGTTGTGACCCCGGGCTTAGAAATATTTTTTTTCACAGGTTAAGTTGTCGAGGGCTGATTTCATGTTCTATGATAAATAGCCTTCTGTTTCCACCGCCAAACCTTTCAGGGGAGAATTTACAACAGTTTAGCACCATTTTTGAGTGAATTGGAGAATTTCAGATTTTTGCTGAAGTTGTGAACCCGGGGCTTAGAAATTTTTCTTTTCACAGGTTAAGTTGTCGAGGGCTGATTTCATGTCCTATGATAAAAAGCCTTCTGTTTCCACCGCCAAACGTTGCAGGGGAGTATTTGCAAAACTTTGGCACCATTTTTGAGTGAATTGGAGAATTTCAGATTTTTGCTGAAGTTGTGACCCCGGGGCTTAGAATTTTTTTTTTTTCACAGGTTAAGTTGACGAGGGCTGATTTCATGTTCTATGATAAAAAGCCTTCTGTTTCCACCGCCAAACCTTTCAGGGGAGAATTTACAACAGTTTAGCACCATTTTTGAGTGAATTGGAGAATTTCAGATTTTTGCTGAAGTTGTGACCCCGGGCTTAGAATTTTTTTTTTTCACAGGTTAAGTTGTCGAGGGTTGATTTCTTGGCCTATGATAAAAAGCCTTCTGTTTCCACCGCCAAACCTTTCAGGGGAGTATTTGCAACACGTTGGCAACATCTTTGAGTGAATTGGAGAATTTCAGATTTTTGCTGAAGTTGTGACCCCGGGGCTTAGAATTTTTTTTTTTCACAGGTTAAGTTGACGAGGGCTGATTTCATGTTCTATGATAAAAAGCCTTCTGTTTCCACCGCCAAACCTTTCAGGGGAGAATTTACAACAGTTTAGCACCATTTTTGAGTGAATTGGAGAATTTCAGATTTTTGCTGAAGTTGTGACCCCGGGGCTTAGAATTTTTTTTTTTCACAGGTTAAGTTGTCGAGGGTTGATTTCTTGGCCTATGATAAAAAGCCTTCTGTTTCCACCGCCAAACCTTTCAGGGGAGTATTTGCAACACGTTGGCAACATCTTTGAGTGAATTGGAGAATTTCAGATTTTTGCTGAAGTTGTGACCCCGGGGCTTAGAATTTTTTTTTTCACAGGTTAAGTTGTCGAGGGCTGATTTCATGTCCTATGATAAAAAGCCTTCTGTTTCCACCGCCAAACCTTTCAGGGGAGTATTTGCAAAACTTTGGCACCATCTTTGAGTGAATTGGAGAATTTCAGATTTTTGCTGAAATTATGACCCCGGGGCTTTGAAATTTTTTTTTCCACAGGTTATGTTGTCGAGGGCTGATTTCATGTCCTATGATAAAAAGCCTTCTGTTTCCACCGCCAAACCTTTCAGGGGAGAATTTACAACAGTTTAGCACCATTTTTGAGTGAATTGGAGAATTTCAGATTTTTGCTGAAATTGTGACCCCGGGGCTTAGAAATTTTTCTTTTCACAGGTTAAGTTGTTGAGGGCTGATTTCATGTCCTATGATAAAAAGCCTTCTTTTTCCACCGCCAAACCTTGCAGGGGAGTATTTGCAAAACTTTGGCACCATTTTTGAGTGAATTGGAGAATTTCAGATTTTTGCTGAAGTTGTGACCCCGGGGCTTAGAATTTTTTTTTTCGCAGGTTAAGTTGTCGAGGGTTGATTTCTTGGCCTATGATAAAAAGCCTTCTGTTTCCACCGCCAAACCTTTCAGGGGAGAATTTACAACAGTTTAGCACCATTTTTCAGTGAATTGGAGAATTTCAGATTTTTGCTGAAGTTGTGACCCCGGGGCTTAGAATTTTTTTTTTCACAGGTTAAGTTGTCGATGGCTGATTTCATGTCCTATGATAAAAGCCTTCTGTTTCAACCGCCAAACTTTTCAGGGGAGAATTTACAACAGTTTAGCACCATCTTTGAGTGAATTGGAGAATTTCAGATTTTTGCTGAAGTTGTGACCCCGGGGCTTAGAAATTTTTTTTTCCACAGGTTAAGTTGTTGAGGGCTGATTTGATGTCCTATGATAAAAAGCCTTCTGTTTCCACCGCCAAACCTTTCAGGGGAGAATTTGCAACAGTTTAGCACCATTTTTGAGTGAATTGGAGAATTTCAGATTTTTGCTGAAGTTGTGACCCCGGGGCTTAGAAATTTTTTTTTCACAGGTTAAGTTGTCGAGGGCTGATTTCATGTCCTATGATAAAAAGCCTTCTGTTTCCACCGCCAAACCTTTCAGGGGAGAATTTACAACAGTTTAGCACCATTTTTCAGTGAATTGGAGAATTTCAGATTTTTGCTGAAATTGTGACCCCGGGGCTTAGAAATATTTTTTTTAACAGGTTAAGTTGTCGAGGGCTGATTTCATGTCCTATGATAAAAAGCCTTCTGTTTCCACCGCCAAACCTTTCAGGGGAGAATTTACAACAGTTTAGCACCATTTTTGAGTGAATTGGAGAATTTCAGATTTTTGCTGAAGTTGTGACCCCGGGGCTTAGAAATTTTTCTTTTCATAGGTTAAGTTGTCGAGGGCTGATTTCATGTCCTATGATAAAAAGCCTTCTGTTTCCACCGCCAAACGTTGCAGGGGAGTATTTGCAAAACTTTGGCACCATTTTTGAGTGAATTGGAGAATTTCAGATTTTTGCTGAAGTTGTGACCCCGGGGCTTAGAATTTTTTTTTTCACAGGTTAAGTTGTCGAGGGCTGATTTCATGTCCTATGATAAAAAGCCTTCTGTTTCCACCGCCAAACCTTTCAGGGGAGTATTTGCAAAACTTTGGCACCATCTTTGAGTGAATTGGAGAATTTCAGATTTTTGCTGAAATTATGACCCCGGGGCTTTGAAATTTTTTTTCCCACAGGTTATGTTGTCGAGGGCTGATTTCATGTCCTATGATAAAAAGCCTTCTGTTTCCACCGCCAAACCTTTCAGGGGAGAATTTACAACAGTTTAGCACCATTTTTGAGTGAATTGGAGAATTTCAGATTTTTGCTGAAATTGTGACCCCGGGGCTTAGAAATTTTTCTTTTCACAGGTTAAGTTGTTGAGGGCTGATTTCATGTCCTATGATAAAAAGCCTTCTTTTTCCACCGCCAAACCTTGCAGGGGAGTATTTGCAAAACTTTGGCACCATTTTTGAGTGAATTGGAGAATTTCAGATTTTTGCTGAAGTTGTGACCCCGGGGCTTAGAATTTTTTTTTTCGCAGGTTAAGTTGTCGAGGGTTGATTTCTTGGCCTATGATAAAAAGCCTTCTGTTTCCACCGCCAAACCTTTCAGGGGAGAATTTACAACAGTTTAGCACCATTTTTCAGTGAATTGGAGAATTTCAGATTTTTGCTGAAGTTGTGACCCCGGGGCTTAGAATTTTTTTTTTCACAGGTTAAGTTGTCGAGGGCTGATTTCATGTCCTATGATAAAAGCCTTCTGTTTCAACCGCCAAACTTTTCAGGGGAGAATTTACAACAGTTTAGCACCATCTTTGAGTGAATTGGAGAATTTCAGATTTTTGCTGAAGTTGTGACCCCGGGGCTTAGAAATTTTTTTTTCACAGGTTAAGTTGTCGAGGGCTGATTTCATGTCCTATGATAAAAAGCCTTCTGTTTCCACCGCCAAACCTTTCAGGGGAGAACTTACAACAGTTTAGCACCATTTTTCAGTGAATTGGAGAATTTCAGATTTTTGCTCAAATTGTGACCCCGGGGCTTAGAAATATTTTTTTTCACAGGTTAAGTTGTCGAGGGCTGATTTCATGTCCTATGATAAAAAGCCTTCTGTTTCCACCGCCAAACCTTTCAGGGGAGAATTTACAACAGTTTAGCACCATTTTTGAGTGAATTGGAGAATTTCAGATTTTTGCTGAAGTTGTGACCCCGGGCTTAGAAATATTTTTTTTCACAGGTTAAGTTGTCGAGGGCTGATTTCATGTTCTATGATAAATAGCCTTCTGTTTCCACCGCCAAACCTTTCAGGGGAGAATTTACAACAGTTTAGCACCATTTTTGAGTGAATTGGAGAATTTCAGATTTTTGCTGAAGTTGTGACCCCGGGGCTTAGAAATTTTTCTTTTCACAGGTTAAGTTGTCGAGGGCTGATTTCATGTCCTATGATAAAAAGCCTTCTGTTTCCACCTCCAAACGTTGCAGGGGAGTATTTGCAAAACTTTGGCACCGTTTTTGAGTGAATTGGAGAATTTCAGATTTTTGCTGAAGTTGTGACCCCGGGGCTTAGAATTTTTTTTTTTCCACAGGTAAAGTTGACGAGGGCTGATTTCATGTCCTATGATAAAAAGTCTTCTGTTTCCACCGCCAAACCTTTCAGGGGAGTATTTGCAACACGTTGGCACCATCTTTGAGTGAATTGGAGAATTTCAGATTTTTGCTGAAGTTGTGACCCCGGGGCTAAGAAATTTTTTTTTCCACAGGTTAAGTTGTCGAGGGCTGATTTCATGTCCTATGATAAAAAGCCTTCTGTTTCCACCGCCAAACCTTTCCGGGACGAATTTGCAACACGTTGGCACCATCTTTGAGTGAATTGGAGAATTTCAGATTTTTGCTGAAGTTGTGACCCCGGGGCTTAGAAATTTTTTTTTTCACAGGTTAAGTTGTCGAGGGTTGATTTCTTGGCCTATGATAAAAAGCCTTCTGTTTCCACCGCCAAACCTTTCAGGCGAGAATTTGCAACAGTTTAGCACCATCTTTGAGTGAATTGGAGAATTTCAGATTTTTGCTGAAGTTGTGACCCCGGGGCTTAGAATTTTTTTTTTTCACAGGTTAAGTTGTCGAGGGCTGATTTCATGTCCTATGATAAAAAGCCTTCTGTTTCCACCGCCAAACCTTTCAGGGGAGTATTTGCAAAACTTTGGCACCATCTTTGAGTGAATTGGAGAATTTCAGATTTTTGCTGAAGTTGTGACCCCGGGGCTTAGAATTTTTTTTTTCCACAAGTTAAAGGCGTCGAGGGTTGATTTCTTGGCCTATGCTAAAAAGCCTTCTGCTTCCACCGCCAAACCTTTCAGGGGAGAATTTACAACAGTTTAGCACCATTTTTGAGTGAATTGGGGAATTTTAGATTTTTGCTGAAATTGTGACCCCGGGGCTTAGAAATATTTTTTTTCACAGGTTAAGTTGTCGAGGGCTGATTTCATGTCCTATGATAAAAAGCCTTCTGTTTCCACCGCCAAACTTTTCAGGGGAGAATTTACAACAGTTTAGCACCAATTTTGAGGGAATTGGAGAATTTCAGATTTTTGCTGAAATTGTGACCCCGGGGCTTAGAAATTTTTCTTTTCACAGGTTAAGTTGTCGAGGGCTGATTTCATATCCTATGATAAAAAGCCTTCTGCTTCCACCGCCAAACCTTTCAGGGGAGTATTTGCAACACGTTGGCAACATCTTTGAGTGAATTGGAGAATTTCAGATTTTTGCTGAAATTCTGACCCTGGGGCTTAGAATTTTTTTTTTTCACAGGTTTAGTTGACGAGGGCTGATTTCATGTTCTATGATAAAAAGCCTTCTGTTTCCACCGCCAAACCTTTCAGGGGAGAATTTACAACAGTTTAGCACCATTTTTGAGTGAATTGGAGAATTTCAGATTTTTGCTGAAGTTGTGACCCCGGGGCTTAGAATTTTTTTTTTTCACAGGTTAAGTTGACGAGGGCTGATTTCTTGGCCTATGATAAAAAGCCTTCTGTTTCCACCGCCAAACCTTTCAGGGGAGTATTTGCAACACGTTGGCAACATCTTTGAGTGAATTGGAGAATTTCAGATTTTTGCTGAAGTTGTGACCCCGGGGCTTAGAATTTTTTTTTTTCACAGGTTAAGTTGACGAGGGCTGATTTCATGTTCTATGATAAAAAGCCTTCTGTTTCCACCGCCAAACCTTTCAGGGGAGAATTTACAACAGTTTAGCACCATTTTTGAGTGAATTGGAGAATTTCAGATTTTTGCTGAAGTTGTGACCCCGGGGCTTAGAATTTTTTTTTTCGCAGGTTAAGTTGTCGAGGGTTGATTTCTTGGCCTATGATAAAAAGCCTTCTGTTTCCACCGCCAAACCTTTCAGGGGAGAATTTACAACAGTTTAGCACCATTTTTGAGTGAATTGGAGAATTTCAGATTTTTGCTGAAGTTGTGACCCCGGGGCTTAGAATTTTTTTTTTTCACAGGTTAAGTTGTCGAGGGCTGATTTCATGTCCTATGATAAAAAGCCTTCTGTTTCCAGCGCCAAACCTTTCAGGGGAGAATTTGCAACAGTTTAGCACCATCTTTGAGTGAATTGGAGAATTTCAGATTTTTGCTGAAGTTGTGACCCCGGGGCTTAGAAATTTTTTTTTCCACAGGTTAAGTTGTTGAGGGCTGATTTGATGTCCTATGATAAAAAGCCTTCTGTTTCCACCGCCAAACCTTTCAGGGGAGAATTTGCAACAGTTTAGCACCATTTTTGAGTGAATTGGAGAATTTCAGATTTTTGCTGAAGTTGTGACCCCGGGGCTTAGAAATATTTTTTTTCACAGGTTAAGTTGTCGAAGGCAGATTTCATGTCCTATGATAAAAAGCCTTCTGTTTCCACCGCCAAACCTTTCAGGGGAGAATTTGCAACAGTTTAGCACCATTTTTGAGTGAATTGGAGAATTTCAGATTTTTGCTGAAGTTGTGACCCCGGGGCTTAGAAATATTTTTTTTCACAGGTTAAGTTGTCGAAGGCAGATTTCATGTCCTATGATAAAAAGCCTTCTGTTTCCACCACCAAACCTTTCAGGGGAGAATTTACAACAGTTTAGCACCATTTTTGAGTGAATTGGAGAATTTCAGATTTTTGCTGAAGTTGTGACCCCGGGGCTTAGAATTTTTTTTTTTCACAGGTTAAATTGTCGAGGGCTGATTTCATGTTCTATGATAAATAGCCTTCTGTTTCCACCGCCAAACCTTTCAGGGGAGAATTTACAACAGTTTAGCACCATTTTTGAGTGAATTGGAGAATTTCAGATTTTTGATGAAGTTGTGACCCCGGGGCTTAGAAATTTTTCTTTTCACAGGTTAAGTTGTCGAGGGCTGATTTCATGTCCTATGATAAAAAGCCTTCTGTTTCCACGGCCAAACGTTGCAGGGGAGTATTTGCAAAACTTTGGCACCATTTTTGAGTGAATTGGAGAATTTCAGATTTTTGCTGAAGTTGTGACCCCGGGGCTTAGAATTTTTTTTTTTCACAGGTTAAGTTGTCGAGGGCTGATTTCATGTCCTATGATAAAAAGCCTTCTGTTTCCACCGCCAAACCTTTCAGGGGAGAATTTACAACAGTTTAGCACCATTTTTGAGTGAATTGGAGAATTTCAGATTTTTGCTGAAGTTGTGACCCCGGGGCTTAGAATTTTTTTTTTCGCAGGTTAAGTTGTCGAGGGTTGATTTCTTGGCCTATGATAAAAAGCCTTCTTTTTCCACCGCCAAACCTTTCAGGGGAGAATTTACAACAGTTTAGCACCATTTTTGAGTGAATTGGAGAATTTCAGATTTTTGCTGAAGTTGTGACCCCGGGGCTTAGAATTTTTTTTTTTCACAGGTTAAGTTGTCGAGGGCTGATTTCATGTCCTATGATAAAAAGCCTTCTGTTTCCACCGCCAAACCTTTCAGGGGAGTATTTGCAAAACTTTGGCACCATTTTTGAGTGAATTGGAGAATTTCAGATTTTTGCTGAAGTTGTGACCCCGGGCTTAGAATTTTTTTTTTTCACAGGTTAAGTTGTCGAGGGTTGATTTCTTGGCCTATGATAAAAAGCCTTCTGTTTCCACCGCCAAACCTTTCAGGGGAGTATTTGCAACACGTTGGCAACATCTTTGAGTGAATTGGAGAATTTCAGATTTTTGCTGAAGTTGTGACCCCGGGGCTTAGAATTTTTTTTTTCACAGGTTAAGTTGACGAGGGCTGATTTCATGTTCTATGATAAAAAGCCTTCTGTTTCCACCGCCAAACCTTTCAGGGGAGAATTTACAACAGTTTAGCACCATTTTTGAGTGAATTGGAGAATTTCAGATTTTTGCTGAAGTTGTGACCCCGGGGCTTAGAATTTTTTTTTTTCACAGGTTAAGTTGTCGAGGGCTGATTTCATGTCCTATGATAAAAAGCCTTCTGTTTCCACCGCCAAACCTTTCAGGGGAGTATTTGCAAAACTTTGGCACCATTTTTGAGTGAATTGGAGAATTTCAGATTTTTGCTGAAGTTGTGACCCCGGGCTTAGAATTTTTTTTTTTCACAGGTTAAGTTGTCGAGGGTTGATTTCTTGGCCTATGATAAAAAGCCTTCTGTTTCCACCGCCAAACCTTTCAGGGGAGTATTTGCAACACGTTGGCAACATCTTTGAGTGAATTGGAGAATTTCAGATTTTTGCTGAAGTTGTGACCCCGGGGCTTAGAATTTTTTTTTTCACAGGTTAAGTTGACGAGGGCTGATTTCATGTTCTATGATAAAAAGCCTTCTGTTTCCACCGCCAAACCTTTCAGGGGAGAATTTACAACAGTTTAGCACCATTTTTGAGTGAATTGGAGAATTTCAGATTTTTGCTGAAGTTGTGACCCCGGGGCTTAGAATTTTTTTTTTCGCAGGTTAAGTTGTCGAGGGTTGATTCTTGGCCTATGATAAAAAGCCTTCTTTTTCCACCGCCAAACCTTTCAGGGGAGAATTTACAACAGTTTAGCACCATTTTTGAGTGAATTGGAGAATTTCAGATTTTTGCTGAAGTTGTGACCCCGGGGCTTATAATTTTTTTTTTTCACAGGTTAAGTTGTCGAGGGCTGATTTCATGTCCTATGATAAAAAGCCTTCTGTTTCCACCGCCAAACCTTTCAGGGAGTATTTGCAAAACTTTGGCACCATCTTTGAGTGAATTGGAGAATTTCAGATTTTTGCTGAAGTTGTGACCCCGGCTTAGAATTTTTTTTTCCCACAAGTTAAAGGCGTCGAGGGTTGATTTCTTGGCCTATGCTAAAAAGCCTTCTGCTTCCACCGCCAAACCTTTCAGGGGAGAATTTACAACAGTTTTAGCACCATTTTTGAGTGAATTGGAGAATTTTAGATTTTTGCTGAAATTGTGACCCGGGGCTTAGAAATATTTTTTTTCACAGGTTAAGTTGTCGAGGGCTGATTTCATGTCCTATGATAAAAAGCCTTCTGTTTCCACCGCCAAACTTTTCAGGGGAGAATTTACAACAGTTTAGCACCAATTTTGAGGGAATTGGAGAATTTCAGATTTTTGCTGAAATTGTGACCCCGGGGCTTAGAAATTTTTCTTTTCACAGGTTAAGTTGTCGAGGGCTGATTTCATGTCCTATGATAAAAAGCCTTCTGCTTCCACCGCCAAACCTTTCAGGGGAGTATTTGCAACACGTTGGCAACATCTTTGAGTGAATTGGAGAATTTCAGATTTTTGCTGAAATTCTGACCCTGGGGCTTAGAATTTTTTTTTTTTCACAGGTTTAGTTGACGAGGGCTGATTTCATGTTCTATGATAAAAAGCCTTCTGTTTCCACCGCCAAACCTTTCAGGGGAGAATTTACAACAGTTTAGCACCATTTTTGAGTGAATTGGAGAATTTCAGATTTTTGCTGAAGTTGTGACCCCGGGCTTAGAAATTTTTTTTTTCACAGGTTAAGTTGTCGAGGGTTGATTTCTTGGCCTATGATAAAAAGCCTTCTGTTTCCACCGCCAAACCTTTCAGGGGAGAATTTACAACAGTTTAACACCATTTATGAGTGAATTGGAGAATTTCAGATTTTTGCTGAAGTTGTGACCCCGGGGCTTAGAATTTTTTTTTTTCGCAGGTTAAGTTGTCGAGGGTTGATTTCTTGGCCTATGATAAAAAGCCTTCTGTTTCCACCGCCAAACCTTTCAGGGGAGAATTTACAACAGTTTAGCACCATTTTTGAGTGAATTGGAGAATTTCAGATTTTTGCTGAAGTTGTGACCCCGGGGCTTAGAATTTTTTTTTTTCACAGGTTAAGTTGTCGAGGGCTGATTTCATGTCCTATGATAAAAAGCCTTCTGTTTCCAGCGCCAAACCTTTCAGGGGAGAATTTGCAACAGTTTAGCACCATCTTTGAGTGAATTGGAGAATTTCAGATTTTTGCTGAAGTTGTGACCCCGGGGCTTAGAAATTTTTTTTTCCACAGGTTAAGTTGTTGAGGGCTGATTTGATGTCCTATGATAAAAAGCCTTCTGTTTCCACCGCCAAACCTTTCAGGGGAGAATTTGCAACAGTTTAGCACCATTTTTGAGTGAATTGGAGAATTTCAGATTTTTGCTGAAGTTGTGACCCCGGGGCTTAGAAATATTTTTTTTTTTCACAGGTTAAGTTGTCGAGGGCTGATTTCATGTTCTATGATAAAAAGCCTTCTGTTTCCACCGCCAAACCTTTCATGGGAGAATTTAGAACAGTTTACGACCATTTTTGAGTGAATTGGAGAATTTTCAGATTTTTGCTGAAGTTGTGACCCCGGGGCTTAGAAATATTTTTTTTCACAGGTTAAGTTGTCGAAGGCTGATTTCATGTCCTATGATAAAAAGCCTTCTGTTTCCACCGCCAAACCTTTCAGGGGAGAATTTACAACAGTTTAGCACCATTTTTCAGTGAATTGGAGAATTTCAGATTTTTGCTGAAATTGTGACCCCGGGGCTTAGAAATATTTTTTTTCACAGGTTAAGTTGTCGAAGGCTGATTTCATGTCCTATGATAAAAAGCCTTTTGTTTCCACCGCCAAACCTTTCAGGGGAGAATTTACAACAGTTTAGCACCATTTTGAGTGAATTGGAGAATTTCAGATTTTTGCTGAAGTTGTGACCCCGGGGGCTTAGAAATTTTTTTTTTCACAGGTTAAGTTGTCGAGGGCTGATTTCATGTTCTATGATAAATAGCCTTCTGTTTCCACCGCCAAACCTTTCAGGGGAGAATTTACAACAGTTTAGCACCATTTTGAGTGAATTGGAGAATTTCAGATTTTTGCTGAAGTTGTGACCCCGGGGCTTAGAAATTTTTCTTTTCACAGGTTAAGTTGTCGAGGGCTGATTTCATGTCCTATGATAAAAAGCCTTCTGTTCCACCGCCAAACGTTGCAGGGGAGTATTTGCAAAACTTTGGCACCATTTTTGAGTGAATTGGAGAATTTCAGATTTTTGCTGAAGTTGTGACCCCGGGCTTAGAAATTTTTTTTTTTCACAGGTTAAGTTGTCGAGGGTTGATTTCTTGGCCTATGATAAAAAGCCTTCTGTTTCCACCGCCAAACCTTTCAGGGGAGAATTTGCAACAGTTTAGCACCATTTTTGAGTGAATTGGAGAATTTCAGATTTTTGCTGAAGTTGTGACCCCGGGGCTTAGAATTTTTTTTTTTCCACAGGTTAAGTTGTCGAGGGCTGATTTCATGTCCTATGATAAAAGCCTTCTGTTTCAACCGCCAAACTTTTCAGGGGAGAATATACAACAGTTTAGCACCATTTTTGAGTGAATTGGAGAATTTCAGATTTTTGCTGAAATTATGACCCCGGGGCTTTGAAATTTTTTTTCCCAAAGGTTATGTTGTCGAGGGCTGATTTCATGTCCTATGATAAAAAGCCTTCTGTTTCCACCGCCAAACCTTTCAGGGGAGAATTTGCAACAGTTTAGCACCATCTTTGAGTGAATTGGAGAATTTGAGATTTTTGCTGAAGTTGTGACCCCGGGGCTTAGAAAATTTTTTTTCCACAGGTTAAGTTGTTGAGGGCTGATTTGATGTCCTATGATAAAAAGCCTTCTGTATCCACCGCCAAACCTTTCACGGGAGAATTTGCAACAGTTTAGCACCATTTTTGAGTGAATTGGAGAATTTCAGATTTTTGCTGAAGTTGTGACCCCGGGGCTTAGAATATTTATTTTCCACAGGTTAAGTTGTTGAGGGCTGATTTCATGTCCTATGATAAAAAGCCTTCTGTTTCCACCGCCAAACCTTTCAGGGGAGAATTTACAACAGTTTAGCACCATTTTTGAGTGAATTGGAGAATTTCAGATTTTTGCTGAAGTTGTGACCCCGGGGCTTAGAAATATTTTTTTCACAGGTTAAGTTGTCGAAGGCAGATTTCATGTCCTATGATAAAAAGCCTTCTGTTTCCACCGCCAAACCTTTCAGGGGAGAATTTACAACAGTTTAGCACCATTTTTGAGTGAATTGGAGAATTTCAGATTTTTGCTGAAGTTGTGACCCCGGGGCTTAGAAATTTTTTTTTCACAGGTTAAGTTGTCGAGGGCTGATTTCATGTTCTATGATAAATAGCCTTCTGTTTCCACCGCCAAACCTTTCAGGGGAGAATTTACAACAGTTTAGCACCATTTTTGAGTGAATTGGAGAATTTCAGATTTTTGCTGAAGTTGTGACCCCGGGGCTTAGAATTTTTTTTTTCACAGGTTAAGTTGTTGAGGGCTGATTTCATGTCCTATGATAAAAAGCCTTCTGTTTCCACCGCCAAACCTTTCAGGGGAGTATTTGCAAAACTTTGGCACCATCTTTGAGTGAATTGGAGAATTTCAGACTTTTGCTGAAGTTCTGATGCCGGGGCTTAGAATTTTTTTTTTCACAGGTTAAGTTGTCGAGGGTTGATTTCTTGGCCTATGATAAAAAGCCTTCTGTTTCCACCGCCAAACCTTTCAGGGGAGAATTTGCAACAGTTTAGCACCATTTTTGAGTGAATTGGAGAATTTCAGATTTTTGCTGAAGTTGTGACCCCGGGCTTAGAATTTTTTGTTTTCCACAGGTTAAGTTGTCGAGGGCTGATTTCATGTCCTATGATAAAAGCCTTCTGTTTCAACCGCCAAACTTTTCAGGGGAGAATATACAACAGTTTAGCACCATTTTTGAGTGAATTGGAGAATTTCAGATTTTTGCTGAAGTTGTGACCCCGGGGCTTAGAAATTTTTTTTTTCACAGGTTAAGTTGTCGAGGGCTGATTTCATGTCCTATGATAAAAAGCCTTCTGTTTCCACCGCCAAACCTTTCAGGGGAGAATTTACAACAGTTTAGCACCATTTTTCAGTGAATTGGAGAATTTCAGATTTTTGCTGAAATTGTGACCCCGGGGCTTAGAAATATTTTTTTTCAAAGGTTAAGTTGTCGAGGGCTGATTTCATGTCCTATGATAAAAAGCCTTCTGTTTCCACCGCCAAACCTTTCAGGGGAGAATTTGCAACAGTTTAGCACCATTTTTGAGTGAATTGGAGAATTTCAGATTTTTGCTGAAGTTGTGACCCCGGGGCTTAGAAATTTTTTTTTTCACAGGTTAAGTTGTCGAGGGCTGATTTCATGTTCTATGATAAAAAGCCTTCTGTTTCCACCGCCAAACCTTTCAGGGGAGAATTTACAACAGTTTACGACCATTTTTGAGTGAATTGGAGAATTTCAGATTTTTGCTGAAGTTGTGACCCCGGGGCTTAGAAAATTTTTTTTCCACACGTTACGTCTTCGAAGGCTGATTTCATGTCCTATGATAAAAAGCTGTCTGCTTCCACCGCCAAACCTTTCCGGGAAGAATTTGCAACACGTTGGCACCATCTTTGAGTGAATTGGAGAATTTCAGATTTTTGCTGAAGTTGTGACCCTGGGGCTTAGAATTTTTTTTTTCACAGGTTAAGTTGTCGAGGGATGATTTCTTGACCTATGATAAAAAGCCTTCTGTTTCCACCGCCAAACCTTTCAAGGGAGAATTTACAACAGTTTAGGACCATTTTTCAGTGAATTGGAGAATTTCAGATTTTTGCTGAAATTGTGACCCCGGGGCTTAGAAATATTTTTTTTCACAGGTTAAGTTGTCGAAGGCTGATTTCATGTCCTATGATAAAAAGCCTTCTGTTTCCACCGCCAAACCTTTCAGGGGAGAATTTACAACAGTTTAGCACCATTTTTCAGTGAATTGGAGAATTTCAGATTTTTGCTGAAATTGTGACCCCGGGGCTTAGAAATATTTTTTTTCACAGGTTAAGTTGTCGAAGGCTGATTTCATGTCCTATGATAAAAAGCCTTCTGTTTCCACCCCCAAACCTTTCAGGGGAGAATTTACAACAGTTTAGCACCATTTTTGAGTGAATTGGAGAATTTCAGATTTTTGCTGAAGTTGTGACCCCGGGGCTTAGAATTTTTTTTTTTCCACAGGTTAAGTTGTCGAGGGCTGATTTCATGTCCTATGATAAAAGCCTTCTGTTTCAACCGCCAAACTTTTCAGGGGAGAATATACAACAGTTTAGCACCATTTTTGAGTGAATTGGAGAATTTCAGATTTTTGCTGAAATTATGACCCCGGGGCTTTGAAATTTTTTTTCCCACAGGTTATGTTGTCGAGGGCTGATTTCATGTCCTATGATAAAAAGCCTTCTGTTTCCACCGCCAAACCTTTCAGGGGAGAATTTGCAACAGTTTAGCACCATCTTTGAGTGAATTGGAGAATTTGAGATTTTTGCTGAAGTTGTGACCCCGGGGCTTAGAAAAATTTTTTTCCACAGATTAAGTTGTTGAGGGCTGATTTGATGTCCTATGATAAAAAGCCTTCTGTTTCCACCGCCAAACCTTTCAGGGGAGAATTTACAACAGTTTAGCACCATTTTTCAGTGAATTGGAGAATTTCAGATTTTTGCTGAAGTTGTGACCCCGGGGCTTAGAATTTTTTTTTTTCACAGGTTAAGTTGTCGAGGGCTGATTTCATGTTCTATGATAAAAAGCCTTCTGTTTCCACCGCCAAACCTTTCAGGGGAGAATTTACAACAGTTTACGACCATTTTTGAGTGAATTGGAGAATTTCAGATTTTTGCTGAAGTTGTGACCCCGGGGCTTAGAAAATTTTTTTTCCACACGTTACGTCTTCGAAGGCTGATTTCATGTCCTATGATAAAAAGCTGTCTGCTTCCACCGCCAAACCTTTCCGGGAAGAATTTGCAACACGTTGGCACCATCTTTGAGTGAATTGGAGAATTTCAGATTTTTGCTGAAGTTGTGACCCTGGGGCTTAGAATTTTTTTTTCCACAGGTTAAGTTGTCGAGGGATGATTTCTTGACCTATGATAAAAAGCCTTCTGCTTCCACCGCCAAACCTTTCAAGGGAGAATTTACAACAGTTTAGCACCATCTTTGAGTGAATTGGAGAATTTCAGATTTTTGCTGAAGTTGTGACCCCGGGGCTTAGAAAATTTTTTTTTCACAGGTTAAGTTGTTGAGGGCTGATTTCATGTCCTATGATAAAAAGCCGTCTGTTTCCACCCCCAAACCTTTCCGGGAAGAATTTGCAACAGTTTAGCACCATTTTTGAGTGAATTGGAGAATTTCAGATTTTTGCTGAAAATGTGACCCCGGGGCTTAGAAATTTTTTCCCCCACAGGTTAAGTTGTTGAGGGCTGATTTCATGTCCTATGATAAAAAGCCTTCTGTTTCCACCCCCAAACCTTTCAGGGGAGTATTTGCAAAACTTTAGCACCATCTTTGAGTGAATTGGAGAATTTCAGATTTTTGCTGAAGTTGTGACCCCGGGGCTTAGAAATTTTTTTTTTCACAGGTTAAGTTGTCGAGGGCTGATTTCATGTCCTATGATAAAAAGCCTTCTGTTTCCACCGCCAAACCTTTCAGGGGAGAATTTACAACAGTTTAGCACCATTTTTCAGTGAATTGGAGAATTTCAGATTTTTGCTGAAGTTGTGACCCCGGGGCTTTGAAATTTTTTTTTTCACAGGTTAAGTTGTCGAGGGCTGATTTCATGTTCTATGATAAAAAGCCTTCTGTTTCCACCGCCAAACCTTTCAGGGGAGAATTTACAACAGTTTACGACCATTTTTGAGTGAATTGGAGAATTTCAGATTTTTGCTGAAGTTGTGACCCCGGGGCTTAGAAAATTTTTTTTCCACACGTTACGTCTTCGAAGGCTGATTTCATGTCCTATGATAAAAAGCTGTCTGCTTCCACCGCCAAACCTTTCCGGGAAGAATTTGCAACACGTTGGCACCATCTTTGAGTGAATTGGAGAATTTCAGATTTTTGCTGAAGTTGTGACCCTGGGGCTTAGAATTTTTTTTTCCACAGGTTAAGTTGTCGAGGGATGATTTCTTGACCTATGATAAAAAGCCTTCTGTTTCCACCGCCAAACCTTTCAAGGGAGAATTTACAACAGTTTAGCACCATCTTTGAGTGAATTGGAGAATTTCAGATTTTTGCTGAAGTTGTGACCCCGGGGCTTAGAAATTTTTTTTTTCACAGGTTAAGTTGTTGAGGGCTGATTTCATGTCCTATGATAAAAAGCCGTCTGTTTCCACCCCCAAACCTTTCCGGGAAGAATTTGCAACAGTTTAGCACCATTTTTGAGTGAATTGGAGAATTTCAGATTTTTGCTGAAAATGTGACCCCGGGGCTTAGAAATTTTTTCCCCCACAGGTTAAGTTGTTGAGGGCTGATTTCATGTCCTATGATAAAAAGCCTTCTGTTTCCACCCCCAAACCTTTCAGGGGAGTATTTGCAAAACTTTGGCACCATCTTTGAGTGAATTGGAGAATTTCAGATTTTTGCTGAAGTTGTGACCCCGGGGCTTAGAAATTTTTTTTTTCACAGGTTAAGTTGTCGAGGGTTGATTTCTTGGCCTATGCTGAAAAGCCTTCTGTTTCCACCGCCAAACCTTTCAGGGGTGAATTTACAACAGTTTAGCACCATTTTTGAGTGAATTGGAGAATTTCAGATTTTTGCTGAAATTGTGACCCTGGGGCTTAGAATTTTTTTTTTCACAGGTTAAGTTGTCGAGGGTTGATTTCTTGACCTATGATAAAAAGCCTTCTGTTTCCACCGCCAAACCTTTCAGGGGAGAATTTACAACAGTTTAGCATCATTTTTGAGTGAATTGGAGAATTTCAGATTTTTGCTGAAGTTGTGACCCCGGGGCTTAGAAATTTTTCTTTTCACAGGTTAAGTTGTCGAGGGCTGATTTCATGTCCTATGATAAAAAGCCTTCTGTTTCCACCACCAAACGTTGCAGGGGAGTATTTGCAAAACTTTGGCACCATTTTTGAGTGAATTGGAGAATTTCAGATTTTTGCTGAAGTTGTGACCCCGGGGCTTAGAATTTTTTTTTTTCACAGGTTAAGTTGTCGAGGGTTGATTTCTTGGCCTATGATAAAAAGCCTTCTGTTTCCACCGCCAAACCTTTCAGGGGAGAATTTACAACAGTTTAGCACCATTTTTGAGTGAATTGGAGAATTTCAGATTTTTGCTGAAGTTGTGACCCCGGGGCTTAGAATTTTTTTTTTTCACAGGTTAAGTTGTCGAGGGCTGATTTCATGTCCTATGATAAAAAGCCTTCTGTTTCCACCGCCAAACCTTTCAGGGGAGTATTTGCAAAGCTTTGGCACCATCTTTGAGTGAATTGGAGAATTTCAGATTTTTGCTGAAGTTCTGACGCCGGGGATTAGAATTTTTTTTTTCACAGGTTAAGTTGTCGAGGGTTGATTTCATGTCCTATGATAAAAAGCCTTCTGTTTCCACCGCCAAACCTTTCAGGGGAGAATTTACAACAGTTTAGCACCATTTTTGAGTGAATTGGAGAATTTCAGATTTTTGCTGAAGTTGTGACCCCGGGGCTTAGAATTTTTTTTTTCCACAGGTTAAGTTGTCGAGGGCTGATTTCATGTCTTATGATAAAAGCCTTCTGCTTCCACCGCCAAACTTTTCAGGGGAGAATATACAACAGTTTAGCACCATTTTTAGTGAATTGGAGAATTTCAGATTTTTGCTGAAATTATGACCCCGGGGCTTAGAAATTTTTTTTTCCACAGGTTATGTTGTCGAGGGCTGATTTCATGTCCTATGATAAAAAGCCTTCTGTTTCCACCGCCAAACCTTTCAAGGGAGAATTTACAACAGTTTAGCTCCATCTTTGAGTGAATTGGAGAATTTCAGATTTTTGCTGAAGTTGTGACCCCGGGGCTTAGAAAATTTTTTTTCACAGGTTAAGTTGTTGAGGGCTGATTTCATGTCCTATGATAAAAAGCCGTCTGTTTCCACCCCCAAACCTTTCCGGGAAGAATTTGCAACAGTTTAGCACCATTTTTGAGTGAATTGGAGAATTTCAGATTTTTGCTGAAAATGTGACCCTGGGGCTTAGAAATTTTTTCCCCCACAGGTTAAGTTGTTGAGGGCTGATTTCATGTCCTATGATAAAAAGCCTTCTGTTTCCACTCCCAAACCTTTCAGGGGAGTATTTGCAAAACTTTGGCACCATCTTTGAGTGAATTGGAGAATTTCAGATTTTTGCTGAAGTTGTGACCCCGGGGCTTAGAATTTTTTTTTTTTCACAGGTTAAGTTGTCGAGGGTTGATTTCTTGGCCGATGCTGAAAAGCCTTCTGTTTCCACCGCCAAACCTTTCAAGGGTGAATTTACAACAGTTTAGCACCATTTTTGAGTGAATTGGAGAATTTCAGATTTTTGCTGAAATTGTGACCCTGGGGCTTAGAATTTTTTTTTTCACAGGTTAAGTTGTCGAGGGTTGATTTCTTGACCTATGATAAAAAGCCTTCTGTTTCCACCGCCAAACCTTTCAGGGGAGAATTTACAACAGTTTAGCACCATTTTTGAGTGAATTGGAGAATTTCAGATTTTTGCTGAAGTTGTGACCCTGGGGCTTAGAATTTTTTTTTTTCACACGTTACGTCTTCGAAGGCTGATTTCATGTCCTATGATAAAAAGCCGTCTGTTTCCACCGCGAAACCTTTCCAGGAAGAATTTGCAACACGTTGGCACCATCTTTGAGTGAATTGGAGAATTTCAGATTTTTGCTGAAGTTGTGACCCTGGGGCTTAGAAATTTTTTTTTTCACAGGTTAAGTTGTCGAGGGTTGATTTCATGTCCTATGATAAAAAGCCTTCTGTTTCCACCGCCAAACCTTTCAGGGGAGTATTTGCAACACGTTGGCAACATCTTTGAGTGAATTGGAGAATTTCAGATTTTTGCTGAAGTTGTGACCCCGGGGCTTAGAATTTTTTTTTTTTCACAGGTTAAGTTGTCGAGGGTTGATTTCATGTCCTATGATAAAAAGCCTTCTGTTTCCACCGCCAAACCTTTCAGGGGAGAATTTACAACAGTTTAACACCATTTTTCAGTGAATTGGAGAATTTTAGATTTTTGCTGAAATTGTGACCCCGGGGGTTAGAAATTTTTCTTTTCACAGGTTAAGTTGTCGAGGGCTGATTTCATGTCCTATGATAAAAAGCCTTCTGTTTCCACCGCCAAACCTTTCAGGGGAGTATTTGCAACACGTTGGCACCATCTTTGAGTGTATTGGAGAATTTCAGATTTTTGCTGAAGTTGTGACCCTGGGGCTTAGAAATTTTTTTTTTCACAGGTTAAGTTGTTGAGGGTTGATTTCATGTCCTATGATAAAAAGCCTTCTGTTTCCACCGCCAAACCTTTCAGGGAGTATTTGCAACACGTTGGCAACATCTTTGAGTGAATTGGAGAATTTCAGATTTTTGCTGAAGTTGTGACCCCGGGGCTTAGAAATATTTTTTTTCACAGGTTAAGTTGTCGAGGGCTGATTTCATGTCCTATGATAAAAAGCCTTCTGTTTCCACCGCCAAACTTTTCAGGGGAGAATTTACAACAGTTTAGCACCATTTTTGAGTGAATTGGAGAATTTCAGATTTTTGCTGAAATTGTGACCCCGGGGCTTAGAAATATTTTTTTTCACAGGTTAAGTTGTCGAGGGCTGATTTCATGTCCTATGATAAAAAGCCTTCTGTTTCCACCGCCAAACTTTTCAGGGGAGAATTTACAACAGTTTAGCACCATTTTTGAGTGAATTGGAGAATTTCAGATTTTTGCTGAAATTGTGACCCCGGGGCTTAGAAATTTTTCTTTTCACAGGTTAAGTTGTCGAGGGCTGATTTCATGTCCTATGATAAAAAGCCTTCTGTTTCCACCGCCAAACCTTTCAGGGGAGTATTTGCAAAACTTTGGCACAATCTTTGAGTGAATTGGAGAATTTCAGATTTTTGCTGAAATTGTGACCCTGGGGCTTAGAATTTTTTTTTCCCACAGGTTTAGTTGACGAGGGCTGATTTCATGTTCTATGATAAAAAGCCTTCTGTTTCCACCGCCAAAACTTTCAGGGGAGAATTTACAACAGTTTAGCACCATTTTTGAGTGAATTGGAGAATTTCAGATTTTTGCTGAAGTTGTGACCCCGGGCTTAGAAATTTTTTTTTTCACAGGTTAAGTTGTCGAGGGTTGATTTCTTGGCCTATGATAAAAAGCCTTCTGCTTCCACCGCCAAACCTTTCAGGGGAGAATTTGCAACACGTTGGCAACATCTTTGAGTGAATTGGAGAATTTCAGATTTTTGCTGAAGTTGTGACCCCGGGGCTTAGAATTTTTTTTTTTTCACAGGTTAAGTTGACGAGGGCTGATTTCATGTTCTATGATAAAAAGCCTTCTGTTTCCACCGCCAAACCTTTCAGGGGAGAATTTACAACAGTTTAGCACCATTTTTGAGTGAATTGGAGAATTTCAGATTTTTGCTGAAATTGTGACCCCGGGGCTTAGAAATTTTTCTTTTCACAGGTTAAGTTGTCGAGGGCTGATTTCATGTCCTATGATAAAAAGCCTTCTGTTTCCACCGCCAAACGTTGCAGGGGGGTATTTGCAAAACTTTGGCACCATTTTTGAGTGAATTGGAGAATTTCAGATTTTTGCTGAAATTGTGACCCCGGGGCTTAGAATTTTTTTTTTTCCACAGGTTAAGTTGTCGAGGGTTGATTTCTTGGCCTATGATAAAAAGCCTTCTGCTTCCACTGCCAAACCTTTCAGGGGAGAATTTGCAACACGTTGGCAACATCTTTGAGTGAATTGGAGAATTTCAGATTTTTGCCTAAGTTGTGACCCCGGGGCTTAGAATTTTTTTTTTCCACAGGTTAAGTTGACGAGGGCTGATTTCATGTTCTATGATAAAAAGCCTTCTGTTTCCACCGCCAAACCTTTCAGGGGAGAATTTACAACAGTTTAGCACCATTTTTGAGTGAATTGGAGAATTTCAGATTTTTGCTGAAATTGTGACCCCGGGGCTTAGAAATTTTTCTTTTCACAGGTGAAGTTGTCGAGGGCTGATTTCATGTCCTATGATAAAAAGCCTTCTGTTTCCACCGCCAAAACTTTCAGGGGAGAATTTACAACAGTTTAACACCATTTTTGAGTGAATTGGAGAATTTCAGATTTTTGCTGAAGTTGTGACCCCGGGCTTAGAAATTTTTTTTTCACAGGTTAAGTTGTCGAGGGTTGATTTCTTGGCCTATGATAAAAAGCCTTCTGCTTCCACCGCCAAACCTTTCAGGGGAGAATTTGCAACACGTTGGCAACATCTTTGAGTGAATTGGAGAATTTCAGATTTTTGCTGAAGTTGTGACCCCGGGGCTTAGAATTTTTTTTTTTTCACAGGTTAAGTTGACGAGGGCTGATTTCATGTTCTATGATAAAAAGCCTTCTGTTTCCACCGCCAAACCTTTCAGGGGAGAATTTACAACAGTTTAGCACCATTTTTGAGTGAATTGGAGAATTTCAGATTTTTGCTGAAGTTGAGGCTTAGAAATTTTTCTTTTCACAGGTGAAGTTGTCGAGGGCTGATTTCATGTCCTATGATAAAAAGCCTTCTGTTTCCACGGCCAAAACTTTCAGGGGAGAATTTACAACAGTTTAGCACCATTTTTGAGTGAATTGGAGAATTTCAGATTTTTGCTGAAGTTGTGACCCCGGGCTTAGAAATTTTTTTTTTCACAGGTTAAGTTGTCGAGGGTTGATTTCTTGGCCTATGATAAAAAGCCTTCTGCTTCCACCGCCAAACCTTTCAGGGGAGAATTTGCAACACGTTGGCAACATCTTTGAGTGAATTGGAGAATTTCAGATTTTTGCTGAAGTTGTGACCCCGGGGCTTAGAATTTTTTTTTTTTCACAGGTTAAGTTGTCGAGGGCTGATTTCATGTTCTATGATAAAAAGCCTTCTGTTTCCACCGCCAAACCTTTCAGGGGAGAATTTACAACAGTTTAGCACCATTTTTGAGTGAATTGGAGAATTTCAGATTTTTGCTGAAATTGTGACCCCGGGGCTTAGAAATTTTTCTTTTCACAGGTTAAGTTGTCGAGGGCTGATTTCATGTCCTATGATAAAAAGCCTTCTGTTTCCACCGCCAAACGTTGCAGGGGGGTATTTGCAAAACTTTGGCACCATTTTTGAGTGAATTGGAGAATTTCAGATTTTTGCTGAAATTGTGACCCCGGGGCTTAGAATTTTTTTTTTTCCACAGGTTAAGTTGTCGAGGGTTGATTTCTTGGCCTATGATAAAAAGCCTTCTGCTTCCACTGCCAAACCTTTCAGGGGAGAATTTGCAACACGTTGGCAACATCTTTGAGTGAATTGGAGAATTTCAGATTTTTGCCTAAGTTGTGACCCCGGGGCTTAGAATTTTTTTTTTTCACAGGTTAAGTTGACGAGGGCTGATTTCATGTTCTATGATAAAAAGCCTTCTGTTTCCACCGCCAAACCTTTCAGGGGAGAATTTACAACAGTTTAGCACCATTTTTGAGTGAATTGGAGAATTTCAGATTTTTGCTGAAATTGTGACCCCGGGGCTTAGAAATTTTTCTTTTCACAGGTGAAGTTGTCGAGGGCTGATTTCATGTCCTATGATAAAAAGCCTTCTGTTTCCACCGCCAAACGTTGCAGGGGGGTATTTGCAAAACTTTGGCACCATTTTTGAGTGAATTGGAGAATTTCAGATTTTTGCTGAAGTTGTGACCCCGGGGCTTAGAATTTTTTTTTTTCACAGGTTAAGTTGTCGAGGGCTGATTTCATGTCCTATGATAAAAAGCCTTCTGTTTCCACCGCCAAACCTTTCAGGGGAGTATTTGCCAAACTTTGGCACCATCTTTGAGTGAATTGGAGAATTTCAGATTTTTGCTGAAGTTGTGACCCCGGGGCTTAGAAATTTTTCTTTTCACAGGTTACGTTGTCGAGGGCTGATTTCATGTCCTATGATAAAAAGCCTTCTGTTTCCACCGCCAAACCTTTCAGGGGAGTATTTGCAACACGTTGGCACCATCTTTGAGTGTATTGGAGAATTTCAGATTTTTGCTGAAGTTGTGACCCTGGGGCTTAGAAATTTTTTTTTTCACAGGTTAAGTTGTTGAGGGTTGATTTCATGTCCTATGATAAAAAGCCTTCTGTTTCCACCGCCAAACCTTTCAGGGGAGTATTTGCAACACGTTGGCAACATCTTTGAGTGAATTGGAGAATTTCAGATTTTTGCTGAAGTTGTGACCCCGGGGCTTAGAAATATTTTTTTTCACAGGTTAAGTTGTCGAGGGCTGATTTCATGTCCTATGATAAAAAGCCTTCTGTTTCCACCGCCAAACTTTTCAGGGGAGAATTTACAACAGTTTAGCACCATTTTTGAGTGAATTGGAGAAATTCAGATTTTTGCTGAAATTGTGACCCCGGGGCTTAGAAATATTTTTTTTCACAGGTTAAGTTGTCGAGGGCTGATTTCATGTCCTATGATAAAAAGCCTTCTGTTTCCACCGCCAAACTTTTCAGGGGAGAATTTACAACAGTTTAGCACCATTTTTGAGTGAATTGGAGAATTTCAGATTTTTGCTGAAATTGTGACCCCGGGGCTTAGAAATTTTTCTTTTCACAGGTTAAGTTGTCGAGCGCTGATTTCATGTCCTATGATAAAAAGCCTTCTGTTTCCACCGCCAAACCTTTCAGGGGAGTATTTGCAACACGTTGGCAACATCTTTGAGTGAATTGGAGAATTTCAGATTTTTGCTGAAGTTGTGACCCCGGGGCTTAGAATTTTTTTTTTTCCACAGGTTTAGTTGACGAGGGCTGATTTCATGTTCTATGATAAAAAGCCTTGTGTTTCCACCGCCAAAACTTTCAGGGGAGAATTTACAACAGTTTAGCACCATTTTTGAGTGAATTGGAGAATTTCAGATTTTTGCTGAAGTTGTGACCCCGGGCTTAGAAATTTTTTTTTTCACAGGTTAAGTTGTCGAGGGTTGATTTCTTGGCCTATGATAAAAAGCCTTCTGCTTCCACCGCCAAACCTTTCAGGGGAGAATTTGCAACACGTTGGCAACATCTTTGAGTGAATTGGAGAATTTCAGATTTTTGCTGAAGTTGTGACCCCGGGGCTTAGAATTTTTTTTTTTCCACAGGTTAAGTTGACGAGAGCTGATTTCATGTTCTATGATAAAAAGCCTTCTGTTTCCACTGCCAAACCTTTCAGGGGAGAATTTACAACAGTTTAGCACCATTTTTGAGTGAATTGGAGAATTTCAGATTTTTGCTGAAATTGTGACCCCGGGGCTTAGAAATTTTTCTTTTCACAGGTTAAGTTGTCGAGGGCTGATTTCATGTCCTATGATAAAAATCCTTCTGTTTCCACCGCCAAACGTTGCAGGGGGGTATTTGCAAAACTTTGGCACCATTTTTGAGTGAATTGGAGAATTTCAGATTTTTGCTGAAATTGTGACCCCGGGGCTTAGAATTTTTTTTTTTCCACAGGTTAAGTTGTCGAGGGTTGATTTCTTGGCCTATGATAAAAAGCCTTCTGCTTCCACCGCCAAACCTTTCAGGGGAGAATTTGCAACACGTTGGCAACATCTTTGAGTGAATTGGAGAATTTCAGATTTTTGCCTAAGTTGTGACCCCGGGGCTTAGAATTTTTTTTTTTCACAGGTTAAGTTGACGAGGGCTGATTTCATGTTCTATGATAAAAAGCCTTCTGTTTCCACCGCCAAACCTTTCAGGGGAGAATTTACAACAGTTTAGCACCATTTTTGAGTGAATTGGAGAATTTCAGATTTTTGCTGAAATTGTGACCCCGGGGCTTAGAAATTTTTCTTTTCACAGGTTAAGTTGTCGAGGGCTGATTTCATGTCCTATGATAAAAAGCCTTCTGTTTCCACCGCCAAACGTTGCAGGGGGGTATTTGCAAAACTTTGGCACCATTTTTGAGTGAATTGGAGAATTTCAGATTTTTGCTGAAGTTGTGACCCCGGGGCTTAGAATTTTTTTTTTTCACAGGTTAAGTTGTCGAGGGCTGATTTCATGTCCTATGATAAAAAGCCTTCTGTTTCCACCGCCAAACCTTTCAGGGGAGTATTTGCCAAACTTTGGCACCATCTTTGAGTGAATTGGAGAATTTCAGATTTTTGCTGAAGTTGTGACGCCGGGGCTTTGAAATTTTTCTTTCCACAGGTTAAGTTGTCGAGGGTTGATTTCATGTCCTATGATAAAAAGCCTTCTGTTTCCACCGCCAAACCTTTCAGGGGAGAATTTGCAACAGTTTAGCACCATTTTTGAGTGAATTGAAGAATTTCAGATTTTTGCTGAAGTTGTGACCCCGGGGCTTAGAAATTTTTTTTTCACAGGTTAAGTTGTCGAGGGCTGATTTCATGTCCTATGATAAAAAGCCTTCTGTTTCCACCGCCAAACCTTTCAGGGGAGAATTTGCAACAGTTTAGCACCATCTTTGAGTGAATTGGAGAATTTCAGATTTTTGCTGAAGTTGTGACCCCGGGGCTTAGAAATTTTTTTTTTCACAGGTTAAGTTGTCGAGGGTTGATTTCTTGGCCTATGATAAAAAGCCTTCTGTTTCCACCGCCAAACCTTTCAGGGGAGAATTTACAACAGTTTAGCACCATTTTTGAGTGAATTGGAGAATTTCAGATTTTTCCTGAAATTGTGACCCCGGGGCTTAGAATTTTTTTTCCCCACAGGTTAAGTTGTCGAGGGCTGATTTCATGTCCTATGATAAAAGCCTTCTGTTTCAACCGCCAAACTTTTCAGGGGAGAATTTAAAACAGTTTAGCACCATTTTTGAGTGAATTGGAGAATTTCAGATTTTTGCTGAAATTATGACCCCGGGGCTTTGAAATTTTTTTTTTCACAGGTTATGTTGTCGAGGGCTGATTTCATGTCCTATGATGAAAAGCCTTCTGTTTCCACAACCAAACCTTTCAGGGGAGAATTTACAACAGTTTAGCACCATTTTTGAGTGAATTGGAGAATTTCAGATTTTTGCTGAAATTGTGACCCCGGGGCTTAGAAATTTTTTTTTTCACAGGTTAAGTTGTCGAGGGCTGATTTTATGTCCTATGATAAAAAGCCTTCTGTTTCCACCGCCAAACCTTTCAGGGGAGAATTTGCAACAGTTTAGCACCATTATTGAGTGAATTGGAGAATTTCAGATTTTTGCTGAAGTTGTGACCCCGGGGCTTAGAAATTTTTTTTTTTCACAGGTTAAGTTGTCGAGGGCTGATTTCATGTCCTATGATAAAAAGCCTTCTGTTTCCACCGCCAAACCTTTCCGGGGAGAATTAACAACAGTTTAGCACCATTTTTCAGTGAATTGGAGAATTTCAGATTTTTGCTGAAATTGTGACCCCGGGGCTTAGAAATATTTTTTTTCACAGGTTAAGTTGTCGAGGGCTGATTTCATGTCCTATGATAAAAAGCCTTCTGTTTCCACCGCCAAACCTTTCAGGGGAGAATTTACAACAGTTTAGCACCATTTTTGAGTGAATTGGAGAATTTCAGATTTTTGCTGAAATTGTGACCCCGGGGCTTAGAAATTTTTTTTTTCACACGTTACATCTTCGAAGGCTGATTTCATGTCCTATGATAAAAAGCCTTCTGTTTCCACCGCCAAACGTTTCAGGGGAGTATTTGCAAAACTTTGGCACCATCTTTGAGTGAATTGGAGAATTTCAGATTTTTGCTGAAGTTGTGACCCCGGGGCTTAGAAAATTTTTTTCCCACAGGCTAAGTTGTCGAGGGCTGATTTCATGTCCTATGATAAAAAGCATTCTGTTTCCACCGCCAAACCTTTCAGGGGAGAATTTACAACAGTTTAGCACAATTTTTGAGTGAATTGGAGAATTTCAGATTTTTGCTGAAGTTGTGACCCCGGGGCTTAGAAAATGTATTTTTTCACACGTTACGTCTTCGAAGGCTGATTTCATGTCCTATGATAAAAAGCCTTCTGTTTCCACCGCCAAACGTTGCAGGGGAGTATTTGCAAAACTTTGGCACCATTTTTGAGTGAATTGGAGAATTTCAGATTTTTGCTGAAGTTGTGACCCCGGGCTTAGAAATTTTTTTTTTCACAGGTTAAGTTGTCGAGGGTTGATTTCTTGGCCTATGATAAAAAGCCTTCTGTTTCCACCGCCAAACCTTTCAGGGGAGAATTTGCAACAATTTAGCACCATCTTTGAGTGAATTGGAGAATTTCAGATTTTTGCTGAAATTGTGACCCCGGGGCTCAGAAATTTTTTTTTTCACAGGTTAAGTTGTCGAGGGCTGATTTCATGTCCTATGATAAAAAGCCTTCTGTTTCCACCGCCAAACCTTTCAGGGGAGAATTTGCAACAGTTTAGCACCATTATTGAGTGAATTGGAGAATTTCAGAATTTTGCTGAAGTTGTGACCCCGGGGCTTAGAAATTTTTTTTTTTCACAGGTTAAGTTGTCGAGGGCTGATTTCATGTCCTATGATAAAAAGCCTTCTGTTTCCACCGCCAAACCTTTCAGGGGAGAATTAACAACAGTTTAGCACCATTTTTCAGTGAATTGGAGAATTTCAGATTTTTGCTGAAATTGTGACCCCGGGGCTTAGAAATATTTTTTTTCACAGGTTAAGTTGTCGAGGGCTGATTTCATGTCCTATGATAAAAAGCCTTCTGTTTCCACCGCCAAACCTTTCAGGGGAGAATTTACAACAGTTTAGCAGCATTTTTGAGTGAATTGGAGAATTTCAGATTTTTGCTGAAATTGTGACCCCGGGGCTTAGAAATTTTTCTTTTCAATGGTTAAGTTGTCAAGGGCTGATTTCATGTCCTATTATAAAAAGCCTTCTGTTTCAACCGCCAAACCTTTCAGGGGAGTATTTGCAACACGTTGGCAACATCTTTGAGTGAATTGGAGAATTTCAGATTTTTGCTGAAGTTGTGACCCCGGGGCTTAGAAATTTTTTTTTTCACAGGTTAAGTTGTCGAGGGCTGATTTCATGTTCTATGATAAAAAGCCTTCTGTTTCCACCGCCAAACCTTTCAGGGGAGAATTTACAACAGTTTAGCACCATTTTTGAGTGAATTGGAGAATTTCAGATTTTTGCTGAAGTTGTGACCCCGGGGCTTAGAAATTTTTTTTTTCACAGGTTAAGTTGTCGAGGGCTGATTTCATGTCCTCTGATAAAAAGCCTTCTGTTTCCACCGCCAAACCTTTCAGGGGAGTATTTGCAACACGTTGGCACCATCTTTGAGTGAATTGGAGAATTTCAGATTTTTGCTGAAGTTGTGACCCCGGGGCTTAGAAAATTTTTTTTTCACAGGTTAAGTTGTCGAGGGCTGATTTCATGTTCTATGATAAAAAGCCTTCTCTTTCCACCGCCAAACCTTTCAGGACAGTATTTGCAAAAGTTTGGCACCATCTTTGAGTGAATTGGAGAATTTCAGATTTTTGCTGAAGTTGTGACCCCGGGGCTTAGAAAATTTTTTTTTCACACGTTACGTCTTCGAAGGCTGATTTCATGTCCTATGATAAAAAGCCTTCTGTTTCCACCGCCAAACGTTGCAGGGGAGTATTTGCAACAGTTTAGCACCATTTTTGAGTGAATTGGAGAATTTCAGATTTTTGCTGAAATTGTGACCCCGGGGCTTAGAAATTTTTCTTTTCACAGGTTAAGTTGTCGAGGGCTGATTTCATGTCCTATGATAAAAAGCCTTCTGTTTCCACCGCCAAACCTTTCAGGGGAGTATTTGCAACACATTGGCACCATCTTTGAGTGAATTGGAGAATTTCAGATTTTTGCTGAAGTTGTAACCCCGGGGCTTAGAATTTTTTTTTTCCCAGAGGTTAAGTTGTCGAAGGCTGATTTCATGTTCTATGATAAAAAGCCTTCTGTTTCCACCGCCAAACCTTTCAGGCGAGAATTTACAACAGTTTAGCACCATTTTTGAGTGAATTGGAGAATTTCAGATTTTTGCTGAAATTGTGACCCCGGGGCTTAGAAATTTTTCTTTTCACAGGTTAAGTTGTCGAGGGCTGATTTCATGTCCTCTGATAAAAAGCCTTCTCTTTCCACCGCCAAACCTTTCAGGGGAGCATTTGCAAATGTTTGGCACCATCTTTGAGTGAATTGGAGAATTTCAGATTTTTGCTGAAGTTGTGACGCCGGGGCTTAGAAAAATTTTTTTTCACACGTTACATCTTCGAAGGCTGATTTCATGTCCTATGATAAAAAGCCTTCTGTTTCCACCGCCAAACGTTTCAGGGGAGTATTTGCAAAACTTTGGCACCATCTTTGAGTGAATTGGAGAATTTCAGATTTTTGCTGAAGTTGTGACCCTGGGGCTTAGAAAAAATTTTTCCCACAGGTTAAGTTGTCGAGGGCTGATTTCGTGTCCTATGATAAAAAGCCTTCTGTTTCCACCGCCAAACCTTTCAGGGGAGAATTTACAACAGTTTAGCACCATTTTTGAGTGAATTGGAGAATTTCAGATTTTTGCTGAAGTTGTGACCCCGGGGCTTAGAAAAATTTTTTTTCACACGTTACGTCTTCGAAGGCTGATTTCATGTCCTATGATAAAAAGCCTTCTGTTTCCACCGCCAAACCTTTCAGGGGAGAATTTGCAACAGTTTAGCACCATTTTTGAGTGAATTGGAGAATTTCAGATTTTTGCTGAAGTTGTGACCCCGGGGCTTAGAAATTTTTTTTCCCCCAGGTTAAGTTGTCGAGGGTTGATTTCTTGGCCTATGATAAAAAGCCTTCTGTTTCCACCGCCAAACCTTTCAGGGGAGAATTTGCAACAGTTTAGCACCATCTTTGAGTGAATTGGAGAATTTCAGATTTTTCTGAAGTTGTGACCCTGGGGCTTAGAAATTTTTTTTTTCACAGGTTAAGTTGTTGAGGGCTGATTTCATGTCCTATGATAAAAAGCCTTCTGTTTCCACCGCCAAACCTTTCAGGGGAGAATTTACAACAGTTTAGCACCATTTTTGAGTGAATTGGAGAATTTCAGATTTTTGCTGAAATTGTGACCCCGGGCTTAGAAATTTTTCTTTTCACAGGTTAAGTTGTCGAGGGCTGATTTCATGTCCTCTGATAAAAAGCCTTCTCTTTCCACCGCCAAACCTTTCAGGGGAGTATTTGCAAATGTTTGGCACCATCTTTGAGTGAATTGGAGAATTTCAGATTTTTGCTGAAGTTGTGACGCCGGGGCTTAGAAAATTTTTTTTTCACACGTTACATCTTCGAAGGCTGATTTCATGGCCTATGATAAAAAGCCTTCTGTTTCCACCGCCAAACGTTTCAGGGGAGTATTTGCAAAACTTTGGCACCATCTTTGAGTGAATTGGAGAATTTCAGATTTTTGCTGAAGTTGTGACCCTGGGGCTTAGAAAAATTTTTTCCCACAGGTTAAGTTGTCGAGGGCTGATTTCATGTCCTATGATAAAAAGCCTTCTGTTTCCACCGCCAAACCTTTCAGGGGAGAATTTACAACAGTTTAGCACCATTTTTGAGTGAATTGGAGAATTTCAGATTTTTGCTGAAATTGTGACCCCGGGGCTTAGAATTTTTTTTTTCCCACAGGTTAAGTTGTCGAGGGTTGATTTCTTGGCCTATGATAAAAAGCCTTCTGCTTCCACCGCCAAACCTTTCAGGGGAGAATTTGCAACACGTTGGCAACATCTTTGAGTGAATTGGAGAATTTCAGATTTTTGCCTAAGTTGTGACCCCGGGGCTTAGAATTTTTTTTTTTCAAAGGTTAAGTTGACGAGGGCTGATTTCATGTTCTATGATAAAAAGCCTTCTGTTTCCACCGCCAAACCTTTCAGGGGAGAATTTACAACAGTTTAGCACCATTTTTGAGTGAATTGGAGAATTTCAGATTTTTGCTGAAATTGTGACCCCGGGGCTTAGAAATTTTTCTTTTCACAGGTTAAGTTGTCGAGGGCTGATTTCATGTCCTATGATAAAAAGCCTTCTGTTTCCACCGCCAAACGTTGCAGGGGGGTATTTGCAAAACTTTGGCACCATTTTTGAGTGAATTGGAGAATTTCAGATTTTTGCTGAAGTTGTGACCCCGGGGCTTAGAATTTTTTTTTTTCACAGGTTAAGTTGTCGAGGGCTGATTTCATGTCCTATGATAAAAAGCCTTCTGTTTCCACCGCCAAACCTTTCAGGGGAGTATTTGCCAAACTTTGGCACCATCTTTGAGTGAATTGGAGAATTTCAGATTTTTGCTGAAGTTGTGACGCCGGGGCTTTGAAATTTTTCTTTCCACAGGTTAAGTTGTCGAGGGTTGATTTCATGTCCTATGATAAAAAGCCTTCTGTTTCCACCGCCAAACCTTTCAGGGGAGAATTTGCAACAGTTTAGCACCATTTTTGAGTGAATTGAAGAATTTCAGATTTTTGCTGAAGTTGTGACCCCGGGGCTTAGAAATTTTTTTTTCACAGGTTAAGTTGTCGAGGGCTGATTTCATGTCCTATGATAAAAAGCCTTCTGTTTCCACCGCCAAACCTTTCAGGGGAGAATTTGCAACAGTTTAGCACCATCTTTGAGTGAATTGGAGAATTTCAGATTTTTGCTGAAGTTGTGACCCCGGGGCTTAGAAATTTTTTTTTTCACAGGTTAAGTTGTCGAGGGTTGATTTCTTGGCCTATGATAAAAAGCCTTCTGTTTCCACCGCCAAACCTTTCAGGGGAGAATTTACAACAGTTTAGCACCATTTTTGAGTGAATTGGAGAATTTCAGATTTTTCCTGAAATTGTGACCCCGGGGCTTAGAATTTTTTTTCCCCACAGGTTAAGTTGTCGAGGGCTGATTTCATGTCCTATGATAAAAGCCTTCTGTTTCAACCGCCAAACTTTTCAGGGGAGAATTTACAACAGTTTAGCACCATTTTTGAGTGAATTGGAGAATTTCAGATTTTTGCTGAAATTATGACCCCGGGGCTTTGAAATTTTTTTTTTCACAGGTTATGTTGTCGAGGGCTGATTTCATGTCCTATGATGAAAAGCCTTCTGTTTCCACAACCAAACCTTTCAGGGGAGAATTTACAACAGTTTAGCACCATTTTTGAGTGAATTGGAGAATTTCAGATTTTTGCTGAAATTGTGACCCCGGGGCTTAGAAATTTTTTTTTTCACAGGTTAAGTTGTCGAGGGCTGATTTTATGTCCTATGATAAAAAGCCTTCTGTTTCCACCGCCAAACCTTTCAGGGGAGAATTTGCAACAGTTTAGCACCATTATTGAGTGAATTGGAGAATTTCAGATTTTTGCTGAAGTTGTGACCCCGGGGCTTAGAAATTTTTTTTTTTCACAGGTTAAGTTGTCGAGGGCTGATTTCATGTCCTATGATAAAAAGCCTTCTGTTTCCACCGCCAAACCTTTCCGGGGAGAATTAACAACAGTTTAGCACCATTTTTCAGTGAATTGGAGAATTTCAGATTTTTGCTGAAATTGTGACCCCGGGGCTTAGAAATATTTTTTTTCACAGGTTAAGTTGTCGAGGGCTGATTTCATGTCCTATGATAAAAAGCCTTCTGTTTCCACCGCCAAACCTTTCAGGGGAGAATTTACAACAGTTTAGCACCATTTTTGAGTGAATTGGAGAATTTCAGATTTTTGCTGAAATTGTGACCCCGGGGCTTAGAAAATTTTTTTTTCACACGTTACATCTTCGAAGGCTGATTTCATGTCCTATGATAAAAAGCCTTCTGTTTCCACCGCCAAACGTTTCAGGGGAGTATTTGCAAAACTTTGGCACCATCTTTGAGTGAATTGGAGAATTTCAGATTTTTGCTGAAGTTGTGACCCCGGGGCTTAGAAAATTTTTTTCCCACAGGCTAAGTTGTCGAGGGCTGATTTCATGTCCTATGATAAAAAGCATTCTGTTTCCACCGCCAAACCTTTCAGGGGAGAATTTACAACAGTTTAGCACAATTTTTGAGTGAATTGGAGAATTTCAGATTTTTGCTGAAGTTGTGACCCCGGGGCTTAGAAAATTTTTTTTTCACACGTTACGTCTTCGAAGGCTGATTTCATGTCCTATGATAAAAAGCCTTCTGTTTCCACCGCCAAACGTTGCAGGGGAGTATTTGCAAAACTTTGGCACCATTTTTGAGTGAATTGGAGAATTTCAGATTTTTGCTGAAGTTGTGACCCCGGGCTTAGAAATTTTTTTTTTCACAGGTTAAGTTGTCGAGGGTTGATTTCTTGGCCTATGATAAAAAGCCTTCTGTTTCCACCGCCAAACCTTTCAGGGGAGAATTTGCAACAATTTAGCACCATCTTTGAGTGAATTGGAGAATTTCAGATTTTTGCTGAAATTGTGACCCCGGGGCTTAGAAATTTTTTTTTTCACAGGTTAAGTTGTCGAGGGCTGATTTCATGTCCTATGATAAAAAGCCTTCTGTTTCCACCGCCAAACCTTTCAGGGGAGAATTTGCAACAGTTTAGCACCATTATTGAGTGAATTGGAGAATTTCAGAATTTTGCTGAAGTTGTGACCCCGGGGCTTAGAAATTTTTTTTTTTCACAGGTTAAGTTGTCGAGGGCTGATTTCATGTCCTATGATAAAAAGCCTTCTGTTTCCACCGCCAAACCTTTCAGGGGAGAATTAACAACAGTTTAGCACCATTTTTCAGTGAATTGGAGAATTTCAGATTTTTGCTGAAATTGTGACCCCGGGGCTTAGAAATATTTTTTTTCACAGGTTAAGTTGTCGAGGGCTGATTTCATGTCCTATGATAAAAAGCCTTCTGTTTCCACCGCCAAACCTTTCAGGGGAGAATTTACAACAGTTTAGCAGCATTTTTGAGTGAATTGGAGAATTTCAGATTTTTGCTGAAATTGTGACCCCGGGGCTTAGAAATTTTTCTTTTCAATGGTTAAGTTGTCAAGGGCTGATTTCATGTCCTATTATAAAAAGCCTTCTGTTTCAACCGCCAAACCTTTCAGGGGAGTATTTGCAACACGTTGGCAACATCTTTGAGTGAATTGGAGAATTTCAGATTTTTGCTGAAGTTGTGACCCCGGGGCTTAGAAATTTTTTTTTTCACAGGTTAAGTTGTCGAGGGCTGATTTCATGTTCTATGATAAAAAGCCTTCTGTTTCCACCGCCAAACCTTTCAGGGGAGAATTTACAACAGTTTAGCACCATTTTTGAGTGAATTGGAGAATTTCAGATTTTTGCTGAAGTTGTGACCCCGGGGCTTAGAAATTTTTTTTTTCACAGGTTAAGTTGTCGAGGGCTGATTTCATGTCCTCTGATAAAAAGCCTTCTGTTTCCACCGCCAAACCTTTCAGGGGAGTATTTGCAACACGTTGGCACCATCTTTGAGTGAATTGGAGAATTTCAGATTTTTGCTGAAGTTGTGACCCCGGGGCTTAGAAAATTTTTTTTTCACAGGTTAAGTTGTCGAGGGCTGATTTCATGTTCTATGATAAAAAGCCTTCTCTTTCCACCGCCAAACCTTTCAGGACAGTATTTGCAAAAGTTTGGCACCATCTTTGAGTGAATTGGAGAATTTCAGATTTTTGCTGAAGTTGTGACCCCGGGGCTTAGAAAATTTTTTTTTCACACGTTACGTCTTCGAAGGCTGATTTCATGTCCTATGATAAAAAGCCTTCTGTTTCCACCGCCAAACGTTGCAGGGGAGTATTTGCAACAGTTTAGCACCATTTTTGAGTGAATTGGAGAATTTCAGATTTTTGCTGAAATTGTGACCCCGGGGCTTAGAAATTTTTCTTTTCACAGGTTAAGTTGTCGAGGGCTGATTTCATGTCCTATGATAAAAAGCCTTCTGTTTCCACCGCCAAACCTTTCAGGGGAGTATTTGCAACACATTGGCACCATCTTTGAGTGAATTGGAGAATTTCAGATTTTTGCTGAAGTTGTAACCCCGGGGCTTAGAATTTTTTTTTCCCCAGAGGTTAAGTTGTCGAAGGCTGATTTCATGTTCTATGATAAAAAGCCTTCTGTTTCCACCGCCAAACCTTTCAGGCGAGAATTTACAACAGTTTAGCACCATTTTTGAGTGAATTGGAGAATTTCAGATTTTTGCTGAAATTGTGACCCCGGGGCTTAGAAATTTTTCTTTTCACAGGTTAAGTTGTCGAGGGCTGATTTCATGTCCTCTGATAAAAAGCCTTCTCTTTCCACCGCCAAACCTTTCAGGGGAGCATTTGCAAATGTTTGGCACCATCTTTGAGTGAATTGGAGAATTTCAGATTTTTGCTGAAGTTGTGACGCCGGGGCTTAGAAAAAATTTTTTTCACACGTTACATCTTCGAAGGCTGATTTCATGTCCTATGATAAAAAGCCTTCTGTTTCCACCGCCAAACGTTTCAGGGGAGTATTTGCAAAACTTTGGCACCATCTTTGAGTGAATTGGAGAATTTCAGATTTTTGCTGAAGTTGTGACCCTGGGGCTTAGAAAAAATTTTTCCCACAGGTTAAGTTGTCGAGGGCTGATTTCGTGTCCTATGATAAAAAGCCTTCTGTTTCCACCGCCAAACCTTTCAGGGGAGAATTTACAACAGTTTAGCACCATTTTTGAGTGAATTGGAGAATTTCAGATTTTTGCTGAAGTTGTGACCCCGGGGCTTAGAAAAATTTTTTTTCACACGTTACGTCTTCGAAGGCTGATTTCATGTCCTATGATAAAAAGCCTTCTGTTTCCACCGCCAAACCTTTCAGGGGAGAATTTGCAACAGTTTAGCACCATTTTTGAGTGAATTGGAGAATTTCAGATTTTTGCTGAAGTTGTGACCCCGGGGCTTAGAAATTTTTTTTCCCCCAGGTTAAGTTGTCGAGGGTTGATTTCTTGGCCTATGATAAAAAGCCTTCTGTTTCCACCGCCAAACCTTTCAGGGGAGAATTTGCAACAGTTTAGCACCATCTTTGAGTGAATTGGAGAATTTCAGATTTTTCTGAAGTTGTGACCCTGGGGCTTAGAAATTTTTTTTTTCACAGGTTAAGTTGTTGAGGGCTGATTTCATGTCCTATGATAAAAAGCCTTCTGTTTCCACCGCCAAACCTTTCAGGGGAGAATTTACAACAGTTTAGCACCATTTTTGAGTGAATTGGAGAATTTCAGATTTTTGCTGAAATTGTGACCCCGGGGCTTAGAAATTTTTCTTTTCACAGGTTAAGTTGTCGAGGGCTGATTTCATGTCCTCTGATAAAAAGCCTTCTCTTTCCACCGCCAAACCTTTCAGGGGAGTATTTGCAAATGTTTGGCACCATCTTTGAGTGAATTGGAGAATTTCAGATTTTTGCTGAAGTTGTGACGCCGGGGCTTAGAAAATTTTTTTTTCACACGTTACATCTTCGAAGGCTGATTTCATGGCCTATGATAAAAAGCCTTCTGTTTCCACCGCCAAACGTTTCAGGGGAGTATTTGCAAAACTTTGGCACCATCTTTGAGTGAATTGGAGAATTTCAGATTTTTGCTGAAGTTGTGACCCTGGGGCTTAGAAAATTTTTTTCCCACAGGTTAAGTTGTCGAGGGCTGATTTCATGTCCTATGATAAAAAGCCTTCTGTTTCCACCGCCAAACCTTTCAGGGGAGAATTTACAACAGTTTAGCACCATTTTTGAGTGAATTGGAGAATTTCAGATTTTTGCTGAAGTTGTGACCCCGGGGCTTAGAAAAATTTTTTTTCACACGTTACGTCTTCGAAGGCTGATTTCATGTCCTATGATAAAAAGCCTTCTGTTTCCACCGCCAAACGTTGCAAGGGAGTATTTGCAAAACTTTGGCACCATTTTTGAGTGAATTGGAGAATTTCAGATTTTTGCTGAAGTTGTGACCCCGGGCTTAGAAATTTTTTTTTTCACAGGTTAAGTTGTCGAGGGTTGATTTCTTGGCCTATGATAAAAAGCCTTCTGTTTCCACCGCCAAACCTTTCAGGGGAGAATTTGCAACAGTTTAGCACCATCTTTGAGTGAATTGGAGAATTTCAGATTTTTCTGAAGTTGTGACCCCGGGGCTTAGAAATTTTTTTCCCCACAGGTTAAGTTGTTGAGGGCTGATTTCATGTTCTATGATAAAAAGCCTTCTGTTTCCACCGCCGACCTTTCAGGGGAGAATTTACAACAGTTTAGCACCATTTTTGAGTGAATTGGAGAATTTCAGATTTTTGCTGAAGTTGTGACCCCGGGGCTTAGAAATTTTTTTCCCCACAGGTTAAGTTGTCGAGGGCTGATTTCATGTTCTATGATAAAAAGCCTTCTGTTTCCACCGCCAAACGTTTCAGGGGAGTATTTGCAAAACTTTGGCACCATCTTTGAGTGAATTGGAGAATTTCAGATTTTTGCTGAAGTTGTGACCCTGGGGCTTAGAAAAAATTTTTCCCACAGGTTAAGTTGTCGAGGGCTGATTTCGTGTCCTATGATAAAAAGCCTTCTGTTTCCACCGCCAAACCTTTCAGGGGAGAATTTACAACAGTTTAGCACCATTTTTGAGTGAATTGGAGAATTTCAGATTTTTGCTGAAGTTGTGACCCCGGGGCTTAGAAAAAATTTTTTTCACACGTTACGTCTTCGAAGGCTGATTTCATGTCCTATGATAAAAAGCCTTCTGTTTCCACCGCCAAACCTTTCAGGGGAGAATTTGCAACAGTTTAGCACCATTTTTGAGTGAATTGGAGAATTTCAGATTTTTGCTGAAGTTGTGACCCCGGGGCTTAGAAATTTTTTTTCCCCCAGGTTAAGTTGTCGAGGGTTGATTTCTTGGCCTATGATAAAAAGCCTTCTGTTTCCACCGCCAAACCTTTCAGGGGAGAATTTGCAACAGTTTAGCACCATCTTTGAGTGAATTGGAGAATTTCAGATTTTTCTGAAGTTGTGACCCTGGGGCTTAGAAATTTTTTTTTTCACAGGTTAAGTTGTTGAGGGCTGATTTCATGTCCTATGATAAAAAGCCTTCTGTTTCCACCGCCAAACCTTTCAGGGGAGAATTTACAACAGTTTAGCACCATTTTTGAGTGAATTGGAGAATTTCAGATTTTTGCTGAAATTGTGACCCCGGGGCTTAGAAATTTTTCTTTTCACAGGTTAAGTTGTCGAGGGCTGATTTCATGTCCTCTGATAAAAAGCCTTCTCTTTCCACCGCCAAACCTTTCAGGGGAGTATTTGCAAATGTTTGGCACCATCTTTGAGTGAATTGGAGAATTTCAGATTTTTGCTGAAGTTGTGACGCCGGGGCTTAGAAAATTTTTTTTTCACACGTTACATCTTCGAAGGCTGATTTCATGGCCTATGATAAAAAGCCTTCTGTTTCCACCGCCAAACGTTTCAGGGGAGTATTTGCAAAACTTTGGCACCATCTTTGAGTGAATTGGAGAATTTCAGATTTTTGCTGAAGTTGTGACCCTGGGGCTTAGAAAATTTTTTTCCCACAGGTTAAGTTGTCGAGGGCTGATTTCATGTTCTATGATAAAAAGCCTTCTCTTTCCACCGCCAAACCTTTCAGGACAGTATTTGCAAAAGTTTGGCACCATCTTTGAGTGAATTGGAGAATTTCAGATTTTTGCTGAAGTTGTGACCCCGGGGCTTAGAAAATTTTTTTTTCACACGTTACGTCTTCGAAGGCTGATTTCATGTCCTATGATAAAAAGCCTTCTGTTTCCACCGCCAAACGTTGCAGGGGAGTATTTGCAACAGTTTAGCACCATTTTTGAGTGAATTGGAGAATTTCAGATTTTTGCTGAAATTGTGACCCCGGGGCTTAGAAATTTTTCTTTTCACAGGTTAAGTTGTCGAGGGCTGATTTCATGTCCTATGATAAAAAGCCTTCTGTTTCCACCGCCAAACCTTTCAGGGGAGTATTTGCAACACATTGGCACCATCTTTGAGTGAATTGGAGAATTTCAGATTTTTGCTGAAGTTGTAACCCCGGGGCTTAGAATTTTTTTTTTCCCAGAGGTTAAGTTGTCGAAGGCTGATTTCATGTTCTATGATAAAAAGCCTTCTGTTTCCACCGCCAAACCTTTCAGGCGAGAATTTACAACAGTTTAGCACCATTTTTGAGTGAATTGGAGAATTTCAGATTTTTGCTGAAATTGTGACCCCGGGGCTTAGAAATTTTTCTTTTCACAGGTTAAGTTGTCGAGGGCTGATTTCATGTCCTCTGATAAAAAGCCTTCTCTTTCCACCGCCAAACCTTTCAGGGGAGCATTTGCAAATGTTTGGCACCATCTTTGAGTGAATTGGAGAATTTCAGATTTTTGCTGAAGTTGTGACGCCGGGGCTTAGAAAAAATTTTTTTCACACGTTACATCTTCGAAGGCTGATTTCATGTCCTATGATAAAAAGCCTTCTGTTTCCACCGCCAAACGTTTCAGGGGAGTATTTGCAAAACTTTGGCACCATCTTTGAGTGAATTGGAGAATTTCAGATTTTTGCTGAAGTTGTGACCCTGGGGCTTAGAAAAAATTTTTCCCACAGGTTAAGTTGTCGAGGGCTGATTTCGTGTCCTATGATAAAAAGCCTTCTGTTTCCACCGCCAAACCTTTCAGGGGAGAATTTACAACAGTTTAGCACCATTTTTGAGTGAATTGGAGAATTTCAGATTTTTGCTGAAGTTGTGACCCCGGGGCTTAGAAAAAATTTTTTTCACACGTTACGTCTTCGAAGGCTGATTTCATGTCCTATGATAAAAAGCCTTCTGTTTCCACCGCCAAACCTTTCAGGGGAGAATTTGCAACAGTTTAGCACCATTTTTGAGTGAATTGGAGAATTTCAGATTTTTGCTGAAGTTGTGACCCCGGGGCTTAGAAATTTTTTTTCCCCCAGGTTAAGTTGTCGAGGGTTGATTTCTTGGCCTATGATAAAAAGCCTTCTGTTTCCACCGCCAAACCTTTCAGGGGAGAATTTGCAACAGTTTAGCACCATCTTTGAGTGAATTGGAGAATTTCAGATTTTTCTGAAGTTGTGACCCTGGGGCTTAGAAATTTTTTTTTTCACAGGTTAAGTTGTTGAGGGCTGATTTCATGTCCTATGATAAAAAGCCTTCTGTTTCCACCGCCAAACCTTTCAGGGGAGAATTTACAACAGTTTAGCACCATTTTTGAGTGAATTGGAGAATTTCAGATTTTTGCTGAAATTGTGACCCCGGGGCTTAGAAATTTTTCTTTTCACAGGTTAAGTTGTCGAGGGCTGATTTCATGTCCTCTGATAAAAAGCCTTCTCTTTCCACCGCCAAACCTTTCAGGGGAGTATTTGCAAATGTTTGGCACCATCTTTGAGTGAATTGGAGAATTTCAGATTTTTGCTGAAGTTGTGACGCCGGGGCTTAGAAAATTTTTTTTTCACACGTTACATCTTCGAAGGCTGATTTCATGGCCTATGATAAAAAGCCTTCTGTTTCCACCGCCAAACGTTTCAGGGGAGTATTTGCAAAACTTTGGCACCATCTTTGAGTGAATTGGAGAATTTCAGATTTTTGCTGAAGTTGTGACCCTGGGGCTTAGAAAATTTTTTTCCCACAGGTTAAGTTGTCGAGGGCTGATTTCATGTCCTATGATAAAAAGCCTTCTGTTTCCACCGCCAAACCTTTCAGGGGAGAATTTACAACAGTTTAGCACCATTTTTGAGTGAATTGGAGAATTTCAGATTTTTGCTGAAGTTGTGACCCCGGGGCTTAGAAAAATTTTTTTTCACACGTTACGTCTTCGAAGGCTGATTTCATGTCCTATGATAAAAAGCCTTCTGTTTCCACCGCCAAACGTTGCAAGGGAGTATTTGCAAAACTTTGGCACCATTTTTGAGTGATTTGGAGAATTTCAGATTTTTGCTGAAGTTGTGACCCCGGGCTTAGAATTTTTTTTTTTCACAGGTTAAGTTGTCGAGGGTTGATTTCTTGGCCTATGATAAAAAGCCTTCTGTTTCCACCGCCAAACCTTTCAGGGGAGAATTTGCAACAGTTTAGCACCATCTTTGAGTGAATTGGAGAATTTCAGATTTTTCTGAAGTTGTGACCCCGGGGCTTAGAAATTTTTTTCCCCACAGGTTAAGTTGTTGAGGGCTGATTTCATGTTCTATGATAAAAAGCCTTCTGTTTCCACCGCCGACCTTTCAGGGGAGAATTTACAACAGTTTAGCACCATTTTTGAGTGAATTGGAGAATTTCAGATTTTTGCTGAAGTTGTGACCCCGGGGCTTAGAAATTTTTTTCCCCACAGGTTAAGTTGTCGAGGGCTGATTTCATGTTCTATGATAAAAAGCCTTCCCTTTCCACCGCCAAACCTTTCAGGAGAGTATTTGCAAAAGTTTGGCACCATCTTTGAGTGAATTGGAGAATTTCAGATTTTTGCTGAAGTTGTGACCCCGGGGCTTAGAAAAAATTTTTTTCACCCGTTACGTCTTCGAAGGCTGATTTCATGTCCTATGATAAAAAACCTTCTGTTTCCACCGCCAAACGTTGCAGGGGAGTATTTGCAAAACTTTGGCACCATTTTTGAGTGAATTGGAGAATTTCAGATTTTTGCTGAAGTTGTGACCTCGGGCTTAGAAATTTTTTTTTTCACAGGTTAAGTTGTCGAGGGTTGATTTCTTGGCCTATGATAAAAAGCCTTCTGTTTCCACCGCCAAACCTTTCAGGGGAGAATTTGCAACAGTTTAGCACCATTTTTGAGTGAATTGGAGAATTTCAGATTTTTGCTCAAGTTGTGACCCCGGGGCTTAGAAATTTTTTTTTTCACAGGTTAAGTTGTCGAGGGCTGATTTCATGTGATATGATAAAAAGCCTTCTGTTTCCACCGCCAAACCTTTCAGGGGAGAATTTACAACAGTTTAGCACCATTTTTGAGTGAATTGGAGAATTTCAGATTTTTGCTGAAGTTGTGACCCCAGGGCTTAGAATTTTTTTTTTCACAGGTTAAGTTGTCGAGGGTTGATTTCATGTTCTATGATAAAAATCCTTCTGTTTCCACCGCCAAACCTTTCAGGGGAGAATTTACAACAGTTTAGCACCATTTTTGAGTGAATTGGAAAATTTCAGATTTTTGCTGAAGTTGTGACCCAGGGGGTTAGAAATTTTTCTTTTCACAGGTTAAGTTGTCGAGGGCTGATTTCATGTCCTATGATAAAAAGCCTTCTGTTTCCACCGCCAAACCTTTCAGGGGAGTATTTGCAACACATTGGCACCATCTTTGAGTGAATTGGAGAATTTCAGATTTTTGCTGAAGTTGTAACCCCGGGGCTTAGAATTTTTTTTTTCCCAGAGGTTAAGTTGTCGAGGGCTGATTTCATGTTCTATGATAAAAAGCCTTCTGTTTCCACCGCCAAACCTTTCAGGGGAGAATTTACAACAGTTTAGCACCATTTTTGAGTGAATTGGAGAATTTCAGATTTTTGCTGAAATTGTGACCCCGGGGCTTAGAAATTTTTCTTTTCACACGTTACATCTTCGAAGGCTGATTTCATGTCCTATGATAAAAAGCCTTCTGTTTCCACCGCCAAACGTTTCAGGGGAGTATTTGCAAAACTTTGGCACCATCTTTGAGTGAATTGGAGAATTTCAGATTTTTGCTGAAGTTGTGACCCCGGGGCTTAGAAATTTTTTTTCCCACAGGTTAAGTTGTCGAGGGCTGATTTCATGTCCTATGATAAAAAGCCTTCTGTTTCCACCGCCAAACCTTTCAGGGGAGAATTTACAACACTTTAGCACCATTTTTGAGTGAATTGGAGAATTTCAGATTTTTGCTGAAGTTGTGACCCCGGGGCTTAGAAAAATTTTTTTTCACACGTTACGTCTTCGAAGGCTGATTTCATGTCCTATGATAAAAAGCCTTCTGTTTCCACCGCCAAATGTTGCAGGGGAGTATTTGCAAAACTTTGGCACCATTTTTGAGTGAATTGGAGAATTTCAGATTTTTGCTGAAGTTGTGACCCCGGGCTTAGAAATTTTTTTTTTCACAGGTTAAGTTGTCGAGGGTTGATTTCTTGGCCTATGATAAAAAGCCTTCTGTTTCCACCGCCAAACCTTTCAGGGGAGAATTTGCAACAGTTTAGCACCATCTTTGAGTGAATTGGAGAATTTCAGATTTTTCTGAAGTTGTGACCCCGGGGCTTAGAAATTTTTTTTCCCACAGGTTAAGTTGTCGAGGGCTGATTTCATGTTCTATGATAAAAAGCCTTCTGTTTCCACCGCCGACCTTTCAGGGGAGAATTTACAACAGTTTAGCACTATTTTTGAGTGAATTGGAGAATTTCAGATTTTTGCTGAAGTTGTGACCCCGGGGCTTAGAAATTTTTTTTTTCACAGGTTAAATTGTCGAGGGCTGATTTCATGTCCTATGATAAAAAGCCTTCTGTTTCCACCGCCAAACCTTTCAGGGGAGTATTTGCAACACATTGGCACCATCTTTGAGTGAATTGGAGAATTTCAGATTTTTGCTGAAGTTGTGACCCCGGGGCTTAGAAATTTTTTTTTTCACAGGTTAAGTTGTCGAGGGCTGATTTCATGTCCTATGATAAAAAGCCTTCTGTTTCCACCGCCAAACCTTTCAGGGGAGAATTTACAACAGTTTAGCACCTTTTTTGAGTGAATTGGAGAATTTCAGATTTTTGCTGAAGTTGTGACCCCGGGGCTTAGAAATTTTTTTTTTTCACAGGTTAAGTTGTCGAGGGCTGATTTCTTGGCCTATGATAAAAAGCCTTCTGTTTCCACCGCCAAACCTTTCAGGGGAGAATTTGCAACAGTTTAGCACCATCTTTGAGTGAATTGGAGAATTTCAGATTTTTCTGAAGTTGTGACCCCGGGGCTTAGAAATTTTTTTTCCCACAGGTTAAGTTGTCGAGGGCTGATTTCATGTTCTATGATAAAAAGCCTTCTGTTTCCACCGCCGACCTTTCAGGGGAGAATTTACAACAGTTTAGCACTATTTTTGAGTGAATTGGAGAATTTCAGATTTTTGCTGAAGTTGTGACCCCGGGGCTTAGAAATTTTTTTTTTCACAGGTTAAATTGTCGAGGGCTGATTTCATGTCCTATGATAAAAAGCCTTCTGTTTCCACCGCCAAACCTTTCAGGGGAGTATTTGCAACACATTGGCACCATCTTTGAGTGAATTGGAGAATTTCAGATTTTTGCTGAAGTTGTGACCCCGGGGCTTAGAATTTTTTTTTTTCACAGGTTAAGTTGTCGAGGGCTGATTTCATGTCCTATGATAAAAAGCCTTCTGTTTCCACCGCCAAACCTTTCAGGGGAGAATTTGCAACAGTTTAGCAGCATTTTTGAGTGAATTGGAGAATTTCAGATTTTTGCTGAAGTTGTGACCCCGGGGCTTAGAAATTTTTTTTTTCACAGGTTAAGTTGTCGAGGGCTGATTTCATGTCCTATGATAAAAAGCCTTCTGTTTCCACCGCCAAACCTTTCAGGGGAGAGTTTGCAACAGTTTAGCACCATTTTTGAGTGAATTGGAGAATTTCAGATTTTTGCTGAAATTGTGACCCCGGGGCTTAGAAAAATTTTTTTTCACACGTTACGTCTTCGAGGGCTGATTTCATGTCCTATGATAAACAGCCTTCTGTTTCCACCGCCAAACCTTTCAGGGGAGAATTTACAACAGTTTAGCACCATTTTTGAGTGAATTGGAGAATTTCAGATTTTTGCTGAAGTTGTGACCCCGGGGCTTAGAATTTTTTTTTTTCACAGGTTAAGTTGTCGAGGGCTGATTTCATGTACTATGATAAAAAGCCTTCTGTTTCCACCGCCAAACCTTTCAGGGGAGAATTTAAAACAGTTTAGCACCATTTTTGAGTGAATTGGAGAATTTCAGATTTTTGCTGAAGTTGTGACCCCGGGGCTTAGAAATTTTTTTTTTTCACAGGTTAAGTTGTCGAGGGCTGATTTCTTGGCCTATGATAAAAAGCCTTCTGTTTCCACCGCCAAACCTTTCAGGGGAGAATTTGCAACAGTTTAGCACCATCTTTGAGTGAATTGGAGAATTTCAGATTTTTCTGAAGTTGTGACCCCGGGGCTTAGAAATTTTTTTTCCCACAGGTTAAGTTGTCGAGGGCTGATTTCATGTTCTATGATAAAAAGCCTTCTGTTTCCACCGCCGACCTTTCAGGGGAGAATTTACAACAGTTTAGCACTATTTTTGAGTGAATTGGAGAATTTCAGATTTTTGCTGAAGTTGTGACCCCGGGGCTTAGAAATTTTTTTTTTCACAGGTTAAATTGTCGAGGGCTGATTTCATGTCCTATGATAAAAAGCCTTCTGTTTCCACCGCCAAACCTTTCAGGGGAGTATTTGCAACACATTGGCACCATCTTTGAGTGAATTGGAGAATTTCAGATTTTTGCTGAAGTTGTGACCCCGGGGCTTAGAATTTTTTTTTTTCACAGGTTAAGTTGTCGAGGGCTGATTTCATGTCCTATGATAAAAAGCCTTCTGTTTCCACCGCCAAACCTTTCAGGGGAGAATTTGCTACAGTTTAGCAGCATTTTTGAGTGAATTGGAGAATTTCAGATTTTTGCTGAAGTTGTGACCCCGGGGCTTAGAAATTTTTTTTTTCACAGGTTAAGTTGTCGAGGGCTGATTTCATGTCCTATGATAAAAAGCCTTCTGTTTCCACCGCCAAACCTTTCAGGGGAGAGTTTGCAACAGTTTAGCACCATTTTTGAGTGAATTGGAGAATTTCAGATTTTTGCTGAAATTGTGACCCCGGGGCTTAGAAAAATTTTTTTTCACACGTTACGTCTTCGAGGGCTGATTTCATGTCCTATGATAAACAGCCTTCTGTTTCCACCGCCAAACCTTTCAGGGGAGAATTTACAACAGTTTAGCACCATTTTTGAGTGAATTGGAGAATTTCAGATTTTTGCTGAAGTTGTGACCCCGGGGCTTAGAATTTTTTTTTTTCACAGGTTAAGTTGTCGAGGGCTGATTTCATGTACTATGATAAAAAGCCTTCTGTTTCCACCGCCAAACCTTTCAGGGGAGAATTTAAAACAGTTTAGCACCATTTTTGAGTGAATTGGAGAATTTCAGATTTTTGCTGAAATTGTGACCCCGGGACTTAGAAATTTTTTTCCCCCACAGGTTAAGTTGTTGAGGGCTGATTTCATGTCCTATGATAAAAAGACTTCTGTTTCCACCGCCAAACCTTTCAGGGGAGTATTTGCAAAACTTTGGCACCATCTTTGAGTGAATTGGAGAATTTCAGATTTTTGCTGAAGTTGTGACCCCGGGGCTTAGAAATTTTTTTTTCCACAGGTTAAGTTGTCGAGGGCTGATTTCATGTTCTATGCTAAAAAGCCTTCTGTTTCCACCGCCAAACCTTTCAGGGGTGAATTTACAACAGTTTAGCACCATTTTTGAGTGAATTGGAGAATTTCAGATTTTTGCTGAAATTGTGACCCTGGGGCTTAGAAAGTTTTTTTTTTTCACAGGTTAAGTTGTCGAGGGTTGATTTCTTGACCTATGATAAAAAGCCTTCTGTTTCCACCGCCAAACCTTTCAGGGGAGAATTTACAACAGTTTAGCACCATTTTTGAGTGAATTGGAGAATTTCAGATTTTTGCTGAAGTTGTGACCCCGGGGCTTAGAAAAAAAAATTTTCACACGTTACGTCTTCGAAGGCTGATTTCATGTCCTATGATAAAAAGCCGTCTGTTTCCACCGCCAAACCTTTCCGGGAAGAATGTGCAACACGTTGGCACCATCTTTGAGTGAATTGGAGAATTTCAGATTTTTGCTGAAGTTGTGACCCTGGGGCTTAGAAATTTTTTTTTTCACAGGTTAAGTAGTCGAGGGTTGATTTCATGTCCTATGATAAAAAGCCTTCTGTTTCCACCGCCAAACCTTTCAGGGGAGAATTTGCAACAGTTTAGCACCATCTTTGAGTGAATTGGAGAATTTCAGATTTTTGCTGAAGTTGAGACCCCGGGGCTTAGAATTTTTTTTTTTCACAGGTTAAGTTGTCGAGGGCTGATTTCATGTCCTATGATAAAAAGCCGTCTGTTTCCACCGCCAAACCTTTAAGGGGAGAATTTACAACAGTTTAGCACCATTTTTGAGTGAATTGGAGAATTTCAGGTTTTTGCTGAAGTTGTGACCCCGGGGCTTAGAAATTTTTTTTTTTCACAGGTTAAGTTGTCGAGGGCTGATTTCATGTCCTCTGATAAAAAGCCTTCTGTTTCCACCGCCAAACCTTTCAGGGGAGAATTTGCAACACGTTGGCACCATCTTTGAGTGAATTGGAGAATTTCAGATTTTTGCTGAAGTTGTGACCCCGGGGCTTAGAAATTTTTTTTTTCACAGGTTAAGTTGTCGAGGGCTGATTTCATGTCCTATGATAAAAAGCCTTCTGTTTCCACCGCCAAATGTTGCAGGGGAGTATTTGCAAAACTTTGGCACCATTTTTGAGTGAATTGGAGAATTTCAGATTTTTGCTGAAGTTGTGACCCCGGGGCTTAGAATTTTTTTTTTTCACAGGTTAAGTTGTCGAGGGCTGATTTCATGTCCTATGATAAACAGCCTTCTGTTTCCACCGCCAAACCTTTCAGGGGAGAATTTACAACAGTTTAGCACCATTTTTGAGTGAATTGGAGAATTTCAGATTTTTGCTGAAGTTGTGACCCCGGGCTTAGAAATTTTTTTTTTCACAGGTTAAGTTGTCGAGGGTTGATTTCTTGGCCTATGATAAAAAGCCTTCTGTTTCCACCGCCAAACCTTTCAGGGGATAATTTGCAACAGTTTAGCACCATCTTTGAGTGAATTGGAGAATTTCAGATTTTTGCTGAAGTTGTGACCCCGGGGCTTAGAAATTTTTTTTTTCACAGGTTAAGTTGTCGAGGGTTGATTTCATGTCCTATGATAAAAAGCCTTCTGTTTCCACCGCCAAACCTTTCAGGGGAGTATTTGCAAAACTTTGGCACCATTTTTGAGTGAATTGGAGAATTTCAGATTTTTGCTGAAGTTGTGACCCCGGGGCTTAGAATTTTTTTTTTTCACAGGTTAAGTTGTCGAGGGCTGATTTCATGTCCTATGATAAACAGCCTTCTGTTTCCACCGCCAAACCTTTCAGGGGAGAATTTACAACAGTTTAGCACCATTTTTGAGTGAATTGGAGAATTTCAGATTTTTGCTGAAGTTGTGACCCCGGGCTTAGAAATTTTTTTTTTCACAGGTTAAGTTGTCGAGGGTTGATTTCTTGGCCTATGATAAAAAGCCTTCTGTTTCCACCGCCAAACCTTTCAGGGGATAATTTGCAACAGTTTAGCACCATCTTTGAGTGAATTGGAGAATTTCAGATTTTTGCTGAAGTTGTGACCCCGGGCTTAGAAATTTTTTTTTTCACAGGTTAAGTTGTCGAGGGTTGATTTCTTGGCCTATGATAAAAAGCCTTCTGTTTCCACCGCCACACCTTTCAGGGGAGAATTTGCAACAGTTTAGCACCATCTTTGAGTGAATTGGAGAATTTCAGATTTTTGCTGAAGTTGTGACCCCGGGGCTTAGAATTTTTTTTTTTCACAGGTTAAGTTGTCGAGGGTTGATTTCTTGGCCTATGATAAAAAGCCTTCTGTTTCCACCGCCAAACCTTTCAGGGGAGAATTTACAACAGTTTAGCACCATTTTTGAGTGAATTGGAGAATTTCAGATTTTTGCTGAAGTTGTGACCCCGGGGCTTAGAAAATTTTTTTCCCACAGGTTAAGTTGTCGAGGGCTGATTTCATGTCCTATGATAAAAAGCCTTCTGTTTCCACCGCCAAACCTTTAAGGGGAGAATTTGCAACAGTTTACCACCATTTTTGAGTGAATTGGAGAATTCCAGATTTTTGCTGAAGTTGTGACCCCGGGGCTTAGAAATTTTTTTTTTCCAAAGGTTAAGTTGTCGAGGGCTGATTTCATGTCCTCTGATAAAAAGCCTTCTGTTTCCACCGCCAAACCTTTCAGGGGAGTATTTCCAACACGTTGGCACCATCTTTGAGTGAATTGGAGAATTTCAGATTTTTGCTGAAGTTGTGACCCCGGGCTTAGAATTTTTTTTTTTCACAGGTTAAGTTGTCGAGGGTTGATTTCTTGGCCTATGATAAAAAGCCTTCTGTTTCCACCGCCACACCTTTCAGGGGAGAATTTGTAACAGTTTAGCACCATCTTTGAGTGATTTGGAGAATTTCAGATTTTTGCTGAAGTTGTGACCCCGGGGCTTAGAAATTTTTTTTTTCACAGGTTAAGTTGTCGAGGGCTGATTTCATGTCCTATGATAAACAGCCTTCTGTTTCCACCGCCAAACCTTTCAGGGGAGAATTTACAACAGTTTAGCACCATTTTTGAGTGAATTGGAGAATTTCAGATTTTTGCTGAAGTTGTGACCCCGGGCTTAGAAATTTTTTTTTTCACAGGTTAAGTTGTCGAGGGTTGATTTCTTGGCCTATGATAAAAAGCCTTCTGTTTCCACCGCCAAACCTTTCAGGGGATAATTTGCAACAGTTTAGCACCATCTTTGAGTGAATTGGAGAATTTCAGATTTTTGCTGAAGTTGTGACCCCGGGCTTAGAAATTTTTTTTTTCACAGGTTAAGTTGTCGAGGGTTGATTTCTTGGCCTATGATAAAAAGCCTTCTGTTTCCACCGCCACACCTTTCAGGGGAGAATTTGCAACAGTTTAGCACCATCTTTGAGTGAATTGGAGAATTTCAGATTTTTGCTGAAGTTGTGACCCCGGGGCTTAGAATTTTTTTTTTTCACAGGTTAAGTTGTCGAGGGTTGATTTCTTGGCCTATGATAAAAAGCCTTCTGTTTCCACCGCCAAACCTTTCAGGGGAGAATTTACAACAGTTTAGCACCATTTTTGAGTGAATTGGAGAATTTCAGATTTTTGCTGAAGTTGTGACCCCGGGGCTTAGAAAATTTTTTTCCCACAGGTTAAGTTGTCGAGGGCTGATTTCATGTCCTATGATAAAAAGCCTTCTGTTTCCACCGCCAAACCTTTAAGGGGAGAATTTGCAACAGTTTACCACCATTTTTGAGTGAATTGGAGAATTCCAGATTTTTGCTGAAGTTGTGACCCCGGGGCTTAGAAATTTTTTTTTTCCAAAGGTTAAGTTGTCGAGGGCTGATTTCATGTCCTCTGATAAAAAGCCTTCTGTTTCCACCGCCAAACCTTTCAGGGGAGTATTTGCAACACGTTGGCACCATCTTTGAGTGAATTGGAGAATTACAGATTTTTGCTGAAGTTGTGACCCCGGGGCTTAGAAATTTTTTTTTTCACAGGTTAAGTTGTCGAGGGCTGATTTCATGTTCCATGATAAAAAGCCTTCTCTTTCCACCGCCAAACCTTTCAGGGGAGTATTTGCAAAAGTTTCGCACCATCTTTGAGTGAATTGGAGAATTTCAGTTTTTTGCTGAAGTTGTGACCCCGGGGCTTAGAAAAAAATTTTTTCACACGTTACGTCTTCGAAGGCTGATTTCATGTCCTATGATAAAAAGCCTTCTGTTTCCACCGCCAAACCTTTCCGGGAAGAATTTGCAACACGTTGGCACCATCTTTGAGTGAATTGGAGAATTTCAGATTTTTGCTGAAGTTGTGACCCCGGGGCTTAGAAATTTTTTTTTTCACAGGTTAAGTTGTCGAGGGTTGATTTCTTGGCCTATGATAAAAAGCCTTCTGTTTCCACCGCCAAACCTTTCAGGGGATTATTTACAACAGTTTAGAACCATTTTTGAGTGAATTGGAGAATTTCAGATTTTTGCTGAAGTTGTGACCCCGGGGCTTAGAATTTTTTTTTTTCACAGGTTAAGTTGTCGAGGGTTGATTTCTTGGCCTATGATAAAAAGCCTTCTGTTTCCACCGCCAAACCTTTCAGGGGATTATTTACAACAGTTTAGTACCATTTTTGAGTGAATTGGAGAATTTCAGATTTTTGCTGAAGTTGTGACCCCGGGGCTTAGAAATTTTTGTTTTCACAGGTTAAGTTGTCGAGGGCTGATTTCTTGGCCTATGATAAAAAAGCCTTCTGTTTCCACCGCCAAACCTTTCAGGGGATAATTTGAAAAAGTTTAGCACCATCTTTGAGTGAATTGGAGAATTTCAGATTTTTGCTGAAGTTGTGACCCCGGGGCTTAGAAATTTTTTTTTTCACAGGTTAAGTTGTCGAGGGTTGATTTCTTGGCCTATGATAAAAAGCCTTCTGTTTCCACCGCCAAACCTTTCAGGGGATTATTTACAACAGTTTAGTACCATTTTTGAGTGAATTGGAGAATTTCAGATTTTTGCTGAAGTTGTGACCCCGGGGCTTAGAATTTTTTTTTTTCACAGGTTAAGTTGTCGAGGGCTGATTTCATGTCCTATGATAAAAAGCCTTCTGTTTCCACCGCCAAACCTTTCAGGGGAGAATTTACAACAGTTTAGCACCATTTTTGAGTGAATTGGAGAATTTCAGATTTTTGCTGAAATTGTGACCCCGGGGCTTAGAAATTTTTCTTTTCACAGGTTAAGTTGTCGAGGGCTGATTTCATGTCCTATGATAAAAAGCCTTCTGTTTCCACCGCCAAACCTTTCAGGGGAGTATTTGCAACACGTTGGCACCATCTTTGAGTGAATTGGAGAATTTCAGATTTTTGCTGAAGTTGTGACCCCGGGCTTAGAAATTTTTTTTTTCACAGGTTAAGTTGTCGAGGGTTGATTTCTTTGCCTATGATAAAAAGCCTTCTGTTTCCACCGCCACACCTTTCAGGGGAGAATTTGCAACAGTTTAGCACCATCTTTGAGTGAATTGGAGAATTTCAGATTTTTGCTGAAGTTGTGACCCCGGGGCTTAGAAAATTTTTTTTTCTCAGGTTAAGTTGTCGAGGGTTGATTTCTTGGCCTATGATAAAAAGCCTTCTGTTTCCACCGCCAAACCTTTCAGGGGAGAATTTACAACAGTTTAGCACCATTTTTGAGTGAATTGGAGAATTTCAGATTTTTGCTGAAGTTGTGACCCCGGGGCTTAGAATTTTTTTTTTCCACAGGTTAAGTTGTCGAGTGCTGATTTCATGTCCTATGATAAAAAGCCTTCTGTTTCCACCGCCAAACCTTTCAGGGGAGAATTTACAACAGTTTAGCACCATTTTTGAGTGAATTGGAGAATTTCAGATTTTTGCTGAAATTGTGACCCCGGGGCTTAGAAATTTTTCTTTTCACAGGTTAAGTTGTCGAGGGCTGATTTCATGTCCTATGATAAAAAGCCTTCTGTTTCCAACGCCAAACCTTTCAGGGGAGTATTTGCAACACGTTGGCACCATTTTTGAGTGAATTGGAGAATTTGAGATTTTTGCTGAAGTTGTGACCCAGGGGGTTAGAAATTTTTTTTTTCACAGGTTAAGTTGTCGAGGGCTGATTTCATGTTCTATGATAAAAAGCCTTCTCTTTCCACCGCCAAACCTTTCAGGGGAGTATTTGCAAATGTTTGGCACCATCTTTGAGTGAATTGGAGAATTTCAGATTTTTGCTGAAGTTGTGACCCCGGGGCTTAGAAAATTTTTTTTTCACACGTTACATCTTCGAAGGCTGATTTCATGTCCTATGATAAAAAGCCTTCTGTTTCCACCGCCAAACGTTTCAGGGGAGTATTTGCAAAACTTTGGCACCATCTGTGAGTGAATTGGAGAATTTCAGATTTTTGCTGAAGTTGTGACCCAGGGGGTTAGAAAATTTTTTTCCCACAGGTTAAGTTGCCGAGGGCTGATTTCATGTCCTATGATAAAAAGCCTTGTGTTTCCACCGCCAAACCTTTCAGGGGAGAATTTACAACAGTTTAGCACCATTTTTGAGTGAATTGGAGAATTTCAGATTTTTGCTGAAGTTGTGACCCCGGGGCTTAGAAATTTTTTTTTTCACAGGTTAAGTTGTCGAGGGCTGATTTCATGTTCCATGATAAAAAGCCTTCTCTTTCCACCGCCAAACCTTTCAGGGGAGTATTTGCAAAAGTTTCGCACCATCTTTGAGTGAATTGGAGAATTTCAGATTTTTGCTGAAGTTGTGACCCCGGGGCTTAGAAAAATTTTTTTTCACACGTTACGTCTTCGAAGGCTGATTTCATGTCCTATGATAAAAAGCCTTCTGTTTCCACCGCCAAACCTTTCCGGGAAGAATTTGCAACACGTTGGCACCATCTTTGAGTGAATTGGATAATTTCAGATTTTTGCTGAAGTTGTGACCCCGGGGCTTAGAATTTTTTTTTTTCACAGGTTAAGTTGTCGAGGGTTGATTTCTTGGCCTATGATAAAAAGCCTTCTGTTTCCAACGCCAAACCTTTCAGGGGATTATTTACAACAGTTTAGTACCATTTTTGAGTGAATTGGAGAATTTCAGATTTTTGCTGAAGTTGTGACCCCGGGGCTTAGAAATTTTTTTTTTCACAGGTTAAGTTGTCGAGGCTTGATTTCTTGGCCTATGATAAAAAAGCCTTCTGTTTCCACCGCCAAACCTTTCAGGGGATAATTTGCAACAGTTTAGCACCATCTTTGAGTGAATTGGAGAATTTCAGATTTTTGCTGAAGTTGTGACCCCGGGGCTTAGAAATTTTTTTTTTCACAGGTTAAGTTGTCGAGGGTTGATTTCTTGGCCTATGATAAAAAGCCTTCTGTTTCCACCGCCAAACCTTTCAGGGGATTATTTACAACAGTTTACTACCATTTTTGAGTGAATTGGAGAATTTCAGATTTTTGCTGAAGTTGTGACCCCGGGGCTTAGAATTTTTTTTTTTTCACAGGTTAAGTTGTCGAGGGCTGATTTCATGTCCTATGATAAAAAGCCTTCTGTTTCCACCGCCAAACCTTTCAGGGGAGAATTTACAACAGTTTAGCACCATTTTTGAGTGAATTGGAGAATTTCAGATTTTTGCTGAAATTGTGACCCCGGGGCTTAGAAATTTTTCTTTTCACAGGTTAAGTTGTCGAGGGCTGATTTCATGTCCTATGATAAAAAGCCTTCTGTTTCCACCGCCAAACCTTTCAGGGGAGTATTTGCAACACGTTGGCACCATCTTTGAGTGAATTGGAGAATTTCAGATTTTTGCTGAAATTGTGACCCCGGGGCTTAGAAATTTTTTTTTTCACAGGTTAAGTTGTCGAGGCTTGATTTCTTGGCCTAAGATAAAAAAGCTTTCTGTTTCCACCGCCAAACCTTTCAGGGGATAATTTGCAACAGTTTAGCACCATCTTTGAGTGAATTGGAGAATTTCAGATTTTTGCTGAAGTTGTGACCCCGGGGCTTAGAAATTTTTTTTTTCACAGGTTAAGTTGTCGAGGGTTGATTTCTTGGCCTATGATAAAAAGCCTTCTGTTTCCACCGCCAAACCTTTCAGGGGATTATTTACAACAGTTTAGTACCATTTTTGAGTGAATTGGAGAATTTCAGATTTTTGCTGAAGTTGTGACCCCGGGGCTTAGAATTTTTTTTTTTCACATGTTAAGTTGTCGAGGGCTGATTTCATGTCCTATGATAAAAAGCCTTCTGTTTCCACCGCCAAACCTTTCAGGGGAGAATTTACAACAGTTTAGCACCATTTTTGAGTGAATTGTAGAATTTCAGATTTTTGCTGAAATTGTGACCCCGGGGCTTAGAAATTTTTCTTTTCACAGGTTAAGTTGTCGAGGGCTGATTTCATGTCCTATGATAAAAAGCCTTCTGTTTCCACCGCCAAACCTTTCAGGGGAGTATTTGCAACACGTTGGCACCATCTTTGAGTGAATTGGAGAATTTCAGATTTTTGCTGAAGTTGTGACCCCGGGCTTAGAATTTTTTTTTTTCACAGGTTAAGTTGTCGAGGGTTGATTTCTTTGCCTATGATAAAAAGCCTTCTGTTTCCACCGCCACACCTTTCAGGGGAGAATTTGCAACAGTTTAGCACCATCTTTGAGTGAATTGGAGAATTTCAGATTTTTGCTGAAGTTGTGACCCCGGGGCTTAGAAAATTTTTTTTTCTCAGGTTAAGTTGTCGAGGGTTGATTTCTTGGCCTATGATAAAAAGCCTTCTGTTTCCACCGCCAAACCTTTCAGGGGAGAATTTACAACAGTTTAGCACCATTTTTGAGTGAATTGGAGAATTTCAGATTTTTGCTGAAATTGTGACCCCGGGGCTTAGAAATTTTTCTTTTCACAGGTTAAGTTGTCGAGGGCTGATTTCATGTCCTATGATAAAAAGCCTTCTGTTTCCACCGCCAAACCTTTCAGGGGAGTATTTGCAACACGTTGGCACCATTTTTGAGTGAATTGGAGAATTTCAGATTTTTGCTGAAGTTGTGACCCAGGGGGTTAGAAATTTTTTTTTTCACAGGTTAAGTTGTCGAGGGCTGATTTCATGTTCTATGATAAAAAGCCTTCTCTTTCCACCGCCAAACCTTTCAGGGGAGTATTTGCAAATGTTTGGCACCATCTTTGAGTGAATTGGAGAATTTCAGATTTTTGCTGAAGTTGTGACCCCGGGGCTTAGAAAATTTTTTTTTCACACGTTACATCTTCGAAGGCTGATTTCATGTCCTATGATAAAAAGCCTTCTGTTTCCACCGCCAAACGTTTCAGGGGAGTATTTGCAAAACTTTGGCACCATCTGTGAGTGAATTGGAGAATTTCAGATTTTTGCTGAAGTTGTGACCCCGGGCTTAGAAATTTTTTTTTTCACAGGTTAAGTTGTCGAGGGTTGATTTCTTTGCCTATGATAAAAAGCCTTCTGTTTCCACCGCCACACCTTTCAGGGGAGAATTTGCAACAGTTTAGCACCATCTTTGAGTGAATTGGAGAATTTCAGATTTTTGCTGAAGTTGTGACCCCGGGGCTTAGAAAATTTTTTTTTCTCAGGTTAAGTTGTCGAGGGTTGATTTCTTGGCCTATGATAAAAAGCCTTCTGTTTCCACCGCCAAACCTTTCAGGGGAGAATTTACAACAGTTTAGCACCATTTTTGAGTGAATTGGAGAATTTCAGATTTTTGCTGAAGTTGTGACCCCGGGGCTTAGAAAATTTTTTTCCCACAGGTTAAGTTGTCGAGGGCTGATTTCATGTCCTATGATAAAAAGCCTTCTGTTTCCACCGCCAAACCTTTCAGGGGAGAATTTACAACAGTTTACCACCATTTTTGAGTGTATTGGAGAATTTCAGATTTTTGCTGAAGTTGTGACCCCGGGGCTTAGAAATTTTTTTTCCCACAGGTTACGTTGTCGAGGGCCGATTTCATGTCCTATGATAAAAAGCCGTCTGTTTCCACCGCCAAACCTTTCAGGGGAGTATTTGCAACACGTTGGCACCATCTTTGAGTGAATTGGAGAATTTCAGATTTTTGCTGAAGTTGTGACCCCGGGGCTTAGAAATTTTTTTTTTTCACAGGTTAAGTTGTCGAGGGCTGGGACTTCCGGAGGCGGCGCGTTCGGTAATGGCTGCCTGCTCCTTGTAAGGAGAGGGAAGCTCCGCTGAAAACGGGTCGTCCGCTACGGCGAAGCGGAGACCCACTCAGGAAAACCACAGGTGGCAGAAGCCTGTGGTCCCGAGACCCGGCGGGCGCCAGAAGCAGCCCCCAAAACGTTGAAGGGACCCCGTAACGGGGCTCCGGATCGCGGAGGGGGTAGTGGCGCTGTGGGTCGTTTCGCAGTCAACGGAGCGAAGCCGCGTTGCTGTTGCCCATCAGCGCTGACCTTTCTTCCTGAAACCTTCAAATTCGGAAAGTTACAACCCGTGAGTAATTTGGACTTTACAATTTTAAGACTTTTAAGACTTTCAAAACTTGGAATTTGGCTGAAAGCGGAGTGACGATAAACAGGAAGTCCGTCTTCCGCTAACACTGAACTTGAAAGCAAAGAGCAGGAGGAGTGGAGATTAAGACAGAGGCTTTAACCAACTGATCTGGCACCCATCTAAATTACCTTTTCTGTGTGGAAAAAAGATTTTAAGCGGCTGTTTTTTGACTTATATGGAGACAAGGATACCCTTCTACTGCTGAACCAGTGGATTACAAATTAAATAAGAACTCCCAGTGCTGGAGCTGCCTGAGTAACTGAGCACCAGTCTGTAAACCTGGATACTTTGAATTTAGACTTTGAGACATTCTGAGCTCGAACTTGCTACTTTGAAATAACTGTTGTTTAAGCACTTTTAGAAACATTGTTTTGCTTAAAGAATTAACTCTGCCAAAACTTATCTTTGTGGAGGTTTTTGGACGCTGAATCAGATATATTAGATATATAAACTTGAATTGGACTTGATTTCTACCTAAAGTTATTCCCAGCTCCCCCTAGAGGATTTTGGAACTACAGCAGTGACTTTTGTTTTATTTTCCTTTCTCGGCCTCCTGTTTGACTGTTGCACCTGGGCTGTTACTTTCTCATGGGAACAACTCAGTTGACCTTGGTTTTTTGATAACTTTGGAATGAGTGGAACAAGAAAAAGGGGAAGAACCAGACAAACAACTTTAACTTTATCTGCAGCCTCACAGCGTAGATCATCTGTGCCTGCGTTGCCTTCCACTTTGCCTCCTGAGGTAGAGGCGGCTTCCCTGTCACAGGCAGGGGAGGGAGAAACAGAGGAATTACAATTGGAAGATATGGCCTCAGGAGCAAGTGGCTCTGTTTTAGAGAAATTTTTTGAAAAATTGGAGGCCTTGGATAGAAAGGTCGATTTGCAAACAGCTAAAATTGACCAAAATACAGAAAGTTTGAATAGACTAACTGGACAAGTTGCACAAAATGTTCAATCTATTGGAGAATTGAAGGAGGCTGTAGGTGAAAATCGGAAATTGGTTGAGGATACTAGCCAAAGGCTGGGGGAGCTTGAAAAAGAAGTAAGACCACTCAGCAAACAAGTTGGAGAATATCAGATCTACTTTTCTATGACAGAACTGCGGAACAGGGAGGCCAACTTGAGGATACGGTCAATACCAGAAGTGGAGGAAGACAACTTAATTGAGTTTTTGACTAAAGAATTTTCCAAGTTCTGGAATTTAGAGGAAAAAGACTTTAAAATAGTATCTGCTTTCAGGCTTGGAAGGCTTAGAAGGAAAGAGAAGCCCAGAGACTGTCTGATAATACTGAGATCTAAGGAGGAAAGGGATAAGAATTTGGGCCTACACTACGGAAAGTCACTGGACATTTTGGATAAAAGAATTGAAATCTACAAGGATATTCCTAAACAGTTGCTGGACCTTAGATCTGACTATTCGGAACTAGCAAGACTGCTGAGGAGTAATTCAATTATCTTCAGGTGGGAGTTCCCTCAAGGACTATCTTTTACTTTCAGAGGGAGAAAGAATAAAATTAGAACACTGGAGGATAGAGACAAGTTTTCGGCGGCACACGGAGAAGATCTTCACAAAGGACTTGGAGTACCCCCAGGGCCCGAATCTCTGGGGGAGCCGGCACCCTCGGATCCTCAAGAACCGGAGAACAAGGTACCACCCCAGCAAGAATAACCAGATTTATTCAGGATGTCTCTGCAACTTTTGAGTTGGAACATAAATGGCTGTAACAGTTCGGAAAAAAGGAGAAAAATCTTTCATATATTAAAAAAGGAACAATTGGACATTATCTGTTTACAAGAAACACATGTGATTAGGCTCCATAGAAAAGTGTTAATAAATAAAAGACTCGGTCAGGAATTTATATCTTCGGACAAAGTAAAAAAGAGAGGTGTGGTGATTTATGCAAAAGAGAGCCTCTCACCTAAATTTCTGTTTAAAGACGAACATGGAAGAATTTTGGCAATAGAAATACAACATCAAGGAGAAAAAATTCTGATATTAGGAATTTATGCTCCAAATGAAGGGAAATCGGAATTTTATAAGAAGTTGCATGAGACTATGCTGGATTATCTGGACTATGACAACATCATCATGATGGGAGATATGAATGGGGTTGTATCAACTAACATGGATAAGTCACAGAATCAAAAGGTTACTGTCAGGGGATGATTAGCTGCTTGTGCTTAAAATAGTGCCCCTTCAGAGTTTGTGCGACCCCACAAACCTCTGTGTGTGACAGAGCTCCTCAGACATGTCTGCTCTAGTCACTTGTAGAGTCCGACAGTGGCTGTCTGCGGAAGCGCTTCCAGCAAAGAAGTTCCTTAACGGAAACGCGTCTCCTGGACTCACGACGTGACAGCTTCCGGCGAAGCATAGGTCTCCCTGCAGTTGCTTCTGACACCTCCCCGCTATTTTCGCTCGAAGTGTCTCTCACCCCTTTCTCTCCCCTTCTGCTTCCTGCCTGGGCTGCTGCGTCTCTCTCAGCATTACTGAGATCCTCCTCCAGAGACCCCGCGCTCCCCCTACTGGTCCCTGCTTTAGCTGTTGACTCTCTCCCAGTCTCTGGGAGCCCTACCACTTCCCTTTCCTCCGATGTCAGTTCCCTGACATCCACCTCCCCTCCAGGGCCCCCCTCTCCCCCGCCCCTACTCTCTCCTCTGGGCGGTGAGGAGCTGAAACCCCTAAAAGAATCCTCCTCATCTTCCGACGTCTCGAACATTTCCCTCCATCGGTCTTCGTTCCGACTCGCTGAATCCTCCTCCACCTCGGAATCAGCGAACCCCTCCAACTCTTCTTCTTCGTCGGTGGTGGCGAAGTATTCCCTCCGGAACCTCGCCACTGGCTGGGGTTTCCGAGGGAATCTCTGATGAAAAGTTTCAATCAAAACCTCGTCATCTACATCCTCTGCCCTGACCCAGGTGTTTTCCGACTCCGGCTCCCCTTCCCACATTACCAAATACTCTACTTGCTCTCCCCTCCACCTGGAATCGAGAATCTCCGCTACATGGTAGCTGTGTTCTTTTTCCTCCATAGCTGGTCCCCTATTGACCCTCCCCTCTCTGTCCCCTATATACGGTGACAGCAATGATCTGTGGAACACTGGGTGCAACTTCATGTGGTTAGGTAACCGGAGTCTGAAAGCCACTGGGTTGACCTGTTGCGTGACTTCAAATGGGCCCAGTCTTTTGGGTCTTAACTTCTTACAACCTCCTTTAAATGGTAACCCTTGGGTGGACAACCACACCTGGTCCCCCACCCTAATGCTTTCTCCTTCCCTTCTGGTTTTGTCTGCCTGCCTCTTATATTCCTCCTTCGCCCTGTTTAAATTAAGTTGGAGCTGGCGATGGATCGCTTCCATTTCTTCAACGAACTGTTCTGCGGCTGGAACGCTCCAGTTCTCCCCCTCCCCCCCGGGAAGGCTCGGGGATGACACCCGTGATTGGCCAAAAAAGGGCTCATTCCCGTGGACACGTTCTCCGCATTGTTATAGGCAAATTCTGCCAACGCCAGCTTCTCCACCCAATCATTCTCTCTGTCATTCACATAACACCTCAAATATTGCTGGAGGACACCATTAGCTCTTTCCGCCTGCCCGTTGGTTTCTGGATGACGGGCAGTTGAGAAATTCACCTCTACATGCAATAAGCTCATGAGCTTCCTCCAGAACCTGGAAGTAAATTGTTTCCCTCGGTCCGAAACCACCCTCAAGGGGGCCCCATGCAATCTAAACACATTTTCCACAAACAATTTAGCGGTTTCTTCTGCTGTGACCGCATGTGAGCAGGCTATAAAGTGGGCCATCTTGGTTAACAGGTCTACCACAACCATAATGGCTGTCTTCCCTTTGGACCTGGGCAGATCAGTCATAAAATCTATTGCCACTGCCTCCCATGGTCTTTCCGGCGTGGGTAGTGGTTCTAATAAACCTGCCGGTGCCCGCCTCTCCCCCTTGGCTCGTTGACATCGGTCACACCCTCTCACATACTCCCGCACATCTTCCCTGACCTTGGGCCACCAGAATTCCCTGGTAACCAGCCACATGGTTTTGTGTTGCCCAAAATGCCCTGCTGTGGGGCTATCGTGCAGTTGCTTGAGTACCTTTTCCCTCAATTCTCCTTCAGGTACGTATAACGCTCCCTTGTAGTACAACGCCCCGTTTCTCTCCTCAAAACCCCCGGGTTTGTCTCCCTCCCTCCTGAGACCCCTGAGTTTGTCCTGGGCATATTCATCCTGCACCGTTCCCTCTATCAGTTCCCTTAGCCCCACCAGTGCCGCCCCACACACCCAGCGATCCTCGGGAATGACATGGGTCTCTTCGGGTGCACCCTCTCCCTCCAAATATTCAGGTTTGCGTGATAGAGCGTCCGCCCTAACGTTCTCCTGGCCTGGTACGTAACAAATCTCAAAGTTAAATTTGGAGAACTCCTGTGCCCATCTCAACTGCCGTTGGTTGAGCACTCGCGCAGTTCTCCAATACTCTAGATTCTTATGGTCCGTGCGTACTTGCACCTTCTGTTGTGCACCAATTAGTAGGTGCCTCCATCTCCGGAAGGCCTCATAAATCGCAAGAAGTTCCCGGTCATACACCGTGTAGTTTCTCTCCGATTTGTTCAGCTTTCGCGAAAAGAAGGCACACGGTCGCCACTCGGACCCCTCCTTCCCTGGCTGCAGAAGAAGCACCGCCCCTATGGCTCTGTCAGAAGCGTCTGTTTCGACCCTCAGCTTTTTTTGTAAATCCACATGTAGAAGTTGTTCGTCAGAGGCGAAGGCCTTTTTCAGTTCCTCAAACGCTCGCTCCGCCTCCCCCGTCCAAACAAACTTCTTTTTGCTGCTGAGACAGTCCGTGATGGGCGCCGTCAGGTGAGCGAAGTTTCGGATGAACTTACGATAAAAGTTTCCAAACCCTAGGAACCTCTGCACATCCTTCTTAGTCTTGGGGGTTTTCCATTCCAGCACCGCTTGAACCTTGCCGGGGTCCATGGCCAACCCCTTGTCTGACAAGCGGTACCCCAGGAATTCCACCTCCTTGGTATGAAACTGACACTTTTCCAGTTTCACCCACAGTCTGTTGGCATGCAGCCTGCTCAACACTTCTCTGACGTCTCTCACATGTTGCTCCTCATTCTCCGAATACACCAACACGTCATCTAAGAAGGCCACGCAATTCTTGTAGAGCAAAGGCCCCAGTACATGGTTCATAAAGGCTTGAAAACACGCGGAGCCTGCTTGTAATCCAAAAGGCATAACGAGATATTCAAATGCCCCCAAAGGGGTGAACATGGTGGTCTTCCATTCATCCCCTTTCCTTATACGTATCAGGTTGTACGCCCCCCTTAGGTCCAGCTTTGTAAAAATCTTTCCTTTTCGCACCCTGGTCAAAATATCATCAATCCTGGGCATAGGAAAAGCCACCGGCTCTGTCACTGCATTTAGGGCCCGAAAGTCACATACCAGTCTCGGCTTGTCCGTGTTCTTTTTATCCACAAAAAACACTGGGCTACCCCCCGCTGCCTTGGACTCTCTGATGAAGCCTCTCTTCAGGTTCTTGTCAATGAACGCTCGCAACTCCTGCATCTCCCTGTCTGACATGGCATACAACCTGCCTACAGGAAGCTGTGCTCCAGGGAGTAAATTGATCTGGCAATCAAAGGGCCTATGCGGGGGTAGTTGGTCAGCTTCCTTCTCGCTGAACACGTCGCTGAGATCAGCATACTGTGATGGCACCTTCCCCTTCTCCATCACTTCCGCCCCTGCTAGGGTGGCTTGGGCCCCTGCTGACCCCTTTTCCCCCCTGCAGTGTTCTAAGCAATGTGCGGAACCGAAGGAAACCACTCTTTGATGCCAGCCCACCAGCGGATCATGTAGGGCTAGCCAGCTCATTCCCAAAATAATGGGAGCGCCTCCCAAGGTGGCCACATTAAACGCTATCAGTTCTGTGTGCCTTGCCACCCTCATTATCATTGGGATGGTCTGCAAGCTGACGCCTCCTCCCAACAGTTCTCTGCCATCGATCGTGGTCACCTGCAGGGGGTTGCTTAAGGGGATAGTCTGTATCTGGTGTTCAGCCGCAAACTCCTTGCTCATGAAATTGCAGGAGCTGCCTGAGTCCAACAGCGCCTTTATTTTTAGGGGGTGTCCATTTTGCAACTCTAGCGACACTTCAATCACTAGAGCAGGTCGAGGAGCTTCTGGCACTGGCACTTGGGAAAGGGGCACTTTCACTGCTCTTTGGCCTGGCTGCAGTGCCCTGCTGGCAACCAGGCGTTGGCTTTTACCTGCTCCGTTTCTCCCTGCTCTTCCCCCTCAACAGTTCCCACCATCCCTTGCCATTCCTTCCTCTGGGGGCAGACTCTGGCAAAGTGGCCTGGCTGTTGGCAGAGATAGCATTTCCGGGGTCCCTTTCCCTCCTTCTTCGCCCCCTCACTGGGCTTTGAAACTGCGCGCGCGCGGGCTGTTCCGATTTCCATCGGCTCTGCCGGCGGGAAAGCTGGCTCAGGAATGTCTGGAATGCGTAACTCCTTCCAACGTTCCCCTCTCCCTTCCCGCCTCTCCAAGGCTCTTGCCTCCTGGCGCGCTCCAATGGTCAGCGCAGATTTGGTCAGCTGATCCATAGACACCGCCCTGGGGCTCCTGGCCAGCTCGTCTTTCACAGCTGAAGAAAGACCTTCTTCAAATAGCATCTGAATGGGTGCTGCCGATAAATCCCACCCCAATCTGTGAATCAGCATGGTAAATTCAGTCCAGTACTCACGGACAGATCTGCTTCCCTGCTTGCAAGCCATTAGCTGTCTGCGCACTCCCCCCTCCTCAATATCGCTGGAGAACATGATATCCATTGCACGAAAGAATTTCATAGCGTCCTTCAGGATATCGTTGTGCGTTGCCATCAGGGGTCGAACCCAATCTCGCGCCCCCTTCTCAAGATGCCCAATTACGAAAGCAACTCGGGATTCCTCATCAGGGAACTCATCAAACTGCACATTCAGGGCATATTGCATTTCAGTCCTAAAGGCATGGTAATCCTTGGGGTCCCCCCCAAACTTCTGCACTAATCCTGGTACCTTTCTGGGGAACTGAGTGGTTCTCCCCTTCTTGTCTGCATCTTGAGCCCTCCTCTCCTCGAGCCTCGCCGTCTGCAGCGCAAGTTGGACCTCCAATGCTCGGTATCTGTCTTCCAAGCTTGGACCAGCTCCACCCCCTGCGGCTCCGGCTCCTGCTGGGTCGCTCATGATGCCTTCTCCTGCACAGGCAGCGTACAGAGACTGTCGGACTGCTGTCAGGGGATGATTAGCTGCTTGTGCTTAAAATAGTGCCCCTTCAGAGTTTGTGCGACCCCACAAACCTCTGTGTGTGACAGAGCTCCTCAGACATGTCTGCTCTAGTCACTTGTAGAGTCCGACAGTGGCTGTCTGCGGAAGCGCTTCCAGCAAAGAAGTTCCTTAACGGAAACGCGTCTCCTGGACTCACGACGTGACAGCTTCCGGCGAAGCATAGGTCTCCCTGCAGTTGCTTCTGACACCTCCCTGCTATTTTCGCTCGAAGTGTCTCTCACCCCTTTCTCTCCCCTTCTGCTTCCTGCCTGGGCTGCTGCGTCTCTCTCAGCATTACTGAGATCCTCCTCCAGAGACCCCGCGCTCCCCCTACTGGTCCCTGCTTTAGCTGTTGACTCTCTCCCAGTCTCTGGGAGCCCTACCACTTCCCTTTCCTCCGATGTCAGTTCCCTGACAGTTACTAAAGACGGAAGACTACCAAAGACCTTTTTTGAAATGACAGACAATATGGATTGGATTGATATTTGGAGAGTGAGAAACCCTCTGGGAAGGGAAGGAACATTCTTCTCTGAAGCCCAACTGACCTGGACAAGAATCGACCAAATATGGATAACTAGAGGTCTGGCACCCAAGATTAGAAAGGTGGAAATCTGCCCAAAGACATGCTCCGACCATAACGCACTGAGAATGGATATGACATTGATCCCAACCGGTTCCTTCAGGTGGAAGATGAATGATGGCTTGTTTAGAGACCAAGAGATTGTCAAGAAGGCCCAAGAAACTTTAAAGGACTATTTTGAGATTAACATGAACACTACGGTGGAAAAAAGAACTATCTGGGACGCAAGTAAGGCCGTGATGAGGGGGTTCTTGATACAACAGAATACTATAAAGAAAAGGAAACAAAACGAAAGGAAGGACAAAATTCTGGAAAGAATTAAAGAGTTAGAGAAGAAGCTAAGATCTAATCCGAAGTCTCAGCCGACTCTGCGAGAAATCAAATTTCATCAAGAGCAATATTCCAAATTGATAAATCAGGAAATAGAATGGAAGATTAAAATAATGAAACAAAAAACTTTTGAATCGGCTAATAAATGTGGAAAACTGCTAGCTTGGCAGTTGAAGAGAAGACAAAAATTAAATACAATAACAAGTTTAGAGATTGAAGGAAGAAGTATTCAGAACCCGGGAGAGATCAGAAAGAGTTTCCAGAGATATTTCAAAAAATTATATACTCAAGGGCCACAAGACGAAACAGAGATGAAACGATTTTTGGAGAAAAATGGACTAACAAAGTTGTCAGAAGAAAACAGAACAATCCTGAATGGCAAAATAACACAACAAGAGATTGAGCAGGCCATCCAGAACATGAAACAGGGCAAATCGCCAGGGCCAGATGGGCTGACCTCCAAGTACTACAAGATACTGAGAGACTACTTGATACAACCATTGTTGGAGGTCAGCAACGAAATTATGGAGGGGAAGAAGGCGCCGGAATCGTGGAAGGAAGCCTTTATCACGCTGATACCAAAGTCGGAATTGGAAAAGACACAACTTAAGAACTACCATCCCATCTCCCTTTTAAACGTGGATTACAAAATATTTGCTGATATCTTGGCAAGTAGATTCAAGAAAGTTTTAAGCGAAGTAATTCACAAAGACCAGGCAGGCTTTCTCCCAGACAGACATATGTCTGCTAATACAAGGAACATTATAGATATATTGGAACTTTTGCAAACAGACATAAATACTAAAGCAGTCTTAATTTTTATAGATGCGGAGAAGGCCTTTGACAATATATCCTGGAAGTTTATGAAGGGGAATTTAAAGGAAATGGGAGTGGGCTCGGGGTTTGAGAATGGGATTAATGCAATATATTCAGAGCAAAAGGCCAAATTGATAGTTAATAATGTGGTTACAGAAGAGTTTAAAATTGAAAAAGGTACACGACAAGGCTGCCCGATTTCCCCGCTACTATTTATTTCGGTTCTGGAAGTGCTCCTGAATATGATTAGAGGGGACGGGCTGGTGGAAGGGATCCGGGTTGGAGGGAAACAATACAAACTCAAAGCGTTTGCAGATGACCTAGTTTTGACACTACAGGAGCCAAAATCTAGCACGAAAAGAGTATTACAACTGATTCAGGATTTTGGTCGAGTGGCGGGATTCAAACTAAATAAACAAAAAACTAAGGTCTTGGGGAAAAACCTGACAGATACTGAGTCGGGACGGTTTCAGAGAGAGACAGAATTAACTGTGGTTAAGAAAGTGAAATACCTAGGGGTAAACATAACAGCAAAAAATTTGAGTCTATTTAAAGATAATTATGAGAAATGTTGGTTGGAAATTAAGAGAGACTTGGACAGTTGGTCAAAATTAAAACTTTCATTGTCAGGCCGAATAGCTGCCATCAAGATGAATGTATTGCCAAAAATGTTGTTTTTGTTTCAGACTTTGCAGATTGTAGACAAAACGGAGTGCTTCCGGAAGTGGCAGAAAGATATTTCTAAATTTGTCTGGCAGGGCAAAAAGCCCAGAATTAAGTTTAAGATACTAACGGATGCGAAGGAAAGAGGGGGCTTTGCCCTGCCAGACTTAAAATTGTACTATGAAGCCGCAGCTTTCTGCTGGCTAAAAGACTGGCTACTTCTTGAGGACACGGATGTACTAGATCTGGAAGGTTTTAACAATGCATTTGGATGGCATGCATATTTATGGTATGAAAAGGTTAAGATCAATAAGGTCTTTAAGAACCATATTGTCAGGAAAGCACTATTCAATGTCTGGTTAAGATATAAAGACTTATTGGAGAATAAAACTCCGAGGTGGCTGTCACCCATGGAGGCTAAGGCCCAAAAAGGAGCCAATATGGAGGCCAATTGGCCAAAATATTGGGAGATATTAGAAAGAGATGGAGAAAATTGGAAACTGCAGAGTTTAGAGAAAATAAAAGATAAAGTGCGAGACTGGCTACACTATGCTCAGATTAAAGAAGTATTCAAGAATGATAAAAAGTTAGGATTCCAGGCGGAAAAATCGAAGTTGGAAACAGAACTGCTAGAACCTAAGACTAAAG